>NW_027518690.1:9342500-10542500 GCF_043159265.1 Tasmannia lanceolata | reverse complement strand
TACACGCAGGGTTGGTATTGGCACACACATCTTTGATAATGCACCCCTCTTCTGCCTTCCCGAATTTACACAAGGATCAATCTTTCGGGACTCAGGTTGACTTTAAGGCACTTGCTCGACTTCGGAATTTTATTCGATTTTGAAAATTAGGGTTCGGTCAAAATGGGGTGTCTACAATAGTATTTTATGAGATTCTTGGAGTTCCATGCATGGGGTAATAAGTGCTCCTCCAGTGTCTCCAACTTATAACTTCCTGGGCGAATTACTTCTTTCACCCGATACGGCCCCTCCCAGGTTGGGGAGAGCTTTCTGACTCTCTTTGGTTGGGAGACGGAAGCTTTCCTCAGCACTAAATCTCCTGATCGGAATTCTTTGGGGCGTATCTTTGAATTGTGGTAGTTGGACACTTTCTGCTTGTAGACGGCGACCCTGATTCGAGACTCTTTTTGGGCTTCCTCCAGCAAGTCGAGGTTTGCACGGAGCCCATCATCATTGAGTTGCTGACTGAAGTTGGTGACTCTGGGAAACGGGGCGCCCACATCGACGGGTATTACTGCCTCCGTCCCAAAGGACAAGTTGAATGGTGACTCTCCCGTCGAGGTGCGCGGGGTGGTTCGATACGCCCACAAGACGTGATAAAGCTCATCTGCCCATCGGTCAGCCTTATCATCTAGCCTCTTTTTAATTCCCTGTTGCAGGATTCTGTTTGTCACTTCTGTTTGTCCATTCGTCTGAGGGTGCGCCACTGAAGTAAATCTCTGCTCAATCTTCAAGTCGGAGCAGAATTTATGGAAGTTCTTGCAGTCGAACTGTCTCCTGTTGTCGGTTATCAAAACGCGGGGAATCCCAAATCTGCAAACTACTGATTTCCAGAAGAAATTCTGCACGTTTTGCTCTGTGATCTGGGCCAGAGGTTCAGCCTCCACCCACTTGGTAAAATAGTCAATCGCGACTACTACAAATGCGCGTCTTCCGGAGGCCGGTGGAAAGGGGCCCAGGATGTCCATCCCCCATACTGCGAAGGGGAGTGGGCTCAGGGCCATCGACACGGCTGGCTGGTGGATTGTGGGAGAGAATTTTTGGCATCTCTCGCACCTTCTAACCAGACTCAATGCATCTTGTCTTAAGGTAGGCCAATACAGGCCTCTGAGCAGCACTTTGATTGCTAGGGCCTTGCCCCCAGATGTTCTTCATAGATTCCTTCGTGCGTCTCTTGCAGGGTGTACGCGGCGTCGCCTGGCCGGAGGCACTTTACGTACGGGAGGGTGTACGATCTTTTGTACAGACTCTCACCACTGAGGGAAAATCGGGCGGCCCTCTGTATCACTTTGCGGGCTTCTTTCTTGGCTCCAGGAAGTTTACCACTGTGCAGGTATTCAATGATTTCGTCCATCCAGCACGACTCATTCTCCACCTGCATTACTTCACCGGCCTCACTTTCGATACTGGATTTCTATAAGAACTCCATGCATATACTCCCAAGAGTAGTGTATCCGGAGGCGGCAAGCTTGGACAGCACATCTGCTTTCACATTATCTGTTCTGGGGATTCTGATGACCTCAAAACTTTTGAACTTGCTGGCTAGCTGGCGGACCTTGGAGAGGTATTTGATCATACGCTCGTTACCGGCCTCATAGACTCCTTGGATCTGGTTTGCAACCAGCTGGGAGTCGCAGTACGCTTTAAGCCTCTGGGCTCTGGTCTGGACTGTGAGATTCATTCCGGCGAGGAGGGCTTCATACTCTGCCTCATTGTTGGACGTGCGGAATCCGAACCTCAAGGCATAATCTGCAGTGAAGTTATCAGGTTCGGTGAGGATCAGACCAGCTCCACAGCCACCCTTGTTCGAAGACCCGTCCACGTACACTTCTCAGAGTGGTTCGGCGGTTGATAGACCCTGCTCTGCTGGTGAGGGGATGATTTCTGCTTCAGTCCCCCCTGCTGTCCATTCCTCAGTCGTGATTGACTTTTCCACAACTGGGGTTTGAACAACTTCAAATTCGGTGATCTGCTGGGGGATGGTGCACTCGGCCATGAAGTCGGCCAGTACTTGAGCCTTGATCGCTGGTCTTGGTATGTACTGGATATCAAACTCGCTCAGCTCTACGGCCCATTTTACGAGCCGTCCCGAGATGTCTGGTCTGTGGAGAACTTGCCTGAGTGGCTGATCAGTCAGGACTTTTATAGTGTGGGCTTGAAAATACGGCCTCAACTTCCTGGCTGCCATTACCAGCACGTAAGCCAATTTCTCGACCCGCTGGTACCTGATTTCGGCGTCATGGAGAACTTTGCTGACATAATAGACAGGCTTTTGCTGGCGGTGCTCTTCACGAACTAGGACGGCTGCTAGAGCCGTGGGACTTACGGACAGATATAGGAGTAGCTCCTCACCTGGCTCCGGCTTTGTCAATAGTGGTGGAGAGGATAGGTACTGCTTTAATTCTTCGAATGCAGTTTGGCATTCCTCTGTCCAGGGCGCAGTCTTGAGTCCTTTGACTGCGCTGAAGAAGGGTAGGCACCTCTCTGCAGATTTTGAGATTAAGCGCCCCAGCGCGGCCACCATTCCTGTAAGCCGTTGCACTTCTCTGATAGTTTTTGGTGGAGTGAGCTCCACCACGGCCCTGATCTTTTCTGGATTGGCCTCTATTCCTCTCTAGCTTACCATAAATCCTAAGAACTTTCCGGAGCTGACGCCGAAAGTGCACTTGGTGGGGTTGAGCTTCATGCTGTGCTTTTTCAGGACCTGAAATGTTTCTCTCAGATCGGACGCATAATCCTGTGCACTTCGGCTTTTGACCAGCATATCGTCGACATAGACTTCCATGTTACGACCGATCTGCTTCTGGAAGAGTCTGTTCACAAGCCTTTGATAAGTGGCTCCGGCATTTTTGAGGCCGAAGGGCATGACTCGGTAGCAGTAGGTCCCTTGATCTGTCACAAACGAAGTCTTTGGTATGTCTGACTCATACATTCTGATTTGGTAATACCTGGAGAAGGCATCCATGAAGCTCAGCAGCTCGTGACCTGCGGTGGCATCAATGAGCTGGTCGATTTTCGGGAGCGGATAACTGTCCTTGGGACAGGCCTTGTTCAGATCAGTGAAATCAACGCAGGTCCTCCACTTCCCATTTGTTTTCTTCACCAAGACTACGTTTGCCAACCAGTCTGGGTACTGGATTTCTTGAATGAAGTCGGCCTTTAAAAGCCTCTCCACTTCTTCTTTTATCGCCTGCCGTTTTTCGAAAGTGAAATGCCTTCTTTTCTGTTTCACCGGCCTACAAGTTGAGTCAACACCGAGTCTGTGCGTGCTGATCTCTGGGTCGATGCCAGGCATGTCAGCGGGAGCCCACGCAAAGACATCCGCATTGTATTGAAGAAACTCGGTGAGATGGTGCTGGATACTGCTGCTTAGAGAGGAGCCGATCTGAACGACTTTATCATTATCGTCTGGGCTCAACGGAACAGAAATGAGGTCTTCGGCGGATTGAGTCCCTCGAAATTCATCCCTCGGATCAAGTAGCTCAATCGGCAGTGATTCCACTGCATTTTTGCCTTTGAGTGCCATTGCATAGCACTCCCTGGACTGAGGTTGGTCTCCCCGAACTTCACCCACACCGTTTGGCGTTATGAATTTCATCTTCTGGTGATACGCTGAAGCCACCGCACGAATCAGGTTCTAACCAGGTCGCCCTAAGATAGCGTTATAGACCGACGTGGCCCTCACTACCAGAAAATTGACCATGGTGAACGCTTGGCAGGGCTGTTCTCCGACGAGGACTGGAAGTTCAATCTACCCCTCCACCTTCACAACCTCTCCTGAGAAACCGAACAGATCTGAGTTCGCCGGCTTCAAGCGGTCATCGCCTATCATCATTTTCTGGAAAGCGTGATAGTACAAAATGTCTGCCAAACTCCCGTTGTCCACAAGGATTTTCTTTACTTCCCAGTTTGCGACGAGCATGGTTAAGACCAGTGCGTCGTCGTGAGGCAGAATCAGGTTGTCCAGGTCTACGTCTGAAAATGAGATTTCATTCTCCGTCTTCGACTTTTTACTGCATGTGTGCACGACGTTTACCCTGCGGGCGTATGCTTTGCGAGCGGCGGAGGATGTGCCTCCAGCGGCCGGTCCACCCATAATTGTACCGATGACCCCCCTTGGCTAGGATCGCGGCGCCTCTTGTTGTGAGCTAGGTGGCAGAGGAGATTGGTTTCGGACAGGGGGCGGCTGCGACCGTCGAGGGCTGCGGCCCAGAGGACTCTTCTGTCTGGTCTGCGGCCGTCACTCCGGACGTATTTTTCAAATAGCTCCGGCCAATCAACTGCTCGGTTTCTTCCTTGAGCTGCCAGCATTCGTCCGTGTCGTGGCCGTGGTCCCTGTGGAACCGACAGTATTTTGATTGGTCTCTTTTATTTCCTTTGGAGATCATTCTGGTTGGCCATCTCAGGAATTCTTCTCCACTGATGGCGGCCAGTATATGTTTCCTGGAGGTGTTGAGAGGCGTGAAGTTCTCTTCTTTCCTCTGGGGGGACTTCTCTCTTCTGGGGGCCTTATCCTCCTACGCTGTTTGGTAGGGTTCTTGTCTTCAGAGGTTCTCCTCCGAGTCGAGTCCAGGGCTGCCAGCATTTCTTCCACTGCTATGTACTCCTCAGCTCCGGTCATTAGGTCCGCCAGTGAGTGCAGATTTTGACGAGCCACTGAGCGGCGGAAGTCATTGGATCTGGCACCCGCGAGGAGCGCGCTCATTGCAGCTGAGGGGTCCAAATTCGGTACTTGGAGTGCCTCCCTGTTGAAGCGGTGAACGAACGCCTTGAGGGGTTCGTGATCCTCCTGTCGCAAGGCCATCAGGGATGCTTTTGTTTTCCTTGGCCTGCGGCTGCTCATGAAATGGCGGACCAGATCGTCTCCAAAATCTTCAAAGTTACTGATGGAGTTCGGTTTAATTCTGGAGTACCAGTCCCGGGCCACGCCAGTCAGTGTCGTTGGGAATGCTCTGCAGAGGAAGCCATCGGATGCGCCGTGGAGGAGCATCATCGCTCTGAACATCTCCAGGTGATCCACAGGGTCAGTGGTCCCGTCGTATTACGGGACGGATGGCATTTTAAATCCTCTGGGTGCTGGGGCACCCATGACGTCGTCGGTGAACGGCGTTCTGCTCGAGAAAGCCCTAGAAGCGGGCCGGCTCTGATCCTTTGCCAGCTCTTCTATTCGGTGATCCATTTCTTCCATCCTCCGTAGCATCGGATCAGCTCTGCGATCCGGTTGGTCCGGTGATTTGTTTCTTTCTACTGACGGGCTCGCCGCAGAGCCGGACTGAGTTTCCGGACACTTTTGACGAGGCCGGAACTTCTCTTGCTGTGTGTGGCTTTCACGAGCTCGGGGCCTTCACGGAGAGCGGGACCGCGACCTTCGGCGGCGGTGAGGCTCCGTGTGCGCATGCATGGCCCCGAAGTGATGGACTTGCCTTAAGTGGTGAGTCCGGTCTTCATCGTGGCGCGCTGCCTCTCCCCTGTGAATATTCGACCTTTCCTATACGGGTCGTGAGGCTTCTGGAGGAGGTTGGGGAGGCGCCTGGAGCAGTTGTTGGTATGGATCGACCAGAGCCGTCATTTGCTGGAAAAGAGCTTGAACTTGATCCGGAGTGGGCATAGGGTTGAGGTGTTCCGAACGAGCCGGGCTCTGTTCAGCTGTAGCAGAGGCTGCCACCACCAGCGAGGCGATTCGCTCACTCCGGGTTCTGCGAGGTAACACGGTTTGGGTAGTCCGTGCGGTTGGTACTCGCGCACTCTTGCGCCCTGCCATTGTTATAAGAGATTTGAACAGCTTTTAGTTACAAGGTCCCACGGATGGCGCCAATCTGTTAGACCAAAAATCGGTAACAGGTGCGACAGTGACGTAAGAGCTGGGCTGGATGACCCGAGGAGCTGGGTCCTGAGGAATCGAAGTGAGGGAGCTGAGCTCAGCTAGACTGAAATGAAGTGGCTGTATTCTGCACAGAAGGAAACAAGGTCAGGAGACCAACCCGGGTGTTACTCCGGACAGGCCCTTCGACGCTTAAGTGAGTATATGAGCAGGAGTGCAAAGCTAGTTTAAGAGTTTTGGAGAGGTTGTGCATTACCCATTGGTTTGAGCTTTGAACCCCCTTTTATAGAGGGAAACTCGATGACGTGAGATGACCTATGCCAGGACAGGTGCAGACCTGTGATAGGTTTGAGTTCACCTACTCCAGGACAGGTGTCGGTCAGTGATAGGCTTGAGTTCACCTACTCCAGGACAGGTGTCGGCCAGTGATAGGCTTGAGTTCACCTACTCCAGGACAGGTGTCGGCCAGTGATAGGCTTGAGTTTTTACATCCCATAGTGTGTTCTGCTTCCTTCTCTCTTCTCCAGAAAAAAAATAAACAATGAAAATGCAGGAAAAATATTTTTATTTTACGTTCTTCTTTGGATCGACCGAAGGTCGTCGGCGTTAGAAGCACCAAATCGATATTATTTAGAGGGCCAGTATTTGGAAAGAGGTGTTTGGAATAGAAAGTGTACGTTTGTTAATTATTTCAAGTGGAAAAAAAGAGGCGTTCCAAAATCAATGAGAGAGATGGTTTGCAGAGGAACCGTTAGGGTTAGGGTTTTTCCTGTAGAAGTGAGAATAGCCACAATAGGGAAGTTATAAAACGTTTATGAAAAGCCACACCCTTTTTGAAAAATGAAAAAAAGATGTGACTTTGTCGAATAGCCACAACGGTTTGGGTTTTTTGAATTAAAAAAAAGAGCTGAATGCGGTTTGGCAGAGGGGTGCCACGTGGCACACCCTCAGCGTACCACATTCAGCTTTATATAGATAGTAAAGATATCTGGTCAGGGTCTTGCCTAACCCCAGCTTACTCATAAAAAAAATCATTTTCAAAATACACCCTCACCAAAACCGGGACTGGAACCGAAATTGAGACAGAATCCGCCAAATTCATATAAAATAATATTTTATTTCGTACAAAATTTCGGACGAAATTTTGTACCGTTTCAGGTACCCTTCTTGAAAAACCATTGTATAAATGAAATCCCATAAGTCTTTGCAAAAGGGAGAAATGTGACATCTGTACTAGATTTCGGTTTCGGTCTTGAACGAAACCTGAAATTTTGGATTTCGGTCGAAATTTAAAACCATGGTCATAAATACACTAAGGGGTGGCCCGGGAAAGAAAAGGAGGGAAATATATCACTTCCCCCAAATAAATATAAATTCGCTGCCCAACCTTCACTTTTCTCCCCTCTTATTGATTTGGCTAGCCCATCCGAAGGGTCTAAAACCCTTTATCTGAAATGTGTGTGGGACTCTTAGATGAAGGGTTCAGATCTTTTTCTTGGCATGCATGTGGGACAAGCTGCTTCTTCATTTTGTCTCCTCGCCGGGTGTCCCTGGTAAGGGTGGCAAAATCAACCGAAACCGAACCAAAAATTCAGTTTCGTTTTGGTTAAACCAAACCGATTCAAATTTAGGTTCGGTTTTGGTTCAGTAGAACCAAACCGATGATTGGTTCGGTTCGGTTTGGTTTGGTTTGGTTTGGTTCGGTTCGGACAAAGATAAATGCGCCCCTTTTCATAGGAAAATGATAAATGTGCCCCTTTTCATCGATTTGGTTCGGAGTGTTTCGGTTTCGGTTTGGAGGTAAGCATGTTCGGTTCGGTTTCGGTTTCGGTTTGGGGGTCAAACTGAACTGAAACCAAACCATTGCCATCCCTAGTCCCTGGTGATCAAAAGGGGTGTAAATATCACTTCCCTAAAGTTATTGGTGACAACAAATCCGCCATTTACATTGCCACGAATCTAGTCTTCCATGAGAGGACCAAACATATTGAAGTGGATTATCATTTCATTAGATATTTGATTCAGTGAGGCTACATATCTCCTGGGTTTACCAGATCTACAGATCAATTAGCAGACATGTTCACGAAGCCTCTAAGTAGACCTAAGTTAGTTGATAATTGTAACAAGCTAGGAATGTTAGATATCTACATTCCAGCTTGAGGGGGAGTGTTAACAGGTCTTTAGGTCTTTATTGTAATGCCCAAGGGCATACTTGTCTTTGTACTTCACTCTTTATTATTTATATTACATGAGTGAGGAGGAGAACTCTAACTCAATCTTTTCTCTCAATCTTTACTTTCTCTCTTTTCTCTACCTCTCTCAACAACAGCTATGAGGCCAGCCATGATGTACGGCTTAGAATGTTGGGCCACCAAGAAGCAACATGTGCATAAGATGAGTGTAGCGGACATACGAATGCTTAGATGGATGTGTGGCTACACAAGGTTAGATAGAATTAAAAATGAAGACATTCTTAAAAAGGTGGAGGTGGCACCAATTGAGGAGAAGATGAGAGGGCACCGCTTAAGATGGTTTGGACATATCCAACGTAGGCCTTGGATGCTCCGGTGAGAAGAGGCGACTCGTGCCAAATTGATAGAGTAAAAAGAGGTAGGGGCAGACCGAAAACAACTTGGGTAGAAACAGTGAGGAAAGACTTGATAGCTAGGAACATAATAGAGAACATGACCTTGGATAGGATAGAATGGAAGACAATGATCCACGTAGAAGAACCCAACTAGAGCCGGGATTAGAGCCGGGTAGATTCCTTTCACCTTCTTCATGAAATTTTTCTAAAGGATTCATTTTAGCCGACCCCAACTAGTTTGGGACAAAGGCTTTGTTGAGTTGAGTTGAGATTTAATGTCAAATTGAGAATGGCATTTGGTAGGATATGATGCATGTAACAGTTGCTAGCAAATATGTTAATGGGTTTTTATTGGGTGGAATATATAGTTTGGTTTTGGCATCTAGTTAATTGGTCCAGGATGGGTGCATGTGGTCGTGGACATTTGAATGGAGATTGATTCTTTGTGATGAGAGCCTACTTTGAATTTCTTGAGCTTTAATTGCCTAGACATCTTATATTTGACATTTTGGTGTACACATCTTGTTTTTGACATTTTAGAGACTGATTCCTGGTGTTGGGAGCCTACTTTGAATTTCCTCAGCTTTAATTGCCTAGACATCTTGTTTTTGACATTTTGGAGATTGATTCTTGGTGATGGGAGCCTACTATGAATTTCTTGAGCTTTAGTTGCCTAGAGCCCTAGACATCTTGTTTTTGACATTTTGGATATTGATTCCTGATGATGGTAGCCCACTGTGACTTTCCTGAGCTTTAATTGCCAAGGCATCTTGTTTTTGACATTTTCGTATAGACATCTTGTTTTTGACATTTTGGAGATTGATTCTTCGTGATGGGAGCCTACTATGAATTTGTTGAGCTTTAATTGCCAAGACATATTGTTTTTGACATTATGGAGATTGATTCCTGGTGATGGGAGCCTACTGTGAATTTTCTGAGCTTTAATTGTCAAGACATCTTGTTTTTGACATTTTGGAGATTGATTCTTGGTGTGTTAGGGGGGGGGGGGTCGCTATTATGAATTTCTTGAGCTTTAATTGCCTGGGCATCTTGTTTTTGACATTTTGGAGATCGATTCTTGGTGATGGGAGCCTACTGTGAATTTCTTGAGCGTTAATTGCGTAGAGTCGTAGACATTTTGTTTTTAACCGGTTATGGAATTGCTACTGTAAAACAAAAAAAAACAATTAAATCACTCAAGTCAAATGGTTCGGTTTGGTTTGGTTCGGTTCGGACAAAGATAAATGCGCCCCTTTTCATAGGAAAATGATAAATGTGCCCCTTTTCATCGGTTTGGTTCGGAGTGTTTCGGTTTCGGTTTGGAGGTAAGCATGTTCGGTTCAGTTTCGGTTTGGGGGTCAAACTGAACTGAAACCAAACCATTGCCATCCCTAGTCCCTGGTGATCAAAAGGGGCGTAAATATCACTTCCCTAAAGTTATTGGTGACATTATCAAAATATTGTAATGAGAGAGTGAGATTGCCCAGGCACAAAGGGTGTAAATATCACTTCTTCATTTACACTAAATTAACTTTTTCCAGCTACTAGCATAAAACAAAGTGAGTAGTGCCATTATCAAAATTTGACACTGGGCACTTTAATATTTAGGCAATTGATTTTGGCACTACCATATTTTAATAATTGCACTAACTCTTGTTGTCTTTTAGTATTTAAGAAGCGGTCAAGGGTGATTACTGTTGCAAAAAAGCTCTCACGAGGCAATTAAAAAAGTTGCAATTAAAATAAACCATGTTCGAGTTTGCTCTAAAGATCATTCCGTCCCCCATATGTTAGGAAATATGGAGAGATGCAAAGACGGATGGAAGGCTAAAGCAAGCCCATTAATATGATCATTAATGGAGAAATTATATGATGAACGGGCGTACAAACACTTATTTGTGGTATGAAGGAAGTACCGCCCTTGATATTTGATCCAACCATGGCATTTGGAAAAGTGTACTGTTGTTGGATCAAATATCAGAGATATGATGATGAATAAGTGTTTGTACTTTGTACGCCTATTCATCATATAATTTCTCATCATTAAAGATGTCATGGTCCGGGGGAACTCGCTAACCAAATCTTTTTTGACATCCGATCGGCCTGAACGTGAAGCTTGGGCTCTTAGCCAAATAAACATCCTTTCAAAGTTGCGAAACTACCCACAGGCTTTTCAAGTGACTGGAGTAAAGCCGAGGAAAGGTGAGCTTAAGCTTAATTCAGATGGGGTGTCCAAAGGTAACTATGGTATTGCTCGTGGCGAAAGAGTTTTCATCTTTTCTCACTATTATAATGTTGATACTAACATGCATGCGCAAGTTAAAAGCTTGTTGGATGATCTTAGATATTGCAAAGCTTTTGACTTAATGAATATATGGATGGAATTTAATAGTAAACTGTTAATCGAGCTTGTCAAAGATAAGAAAGACCCTCCATGGTCCATTAATTCTTATTGGCAGGACCTGATTTCACTTGTCCTAGAGTTAAAGTTACGGATATCTCATGCTTACAAAGAAGCAAATCAAGTTGCAAACTCTAGGCTCAACTCTGCTTGTGAAATACAAGTAATAAAGTTTTTAGATGTTGGAAGCTTGATCTACAGGAATTCCTAGTGTTGGTTGTAAGTCTAGTTTTCTCTTGGGTTTCTGCTAAGGTATTATGTCCTCCTCTTGTAATACTTTTCATGTATTAATAAAATTTAGGGATAATTACATTTACACCCCCTCTAGTTTCTGACGTATCCACTTCCACCCCTATAGTTTAAAACGTGACAAATACACCCCTGTAGTTTCAATTTGTTTAAGGTTTGCCCCCTCAGCTGAAGGTTTGTCCATAGATTGAAGGGTTAGGATGATCCGATGGAGCTGATTTTTTGGGCACACCCTATTTATGTCAGGACCCATCAAATGAAAGCTTTGGATCATCCAAATAATGTGGGCCCATACCCGAATCCAAAGCGTTTGGTCCAAACACTACCAAACACTTTGGATTCGGGTATGGGCCCACATTATTTGGATGATCCAAAACGTTCATTTGATGAGGTCCTGACATAGATAGGGTGTGTCCAAAAAATCAGCTCCATCGGATCATCCCAACCCTTCAATCTATGGACGAACCTTCAGCTGAGGGGGCCTACCTTAAACAAATTGAAACTACATAGGTGTATTTGTCACGTTTTAAAATTTAAACTATAGGGGTGGAAGTGGATGTGTCATAAACTAGAGGGGGTGTAAGTGTAATTTTTTCTAAAATTTAAGGTACTAAAAGAAGGAAAAGACAATCTGAGTTTGTGCCATAATTAATTCATAGAAGTGGCCCATTTTTTTTTACTTGGGACAGCCCCTTGTAGTATATTATGAATACTCTTTTACACTAGACGGGGCTCTCCAAAGTGAAAAAACAAGGAGCAAATATATCATTTCCCTCAAAATAATTACCAAATATCTCCCCCTCTCTGCAACGTTTCTATGCCGTTCCGTCCGGCGATCTGCCTCTCCAAGTTCCGGTCAAAACCGCCGGGAAAGGAACTGACGTCAGAATTCCGGCCCTCATGTGGGGCACGTGACACTCTTTTTTCTTGATCTCTTAATCCCCACGGTTTTTAAAAGCAGGTAACCATTTTCTTTTTCCTTCATCCTTGTTCTCGAAGCTTCTAGAAGATCATTGGGACCCTAATTTCTGCATTGAGGGGATTAGGTCAGAATTATTGTGTTTTCTCTTTCTTTTTGTTGAATTTCTTTGACTTAAGAAGGAGCTTCGATCTTTGCAAATTCTAGTCTTTTTCTTCGTTGATTCTATGCCAAGAACACATTTCATCGATTAAAAGATCAGAAATCGTTGTTATCTGTTAGAATTAGGTTGAGTATTGGATCGTTTGAGAGGAATTGGATTCATTATCTCGTCAAAATTTTAGTTTTTCGAATTACAAAGGCGGTTTTTTTTTATTATCTTGTTTCAGATCTAATCGAATGCAAACTCAGAAATCCTTTGAATTCTTCGGATCTTGAAGGTTCTATGCTCTTGTCAGTGTAGTTTGTGTTTCTTCGAGAGAATTAGGTTAGAATTTAGGGTTTTGGTCGATCAGATTCTTATAACCTAAAAAGGCACAATCATTGTGTTCTTTTGGCTGTCACTGATGTAGGTTAAATGGGAGTTCCTTTGAGTTATTTATTTGATTTTGGCATTGAGTTTCAATTTATGTATCAGTGCTGGAATTTCATAAATCTGTGAAATTCGAATGATTTAAAAAATGTCTGGGGCCGGATGAGCGGTTGAGCATGTTGGATTGCCAAAAATGGAGGCAAAATCGACGGATGAGATTCAACAACGTAAACCAGTGCCTGTGACAATGGATCATGTCCTCTTGGCATTGAGAGAGACAAAAGAAGAGAGGGAAGTGAGAATTCGTAGTCTTTTTAATTTCTTTGATGCTGCGAATGTTGGATATTTAGATTACGCACAGATAGAGGCGGGTTTGTCTGGGCTCCAGATCCCGCCGGAGTATAAGTATGCAAAGGATCTTTTAAAGGTCTGTGATTCAAATAGAGATGGCCGTGTTGATTACCAAGAGTTTCGGCGGTATATGGATGATAAAGAACTTGAGCTTTATCGCATCTTCCAAGCGATCGACGTTAAACATAATGGCAGCATTTTGCCCGAAGAGCTCTGGGATGCACTTGTTTCGGCAGGTATGCTATGTTTTCCTTGTTCCACTAATTTGTTGTTTCATTGTTTTCATCTTTTGATGTTTGATACGTGTTGTTTGGATTCACTTGATGATGCTGCTATGATGAGAATAGAATAGAGTTGCCCGTAGCCCATTTTAGCATACTGCGATTGAATAAAGAAAGATGTTGTAAACACAAATTCTGCGAAATTGAGATGACAAAATTCGGAGACAGATTACAATGAAATTGTAATTAATAAATAGTATTGCAACTTTCTTGAATCTTCTTATTAATGATCCAGATGTGAAGACGAGGGCTTTCACAACGTGTTTCTCGTATCCTTTGTTTAATAGTCTCATTCATTTTCCCTCATCCGCTAAGTCCAAGGGTGATGTCTTTTTATGTGAGCATGTTAAATTTATCTCTCACAACTCCCACATGATTGATGGTTCAGATTTAAAGAGAGAAAAATCAGTTGCAAGTGGGTCGAACCAGTAAAACCCTTTGTTTTTGTCCACCCAGGAATAGTGACTATGAAAAATTCCTCATTACTATCACAAATCAAATTATCTTGGTGTAAAATGGCTATCGGTTCCCTACCGCCAGCATTCACTCATTAATTTTGTGCACATCTATAATATTCTTAGCTTTTAGGCAATAAGTAAAAACCAAGTCAATTATCCGGAGACAAATTACTATGAAACTTTAATTTTTTAAAAAAAGTGTACAACTTTCTTGAATCCTCTGATTACGATCAGTGTGATGTAGACAAGGGCTTTCACAATGTGTTTCTCGTATCCTTTGTTTAATAGTCTCACTCATTTTCCCTCATCCGCTAAGTACAAGGGTGATGGCTTTGTATGTGAGCATATTAAATTTATCTCTCACAACTCCCACACGATTGATGGTTCAGATTTAAAGAGAGAAAAAGCAGTTGCAAGTGGCTCCAACCGATAAAACCCTTTGTTTTTGTCCACCCCGGAATAGTGACTATGAAAAATTCCTCATTACTGTCATTATCTTGTTGTTAAATGGTTATCTGTTCCCTACCGCCAGAATTCACTCATTAATTTGTGCACATCTATAGAATTCTTAGCTTTTAGGCAATAAGTAGAAACCAAATCATATTTGCCTTAGCAAGTTACTAATTTAAAAAATTTCTGTAGGTTGTTTTAAATTCCAAATTAGCCTTCAGTGTGTTTGTTATATTAAAGGAGATTAACTGGAATCAGGTCTGCGTGGGCACCTTAATTGAAGTAGGTAAGCAGGGCTTGTGGAGCACAATAGAGTCACATGGTGGCCTGCTAGTGTTTGCAGGCCCATAGAGTACAGGTTTGGATCACATAAATGGAAGCCTTCAGTAGGTTGTTTTCTGTAAATGGAGTTGGAGAATGTTCACTGCTTCCAAGGACTTGTAGGAGATCATTTTGGAAGAAAAACTATGTCAATCATGGGGTATTTGGAAGGATGGAGTCACTGATGAAGTGTAATGGATCTATTCTTATTTGAAATTTATGAAGTATATTTAATGTCAAATTGCCATAGAATAAGAGCAGGTTGGTTGAAGTAGAAGCTTGCCTCAGGAGTTCTATGCGACCGTAAAATCCCTTCCAAGTTGAAGGGAAAGTTTTATAAGACAGCTGTGAGGCCAGCCATGATGTACGGCTCAGAATATTGGGCCACCAAGAAGCAACATGTGCATAAGATGAGTGTAGCGGACATGCGAATGCTTAGATGGATGTGTGGCCACACAAGGTTAGACAGAATTAAAAATGAAGACATTCGTAAAAAGGTGGGGGTGGCACCAATTGAGGAGAAGATGAGAGGGCACCGCTTAAGATGGTTTGGACATATCCAATGTAGGCCTTTGGATGCTCCGGTGAGAAGAGGCGACTCGTGCTAAATTGATAGAGTAAAAAGAGGTAGGGACAGACCGAAAACAACTTGGGTAGAAACAGTGAGGAAAGACTTGATAGATAGGAACATAATAGAGAACATGACCTTGGATAGGATAGAATGGAAGAAAATGATCCACGTAGAAGAACCCAACTAGAGCCGGGATTAGAGCCAGGTAGATTCCTTTCACCTTCTTCATGAAATTTTTCTAAAGGATTCATTTTAGCCTGTCCCCAACTAGTTTGGGACAAAGGTTTTGTTGAGTTGAGTTGAGTTGAGATTTAATGTCAAATTGAGAATGGCATTTGGTAGGATATGATGCATGTAACAGTTGCTAGCAAATATGTTAATGGGTTTTTATTGGGTGGAATATGTAGTTTGGTTTTGGCCTCTAGTTAATTGGTCTAGGATGGGTGCATGTGGTCGTGGACATTTGAATGGAGATTGATTCTTTGTGATGAGAGCCTACTTTGAATTTCTTGAGCTTTAATTGCCTAGACATCTTATTTTTGACATTTTGGTGTACACATCTTGTTTTTGACATTTTGGAGATTGATTCTTGGTGATGGGAGCCTACTTTGAATTTCCTCAGCTTTAATTGCCTAGACATCTTGTTTTTGACATTTTGGAGATTGATTCTTGGTGATGGGAGCCTACTATGAATTTCTTGAGCTTTAGTTGCCTAGACATCTTGTTTTTGACATTTTGGAGATTGATTCCTAATGATGGTAGCTGTCACGGGGCAACTCACCAAAAATCAAATTTTGTTTGATAAAAGGGGGCTGTCCATGATTGCCTAGCACTACGCTAGTCAGCCTAACAAAATCTCACACACAAAGTAACACAAATCAACAAGAATACACACACAATCATAGCACAAGAGACTTTTTAACGTGGTTCGGCCAAATCTCTGCCTACTCCACGGATTTCACCATTGCCATAGTACAATTACAAGGAAACTCCAACAGTTGCCTAAGATTGCCTATGCCTTGGGCGTTTTTGCCTATGAGTGCCTATATTACATTCCAACTTTGCACAATCCATGTGCTTAGTTACAAACCAATACAAAGCCACCATGTGGCACAAACAACTACCCACAATGTGAGCATAATAGCCACAAACAACAGCCTTCATTTGAATATAACAGTTGCCACTCTTTTTCAAAAACACCCAAGTGTAGCCCAAGTGACGCTCAAGAGCGCCCAGGTTTGTCTTGTAACCGTTCCCGCCATTTGCAACCAAGCCAATGTGTTGCCAAATGTCCGGTGCCCACTGGTGCCTTGGTTTTGCTTGCACCCACCAATGAGTGCACACCAAATCTGGTGCTTATGAATGGTGCCCAACCAGCCAGTGCCCACAACCAGTCCAATGCCTAACCAGTGCCCAACACCAATCCAGTGCCTAATCAGTTCATTGCCCGACCAGTCCAGTGCCCAAAACCAGTCTAGTGCAAGATGAGCATAGCCCATGCCTATGCCCCTTATGCCATGCCAAAGCCTTGGTCCCATGACCTTCTTCCCATCTTGATTTTCCAAGTGCACATTGGCAAGGGTGCAAGGTGCCACCGCAAGCCAATGTGTGAACCAACATTTTAAGGGGGTGACAAACCTCCCCCACCTAAACCATCGAACGTCCTCGTTGGATCTCTTGGTAGGTTCTTCTCAATGAGGTTCTCCTCTAACCCCAACTTGGTATTCTCTTCACTAAATGCCTTTCATAACCTTGCTTCTTTTTGTGCCCCACTTCTTTTGTCAATGTGGCTGAAACGGCATTCTCGCTTAGCCCATCCTCCACCCGGATTACTAAGCACCTTTCAGCCACCTCCCTTTTAACATCAAGAATCGGCACAAAACAAAGACTTTGTGCATCCATAACAAAGATCCCACGCAAATAAGGCACCACCGATATATTGGCTTGAACAAAGAAATCCAAGCCAAGAATGACTTCAAAGTCATCCAACGGTACCACCAAGAAATCGACTGCACCTTTCCATTCCCCCACACTTAGAGGAACCTTTCTCGCCGCTCCTTGCACAGATTTTGCCTCCGAATTCACTGCCTTGATGTGCTCCCATCACTGATTAACCTCAAACCCAGCCGTTGCACCATAATTTCCGAAACAAAGTTGTGCGTTGCTCCGCTATCAACCATTGCACGGACCAACACCCCGTTGACCCTAGCTTCTACAAACATCAAACCTTGTTTTTGCTCCCCTTCTCTTTGGATCACGTTGAGAAGTTGGAGAGGATTAACCCGGGTTGTTTCACTAGAAGCGCCTTCGTTCTCCGCAACTAAGGCACCCAATTGCTCCTTCCTTGGACAATTTCGGGCTAGATGAGGACCATCACAAATGTAACACCCCAACTTCTTAGTGATTGAAGTCTTTTCTACTTGGACCTCCTTGGCAGGCTTCTCTTCCTTCTTGCTGAATTTTGCCTTGCCCTTTTTTGCTTTGGAATTCCTCTTCCCATCCTCGCTCGAAGAATCATCACTAGAATTCCCTGTTGGTTGTTTGTAGTCTGTCAAAGCATCCGCTACTGAAATTGCCGCAGGCAAGTCCTTCACGCCTTGCCTTCTTAACTCCGCTTGAGCCCAACCTTGCAGCCCACTCATAAAATTGAAAAGCTTGTCTTCCTCTGACATATTCTTGATGTCCAACATCAAGGAAGAGAATTGTTTCACATATTCTCTAACTGTTCCCTTGTGTTTAAGTCTCCGCAAAGCATCTCTAGCAACCCACGCCGTGTTGCTTGGAAGGAACTGTTCCTTCATTTCCTTCTCCAGATCTTCCCAAGTTATGATTTGAGGACGATTTGAATCCTCAGATCGTGTACGCCACCACAATTTTGCATCTCCATCAAGATACATACTTGTAAATTCGACTTTGTCAACATCAGGAGTTCGAACAGCCTTGAAATAATGGTTCATATCCCAAAGGAAATTTTCCAATTCCTTTGCACACCTCTGGCCAGAAAAAGGCTTTGGTTCAGGGACTTTTGCACGTTGGCTACCGGCATCGCCACCACCAACATTGCCCAACAACGCTCTCTTAAGAAGGACAATTTCTTCTGCTTGTTCTTGTAGACGTCTTTCACAAGAAACAATTGACTCATTGCTGCCCTTCTCGAGAGTTTTCTTGAGCGTCTCCAATTCCCTTGCAAGAACAGCAACTTGCTCCAAAATTGCCTCACTCGTTGCCTCATCCGTTGGCACATCAACAAGATCTTCTAGCCTTTGAACCCTCTCCTTCAATTGTTCAATGGTAGATCCACCCGCCATCTCCTTCAAACTTTCTGCTTTGATTCCAAAATGTCACGGGGCAACTCACCAAAAATCAAATTTTGTTTGATAAAAGGGGGATGTCCGTGATTGCCTAGCACTACGCTAGTCAGCCTAACAAAATCTCACACACAAAGTAACATAAATCAACAAGAATACACACACAATCACAACACAAGAGACTTTTTAACGTGGTTCGGCCAAATCTCTGCCTACTCCACGGATTTCACCATTGCCATAGTACAATTACAAGGAAACTCCAACAGTTGCCTAAGATTGCCTATGCCTTGGGCGTTTTTGCCTATGAGTGCCTATATTACATTCAAACTTTGCACAATCCATGTGCTTAGTTACAAACCAATACAAAGCCACCATGTGGCACAAACAACTACCCACAATGTGAGCATAATAGCCACAAACAACAGCCTTCATTTGAATATAACAGTTGCCACTCTTTTTCAAAAACACCCAAGTGTTGCCCAAGTGACGCCCAAGAGCGCCCCAGGTTTCTCTTGTAACCGTTTCCGCCATTTGCAACCAAGCCAATGTGTTGCCAAATGTCCGGTGCCCACT
Organism: Tasmannia lanceolata; assembly: GCF_043159265.1. Taxonomy (NCBI): domain Eukaryota; kingdom Viridiplantae; phylum Streptophyta; class Magnoliopsida; order Canellales; family Winteraceae; genus Tasmannia; species Tasmannia lanceolata. The sequence continues at coordinate 10,523,639 of NW_027518690.1, read as the reverse complement.
GGTGCCTTGGTTTTGCTTGCACCCACCAATGAATGCACACCAAATCTGGTGCTTACGAATGGTGCCCAACCAGCCAGTGCCCACAACCAGTCCAGTGCCTAACCAGTGCCCAACACCAGTCCAGTGTCTAACCAGTTCAATGCCCGACCAGTGCCTAACCAGTGCCCAAAACCAGTCTAGTGCAAGATGAGCATAGCCCATGCCTATGCCCCTTATGCCATGCCAAAGCCTTGGTCCCATGGCCTTCTTCCCACCTTGATTTTCCAAGTGCACATTGGCAAGGGTGCAAGGTGCCACCACAAGCCAATGTGTGAACCGACATTTTAAGGGGGTGACAGTAGCCCACTGTGACTTTCCTGAGCTTTAATTGCCAAGGCATCTTGTTTTTGACATTTTGGTATAGACATCTTGTTTTTGACATTTTGGAGATTGATTCTTGGTGATGGGAACCTACTGTGAATTTCTTGAGCTTTAATTGCGTAGAGTCGTAGACATCTTGTTTTTTTACATTTTGGTGTAGACTTCTGAGCAAGTTGAGAAGTTCAACACATTAAGCTGAGAGTTGCCGGAGTTGATAGATACCTGATAGGAACCTGTGGAATGTGTTTTTAACCGGTTATGGAATTGCTACTGTAAAACAAAAAAACAATTAAATCACTCAAGTCAAATGGTTCATTCGACAAATTGTTTGTGTTTCCAAGCCACTTGAATTGGGTAAGTTAATGCGAATACGGTATAGATTCGTCATTTCTGATTTTTATCCATTTTCTTGAACTTTTTTTATTTTCATTATTATTGTCCTTTTAGAAATACACCTTTTCCTTTTGAATAATGCTCTTTTGTCTTCCATTTAGTCTTGTTGTTTGTAAAGGAAAGAAAAGAACAAAGTCAACTCTATTAAATTGAAAACCGCATGGAGTGCAAGTATCGATCTAGCAAAGAAGAATTAGAAAAAGCAGAAAATAGTTTTTTTTGAAAGATGACAAATTTATATTAATATTCCAACCATATGTACATAAGTGCGGACCAGGAGTCCCAAACTAGTTACAACATAAAAAAACTTAGGGAATATTCTGGAGCATTCCCAAAAAACTGTCTATTCTGGAGCATTCCCAAAAAACCTTTTCCACCACCTACTTCGTGGACCAATCGAACCTTTTTAGCACAGGCAAAAAACTTTTCTTTTTCCAGAAAATTCCTGTGAACGCCAGGAAGATATTGTCGCCTAAGGAGCGCATTTTTCTAACTCCCCCAAAATTTGTTGGATTTGAAAATCCGGCATGTCTATGTTGGGGTCCTCCGTTTCCATTTCCAGCAACGCAGGGCTCTTCCGAGTGGCAATCCTCTCTTCCACTAGTCATTGGCAACTTATTCGCTTCCCAATGATGCTTCCTCAAGTTCCTCTCCTCGTTTAGGATATAAATGAAAAAAGGGTGTCCTTCACGTTGTCTGACCCATAAAATATAGGTGCTGTCAAAATCAATTTAAAGGAGCAAAACTATATAAGTGCCGTCACAATCAATTAAAAGGTGCAAGACTTCCCATCTTTTATGTGATTTTTAATTTATTGAGTATAGTGTTGAATTTATCAAACAATTCTCCACATTAACCCATCAAGTTCAAATTTTTGGCCTTGGGCATGCTCAGTCTGCTTCTTGAATTTTTACCCATTACTTATTTTGTATGCAATCTATGTATCGACTTCTCATCAGCCATGGGTTTGGCTCATGGGTATGCGACCTCAAACTTCCTTTGTTCAGACCAAGATGGATTACTGTGGCATCGTGAGCTTACCTTGATTGCTCCTGGAGTGCCTATCCTCTGGATCTATATGGAAATATTCCTCAATGGTGGTCCATGCTCCTTGTCAAGGATTGAATACTTAGTTTTGGGGCATATACATAAAACAACTCGGTTTTGGCGGAAACTTTCAAGAGTCATTCCCCAATTCCCAAAGTTAAAAAAGCAAAAGATAACTAAAATTCGGAATATAGGAAAGTGTTCAAAAATTTTGAAAAAACTTTCTAGAGTCATTCCCCAAAGTAAAAAAACGAAAGATAACTAAAATTCGGAATATTAGAAAATAGGAAAATTTTCAAAAATTCTGAAAAAAAATAATATTTAGCATGGTTGTATAGTGTTTTATTGACTATTAGGCTTTTGTTGTCTTAATTTATAAAATACAAATTTGAACTTTCTGATGTTTTATTGATTATTAGGCTTTTGTTTTAGTGTTTGAACTTTGAACTTTCTGATGTTTTATTGAGTATTAGGCTTTTGTTTTAGTGACTATTAGGCTTTGATGTCTTAACATATAAAATTCAAATTTGTAGTTACCTTGACTACAGGACTAGAAATTTCTTCGTAGTCAAGACCGAGTTGATGGTTTTATCCTTTTGCAACAAGTCTAGCTTTGTATTTATCTACTATTCCATCTGACTTTTTTATATTATATACACCCATTTATATCCCACTACATTCTTATCTTTGCTTAGGACTATACATGAAAATTAGGAACATGAAAGGAAACATGGGAAGATGAAAGAGAAGCTGAACCGATGTGTGACCTGTAAAGAGGAACCATCGCCCATGATAATTCTAGAAAGCCCAGAATACGAAACTTAAGAATGACAAATTACTTTTATCATCAGACACGTGTGCCTAGGAAGCTTCAGAAAGTTTCGATAGTGAAAGGTCTCCTAACTGGTGAGTGTGGCATGGGAGAGTTCTGTCGTTACTCGGCATCGTTAATGTTTCGGATGAAACGTGCCAAAACGAACCGAAGAGTCCAGAATATGTTTGCAGCGAACCATACTATTGTTGCATATTCATGTTTTGCAGTTGTAGGGTCCAAAATCAAGTTGTTTAGGTCCAAATGAATTGGGTTCATTTAAAATACTCTCATTATACTTGTCCTTTGCTTCAGCCAGTTCTAAATTCTAAGAATAGAAATTGCTTGTAACTAGCTGGTGAAAGGGAATTGCCTCCTTGGATTGTTTATTTTTCAAGGAGTCTCCTAGAAATAAGTCTTATTTGTTTGTCCAATGTCATTTCCCCAACAGATGTGGTGCTTTCATTTCCAATGCTAAATCTATTTTGGACAAGCAACTAAGGTATTTTGTTTTCAACAAACATGTATATGACTAATGATGCAGAAAATAATTTTTTTCCTATGGCAAACCTGGTTATTTAACTTGTATTCCCCCATCATATATAAAAGCCACATTTTAGTAGTTTGTGGTTGGAAGAAGATTCAGCTGTATTATGGTTGTTCGTATAATCTTGTATGATTTGCCTGTTAACTTATTCTGCAGCGAAATATTTCAAAATTCTCTTAGGCACAGAAAAAGGAACAATTTCATTGTCCTATTCTACCTTTTTCATTTATTTTTCTACTTGTTATATGGGAGAAGAAGAGTAAATTGACATTCTTTTTATCTAATGGATATGCTGGAGTATTCAGTATTATTATTCAAATGTAGTTTATCTCTAATTTTTTATTTTTCATTTTTTATTTTTTTTTATTTTTTATTCTATGGTTTCTTATTCTAACAAGACCTTCTCAGTCAGTGGTTTTTTTTTGGATGTTTGCTTTCATCTTACAAGTCAAGACAGTTTTCTTTTGCAGGGATTGAAATTGATGAAGAGGAGCTTGCTCGCTTTGTAGAGCATGTGGATAAGGATAACAATGGAATTATAACTTTTGAAGAATGGAGGGATTTTCTTCTACTCTATCCCCACGAGGCAACCATTGAGAACATTTATCAGTATTGGGAAAGGGTTTGCTTAGTAGACATCGGGGAACAAGCTGTCCTTCCCGAGGGCATCAGTAAGCATGTAAATGCAAGCAAATATTTGATTGCAGGGGGAGTAGCGGGGGCCACATCTCGCACTGCTACTGCCCCTCTTGATCGCCTAAAAGTAAAGTTGCAAGTACAAACAACACGGGCACATATTATGCCGGCAATAAAGGACATATGGAGAGAAGGCCGTTTTAAGGGATTTTTCAGAGGTAATGGATTGAATGTCATAAAGGTGACGCCCGAAAGTGCAATTAGGTTTTACACTTATGAAATGCTGAAGAATTTCATTGTTAATACTAAGGGGAAAGAGAAGAGTGATATTGGCACTCCTGGACGCCTTGTGGCCGGTGGCATTGCAGGTGCAGTGGCACAGACTGCGATTTATCCAATGGATCTTGTAAAAACGCGACTTCAGACTTATGCCTGTGAAGGTGGGAAGGTTCCTAAACTGGGATCGCTGTCAAAAGATATATTGGTTCAAGAGGGACCTCGAGCCTTCTACAGAGGCCTCATCCCATCTCTTCTTGGGATTATTCCTTATGCAGGCATAGATCTTGCTGCATATGAAACCTTGAAAAATATGTCAAAAACATATATACTTCATGATAGGGGTAAGTTCTTCGACTATTTTCATTTTGCTTAAGATTAATGTTCTTCTCAGTTCTTTGTTTCTTTTATCTGGTCTTTCTGTCATCCAGATATGCCTTTCTTTTTTTTGCCATGGTTTTAAATTTAGGCCGAAATACGGAAATTTCGGATTTCGGTTGGGACCGAAACCGAAATCACCAAAATTTGAAATTTCGGCAAGAGTCCCAAATTTCGGCTATATCTGAAACCGAAACTGAAATTTAAATCCTTGTTTATTGCGTCCTGAAATTTTTGCATCTTATGTAGAACCTGGTGCACTCGTACAACTGGGCTGTGGAACAGTTTCAGGAGCTCTTGGAGCATCATGTGTTTACCCCTTGCAGGTTATTAGAACAAGGTTAGTTGCAGTTAATTTGACGTGCCTTTTCCAATTTGTGTATTGGGGGATGTTTTGAAGTAGCTAGTTTGTTTCAGTTCCTTCTGGAACCTTGTACAGAAGCTAATTTTATTATTTTTTTCAGAATGCAAGCTCAGCGTTCCAATACGGCTACTGCTTATAAGGGAATGTCTGATGTATTTTGGAAAACTATCCAGCACGAAGGCTTTTTAGGATTGTACAAAGGAATTTTCCCGAATTTGCTGAAAGTGGTGCCATCTGCAAGCATCACTTATCTTGTTTATGAGACGATGAAAAAGAGTTTAGATCTTGATTAAAAAATGCTGTATCATTGCACGGCGTTGACCATTGTTGATAATTTGATATAGTTGATGATGGTGATGAAAATGTCACGATGATGACGAGAATACTACTTGAGTAGGTGATATGATTGCTTCAGTGCTGCTACTTTTCATTCAAAGTATGAGGGATAATGTTGGGTCGTCATATTTTTGCAACCTTTAAACTAATGACAATGAGAAATTGTGAGGATTATGTTCAAATCGTGACATCTAACAGCCTGGTAATTGATGTTATTCTTTTACTTAACGATCATTTTATGCTCTGCGCTTGAGTAGATTAATATTACCACATTACTTTAGATATATTTGTTTTGCTTTCAGCATTACCTGTGGGTGGCATGTCCATTTTCAGGGTATTCATAATATGCATTAATGGTCAATTTCTCATCTCTATTTTCATGATATTTCTTTTTCCATGTTCTGTCCATATATGCCAGGGAGAAAAAACGTAAATTTTGTTTGTTAAACATGTAAAATAAAATTAGATAAGAATTGCTAGGAAGAGATGGAGAGGCAAATCCAGTCCCCTTGGTATTCCTTGAAATCTCTTCATAGTGTAATGTTTGCAAATTTCCCCTAGCCCATGTCTCCCATTACAGGATGCCATGTCAGCTGCTTTTAATTCTATTATCCTAAAAATTTAATAAAAAAGGTACTGTGATGTACAGACATAGACTTGGATTAAAATGCATATTAGGGCTGCATGAATGCACCAAGAAGAGTATCTAGTGTGTACATTCAAGTATGAGTTGAGTGAACCTTAAAAGTCCATTCAACTTCTTTGAACTTTGCAGGAATGAAACAGTTTAAAATACAATTATACAACCAGGCTGCTCTGCCGTGGTTATGGAAAATTTGGAGATATCTACTCAAAAGGGGGAAGTAGTTTTCTTTTGGGATCAATTACTGTTGCATGCTGGAGAGTTGAAAAAATGACGAGAAAATGTTGAGTTTTGAAAAAACACTAACAAATGCTACTTTATTAAAAAAGAACTTTTTAGGACGAAAATATCCCTAACCTTACTTTATCTTTTTCTTCTTTGTTTTTACACTTTATCTTCTCCGGCGATAAAAGTCTTCTTCTCCGGCGAAACATCTTCATTTCTTCGGCATATGCTCATTTGTCTTGAGAGGTTAGAAGGAGTTCTCTAGAGACGCCCCTTTCTCATTTTCTTTTTCTTCCTCCAAATATCCAAGATCTCATTATCTTTGTAAGTATTTTTCCTTTTCTAGTGGCTGTAGCCAAAATCAGTTGTCCAAAGAGCTTTCACTAGGCAAAAGGGTAGTGGAAGCCAAAATGGTACTCGAAGCAAAATGTAAGTTAGGCAAAAATGATAGTCGAAGCCCAAAAAATGCTAGTTGAAGCTAAAAAAAAGTTATTCCTAGCCAAAAATGATAGTCGAATCCAAAAAATAATAGTCGAAGCAAAAAAAAATGATAGTCGAAGTCAACAAATATTTCTCGAAGCTAAAATATATTAGTTAAAGACGAAAAAAGTTCCAAATGTTACTGGAATTTAAAAGTTTTAGTCGCAACCAAAAAAATGTCAGTCGAAGCAAAAAAACCAGTTATTCGAAGCCTAAAAAACTTTAGTCGAAGCGAAAAACACAACGGCGAATGTTACAGGAAACACATTTTTCACTTCGACCAAGTAAATTTTGGCTTCGAATATCTTGTTTTGGCTTCGAGTACCTGTTTTTGCGTTGAGAAGAAGAGGGGGAGATCTCTGAAAATAACTAATCATTTGATGTCCGTTGGATAGCACGAAAATGATGAACATATGACTTTGCCATAGCATCTCTTTTACAAGTTTAGAAGTTAAGAGAGGTAGTGGAGTTTTCCATTAGCCACAGTAACACAACAAAAAATTATCAAATGGGGTTTCTCAACATGTCCATAATCCAATTTCTCCTTCTCATCTTCCCATTCTATTTTATTCCTCTGCTCACATGACGATATAAACACTGATAGATCGGTGCTCTTGGCTTTCAAGAAAGGTATAGTTGTTGATCTTCATAATCCCTCTGGACAAAGGAGCATCTGCTGCCAGAGAAATGAGATGTTTCGCCGGAGAAGAAGGCTTCTATCGCCGGAAAATCTCGTCGTTTCACACAAAATGCGTTGGAGTAAAACCTAGAAATGAAAGAGTGTAAAACCTGCAAGTAAAAGAGTAAAATGGTAAAACCAAGAAGAGAAAGATTAAAGTAAGTTGAGGGGTATTTTCGTCCCTAGCAACATTTCTTTTAATAAAGTAGCATTTGTTAGTGTTTTTTCAAAACTCAACATTTTCTCGTCATTTTTTCAACTCTCCAGCATGCAACAATAATTGATCCTTTTCTTTTTTTCTTTTGGATCAATTACTGTTGCATGCTGGAGAGTTGAAAAAATGACGAGAAAATGTTGAGTTTTGAAAAAACACTAACAAATGCTACTTTATTAAAAAAGAACTTTTTAGGACGAAAATACCCCTAACCTTACTTTATCTTTCTCTTCTTTGTTTTTACACTTTATCTTTCCACCGATAGAAGCCTTTTTCTCCAGCGATAAAAGCCTTCTTCTCCGGTGAAACATCTTCATTTCTCCGGCATATGCTCATTTGTCTTGAGAGGTTAGAAGGAGTTCTCTAGAGACGCCTCTTTCTCATTTTCTTTTTCTTCCTCCAAATATCCAAAATCTCATTATCTTTGTAAGTATTTCCCCTTTTCTAGTGGCTGTAGCTAAAATCAGTTGCCCAAAGTGCTTTCACTAGGCAAAAGGGTAGTGGAAGCCAAAATGGTACTTGAAGCAAAATGTAAGTTTGGCAAAAATGATAGTCGAAGCCCAAAAAATGCTAGTTGAAGCCAAAAAAAAGTTACTCCAAGCCAAAAATGATAGTCGAATCCAAAAAATGATAGTCGAAGCAAAAAAAAAATGGTAGTCGAAGCTAACAAATATTTCTCGAAGCTAAAATATATTAGTTAAAGACGAAAAATGTTCCAAATGTTACTGAAATTTAAAAGTTTTAGTCGCAGCCAAAAACATGTTAGTCGAAGCAAAAAAACCAGTTATTCGAAGCCTAAAAAACTTTAATCGAAGCGAAAAACGCAACGGCGAATGTTACAGGAAACACATTTTTCACTTCGACCAAGAAATTTTTGGCTTCGACCAAGTAAATTTTGGCTTCGAATATCCTGTTTTGGCTTCGAGTACTTGTTTTTACGTTGAGAAGAAGAGGGGGAGATCTCTGAAAATAACTAATCATTTGATGTCCATTGGATAGCACGAAAATGATGAACATATGACTTTGCCATAGCATCTCTTTTACAAGTTTAGAAGTTAAGAGAGGTAGTGGAGTCTTTCATTAGCTACAATAACACAACAAAAAATTATCAAATGGGGTTTCTCAACATGGCCATAATCCAATTTCTCCTTCTCATCTTCCCATTCTATTTTATTCCTCTGCTCACATGACAATATAAACACTAATAGATTGGTGCTCTTGGCTTTCAAGAAAGGCATAGTTGTTGATCCTCAGGATCCCTTTGGACAAAGGAGCATCTACTGCCAGAGAAATGAGATTTTTCGCCGGAGAGGAAGGCTTCTATCGCCGGAAAATCTCGTCATTTCACACAAAATGCGTCGGAGTAAAACCTAGAAATGAAAGAGTGTAAAACCTACAAGTAAAAGAGTAAAATGGTAAAACCAAGAAGAGAAAGATTAAAGTAAGTTGAGGGGTATTTTCGTCCCTAGCAACATTTCTTTTAATAAAGTAGCATTCGTCAGTGTTTTTCCAAAACTCAACATTTTCTCGTCGTTTTTTCAACTCTCCAGCATGCAACAGTAATTGATCCTTTTCTTTTACCAAAGACCGTCTTTGATAAACTAATATCTTGCCAACACTCATTTTGATTTGATGTTACTTTTGGTATCCTGAGAGTGTCATGTTAATCCTAGCCGAACAAGACACTATATTAGGAGGAATATTTTTGCATGGGAGGGACTGGGGCATTTGTTTGAATAGAAGAAGAATCTGATATAGTGATAGAGCTGTTGGTGGTAATGGTGCATTCTGTGAGGAGGGTGAATGCCAAATATGTAGTGTGAAACATATATGGAGTGGCGTTTGCAATTTAGTGAGGATGGAATCCCTCTCCAAGATTTTGTAGATGGGTGATTCTGAAACTGAATGAGGGTGGAATAAGATATGGTTGGACTGTCAATGCAGTTATACTCTTGCTGAGGAAACCTTACACTTCTCTTCCAGTGAGGTCTTGATATTTCTACTATGGTAAGGGGTATATTTGTGGGTAAATTATGCAAGTGCATCTGATCAGATCGGTTAGATTGGTGGCCGGAATCTCCAAATTCACGTTTGGAGGGTTAAGGATGATCCAGTTGATGATCGTGCTGTTAAAGACATCCTGTTGGAAGACTCGACAGTTTAGATCGACAATTGGGCCAAGGAAATTACTGAAAGTTATCGACAAAAGATGGATCATCCAAGTGCATTCGAGATCGATGGCTCTAATGTGATCCCAACGGCTCCAAAACTGACAGCTCTGCCTGATCGAGAAGAAATGATGTGGCATGAGACAGAGTCCATGGGTGATCGAGAAGATCAAAGGCTGTGTATTCTGTTCTTATGAAGGATTTGTGCTCGGGATTTGTTACATGATGATCCTAGTGTGCATTTCCCTCATCTTTTATTAGAGATGCATGCAGCTGTGCTTTTGAGTATCTCTTTGTCATAATTGTAGGTTCGAAATCATTCTAAACTTCCATGTAATTCCTATAACAATAATTGAACTTCTTTCCCATGTAAGACTGCACATTTTAGTGGGGAATGCACATTAGTTTAGACCCCAAAATTTGATTGGAGATGGTTTCTCAATGGAGTAGGCTCTTTAGGGCATCTACCTTGTCTAGGAAAATGGCAAACTATTATAAAAGAAAATGAAAAAAGTACTGACATAAAAAAATTGGAATGAAAATGACAACTGAGTGATGAATTCTAGTTTGAAATCTGGATCTTCTGTGAAGCCTGGTTGTGTTAAGCCCAAGGAATGGACTTTGTGTTGCCTCAAATCGAGTTTGCATTCAACCATTCCAAGGATTAGTCAACGCGGAGTGATCCATTTGAAGTTGTGCATATGGAAAGCTTCTTAGGCACCCTCTTGATTTTGTGAGTCTACCAAAATTGGGAGACAAGTGATGGGATGCAAACTTTGGTGGATCACTTGCACAATGTGAGTGGTGATATTAGAAAAAATAAAAAACAAAAAAAAAAGTTGAAAAAACTTATGCCAAATACAAAATTCAAGCCGACAACTAGTGCAAGAAAGAGAAGCATTTCATAGTGGGAGATTTGGTCATGGTTTTCTTATGCAAGGAAAGATTTTAAGTTGGTACAGTGGTACTTGTGATCATGGTTTTAAATTTCGACCGTCGGATTTCGGTGGAGACCGACACCAAAACCACCCAAAACCGAAATGGTCATAAATTTCGGCCTAAATTTCGGTTTTTGCGAAATTTGACCCAAAAAATCTATATATTTTTTAAATTAATTTAATATTTCACCGAAATTTCGGTAATTTTGGCTGAAATTTAATAATGAATAAAATATTTGTTTCGATTTTTGTACCAGATTTCGGCCGAAATTTCGAAATTTCAAGGTCCGAAACCGGTGCTGAAACCAAAATTTTAAACCTTGCTTGTGATATGCATCGATCTAAGAAAAGTGGGCCATGTAAAATATTGAAGAAGATGGGTGACTATGCATATGAGGTTAAATTCCCTGGTGACCTGGATATCTCACTTATATTCAATGTCTTTGACCTCTATGATTATTGTGAAACAACCAATTACTCCAAAATTTTAAGCTGTTGGGGAAGGTGTTGTTTAATCTTTTCTACTTTGACGCTCCCCCTCACATGTGGTCTTTTTAGGGTTGGTGTGTACATGGTATATGTTGCCCCTCTTTTGGGTTGGCCATTAGATGTGGATTTTTAACAGCAAGGAGTTTTGAACCATTGCTCTGATACGTGGTATCAAATCAACAGGTTCTAAGTTCAAAACTTACCACTCCTCGATATTAAAAGTCCACGTGTAAGACCAACCCAAAACAACCCAAAAAACGAGGGGCCACAGAGGGAGTGTTGAAGTATAAATGATTAAATAGCACCAACTCCAACAGCTTAAGCACAGACATTCAATACCAAAATTTTGCTCGAAGCTTCTAGCTCTAATCTTCCATCCATCGCATTCAACTCTAAGAGCCTTTGGCTCTGATACCACATGTATCCACCTGTATCAGAGGCCACACTTATCTTGGTCCATTCCGCTCTGATATCATGTGAAAAAACCAATTACTCCAAAAGCTAAAGCTGTTGGAGAAGGCGTTATTTTATCTTTTATACTTTAACAATTACTATGGTCCGTTGACCCCATATAATGAAGACTTTCAAGAAGTTTAAGGTATCCTAGAATGACAGAAGAATGAAAGAATGGTAAACCATCCAATGTGGTCCTTGATGCCAATGAATTGGAGAAAATAGATCTGAATGCTTTTGAAGTTAATGAGGACACAATCCGAGGAGAAGCTCACTTCTTGTTGGAGTAAGAGTGCAACTTTGGTTGGGTCGAGCTTTTGCTAAAAAATGAATTGAATTCAAGCCAAAACCGACCCAATTTTATGGTAAAAGCTCAACCTGATTTCTCAAAAATAACCTGAGTTGCACCCCTACTTACAAGGAATACATATATTCCTTCAATTTTTTTCCACAGTCGCCAAGCATACGCTCAAAGAACCCTTGGGATAAAGAGGTTGAGGACATTTTCGTCTATTCCAGTAAGTGAAAAAAAAAAACACTATCATGGGTAGTTTAAGTCACAAACTGAGGGCATGACCTGATTTGCAAAATTATTGATGACCCTATTTGTAAATTATCAAACTAAAGCACTCTTTCTTCAAATAAAGCAAAGTACAAGACCAGAAAGAAGGGGTTTTTGGTAATTTCCTAGGACCTTCGGAGGGTTTAGGGCTCTTCTCAAACCTTCTCGTATAAATGAGTACACTCGTGTTTTGCGCAGCTTTTGCTCAGCTTTTGCTTTGAGAGAGAGAGAGAGAGAGTTAGGGTTTCGTTCAAGATGGTGAGTTCGATTCTATATGGCTTTGATTTCTAGGGTTTCTGTTTTTTTTATTTTTTGAAGCGCTTCTAGGGTTTCTGTTTAAGATACAAGATTTCTTTTGTTTTACCGATTTTCTTCATATTGTGATTAGGTTCTTCCAAACGATATCGATCTGCTCAACCCTCCTGCAGAACTTGAGAAGAGAAGGCACAAGCTTAAGCGTCTTGTACAGACGCCAAACTCCTTTTTCATGGTAATTCCACGTTTTATTTATCACTTCGATTTTTATTGAATTTTCTTTTTCTTTTTCTTTGAGTAATATGCTAATAAATGTGTTTTTTTTTTCTCTGAATTTTTGAAGGATGTCAAATGCCAAGGATGTTTCAACATGTAAGCCTTTTCTTGATTTCGTGATGGTGTTTTTTCTTTCTATTGATTGATTTTTATTCATTCATAGAATGCTTTTGCTCTAATTTAGTATTTTCATTGTTAGATCTGTGAAACATCCAATTACTCCAAATGCTTAAGCTGTTAAGAGTTTGTGTTATTTAATCATTTATACTTCAACACTCAGTCCCTCTTTTGGGTTGGCCATACAAGTGGATTTTTAATGCCGAGGAGTTGTTGGGTTTTGAACCTAGGACCTGCCATGAGGCAATAGCTATGATCATAGTTGCCAAAGTGGGAAGTGAGTGTGAATTGAAAGTAGGAAATGAGGGGTTTGGAAAAGAGAAATTGCGGGGAGTGAAAAGGTCTAAAGAGAGTAAAGAGAAAATGTGTGGGAAGTCTCATTGAAAGTCAACATAAAGAATGCAAAAATTCTCATTGGAAGCAAACAAGAAGTACGTAGAAAGAGTAGGATTGAAGTAGTGTGGGATGGATGGATGGGTTAATATAGATAAGGACTACAAATAGAAAAGAAGACTTCAAAGTAACTAATTGGAATTACAAATTTTAGAAATTTACCAATTCCATTCGGGCATGTTTGGCTACCATGATTTTTTTTTTCATGATAAATTGGGGATCTCCAAGTGGAGATGAGGGTAACGTGGCTAAAAATCAGGAAACTAGTGTCTCCGGTGATGAGAAGTGGCAAAAAATCTGGAAATAGTTGATTGGATTTTGAATAGAGTGTTTTGTTTCCTGATTTTTTGCTGCCTCTCATCACCGGAGACACTTGTTTCCTGTTTTTTTTCTTCTTGATTTTTAGCCAATTCACCCTCATCCCCACTTGGAGACCCTCGATTTATCATGAAAAAAAATTCATGGTAGCCAAACGCGTCCTTCATGTATAATTAATGCTAAGCTATTGGAAAATATTCACATAATTTTCATTTGAAACATGAAATGAGTTTTTGAGTTTTAAATGCACTCTTTTTTTAAATATGCACATTTGACATAATTAAAAAGAGAAAATATACTTTTAGGGAAAATAATCACCTAAATAGGAACCGTACTCTTAATTAAGAGGTAATGCGTAGGAAATGTCTGCAAAGCGTGCTTTGCGAAGCGAGAAGAACTTAGCTTCCGAAGCTAGTTTCTCATCCAACTTTGAAGTTTCCGGCAACTATGGCTCTGATACCATGTTAAGCAACCAATCACTCAAAAAGCTTAAGCTGTTAGAGTTGGTGTTATTTAATCATTTATACTTCAATAAGATCTGTTTATTTTTTCTCCGTTTTTTGTTAAACTTGAAACTGGTTTTTTTTCCTGTCACTGCAGAACTACTGTTTTTAGCCACTCCCAAACCGTTGTGGTCTGTGGAAACTGCCAAACGGTCTTGTGTCAGCCAACTGGAGGGCGTGCACGACTGACCGAGGGATGCTCATTCAGGAAGAAGGGAGATTAAGGGTGTTATGTTCTGTTTTGTTGTTCCTTTTATCGATCTTCTGGTGGATTCGGTGTGGGTTGGTTTCAGAATAGAAACTAGCTTTCTTTGATTTTGTTTATGATGCATATTTTTCGTGTTGAGAAGACATGGTTTTGTTCATTTAGTTTTGCTTTGGTACATGCTATTTAGAGTTTGTTTGAACTAGTACAATTAATTCTTTATCGACTTTTTTGCTATCTCTGTTATAATACTAATGTTGCTGGGCTAAAATTCTGTGTGATGCTATTAATTTCCGGTTTGGGTGCTTATGGGTGTTCATGAGCTTCTAATTTTATGGTGGATTTTCATTATACATGCTAGGAACTGGGTTGCTTTCTATAGTGTATGGTTTTTTTCCTGAAATGGTGATGATTTATTATTGATAAAAAATTCACAACCGACTGTGTTGAGAGAACAATACAAGCACATAGAAAGCTAACAAAAAGAATACAATAATAGTCACCGAGGCAAGAAATCAAATATCTCCAATGCCGGGCGGTTGTCTCCGGCCCGGGCAAGCCTATCTGCCTCCCTATTTGCTGTCCTCCGGTTATGCTGAAACCAAACTGAGTGGCCCTCCACAGTATATGAGATCTTGTCTAACTTCTCTAGGAATCTCCAAGGGGGAGTGCGTGATCCATTTAGCCACCTAATTACGTTAAGAGAGTCTCCCTCCATAATGGTTTTGTCCATGACTCCTCTGGCTGTTAAGTGTCCAAGATGGTTTCTTTTTCACACCTTTTTTTTACAACTAGCGCATCATATGAGAAAAATACTGGTTCGTTCTGCCAATATGTAGGGATCATTCTTCTTTCATAAGCTTGTGCTTTCTCAATGAATCTTTATATAGCTGTCTCCGTGCATAGTTGTGTTATGGGTTATTTAGGGGTTCAGTAATAATTCTGAGCTACAGTTTATTTGGGGCTGAAATATGGCATTCTGTTAATCTAATGTGTTCTCATTGTTAAATTTATTTTCCATAAATCCTGTTATTATAAATCAAGAGATTAAGCATTTTTTTGCTTGGAATTAGCATATCTAGTAGATGAATATCTATCATATTATTTAGAGATCTCATCCATCATGTGGTTAGCTTCAATAATAGATGTAGGATGCCCAGTTCTTCAAGGTATGTAAGAGTTCTTATTAAATCACAATCTAGGTATGGATTCCTCAAAACAGTAGAATAACTTGTTCAAATCACCTCAAGGTATGTTCTGGTGAAGGATATTAACATTCTTTGAGAAATAGAGGAATATGGTGGACCATCAAGCTTTTAGCTTCAAAGGAAGCATCAAACCAATGTGATCTGTATTGCATGTCATTCTCGCTCCCTCTATGTCCCCTCTAGTTTTAAAACTCCCCCGCGTCCTTATGACTCCCCCGAGTCGATTTTCTTTTACCTCGGATGCGTTTCTTGTTGCGCCGCATCTGCGTTCTGTGTTTGCCCTACAGTGTCAATAAAAACTCCTTTGTCTCTCCCGAATTATGACCGCGTCAATCGAGTACTCTGCCGCGTCAACCGAGAGTACTTGACCGCATCGTGCCGAGTCGACTAGGATTTTCTTTGACAGCGTTCCGTTCCGCATCCGTGTTTTTAAACACAGATTTGAACGCTATTAAAAAAAGAGAAAATCTGAACCCTTGAAAAGTTAAAAACCTTGGCTTTTGACACCTTTACAAATACCAGCTCTCATTGTGAAAAAAATTGTCCGATGGATGGCTGTCCAGCTCAACAAAAGCCTGGCATAATGACCCGGTATCCAATACCAAGCAGGTGGGGAAGAATAGGCGGCTAGAACACCAGTACATTAGGTCTTGCAACACATCCTTTTTCTTGGTTCCATTTTTGTGCTGTTGGGTGTTAGGATCTTTTGTATGTAAGGACCTAATTGTCAATGCGATTCCATTCCGAATGGAATTTTCCTAAATGTTCCCGGATTAGTTGTCAATTTTGTTCCATTCTGGATGGAATATTCAAAAATTCTGTTCCATAATGAATTTCCGAACATTGTTACTGGAAAATTTCTAGTTAGATGGGAAGCTTTCTTCTCTGGAAACTTGCTTCTAAATTTAAATTCTTCTCGTTTCCCAAATTTAGGGGAAGCATGCTTCCTAGACGCTTCCTACATGTTTTCTCTTAACTATGAGTACGCTTGTTGGTTATGTGATTATCTCTCCCTCCCGGCTTTGCAAAGTTTGGAGCATCTCAGCACCCCCAAGAGTTGGAGTGTTTAGCTGGACAGCTTTTCAGAGCAGTCTTCAGACGATTGATCATCTCCTCCGATGTCACTTTTTTATTATTGACCATTGTGCCCCATGTGTGGCAGCGGGTGAGTCTGTCGCCCACATGCTAATCCATTACAGGTATGTGAGAGAGATACGGAGCAAGATTTTGACCTTTTTGGGATTTTTGGAGTTTTGCTCCTTGGCCAAGAAAGGGCAAAAGATCTTTTGGAACCTGGCTTTGTCTGCTTGCATCTTGGTGTTGTGGGAAGAGAGGAATGCTTGCACATTTAAGAATGTGGTTAAAAGTGCCTCTTTCTCTTTCTATGAGATCATCACCTTAGTCGTTTCTTGGGCCAAAGTTCTTTTGATTTCTCATACTATTCAGCCTCGGATATAAAAAGGTGTTTGAAAGATATTTGCAAGAGTAGGGAAGGTCAAGCTATAGTTGCACCGAGATGGACCCCTCCTAATCTGACGTGGTTGAAGTTAAACTTTGATGGATCAAGTTTGGGAAACCCGGGGCCGTCGGGTATAGGAGGTATTCTAAGAGATGAGAATATAAAGTGGGCCTTGTTTGGCCCGATAGGAACTACAAACTCATATGAGGCGGAAGTGAGGGTTATCCTCCATGTATAAGGTTGATGTCAGAGATGGAAATGGAGAATCTAATAGTAGAAGGTTATCCTCCATCCAACCCTAAACGTTATTAGATGGTTGGAAGAACCCCCCACCCTTTAGAGATTTTCAGAGTTCGTTGATGAGATATTGGATAGTGTCGAGGGTCATTTGGTCTGATTTAATCACGTAAGAAGGTCAGCAACTGCTGAGGTGGGATCATCTTTCTCGAGCAGGAGTGGCAAGAGCGGAGTTGGAGATTTTTTATTCTCTTCCCTCTCTAGGATGTGCTGAATGTATTTTACTGTTTTCTTTGTAATGTTCTGTTCTTTATGATCGCCTTGATCATGGCGTCTCAATATCAATAAATATCCACCATTTCAATAAAAAAAGAGTGTTTTCTCCTTATGATAATATGATGAAGGAGTGTATTTACAAAACAGGGGCATTTAAGACCTGAAAACTCATTTTAGGTTTTAAATAATCTAGACGCTTCCTCCCTAACCTCCTACTACCATCCGACTCTTTTTATATATTTCTTGTTGGCGTCCAATCAGGCTTCATACATGCTTCTTGTTGACTTTCAATACGTTTTTCACATATTTTCTAATTACCTTCTTTAGGGCTTTTTGCTCCCTGCATTTTATCTTTTCTACACCCTTTGCTGCCACTTGCCGCTTTCCGCATTGCTCCTTACAGTTGCTTCCCACTCTGGCAACCATGGTTTCAAATTTTGGTTTAGGTCCTCACTGAAACCGAAAATTTGGCCAAAATTTTGAAATTTCCGGCCGAAATCTACAAAAATAATATTTTATCTCATACAAAATTTCCGGAAAATATTAAATAATGAAGAAAATTGAGATTTTTTGGTGAAATTCCTTAAATTTTGGGGAAAATGAAATTTCTACTGAAATTCCGAAATTTCGGTCGAAATTTTGTAAGGTTTCGGGTATACCTGATTTCGGTTTCCGTCTTGACCGGAACCCAAAATTTCGGATTTCGGTCGAAATTTAAAACCATACTGGCAACTATGTACTGGAACAGAAACTGAAAAAACATCCTTGTCCGAATTCTTGAAATTTGAAAGGGAAAAGGCGTTCTGAAAATTCTGCCCATAAGATTTTGTTGCTTCCAAAACCGACGAAAAATGTACTGAACTGTTTTTTCCCTTTATTGGCCTTACATTTTTCATGGTTGTTGAGTGGCTTTTAAGGTGGGTATTTCACCCTTGCCAATTGAATGTGAGAATTACAATCCATCAAAAGCCCTTCTTTTGGTCTCAAGATAACCTCGAGTGTAGAATGCAGTTATACTCCCAATATGGTTAAACTTACGGTTTCTATTTCTTTCCTAAAACACTAAATCAATGTTGAAGATGAACATTTTTGTTCCTATTTTTTGGTGTGGATTAGTAAGTTTTTGGCTCTAGGACACCATTTTTTACAAAACTTGTACTGTCTTTACTGGGTTATAAATTTACTGTCACAAAGATAACCTCGTGTGTAGAAAGAAGTTATATACTCCTAATTTGGTTTAAGTTCGGGTTTCTTTTCTTTCCTAAGACTCTAAATCAAGGTTGAAGAATGAAGTTATATACTTGTAATTTGGTTAAACTTCGGGTTTCTTTTCTTTCCTAAAACACTAAATCAAGGTTGAAGATGACTATTATTCAAAAAAAAAAGGAGGGGGGGGGGGGGGGGGGAGTTGAAGATGACCATTTTTGCTCGGCTCAATGGTCAAGGTTCTAGTCTTCAACCTTGAGGTCGGAGGTTGGATCCCTACGCAAAAAGAAAAGGTTCAAGAAAAACCCTAGATTTAATTCTGGATCCCTCTAGGAAAAATTGCCAATGGGGGACACCAAAATACAAAAATTGTGAACGGGGGACACTTTTGAAAAATTGTTAGAGAGGGACGAAATGGGGTTATCAACTCTCTAAAAGGGGGTTATCAACCCCCTAAATGGGGTTATCAAACTCTCAAAAGGGGGTTATCAACCCTCTTTAACAATTTTTCAAAACTGTGTCTCCCGTTCACAATTCTTGTATTTTGGTGTCCCCCATTGGCAATTTTTCCTTCGCTCTATTCGGTGACATGGAGATTAATACGGATCGTTCTTTTAAAATCAGTAGAGAAAGAGAGGTAATTTTTTTAGAAAAATACAGGATGGCTTCTAAAGAACATAAAATTGCATCTTTGTAAAATAAATGATGTCATCCAAATAAGTGAAAAACTCTATATATTTATAAAATACTTGATGTCATCCAAATAATGCAAAATGTGTTGGGTAAACTGTTCGTTTGTAAAGCATTCATTGAATTTTGAATTTTAGCGAAAGCAAAATCAACACATCCAGATATTCTTGGTTTTTTTTTGTTTTGGTGATGTAGGGTATCCCCACGCCACTTTGTGGAGTGGGACTAAATCCATCCGGATGCGCGCAATCACCCGTAAACCATGCGCACCGGGTAAGCCCAGGGAGATTCGAACTCTCATCTCTAGGGAGCATACCCAAGACTTTAAGCCAAAGAACCACACCAGTACGGGTTTCATCATCCAGATGTTCTGATAATGTAAGATATTTGCATTCAATAAAAAACCACAATGAAAGTCATAGCCCAATAAATAAATTGTTCCAATCACTAAATGCTTTCTTTGCATCTATAGAAGAAAAAATATATATAACAAATGATAGGGGCGGTCACCATTAACATCGCAAATTGCTTAAAATTAATAACTTAATTTGTTTTAAATTATTAACATATAATAATTTAATTTGTTTTTTTTTATTATGACTTGCAAATTGCATGATATAATAGAGGAAATGGTTTGTGAGCAGCTGCTTAGATAAGCTTATCCGAGCAGAAGCTCACAAACCATAGGGGGGCCACATTTTTGTTTTTTGGGGTGTGGACCCCGATCCCGAGGACGGTGAGCGAGGGACACGAGATCCCACGTCAATCCTCTAAGATCTCCACAATGTGAAGGAGAGCTCTACCAAGGAACTCTCGAAATGATGCCACTCACAGCATGGGTGGCGATGTAAATGAGATACCTCTCGTTTCAAGGACCAGCCCGGAACCAAGATGTACCTATAACAAAGAAGAGTCGTCATCCAAGGAAGTAGGCCCTGGATCCCATGAAATACTCTGTTGCAACGGATAACCAGAGATACAAGAGTCCGTGCCTGATGACGAATGGGGAAGGTGTTAAGCGCCCCCAATTCGCCCAAGTGCAAGCATCTGGTCTCTTATGCCATTTTTAATTAATTTTGAAGAGTTTTGGGCTAAAATCATGTGAAATGGGAACGAGTATCCCCGAGAAAACGTCTATCTAAGCATGCATGACCCGGGGATGAGCAAAAGAAGATAAACATCCAAATCCTAACTCACCGCATCTACTCCTAACCCATCACATCTAGAAAAGCAATAACATCCGCATGCACAGCTACAGCTAAGCAAGTAATGAAAAATATGATAAGCAGAAAAGCAGTAAATATCTACAGCTAAGCATGTGAAACTAAACGCACAAGGAATAAGCAAGCTGAAAGTAAACACACAAGGAACCAAAGACGAACACACGATAAACTAAAAGATGTGAGGGAAGAAAGGAATCAGAGAATAGACGGTATGCGCAAACCCAAAATGCCAAGGAAAAGAAAATGGGACATACGATAGACTCAGGGAGCAATTCTAAAGGAATCGAGCTCAGTGATCCTGATCCACTAAAGATCGGACAAGTCTCGCGATCGTCATAGCCTATCGTTTGGCTCAGCGAGGACAATCCCTGTAAAGGGGCCACGCTACGTCGTCGCCCATCCCAAAACCCGATAAAACGTCGGAAAACCGATAAAACCGGCAAACCACGATAAAATCGGAAATGAAATGAAAAGAAGGCTCCGAGTGACCTGGCAATCACCATCCTTGCCCATTTTGGTTTTTGTATTTTTTGGAAAAGCTTGAAAGATATTTTTAGATGCTGAAATGATTTTTTTTAAGGGTTGAAATGATTTTATTGAAAAGTTTGACTGAACTTGGGACGAGAATCCCAAGCTGCCTACGTACCCTGTGGAAAGGGATCAAGCCAACGTAGTTCGAAACAGCTTTTCGAAAAACGCTTTGAGTGTTTTTTGATGTTTTTGTTGCTTTGTATTTTTTTATGTATTTTTATCCCTTTTGATTGAAAGGGGGTTTTGGCTCAAGAGGTTGCCATCCGTCATCGCCTAAACCCGACGATTGTTCCCAAAATCGACGGGGATCCCGAAATGCAAGGAGAATCCCAAGGAACGCGAGGAGAGTGAACCCGAAGAAGGAGGAACTCCGAACCCTGTAAGAAGCGAAAGTCCTAAAGAAAAAGGAATCCCTAAACCCCATGAAGAATCCTAGTACAAGGAGGACAAGAAGGGTGAAGGGGGTTTGGCTCAAGAGACACCCCGTCATCACCTGAACCCGAGAGGAAAGTTTCCAAAACCAAGGGACATATCAAACGCGGGTAACGATCCCGAACTTTCGGATCAGGAAACTATCACAAACTTTTAATTCAGCTTATGAAACCCACATCTCAATACCATGAGACACCCACATAGAAATAAAGCACAGCAATGAGAAGTTGTCCCAATACCCAAAAAGGAAACTATGACAAATCAATTAAAATAGAATGGGCAAGCCAATTTTGTGAATAAAATTTGGTGAAAGCCATGTCAATAGCAGAGAACATCCACTAGCTTTACTCATCAGACCTAACGTTGAATATATGAATTACATAGTGCGGATTTGAAGTTGCCCTCAGAAATTGATTTTGAATGAATGATCAGTGAAGCTCTGTTGTGATCAAAACGGAGCAATGCAAGTATCAGCTGCCCAGTACCACTTAATAGCAGTGCTTGTATTTAAGAGAAGATAATCGAGCAGACCCTCAAACCAAATTTATGCCATCTAAAAAAAATCATAGCATTTGGGGCAAGGAAAATAGAGTGCAAGGAAAGTATAGAGGATCTTTTCTATCACTTACAGACACACTATCCATGATCCAAACCATTCAATCCCATAAACCATAAAAATGAAATGATAGAAATTGTGAGAATTACCTAAGATTGAAGATGATCGGCACGGATCGAGTGATTTGCGGGAGTCGGTTGTACTCGAGAATTGACGGATCAAAGCTTGAAGATGGTGGTAGATAGGGGGTTTAAGGGATGATGGTCGAGGACTTCGGATTGCCGGAAATGAGCCGGGAAGTGACCGGATCTGGGAAGTGCTCGCTAGTGGGTAGGGGTATATGGGGGTGATCAAAGGGTTTTAATGGTGGTTGGGGTCTCAAAGACAAAACAAAACAAACAAAAAAAAACAAAAAAACAGAGGAGATACAGTGGCTGCTGTGGTGAAGGTAAGGGCGGAGAGGGTCGGAAATGGGTATGGCCAGATTCGGATGGGGTTGGGTGCAGAAATGGGTTAGATGTGGGTTTTGATGTAGGAAAATTGTGGAGGGATGGGAGAAGGGCGGAGGTGACAGAGAGGGTTGCGGCTGGAGATGGGTATGGTGGAGGGATGGGAGAGGTTGAAGAAGATCGAGCACCTCCTTCTCTCTTGCTCTTTTCTTTTCTTTCTCAATCTCTCATTTTTATCTACGCAAATGGGGTTTTTTTTTTTTATGGTGGATCGGAGATGGGTATGGGTTTGGTTCGGTCGGATTCCGGCAAGCTTGCCGAAATCAATGGAGATGGTGGTCTCTCCCTCTCTCCCTCTCTCTCTCTCTCTCTCTCTCTCTTGGTGGCTGCTGTTGGTGGAGGTGGAGGTGAAGAGAGGATGGAGGTTGATGGCGTGAGTGGCTGAAATGGAGGAGCGTTTGAGGGTTATGGACTTGGGTTTTCGAAGTGGGTTTGGGGTGGAGATGGGTTTCGGTTTTGGAGGTGAGGGTTGGAGGAGATGAGGGTTTTCGAATGGGTGGTGGTGGTTCGGTGGAGGTGGGTTTCGGTTGTTGAGGTGCAGAAAATGGGTTTGGGTTTTGGGGGTTGAGGAAGGTGAAGGTGGAGGAGGGTTTTGTGAAGGGTGGTGGTGGTGGTTCGGTGGAGGTGGGTTTCGGTTTTTGGAGTGCAGAAAATGGGTTTGGGTTTTGGGGGTTGAGGAAGGTGAAGATGGAGGAGGGTTTTGTGAAGGGTGGTGGTGGGGTGGAGATGGAGATGGAGGTGGAGGATGGTGGAGGGGCGAGGTCGGAGCTCCGGTGAAGATGAGGGTGGCGATTATCGAATCGGCAGCCCTCTCCCTCTACTACTCTTCTTCTTCTTCTTTTCAAGAAAAACCCCCCTCCCCCCTGTGTCCACGAGATTTATTTATTTATTTTATAGCTAGGGTTAAAACCCTCCTCCTAATCTCAGCCATCCATTCTCCTTTCGATCCTATGGCCTATGTCCATTGCTCGTCCAATTCTTCTAAAATTTGTAAGGACGCTCTTGGAGAGGTTAACCATCCTGGGAAAATTTGTATCAATTAGTGTACTGTGGGTCAATAAAATTTTGGGGTTTCTTCGCATTCAGGGCTCGGTTCTTCAAAAATTTCTGGACTCAGCTTTCGGGAATTTATTCGATTTCGAAAATTGGGTCAGGTCAAAATGGGGTGTCTACAGGGGGGCGTGGTCCAAAGCATTTATTTGGAAGGCCCTGCCATGGATAAGGTGTGTACCAAAAATCAGCTCTATAGGATCATCCTAACCCTATCATTTATGGAGTGGAAAAATGGACAGAAACATGTATACAAAGTGCCTGCCCATTTTTCCCCTCCACCTTTGATTGGGTTTGGATGATCCTATTGATCTGATTTTTGGTACACACCTTATCCATGGAAGGGCCTTCCAAATGAATGCTTTGGATCCCCCAAAAAATGTGCCCCCCCCCCCCCATGGTTTTGTGAGCTTTGCTCAAATAAGCTTATCTGAGCAACTGCTCACAAACCATTTCCTCAATATAATTTCTTAATTTTTTAGTAATTATTGTGAGGAGACAATCTCTTTTTGTTGCAATGTGTCACTTACGCAGACGATCTGGCCGTGCTAGATAATTAACCAACAATTTTTGAGAGTTTTTCTTTCTTACCAGTGGATATCGAAAGGGTGTCGATAACAATATTGTTTTATATTTAAAACGGGGTCACACATAAACTACTGTTTAAAAAAAAAACAAAACAAAACAAAACAAAAAACAAAATGGAAAGACCCCTGTGTAGGGCTGTCAACAGATCCATTTTGCATGACCTATGCACCCTGTATGTCTTCTTGGTCACGATCGATTCAGATCTTTTTCTAGGTGTTTTGGGGATCTTACTTTCTGACTCCTGGTCATGATCCTTTTCAAATCGAAGTGTCCATTGAAGTGTCCTAAGTCCTACTTATATTGCACACAATTAGAGCCTAAGGTTAGGGTCGAAAGAGGGAAGACACTCAAGAGGCAAAGAGAGGAGAAATATCATAGAGTCTACGGTGATCCTTGCTAAGGACAAAAAGAATCAATGACAATGTTGAATAAAACCATAATCTTGACGTTTGAAAGCTCTATGATTTTTCTTCTAATCCCACATCGTTCGTATCTTAAGAAAAAGCAACCAAACTCTTTCAAAGAAAGCGACAAAAAGAGGGGAAGTAAGGTGGGCTTGGTTCACACCTATTGGAGGCCCACCTCCATCTAATGAAACCGGACCCGTCATTAGATAAAGTGTTCACTGGACAAACAATCCCAGCCATCCAATTCACAGATTTTCACGATCAAACACAGAATGTCCTTTCAATTGTACCCTGTAGGTTGATTGAACGATCAAAGATGTCTTACTATGAATTTATTGAAATTTTTATCCAGTGTGGGCCCCTTTTGCCTGTGATTTGTGGGACCTAGAGCGTAGTGGGTTCCATTCAATCCTATCCTAACCATCAATAATATCTAATTTTTGTTGTTGAAAATGGACGGTCAAAAACTATATTTAAGTAAATGTTCATATTCAACAACAAACAATACACAATATTCGATGTTATTATTCTGTGATCAGCATGATCTTCGGGCCATAGTAGATCGAAAGCATGGGCTATCAAATGAATGATTCAGATCAATCAAAGGTAGGACCCATTATTATCGAAACCTTGCTCACCATCTGTTCAGGTTTGTCGGTTGGATAGGATACTCTTCGCGGTACTTTTCAATTCTTTTATGATTATTGGTCACGATCCATTTCCAATGGGACCATCTATGGGCGTGTCCTCGGTCTTGTGTTTTACACATGGTTTTAAATTTCGACCGAAATAAGAAATTTCGGGTTTCAGTTGAGACTGAAACCGAAATCGGGTATACTTGAAACCTTACAAAATTTCGACCGAATTTTTTTTTAAGGAATTTCACCCAAAAATCTCAATTGTGTTCATTATTTAATATTTTCCCGAAATTTCGGCCAAAGTTATTGAAATTAGATAAAATATTATTTTAATTGATTTCGTTGGATTTCGGCCGAAATTTTAGTTTCGATGAGGACCGAAACGCATTCCGAAACTGAAATTTGAAACCATGGTTTTAGATGGTTAAAGCTTGGGGTTGGGAAAGAGAAGAGGCAAAAAAAACTTGGAAGAGAGAAGAGTTGGCATCCAAATGAAAGTAGAAAAACAAAATATTATTTATCGTACGTTTTGAGTAGTGGGGGTTTTGATTGTTACAAGAATATCCCTCCTGAATGTTTACCCAAAACTAGGGCTGCAACTCGGGTCGGGCGGGTCGGGTTTTGGAGAACCCAACCCTACCCGAGAAATATCTCGGGTCGGGTCGGGTCGGGTTTTTTTCCGGAAAACCCACGATTCCCAAACCCGGCCCTACCCATGATAAATCTCGGGTCGGTTCGGGTCGGGTCGGGTTTTTTCACGTTGACGCAAATTTTTAAGGAAAATTCTTGTTTGGCAAGGCAACTCAACTCATAGAAGCAGAAATTACACTCACATTACACTTGAATCAAACAATGATGTAATTACACTCACATCACAATTGAATAAAACAATGCTGTAATCAAACAATGTTGTAATTACAATCAAACAATGCTGAATCAAACACTTGAATCAACTCAACTCATAGAAGCAGAAATTACACTCACATACAATAACAGTGGGTGCGTGGGTTTTCACTTTTAACTTTGGGATAATTACATTTACACCCCCTCTAGTTTCTGACACATCCACTTCCACCCCTATAGTTTAAAACGTGACAAATACACCCCTGTAGTTTCAATTTGTTTAAGGTTTGCCCCCTCAGCTGAAGGTTCGTCCATAGATTGAAGGGTTAGGATGATCCGATGGAGCTGATTTTTTTGGGCACACCATATCTATGTTAGGACCCATCAAATGAATGCTTTGGATCATCCAAATAATGTGGGCCCCTACCCGAATCCAAACACTACCAAAAAATCATCCAAATAATGTGGGCCCACATTGTTTGGATGATCCAAAGCGTTCATTTGATGGGTCCTGACATAGTTAGGGTGTGCCAAAAGAATCAGCTCCATCGGATCATCCTAACCCTTCAATCTATGGACGAACCTTCAGCTGAGGGGGCCTACCTTAAACAAATTGAAACTACAAGGGTGTATTTGTCACGTTTTAAACTATAGGGGTGGAAGTGGATGTGTCAGAAACTAGAGGGGGTGTAAATGTAATTATCCCTTTAACTTTTAACTAACAATAGAAAAAAATGTACATACTATAACTTATGTAACTCGGGTCGGGTCGGGTCGGGCCCCTTCAAACCCGGCTCGACCCGAGATTCATGCGGGCTTTTGAATGCTGAACCCGGCTCGACCCAAAACCCATGAAACCTGAACCCGACCCAGGCTATTTTCGGGTCGGGTCGATGCGGGTCGGGTTTTACCCGGCTCGAGTTGCAGCCCTACCCAAAACTATGAAGGTATTTTGTATATTGACCCCCTCCATTCGGATCTAGGACACTCCATCATATTTGTGGCAATGTCCGGGTAACAATCCAAAATAATTTCGGATCCAATGGACATGGTTGGATCTAGCTGTTACGCCCAAACTCAAACTCTGTCCGTTAATGTCTGGGTCATTTGGATCCATCGGACCATTGACACCCTTAGTTGTCATGTGCATTAACGGAAGGGTATACTTCAATGAAAAAAATTGAAAGAAATCGACACAACTCTAGTTTTTTAATAATGCACGAACTGGATTTTTCAAAGCTACATGTGGTCACTTCGGAGATTCTGATTCTGATTCTGATGTTTCTGCCTATTTTTTCTATTGAGAATGAGAATCACTGCAGAGCACACCCTTGTAAGTGCTTATTTGAATCACACAAAAAGAAATCTAGAAGAACATGTTCAGCAACCTAATCCATGACTCTCATTCTCCCTTTCCCTCGTTTCTTCTGCTTCGAACGAAACAGCTTTAAATTGGTTATTTTTGGTGATATTAATGTTACAGACTAGGGGTGCAACAGGTCGTTTTTTGGGAATTCGGGTTGAGCTTTTACTTAAAAATCAGGTTTGGGTTCCTATTCATTTTTTAGCAAAAGCTGCCCAAGTTGCACCCGTGTTACAAATGTAGCACTCATGTTGCATGTGGCCAAGTTCACACGGGTCGTCTCTGGGCCTTCACACATGTGGCAATATCTGTGGGCTTTACCTAGTGGCACAATTTGGTTCGGGTTGGGTCGGGGAAATGAACTGGAATCAACCGTAAACGTCCTAATTTTATGGTAAAAGCTCAACCCAAATTCCAAAAAGTCGACACCCGCATTTTACCCATGTTTGGCCACAATGAAAAAATATTCCATGGAATATTCCTTTGGCCACTCGTGAGAGATGGAGACTTTAGAGGGTGAGGGTGGGAGTGAGAGGAGCATGATGATGAGATCTAAGTACGAGGAACCGACTAGTTTCTTTTCACTAGTTTTTTGGGATTTTTTATGATATTTTGCAGCCCACTCAATTTTCTCACTCTTTTCTTCCTTCACTGTCCCTTTCATACACATTGGCCCTAGGAATATTCCATGAACAAATTTTCACGGTGGACTGGGCTTATGAAAAGCCCATTAAGCTTATCCGGCCCATAGAATGACGAACTAAACCCAATCCGCTAATCCTTGGAAAAGCAGCATTTAAACGCGGGAATGATGAATTGCGGCAGACTTTTAACCCTTTTCGACGTCAAATCAGGGTAAAATGGGTGCGAATTATCCCACAGGGGTGCGAATTTATCATCGTCCTAAACGCCACTAGGAAAGGAGAGTGGGTTGGCACTATACCATTCCTCATAAGAACCCATTAATCCGAATATAATTACGGAAGCACCACTATTTAAAAACCTCGTTTTTCTTCCACAAGATTAATACAAGATGGTATTAACGTAATTAAGTGAAAATCCCCGTTCAATCTTTGTTCTGTTGGCGGCTCACATGTGCGACACATCACTTCTATTTTGTATTATACCCCGTTTGGAAGCTCTGAAAGAAAAAAATCACACTTTTCTCAGATTTTCCGTGTTTTTCACTCTTTCATCAGATTTTGTTTTCCACATTTTCTTCAGAGATTGAGAGAGAGAGAGAGCCATGGACGCGGAATCTGGAGCCTCGAACACTCGAGTGGATTCTCAGGTTAGATTTTGGGTTTTCTTTATTTTCCACAAATCTCCCCTTTTATTTATTTATTAATCAATTTTATGTTAGCTTTAGGTTTTTGTTATTTCCTGTAATTAGATTTATGTATCTATACTTTTTCTTTCTCTTGAAAGATTATGTGCTTTATTTTGGTTATTTATCTTTCTCTTTTCAGTTCTTTTTAGTGATTGCTAATTGAAATAGAACTTATTATCTTTGATTTATTCCAATTTTTTGTTTTATTTTTTCTATGAACTATTTTGGTGAGTCTCTTACTTATCTGTAGATGAAGAAATTAAGAAATAAGGTTTGAGTTTGATTTCTAAAAACTAAATTTGTGGTTGTGCTACGAAATAGAAGAAAGAGGATAAAAGAGAATCTAAATTTGGCTAAGAAACACAGCACTAAATTTGTGGTTGTGCTACCAAGCTATTTGATATCTCATTGTTAGAGAAGTATATGATGCATTAATCACTTTTCAACAAGTTTTTATTTTTAATTTTTGGTTAATGATTTTATTAGATGATTTAAGTACCAGAGGAATTTGCAAGATGTCACTATTTACCATGATTATCATCAAGCTCTTTATATGGGTTCTGATTTCTTTTAAATATTCAAATGGATTATGATTTCTTTTATTTGATGGTAGAAATGATTGTAGGTTATGTAGTATGATTTTAGTTTGGGAACATTTTTTCAAGAAAAGTGTGAGTAGTTATTAGAGTGGGGTTTAGTGTGAGGAATCTAGATTGTGGTAGATTTTCTTCTGTAATTGTTTTGTTTCTGTTACACGGCAGTATAAAAATAGAAAACAAGGTACCTTGGTGAATTTTCTGGTTGATTTGTATTATAAATGAATTTGTTGGTTAGTCAATCTGCTTGTGCATTTGATGCTTTATATGGATTCTGATTTCTTTTATTTTGATGGTAAAAATGACTGTACGTGATGTAGTATGATTTTAGTTTGGGAACATTTTTTCAAGAAAAATGTGAGTAGTTATTAGAGTGGGGAGGGGGGGTTTAGTGAGGAATCTAGACTGTGGTTGATTTTGTTTTGTTTCTGTTATACCGCAGTATTTAAAATGGAAAACAAGGTTCTTTGGTGAATTTGTCGATTGATTTGTGTTGAAATGAAATTTTTGGTGAACCAATTTGATTGTGCATGGATTTGATTGTTTATATGGATTCCGATTTCTTTTTATTTGATGGTAGAAATGATTGTAGGTTTTGTAGTATGATTTTAGTTTGGTAAATCGCCGCATTTTTTAAAGAAAAATGTGAGTAGTTATTAGAGTGGGGTTTAGTGTGAGGAATCTAGACCGTGGTAGATTTTGTCTCTTTTATATTGTAGTATAAAAAAATGGAAAAAGGGTAATTTTAGCCGATTGATGAAATTTAAAGAGCCCCCTTCAACCACAACATTTGACATTTGCTCTTAGACTAATAAATTTAAGCCTTGGTGAACTGCACGGACTTCTGCTTCCGATGCATTTGCTACCCCGATAGGCCATGCAAAGGCCCATAACACCTCCCCAATGGCATTTCTGAGTACACCTCATATCCTAGCCGGACTAGGATTCCCCGAACTAGATCCGTCAAAGTTCAATTTAATGAATCCCTCTGGAGGGGGATCCCAATGCGGAACAACTTTTTGCTTTAACTCAACACCGGTGCATACTTCCCTCCACCCTTCCCATAAGTCAAAATCAGAAACAAATTTGAAGAAAGGGGGAATCTTAACCCACGCTATCGTTAATGCAATAACTTCTATGAATAAGAAAGAGGAATTTTTAGAAGCTCATTTGAAGACCCTTGCATTTCTTTCTTTCCATAGAACCCATAAAGTATCTAACAGAGACATATTCCGAAGAATCTTTCCTTTTCGCTTCCAAGGGACGTGCGACCAACCATTGAAGAGGTCCATGAGATTGGATGAGAACATTCACTCCATCCCGAATCTACTTGGCAATTTTCCCCATACTTCCGTTGCCACTTTGCAATGCAAGAACATGTGATCTACTGATTCACCATCCCCAATGCATAAGGCATAATGATCTATCACTATAATCTTCCGCTTACAAAGGAAATCCACTGTTTGTATCCTTTCTTGCAAAACCGCTTAAGCGAAGATACTAACTCTAGGAGGATCCTGGAAAGCCCACACTCTAGCTGCTTTGGAATAAACCAGGCTAGCCACTAATTGATGATAGAAAGATTTGACAGAAAATTCTCCCACAGTATCCTAGATCCATCTGTTCTATCCTGCTCAATGTAGACCCCAGGGTCCATATAACAACTCTAAAAGCTGAACAATGGATGCGAACTCCTTCTCAAAGAAGTTTATATGAAATAGCGGATTCCATATTATGTATTCATTCCTTCTAACCAAATTTTCCTTCACCATGCTATCCTTACTCGAAGCGACAACAAACAAATCTGGAAACATCTCTTGAAGGGATCTATTCGAGCACCATTTGTCTAACAAAAACGAATTCTATCCCCAGAATAGACTATAAACCTCGTGCCTGGATCAAACTGAAATTTATTTCGTATAATGTCTCCAAATTGTGAATCCAGAGCATCTGAATTTATCAACCGAGGTCCAATGGCCCGACCCCACGCCATATTTACTTCCAATCACTTTATCCCAAAGATGTCACTCTTCTATTCCAAATCTCCAAAGCCACTTGCCCAATAAAGCAATGTTCATCGTTTTATTTTTTCTGATTCCCAACCCACCACCTTCTATAAGCTTGCAAACTTCTTCCCATTTGACCATTGGTATGCCTCTCCTATCATTTGCTCCCCCCCCCAAGGAATCTCCTCTGAATCTGTTCAATGCGGTTCGCTACATGGAACTGCTTTGATTAGAGTGAGTCTCCCTTTTTTGGATACTAGATTCATTTTCTAAGTGTCTAACCTTTTTTCCACTCTTTCCACAATATGCTCCTAGCACTTCTTTTATTTATTTATTTATTTTTCAGTTGTTATTACCGACATCGATTCTAACATGCACCATGCATTACCACGCCCTTAACTTACGCGCCCTTGAAAATTGCTTTTTTAAATTTCAAGCACCAAAGACAGGAGGCAAATGAAGACAATGTCGATTTCAAGCAGCGCCTCCCTCGCGATTGTGATTATGATCGGATTACTGACTGGAGCTCTTCTTCCTCAGACGGCGTCGACGGTTCCTTCTCCTCTAATTCCACGATCATTATATAATGAGCATTCTCTTTTGCCGCTTTTGAGTTCTCTATTTGAAAAACTAGGTCTAGAATATTGCATTATATCTTAAGTTATTTTACAGTATGAGCTATGTGATGCATTAAAAATGCATTTCTTGGTTCAGGCAAGGATTGAGAGAGACGATTCTAAAGCGGATGAAGGAGAAGGCCCACCCGATTGACCCAACCCGGGCAAGTCGTCATCAGCGAGAGTGGAAGGAAGGCAGAGGCCATTGGATACCCTATTAGTAAGGGGCAAAGGCCCTTCGGTAAATTGGTGTATGAAGAAATCCTAGCCTATGAGGTAAGGGAGATCTCTATTCGAGAGAAAGCAAGAAGCTCAAGATCTTCTTTATGATCTTCTTCCCGAAAAAAATCCCCAGTTACAGGTTATTATACACCCCAACCCCATCCCTTGAAAAGAAAAAGGTAGCACCGAAGAAAGGAAAGAGCGAGATGGTGGTTTTTGTTGTTCCCGCGAAGCGAAGATCATTCGCTTGGCGAATGACCGCCATACTATTGGAAATGAAGGCCCTACTATGGCCCATCCACACATTCTTTTTAATGCATCACACATTACATACTGTAAAATAACTTAAGATATAATGCAATATTCTAGACCTAGTTTTTCAAATAGAGATTCAAAAGTGGCAAAAGAGAATACTCATTATATAATGATCGTGGAATTGGAGAAGAAGGAACCGTCGACGCCGCCTGAGGAATAAGAGCTCCTGTCAGTAATCCGATCATAATCACAATCGCAAGAGAGGAGCTGCTTGAAATTGACATTGTCTTCATTTGCCTCCTGTCTTTGGTGCTTGAAATTTAAAAAAATAATTTTCAAGGGCGCGTAAGTTAAGGGCATGGTAATACATGGTGCATGTTAGAGTGGATGTCGGTAATAACAACTGGAAAATAAATAAATAAATAAAAGAAGTGCTAGGAGCATATTGTGGAAAGAGTAGAAAAAAGGTTAGACACTTGGAAAAGGAATCTAGTATCCAGGGGAGGGAGACTCACTCTAATCAAAGCAGTTCTAGCCAATATGTCGATTTATCAAATTTTTGTTTTTAAATGCCCCGTAAGTGTAGCGAACCGCATTGAACAGATCCAGAGGAGATTCCTTAGGGGGGAGCAAATGATAGGAGAGGCATATCATTGGTCAAATGAGAAGAAGTTTGCAAGCCTATAAAAGGTGGTGGGTTGGGAATCAGAAAAAATAAAAAGATGAACATTGCTTTATTGGGCAAGTGGCTTTGGAGCTTTGGAATAGAAGAGTCACTTCTTTGGAATAAAGTGATTGGAAGTAAATATGGCGTGAGGCTGGGCCATTGGATCTCGGTCGATAAATTCAGATGTTCTGGACTCACAATTTGGAGACATTATACGAAATAAATTTTAGTTTGATCCAGGCACGAGGTTTAGAGTCTATTCCAGGGATACAATTCGTTTTTTGTTAGACAAATGGTGCTCGAATAGACCCCTTCAAGAGATGTTTTCAGATTTGTTTGCTGTCGCTTCGAGTAAAGATAACATGGTGAATGAAAATTTGGTTAGAAGGAATGAAGACATAATATGTAATCTGTTATTTCATAGAAGCTTCTTTGAGAGGGAGTTCGCATCCATTGCTCAGCTTTTAGAGTTGCTAACTGGGGTTTACATTGAGCAGGATAGAACAGATGGATCTAGGATACTGTGGGAGAATTTTCTGTCAAATCTTTGTATCATCAATTAGTGGCTAGCCTGGTTTCTTCCAAGGCAGCTAGAGTGTGGGCTTTCCAGGATCCTCCTAGAGTTAATATCTTCGCTTGAGTGGTTTTGCAAGAAAGGATACAAACCGTGGATTTCCTTTGTAAGCAGAAGATTATAGTGATAGATCATTATGCCTTATGCATTGAAGATGGAGACTCAGTAGACCAAATGTTCTTGCATTACAAATTGGCAAGGGAAGTATGGGGAAAATTGCCAAGTAGATTCGGGATGTAGTGGGTGTTCCCATCCAATCTCATGGACCTCTTCGATGGTTGGTCTAACGTCCCTTAGAAGCGAAAAGGAAATATTCTTCGGAGTATGTATCTTTTAGATAATTGATGGGTTCTATGGAAAAAAAGAAATGCAAGGGTCTTCAAAGGAGCTTCTAAAAATTCCTTTCTTATTCAAAAAAGTTATTGCATTAACGATAGCGTGGGTTAAGATTCTCCCTTTCTTCAAATTTGTTTCTGATTTTGATTTATGGGAAGGGTGGAGGGAAGTATGCACCGGCGTTGAGTTAAAGCAAAAAGTTGTTCCGCATTGGGATCCCCCTCTAGAGGGATTCATTAAATTGAACTTTGACGGATCTAGTTCAGGGATTCCTAGTCTGGCTAGGATATGAGGTGTACTCAGAATACTGTTGGGGAGGTGTTATGGGCCTTTGCATGGCCTATCGGGGTAGGAAATGCATCGGAGGCAGAAGTCTGTGCAATTCACCAAGACTTAAATTTATTGATGCAAGAGCAAATGTCAAATGTTGTGGTTGAAGGGGGCTCTTTAAATTTCATCGATTGGCTAAAATTACCCTTTTTCCATTTTTTTATACTACAATATAAATATAAAAGAAACAAAACAAAATCTACCACAGTCTTGATTCCTCACACTAAACCCCACTCTAATAACTACTCACATTTTTCTTTAAAAAATGCGGCAATTTACCAAACTAAAATCATTCTACAAAACCTACAATCATTTCTACCATCAAATAAAAAGAAATCGGAATCCATATAAACACTCAAATTCATGCACAATCAGATTGGTTCACCAAAATTTTCATTTCAACACAAATCAACCGACAAATTCACCAAAGAACCTTGTTTTCCATTTTAAATACTACGGTATAACAGAAACAAAATCAACCACAGTCTAGATTCCTCACTAAACCTTCCCACTCTAATAACTACTCACATTTTTCTTGAAAAAATGTTTCCAAACTAAAATCATACTACATCACGTACAATCATTTTTACCATCAAAATAAAAGAAATCAGATATAAAGCATCAAATGCACAAGCAGATTGACTGACCAAAAAAATTCATTTCTAACACAAATCAACCGAAAAATTCACCAAAGTACCTTGTTTTCTATTCTTTTATACTGCCGTAGACATGGCCCGTGAGGGGCCCCATACATCTAGATGCACTAAGTCAAAAGGATGCGAGGCTCTACTAACAACTCTAGAGGGAAAGGAAACACGACGGTGCTTCGCAAGCTCACAGGACTCACAATGAAAAGACTGAACAGAAAAACAAATAGCATGGATGGATAAAAAGTCACAAAAATTAGCAGAGAAGTACTCTCGAGCATTATCAGTGTGAAGACATTTAATAGAACAGCCATATTGGGTAGTGATCTCATCATGAAATGTGCAAAAAGCATGAAAGACCTCAGAACGGTCCTTAAGTAAAAATAACCGAGTCATACAAAAGAAATCATCCACAAATATAATAAATATCGATATCCATTAAGAGACATGTCCCGTGAGGGACCCCATACATCTAAATGCACTTAATCAAAAGGACGTGAGACTCTACTAACAACTCTAGAGGGAAAGGAGACACGACGGTGCTTCCCAAGTTCCAGGACTCGCATTGAAAAGACTGAACAGAAAAAGAAATAGCATATGACTGTTGAAGTTTCTGGATAGAGGGGTGGCCAAGACGGCAGTGCCATAGATATGGATCAACGAAGCTATGCAAAATAGGTCGAGGAAGGTTACAATCGAGGCGATAGAGGCCATCCACCTCACGACTCGAGCCAATCGTCCTCCCAGTCGAGAGTTCCTGAAATACAGAATAAGAGGAAGAATGAGACCAAGCAATTAAGTTTTTTAGTAATTTGACTAACAGAAATCAAATTGAAAGGAGTCTTACAGACACAGATAAAGTAAAGCCAGAATGGGGTGACAGAGTACCAATACCAGAGATGGGAGTGGTAATCCCATCGGTTAGAATAACAGAGTGAGTACCAGAATGAAAGGGGCGAAAGGAACTAAGTGAAGTAGAATTACCAGTGCTTATGATCTGCTGTCTGAGATGCATAAAGTCATGGCCCAAACTGTCAAGATAGTGAACAACACGAAGCTGGTCCTGTTGCTTGGCAAGAACTATCAGGTCAGAGGTGAGAGGCATAAACATATCTAGCTACTGGCAAAGAGAGACAAACTGACTTTAATGAGCAGCAAGAGAGGTATCGCCACACCGGAGGCGTAGCCACTCAGACCAGATGGCACAAATGCGAGTGAGTTTGTCAACCCCAGAGTAAAGAACAACAATGTGCTCCCATATTTTCTTGGAGGTTGGGAGGCGCATCATAGTACCGGCGATATGAGGGGGCCATGCTTTGCCATAGTAGAGAGCTAATCATGGGGTCATCCTGCTCCCGACGTGCATATGAGGGATCCGTGCTAGAAGGAGGATCGTGCCAAACGAATGAAGCCAACCTTGCCTCGAGCAAGGAGGTAGGTCTCAACCACCATTTTCCAATTCAAATAATTGGACCCATCTAGTTTGACTGTTGTCATCTGTGGGAATGAACCCTCCACAGATGGAAAATAAGTAGAAGAAGAGGAGGCCGAAGGTGGAAGAGGTGCACGAACCCCATGGGTTGTGCCGATAGAGGGATCCCCAATGACAGGAGGTTCCATGAAGACAAAGAGTGAGAAAAACACTCTCAACCACAACACGGCCAACGAATAGGCGAAGAAAGAAGAACCACTATACGAGTCCAAAGAGAATGCCGCCGCCTTTAGTTGGGGGGGGGGGGGGGGGGGGGGAGGGGACTCACGGTGTGGAGTTGAGAGGAGGTGGGACTCACAACGTGGGGTGGGGCTGAGGCGTGAAGGAGGTGGGAGTCGTGGAGGACTTGGGATGGCGTGCTGACGGCGAGGAGGTGGGAGGCGTGGAGGGTTATGTGAAGGAAGAAGAAGAAGAAGATGGTCTTCTTCAATGGTGGTCCCTAGGGCACCACAACCCTAGGGCTCTGATACCATGTTAAGAGTTAGGAGAAGAGTGGAGAATGAGAGAAAGTGTGAGTTAGGGATGATTCCCCCTCACTTATGCATTTATATAAAAGAGAACATAGTGCAAAGACAATCTTGCCCTTAGGCACATACACTAGGCACATACACACTTCTAAGAAGAAAAAATAAAAGAAATTGGGAGATGTGCTTCAAAAAATGAGAAACGTACTTCCCAAAATTAGAAAACACACTTCCCAAAATTGGGAAACATGCTTCCTAGAATTGGGAAACGACACTACCCAATTTTTTGGAAGAGTTGCTTTTACCTCCTTCGGGGGGCGTTTTCCAGTAACCTTATATCAGATACTCTATGTACAACCAGATGATTGAAGAAGTCTCCCACAATGCGGTGCCTATTTTGTAAATTCCTAAATAAACTTCCCATGGACTGAATTTTTGGCTGCATCTCCCATCTACGTTAGCGATTCAGTTTCTTTATCTTTAGAGAAAAAGCTAGCAAATTTTGGAGTAATTTGTACCTTAATAAATACTGGACACTTTATGCTTGAGTTGCATCTTGTCTTATCTAATCCCCCTTGCAATTATCTTCTATTTTTTTCTTTCTAAATAAAATCCCCATCAGTTCCAAAGAATTGAAGTTTGGATCGATAGACAAAGATTGCCTAACTTAGTGACTCAAGCAAGTTTCAAATTTTGAACTGTTTTGTTCTTGGAAAGTTTCTCTTCAATTTTCACCCATTAAGCATACCTTTGAGAAAGTAGCAGCAGTCATTTCTTTTGAAAGACATCAGTTTCTTCTAATAGTATTATCTTGTATAATCTGGACTTTTCAAATGTATTTTTTAGTTTTTTGCCCTTGGATTTGACTATCGTGTGTAGTTGAAACCTTTTGCTTTACTGAAACTGTATATAAGTAGGTGATAGGTTTAGCTTGGCGTTGATTTTCAGCTTGGAAATAAATATAATTTTTTGGTCATGCAGCTTTCATTGAGGAACCTTTGCAGGAACTTAATATTAGCATACCAAAGCTTTGGTGTGGTTTATGGGGACTTGAGCATATCTCCTCTCTATGTTTACACTAGCACATTTGTTGGAAAGTTGCAACATCATCAAAATGAAGCTGCAATATTTGGTGTATTTTCCTTGATTTTCTGGACTCTTACATTGATCCCCCTAGTTAAGTATGTCTTCATCATATTGGGTGCTGATGATAATGGTGAAGGTGTGAAGTTGATTGGGAGTCTTCTCTTTGAAATGTCATTGAAAAATTCTGCTAGATCCAAGGTAGTTATAATGATAATTTTTGTCCCTTTTTCAGGAGGAACGTTTGCTCTTTACTCACTTCTTTGTAGGCATGCAAGGTTTAGTTTACTTCCCAATCAACAAGCGGCTGATGAGGAACTCTCAACATACAAATATGGGCTCTCATCACAGGCGGTGGCGTCCTCTCCATTTAAGAGATTTCTTGAGAAGCATAAAAAGTTACGGACAGCCCTACTTGTGGTGGTATTATTTGGTGCTTCCATGGTGATAGGAGATGGTGTGCTTACCCCAGCTATTTCAGGTACTATATATGCTATTATTTGAGACATTATGTGGGTTTTTATATGCCATTTTACCCAACACACCCCAGCTATCTCAGGCACCATATATTCTATTATTTGCGACCTTATTATGTGGTTTGTATATGTCATTTTACCCAACTTTTTTTTTGAAAGATGACAAATTTCATTAATATCCATAAAGCATTCGGGACCAGTAGTCCCATCCTGCAATACAAAATATCAGTTTGTACTGGGCTGGGCATACCCAGACCTAGGATAAAGTGGAAAATAAGATACATGACCCAATCATTCCTATCCTCAATTCTACTACTTATGATTCTGGAGCAACCCCTGGCCCTATTCAGGCCCTAAATCATCCCTCTAGTCCCTCATCTGTTCCTTCTTAAGTAACCACAGTATGGAGATCTTCCTGTCCAGAAAGCCTCAACTAGCGAACGACCATGGTCTCTCAAGCGATGGAGAGACAAAGACTACTGTCAATACACATAGGATCTAGGATTAGATATCGCCAAAATTAACCCATACACCACAATCCTTACAACAAGCCATCTTTCCCCAAACCTATAAGACTGGTACCGACATCATACGTTCCACCCCCATACTAAATACCCAACTTCCTGTGGCCCACCTCTTCCAACCTGGCTCTGATGCTTATATCAAACAGAAGTCACATGACTAAATACGTTCCCTAAGAGATCAGATAGATAGATCCACAACTTACGGTTTAGCCTTACTTAGAATCTTTACTCGGCAATGCAGGCTACATAAAGCATCAGGTCGAAGCAACATCTCGAAAAAATTCCTCTAACACTTCGCAATTTAGGTTCTATTTCATCCGCCTTTTCTCTATCTACTTTTTGTCTACGGCTCTGGATTGCGATCCAAGGAACAACTCTCTGGTCTTGCCTAAATCCTCCTGATATGAGATCCCAAGGACATCTCCCATCGCTAAGAAGCCGTTGAAACCCTCCGACTCAAGACACCCAGGGTCCTCAGAAGCTAGCAGTAACAAAATACCCTTACCCTTATCATGATTACTGTTAAGCTGCCTTATTCGCTGCGTGTCTTCCATTGTTGGGGACCCTCGCTCCCGATCCTAGCCCGCTCCCAGAGGATCACGCATAATTTCCAACGATGAGATCGCCGATTGCTTTTCCTCCTCCCACAGGCACCTTCGAGTTTGCCTCTCCTTTTCTAGAATCTTATTAAAGATAGGTAAATTACAAAGGGGGTGTGAAGTTCCTCACTATTCATAGTGGTCTGGGAAAGAGACAGCCCCAAAATTCGAGCACCTGCAACGCTTTCTTTCACCCATTGTTTCTTAAGAGGGGAGAGCAGGACCTCAGCCGGTGTAGGCGATTCCTTCCTTGCCAACTTCTCGTTATATTTAAGATTTTTTAGAAGCGTTAGATCATCATTTACCAAGGTAATTTCCCCATTACCTACAATGTTTGAGGCTTCAAGATGATCGTTACTAGACATACTTCGACTCTACGATTTTTGAAAGGTTCGAAGGTAGTGTTGACTATTGAGATCACGTTTCTTCTTTCTTATTTCTTTTTTTCTATACAAGCACTTAATCTTTCTATTGAGTACTGATAAGCCTCCACGTGTCGCCAAGAGACGAACATCCTTCCCAGGGCCTTTCCTGAATTTACCTTTACCCAAGCGTGTGCTTTTCACATCATCACTTTTCCCATTCGTGAGAAACCTATTTTTTAATTTTAAAACCTTTAAATCCTTTGCCGACTTTATGCCAAAAGTATTGACAGCCTCTTTTCTACCCGCCTTCCTTTTAGTGCCAAGTGGATGTGCCAAAGCTGATTTCCTTACAATTGGCAGACTCACAGGACCCCTAACCCTAGCCTCCCTACTTTCTGACGAAATAGGAGTGATCACATAGGGGACAAGTGGGTAGGTGGGGAATTCAAAATTTGAACTGGGGACCACCGCCGGCTCCGGTCCACATTCAGTGGCTTCTGCCACCTTTTCCGGTGGAGAGACCGCCGCCGGTGAGCCTATATCATCAGGGATCTAAACGGATTCCTCAAAAAGTGACAAATTGTCTTTACTACTAGCCTCTCCTACCACCGACAATGCCAGAAAATTCATACTGTCCTCAGGACCACCTTAACTCCCACCGAATAAATGTTAGAATCCACCCTTAAGTTAATGAACTGAGGAATAGATTTCCACAAAGGGGATATAACCAAGGCAGAGGCAAAAGCCAAACAGTGTGAATGGTTCCCAAAAAGCTGGGATTCTAGAACCTGGCTCAGGTGTGATCCCAGAATCTCCACCGTGGTAGCAGACCAGGCATGAAGAGGAATATCATAAAACCTCAACCAAACCGTTCTAGCACCCGTATTGTAAGCAGGGAACCACAGCTGGAGGGAAGAAAGATAACCCCCAAAAGCCTCACCTCCACGACGAAGGATAGAGGTGGCCTGAAATTCAGAGTCAAACCGGAATAAAATATCCACGGTACTATTGGCAAAAGGCTTTTCCAACTCTGGCAAGCCCCAGAAATGTTTAGCCCAAGCCCACACATCTCCCAAAAGCCAAGAACCAGATTTTAAGGATCCAACAAGACATTAAAGTTTTTCTTTCTATCTTCCACTACAGAACCTGGTACATCCAAACATCGATCATCATCACAAGCTGCAACTTGGATCTTTTTAGGTCTCCAAACTAGATTAGTGTTCTCTCTATGTCGAGATTCGGAGCACTTCCTGCACAATGTGCAAGGACCAAAGTTTCTGTAAGTGCATTTTAAGCACATCCAATCACTTCCATTCGATAATGGTCTTCTATTTGATTCCACTACTCTGCGACCAAGAGTTTTCCTAGCTCCGAAATCCAACCTTCTCCCCTTGTGTCCCAATCTTCCAAGCTCCCCAGAGAGCCAACATGCGAACGCAGTGGGGGCAATGAGACAAAAGAGGTCTTTCTACCACGGCTCCTTGCCCAAGAGAAAAGAGAGCTCTTCTGCCACAGAGGTTAAAAATCCCGAGGGATTCAAAAACTTACATGGTGGAGTAGCCTCCATCTAAGCAAGACAGATAAGGATCTGAAAGTCGCTCAAGATATGTACCGCAAACGCAGAGAAAATCCGACGATTGAGATCCTCCCGGTGGGATGTTCCAGCGACTTCTAAAAAATCCCTGATAGTCATGGGGATCCTCGTTGCTACACACCAAAGTTGACAATACTTGACATGCTTTCATTTTACCCAACTTTGTTTCATCAACATCGATTTCTATCTCTAATTTTATTCTAATTTGAACTTCTGAGTAAAGACGCCAGGGTTTTGAAGAAATGTATTGCGATTTCATTGAATGCTTTCTATATTTACTACTTAAAAGTTTGTTAGCTTCAATTTTTCTCTTGGATTAAAAACATTAAACTCTGCCATTTACTGTTCTATCATCAGTTTGTTAAGACGTCAGGGTTCTGAAGAAATGTATTGCGATTTCATTGAATGCTTTCTATTTCTATATTTACCACTTAAAAGTTTGTTAGCTTCAATTTTTCTCGTGGATTAAAAACATTAAACTCTGCCATTTGCAGTTCTATCAT
This sequence comes from Tasmannia lanceolata, assembly GCF_043159265.1. Lineage (NCBI taxonomy): Eukaryota > Viridiplantae > Streptophyta > Magnoliopsida > Canellales > Winteraceae > Tasmannia > Tasmannia lanceolata. Next base: position 10,481,677 of record NW_027518690.1, on the reverse strand, counting down.
CAGTTTCAGGACTTAAAGTTGTTGAGAAGAAATTAGTAGAGGGTAAGTACTTGGCTGTTTTCTTATCTAATGCCCTTTCCTTTCCCTTTTCTTATTTACATTCGTCAAGCCTCTCTTTGTGTGTGTGTGTGTGTGTGTGTGTGTGTAGAGAGAGAGAGAGAGAGAGAGAGAGAGAGAGAGGCTATACGTTGGTATTTTCACGTACTTGTGTATGTTACGACTGATTGTGTAGTATGAATCTGTCCAGGTGCCTTGATTTCTCTAGCCTGTGTCATCTTGATTTGCCTTTTTGCCCTGCAACACTTTGGGACACATAGGGTTGCTTTCTTATTTGCACCCGTTGTTATTATTTGGCTGATATCTATTTTCGGGATTGGCCTATACAACATTATCTGTTGGAATCCCAATATATGGCGCGCAATTTCTCCATATTACATATATAAGTTCTTTAGAGAGACGGGTAAAGATGGTTGGATTTCTCTTGGAGGAGTACTTCTTTGCATAACAGGTATGTTGGCATTCAATAGCAATGGATTTACATTAGATTGACTGGGGAGAAAGATGTATAAGCGTCTCTAATATTTATTGGCTGCAACTATGAAGTTACTGTCTGTTTCTGCTCATGTTATGCAAATGTTCCAGTTATTTGAGTTCTCGTGATTCGGTCTTTCTAGATTTTGATTATTTGGTCGGCAACAATTAGTAACTGTTAATTAGTTAGGTAATAATGATATGAGTTTTGTATAAAGGCATATCTGTGGTATTGTGTTGTCCTCACATCTAAATCTGGGTTTGGATCTTTTTTAATAAAATAACCTTTCCAGAAAAAAAAAAAAAAAAAAGATTGCCCAGATCAGACATGTTACCCACGATGACACATTTAATGGTATGGAAGGTTAAAAAATTCAATATCAATAGAACTCTTTGTTTTTTTTTTCAAAAGCAAAATTCTAAAAAAGCTCAATTGAATACTGAAAGAACAGACTGCAACATAAGCTTTTTGAACACGTGCAGCCATGATCACATTTTGCCACATTCCACATAAACATGGTTTTCTGGAACAGCTAATTTTTGTGGCACCCACAGGTACTGAAGCCATGTTTGCTGATCTTGGTCACTTCACTCCCTTGTCAATAAGGGTAAGTCACTAGTGGCTCGATTTATTTACATATTTTCATTTAATGCCGGCATTGTGGGCCTTGCCTGAATTTCCAACTTCACAAAACAGCTTGCCTTTTCCTTTGTTGTATACCCATGCTTGGTAGTGCAATACATGGGGCAGGCCGCATTTCTAACTCAAAATCTGGGTTCCTTTCACACTAGTTTCTACGCCTCCATACCAGGTTAGTTTATTCGTACTTAAAATGGGTTCTCTACCTTTCAATGATTGTTATATTTATATTTATATAGCTATTTAATTAGCAAATTCAAACATAATATAATTGTATTATTATTATTATTTCCACAGGTCCTCTCTTTTGGCCTGTCTTTGTGATTGCCACTCTCGCAGCTATTGTCGGAAGTCAGGCAGTCATTACTGCTACCTTCTCAATCGTCAAACAATGCCATGCCCTTGGTTGCTTTCCACGAATCAAGATCGTCCATACCTCAAGACAAATTTATGGACAGATCTACATCCCAGAAATAAATTGGATACTCATGATCATTTGCCTCGCGATAACTATTGGGTTTCAGGACACAACTTTAATTGGAAATGCATATGGTAAAGTTTTCATTATTTTATTTAAGTTTGTAAAGAAGATGGGAATACTAATGTTCTTTTAGTCTTATGGCAATTCAATCAATTTCTTGCAGGCATCGCTTGTGTGACTGTCATGATCATCACAACATGTCTCATGACGCTCGTCATAGTCTTCGTATGGCAGAAAAGCATTATGCTAGCTGTAGCATTTCTGATCTTCTTTGGAAGCATTGAGAGTGTCTACCTATCAGCCGCAGTTACGAAAGTGCCGCAGGGAGGTTGGGCACCTCTCGTTCTATCATGCTTCTTCATGATTGTTATGTACGTCTGGCATTACGGAACTCGAAGGAAGTACAACTTTGATTTGCATAACAAAGTCTCATTGAAATGGATACTTGGCCTTGGCCCGAGCCTTGGGGTTGTCCGTGTCCCCGGAATTGGTCTTATCTACTCAGAACTCGCAACGGGAGTGCCTAAAATCTTCACCCATTTCATCACTAACCTCCCTGCATTCCACAAAGTGTTGGTATTTGTTTGTGTTAAGTCAGTTCCTGTTCCACATGTTTCTGCAGAAGAGCGCTTTCTCATTGGCCGAGTCTGCCCGAAATCCTATCGAATGTACCGGTGCATTGTGAGGTATGGGTACAAGGATGTCCAGAAGGACAATGGTGACTTCGAGAGTCAGCTCATACAGAGTATCGCAGAATTTATTCAGATGGAAGCCGAAGAACCACAGTTCACGAATTCTGAGAGTTCGTCTTTGGATGGTAGGATGGCTGTGATAAGCACTAGAGTTGGCAGATCGAACAGCTTGATGGTATCCGAGCAAGAAGATTATAGTGCAAGCAACACCATTCAAAGCAGCAAATCACTGACCCTACTAAGCAGGCATTCTGAAAATGAGGACGGAGCAACCTTACCGATGAGAAGGCGGGTCAGGTTTCAGTTGCCACCAAGCCCCGCTATGGACGCATCAGTAAGGGAAGAGCTGATGGATTTGATCAAGGCCCAAGAGTCTGGTGTTGCTTATATAATGGGGCATTCATATATAAAGGCGCGAAGAACGGGCTCGATCTTGAAGAAGCTTGTTGTTGACATTGGGTATTCATTCCTCCGAAAGAACTGTAGAGGACCCGCCGTAGCGCTCAACATTCCGCACATTAGCCTCATTGAAGTGGGCATGATTTACTATGTGTAGCCATTGGAGTATGAGTTTCATTGTCTATAGTGGTTGGGTTTTAAGAGTTTTAGTTAGGAGATGTTGGGAAGCTCTTTTTAGGAGGTCATGAAATGCTCCTCCTCCCTTTCCTATTGAGCAAGCACCGGAGTCCGATGACAAAACAAGGGGGTGCCCTTATCAAGTCAGGCAGGTCTTATCTCCTGCCCAACAATATGGCCTAGAACTGATGTTCTTTTTACTTTCTTTGATATGTACATATAATTTAATAACCAACAAAATGTCAATGAGTAGATTGCTCTTTATTTTGTTCATGCTTTTTGGTTTGGATTTCTATATTTTGTTCATGCAACTTTTTTTTCAACTGAAATTTCAGATTAGTTTACAGAAGACTGATTCTTTTCTTACTTCGGTTAGATATTTGCTTGTAAGATTTCAGGGAACATTGTCTTGAGCCAAAATTTCAGGCCATGAAGGCAGTTTGGAAAGGGTTTAGAAAACAGTGAGACCACATTGATAAACCATATAAGAAATGCAAACAGTGACCAACTAAACCATCAGTACCCAAATTATCCATTTTGTGGGCTGAAGCTACATCCCAACATAATCATCTATCCACTTTTTGTGAATAGAACATCTGCCCAGAGAGTCACTTTCAGTGTAACTGTGACTTTCTCATTTTTCAATTTATGAGTATCATCTTTGTGCATAGCCATGTTAATATTCCTTGTATGGTTCCACTAATTTTAAGCAAATAAGACGTTTCTTATTCGTCTTATTTAACTCATGTCATTGATGTTAAAATTTGATTAATACTCTATTACCTTATATATAAAATAAGTTAGGTTTTTTTTTTTTTTTTCAAAAGAGACAAATTTCAAAGGTATACAAATAAAATTTAAAGACATATTAAGCAAATAAACAATAAATGCACTTTGTTGACAATGACCATTAGGGGCGCTCTTGTAACTGGTTTTATTGCAAGGGCACCCTTCATTCTATCATTCCTTTAAGCAGATAAGCAACCAAAAAGTAATATTTATAAGAGGAATGATAGATGCAAAGGCTGGAGAAGGGCCCTTGAATAGATCCACGTCATTTTTACAGTCGGTTGAGAAACTGAATTCGGTTGGACTTGATGATGTGGATCTATTCAAGGGCCCTTCTTTAGCCCTTGCGTCTATCATTCCTCTATTTATAATTAGCATTTGATATGATAGATGTCTAGTGTCATATTTTGCACTAAATTTGATATTAATTAGGCTCGTCAAGAGTAAATATCATGAGTAAGGTATGGGTAGTAAATTCGATATGTTCTGTTGCTCCTGTATTTCTTTTGGATTGACCACCTCGTCTTTCCTTTTTTAATGAAAATTTTCACCATTCAAAAAAAGTAAATCCTATCTTTTGTTAAATTTGATTGATATGATTATTTTATTGAGGAATGATAGATGCAAGGGAGCCTGCATAAAGAGCCGGAAAAGGGCCCTTGATTGGTTCCACATCATCGAGTGTAACCGTTTCAAATCAGTTGAAAAAGTAAATTCTTTTACACTTGATGATGTGGAACCAATCAAGGGCCTTTTTCCGGCTGTTTATGCAGGGCCTCCCTTGCATCTATCATTGCTCTTATTTATTATATTTTTCTAATAATTTTTTTTACTATTTACAAAAAATTCTTCAGTCATTAAGTCTTTACGAAACAGTATTCATATCTACAATGTAATTGGCTAAAAATTGGCCGACCTCTTATAAAAGCCATTGGGTGGGGTTCGTTCATAGTCCGTTCACACAGCCAACTTGAAAATGAGTATTGGGAACAATGGGGCCCACTTCATAGGATGATCCAAACTGTTCATTTGTTGGACCACATCATAAATAGGGTGTACCCTAAGACTCATCTCCATAGGATGATCCTAACCCTCCGATCTATAGAGGTTTTTATAACGTGCAGGCCTTCTAGATCTGAGGGCTAGGATCATCCTATGAAGTCTAGTATTTTTACAAAAGAACAATAGGGCCCGCTTCATAGGATGAACCAAAGTGTTCATTTGTTGGGTCACAACATAAATAAGCCTTACCCATGGTTTAAAATTTTGACCGAAATCCGAAATTTCGGATACCGGTGGGGACCGAAACCGGAATTTTCCGAAAATTCCATTTTTCGCTCCTTACCAAAATTTCGGTTTAATGACATTATTTATTAAAAAAAAAAAGTGTTACAAAATTCCGGATTTCTGAAACAGTTACCCAAACCAAAATTTTAAACCTTGGGTGTACCCTACTGGTCATCTCCCTATTTACATCGTGGCTCAACAAATGAACATTTTGGATCATTCTTTCACATGGCCCCACTGTACTTTTCAAAAAATACCAGTTTTCACTCTCGCACCGTATACAATCCCTACATATACTTGTACAGATAGTTAACTGATTTGTGCGTTTCATTCTAAAGTACTCTAACCAGCTTATAATGGTGGTGCAAAGCTCTTTTTTAAAATCCGATGTGGGACTATTTCTTAAATTCCTTCTCCCTTTCTCGGACAGTTATACCCTTTTTTTTACGCGAACCTTCTGTTTAGCTCTAGGGGTATTTCAGTAAATTCAATTATCGGAAACGCTTTCATTGAAAGAGAAATACGTACATGTCATGTATCCATGTTTCCTTTGGAAACAGATTGTCAGATTGGCAGGAAAAAGTAGAAGCGGGGCCTACCTGTCTATGTAATAATCCAACTATTCATCCTTTGGGTGGGCCATGCCTCCCAAATCTCTCCCATTACAGTAGCTTAACCCTCTGATATGTTGAGAATTTTCTGATTGCCTTCCAATTTTTTGGGTCACGGGCAGATTAGATGGTTAGGATCGTTTGATATATGGGACCATCTTCCATAGTGGGGCCTGACAGATGAGCAGCATGTGCCACATGTTTTTTCTATGATCGAGACCGTTGATCTGATGGATCATCACAAGTGGAACCAAATGGGTCCAAGCAATCAAAGACTTGCAGATATCCTAAAAGTCAAAACAAGCCTTTATTCTTTAGACCATTCATTTTTTGCAAACCTTTTGTAATAACTAACAGTAATAACTACAATCCTCGAATGCTATGCTTAGAGGATTACTGGGGTGCAACTTGGGCCGGGTTCGATCCGGTTGAGGCCAACCCTAGTTCAACCCGAAGTGGCATTACCTCAACCCTAACCCTAACCCGACTCAAGTCTCGGGTCGAGGAGGGACAACCTTAACAAACCTGCCTCTAAATCTCGCAACCCTAACCCAACCGGTCTAAGCCCGATTTTTCTAGTCAGGTTGGGTTGGGTTCGGCAAGCCCTGGGCGAAAAACAAAAAAAGAAGAAGAAAAATATAGAAGAAAACATTAACATAATAATTTGAAAAAATTACAACAAAATTAAGAGGAAGCGGGTTAAATGGGGTTGGCGTTTCCCAACCCAACCCGAGGAAACGGCAGTCCAACCCGAGCTGAAATCGGGTTGAGCCTGACCCAAGTTGCACCCCTAGGATAACATGAATCGGGTTGAAACAGGTTCGGGTTGAGCCTGACCCAAGTTGCACCCCTAGGATAACATGTTAAATGTGGAAGACTAGATATTAAGTTGTAATGCTTAGTAGCCAAAATTATGAATTTTGCATTCTAATTGTTATTTTTCCATGTTTGAGAGTCAAACTTGAGAATGGGGCTGCTCTCCACTGGAATAGCAACTTGTTTATTTTATCCTCGGATATTTTTGCTATCCTTGGTTCATGTGAACCATTTTTCTTGGCTAAAATATTATGTGAACTTACCAACTTCTCCAAAAGTTTAAGCTGTTGGAGAAAGGTGTTATTTATCTTTTATACTTTGACACTCCCTCGCACGTGTGGCCCACTTGGCAAACACGTGGCACATGTGGTCCCACTTTGGGCCAACCATCGCATGTGGATTTTTGCTATCCGGGAGGTTTGAACTCGAGACCTTTGGCTCTGATACCATATTAACTTACCAACTTCTCCAAAAGCTTAAGCTGTTGGAGAAAGGTGTTATTTATCTTTTATACTTTGACATATTACAATAACAGTGGACATGATAATTTTGAGATACAATTACCCCAACAGGATGGAGAAGAGAGAAAAAGGACAAGGTTAAGGCCATTTCTGGGAACAATGAATTCTTTTTCCCATGGAATATTAGCTTAACCAATGGTGAGGAAGGACGGGAGAGGGAGAAGGAAAGAAAAGGCTGAAAATTAAGGAAAAAACCTCCACTCAAAATATGATATAATTTTTCCTTATTTTACCTCCACTTCCCACCCTCTCCTCATTCATGTCCTCTCAATTCTCTCCTTCTCCCACCCTCCTTACCCCTCTCTCACCACTTGATAAACTAATATTTCATGGAAAACAATTTCATGGTCTCCAAACATGGCCTAAGTCTCACTTTTCACTTACGAGTGAGACAATCACCTTCAAGATCAATGCTAAGTTAGCAGGTTCCATGGGAACAGGTAGGTGTAATGGAGGCTTCTTGTAGACTGTCATGAGGCAATGAACATGGTCCTATTCGGCTATTCCGCATGGACGGATGTAGGGGGGGGGGGGGGCAAGGGGGGCAGTTGCCCCCCTAAAAAATCTCAAAAAAATTTCCATATACATTTAAATTCCTAAAAGAGCCTCTTGTGCGCCCCCTTTTATTTCTTAGTTTTTACGAATGGTGCAGTTGCCCTTCCAACTTTTGCATATATGGTATCTTTCTGTTTACTAAAATATCTCCCTTTTTTTGGCCATGGTATACTTGCCCACTTTTTTACACAGGACAGCCCACTATAGTGTAATAGAGTAGTCAAAAATTCACTTGAGGGGTTGTCCTAAGTGAAAAAGGTGGGCAATCCCTTTTTGCGCAAAACTATTACTCTACAGAAGTTAAATCGTATCCTACTTTATTGTAGAAGTGACTTTCTTGTTAGCATTTTTTTCTTTGAAATAAGGAAAATTCTCTTTATCTTAAAATCTCAAAAAAGGGTGAAGTTGGCTAATTTCTCAAAAAGGGGTAGAACGCATCCCGATGATTGTTTTAGGACGAAAATGCCCTTATGTTGCCTTTCCCTCTAATAAAATAAGCAACAAATCCAAACGCATTTCACCTAACATTTTGACCTTTTCCCACCTCTCTCTCTCTCTCTCTCTCTCTCTCTCTCTCTCTCCACAACAGGAACAATTGAGGCCCCCCCCAAAATTCTCCTCCTTGGTGAGTTGGTGCCCAAATCCAACCCACTATAACAGTGTATCGTCCAGACCATAGGATGATCCAAGAAGTCCATTCGATAGGCCACATCGTAAATAGGTTGTGTCCCAAAAAACCATTTCCATATGATGATCCTAGCCCTCAGATATAAAGAGAAATTTCTTATTATGGAAACCTCTATACATTAGAGGGTTGTGATCATCCTATGCAAATGATTTTTGGGGCACAAGCCATTGATGTTATGGCCCATCAAATGGACGGCTCGGATCATCCTATGGTCTGCACGGTACACTTCATTTTAAAAATATGGGTGGGGCCTAAACTGGGTTAATGTTACTGTACAAACCACACCATAGGATGATCCAAACCATGGACAGCTTGGATCATCCTATGTTGTGGTCGCTACGCTTCAATTTGAAAAATATAGGTGGGGCCTACGATTGGGCCTTAATGTTACTATACGATCAATTCTATAGGATTATCCAAACCATGGAGGGCTTGGATCATCCTATATTGTGGACGGGCCTTAATGTTACTATACGGCCAACTCCATAGGATGATCCAAACCATTCATTTGATGGGCCACAATGTAAATAGGTTGTGCCCCAAAATCATTTCCATAGGATGATCACAACCCTACAATCTATAGAGGTTGCATAAGATGTAGTTTCTATTTAGATCGAAGGGCTAGGACCAGCCTATCGAAATGATATTATGGGACGCAACATATTTACATTTATGGCCCATCTAATGGACAGTTTGGATCATCCTATGGTGTGGTATGGGTGGGGCCTACGTTGTTCAAAGATGGGCCCACCATTCCACCAACGGTTTCTTTTGGCCCCACCCATACCTCACCATAGGATGATCCAAACCGTCCATTAGATAAGTCACAATGCAAATAGGTTGTGCCTAAAAAATCATTTACACAGGGTGATCTAATGAAATACAATGCAAATAGTACTGTACGGGTCACACCTGAAGGTCAACCTTTTAACATTCTTCGCAAACAAGTGTGAATTTGCCATAAAAGGTCGACCTGCAGGTCGACTTTTTCACCATTTGACCAAACAGGTAGGAAAACCAATTACAGGTCGATCTTTCCACCATTCCGTCAGACAGGTGTAAAACATGTGAAAAGGTAAAATTAGTGGTTCTTAGGTAAAATTAGTGGTTCCTAGGTCTAATTTGTGGTTCCGAGTGTTTAAAATCCAATAAATACAATCATTCTCACTTTTTATAGTGGTTTTGACTGCATAACTATTTCAATCTCACAATTTAAAGTCTCGGAACAGAACAAGTATTAGGCCATCTAAACTATGAACCACTATGAGATCTAACTGTTTAGACAACTATTTAACCCATTGTTCATACATTCATTGCAACTTTGACATCCACTGAAGTAATATTAGATTGTGTGAAGTAATATTTCTACCTTGGAACCACTATTTATACCTTCGAACCACTATTTATACCTTGGAACCACTAAATACTGGTAAATAGTGGTTCCTAGGTAAAATTAGTGGTTCCTAGGCCTAATTAGTGGTTCCGAGTGTTTAAAATCCAATAAATACAGTCATTCTCACTATTTATAGTAGTTTTGACTCCATAGCTATTTTAATCTCACAATTTAAACTCTCGGAACGGAACAAGTATTAAGCCATCTAAACTATGAACCACGATAAGATCTGACTGTTTAGACAACTATTTAACTCATTGTTCATACATTCATTACAACTTTGACATCCACTGAAGTAATATTAGATTGTGTAAAGCAATATTTCTACCTTGGAACTACTATTTATACCTTGGAACCACTAAATATTGGTAAATAGTGGTTCCTAGGTTAAATTAATGGTTCTTAGGTCTATTTAGTAGTTCCGAGTGTTTAAAATCCAATAAATACAGTCATTATCACTATTTATCGTAGTTTTGACTGCATAGCTATTTCAATCTCACAAATTAAAGTCTCTGAACGGAACAAGTATTAGGCCATCTAAACTATGAACCACGATAAGATCTGACTGTTTAGACAACTATTTAACCCATTGTTCATACATTCATTACAACTTTGACATCCACTGAAGTAATATTAGATTGTGTGAAGCAATATTTCTACCTTGGAACCACTATTTATACCTTGGAACCACTAAATATTGGTAAATAGTGGTTCCTAGGTTAAATTAGTGATTCCTAGGTATAATTAGTGGTTCTTAGGTCTATTTAGTGGTTCCGAGTGTTTAAAATCCAATAAATACAGTCATTATCACTATTTATCGTAGTTTTGACTGCATAGCTATTTCAATCTCACAATTTAAACTCTCGGAACGGAACAAGTATTAGGCCATCTAAACTATGAACCACGATAAGATCTAACTGTTTAGACAACTATTTAACCCATTGTTCATACGTTCATTACAACTTTGACATCCATTGAAATAATATTAGATTGTGTGAAGCAATATTTCTACCTTGGAACCACTATTTATACCTTGGAACCACTAAATAGTGGTTCCTAGGTTAAATTAGTGGTTCCTATGTATAATTAGTGGTTCCTAGGTCTATTTAGTGGTTCCGAGTGTTTAAAATCCAATAAATACAGTCATTCTCACTATATATAGTAGTTTTAAATGCATAGCTATTTCAATCTCACAATTTAAACTCTCGGAACGGAACAAGTATTAGGTCATCTAAACTATGAACCATGATAAGATCTGACTGTTTAGACAACTATTTAATCCACTATTCATACATTCATTACAACTTTGACATCCACTGAAGTAATATTAAATTGTGTGAAGCAATATTTCTACCTTGGAACCACTATTTATACCTTGGAACCACTAAATATTGGTAAATAGTGGTTCCTAGGTTAAATTAGTGGTTACTAGGTCTAATTAGTGGTTTCGAGTGTTTAAAATCTAATAAATATAGTCATTCTCACTATTTATCGTAGTTTTGACTGCATAGCTATTTCAATCTCACAATTTAAACTTTCGAAACGGAACAAGTATTAGGCCATCTAAACTATGAACCACGATAAGATCTGACTGTTTAGACAATTATTTAACCCAATGTTCATATATTCATTACAACTTTGACATCCACTGAAGTAATATTAGATTGTGTGAAGCAATATTTCTACCTTGAAACCACTATTTATACCTTGGAACCACTAAATAGTGGTTCCAAGGTATAAATAGTGGTTCTTAGGTATAATTAGTGGTTCCGAGTGTTTAAAATTGAATAATACAGTCATTCTCACTTTTAATAGTGGTTTTGACTGCATAACTATTTCAATCTCACAATTTAAACTCTCGCAACAAAACAAGTATTAGGCCATCTAAACTATGAACCACGATAAGATCTGACTGTTCAGACAACTATTTAACCCATTGTTCATACATTCATTGCAACTTTGACATCCACTTAAGCAATATTAGATTGTGTGAACCACTATTTATACCTTGGAACCACTAAATACTGGTAAATAGTGGTTCCTAGGTCTAATTAGTGGTTCCTAGGTCTAATTAGTGGTTCCGAGTGTTTAAAATCCAATAAATACAGTCATTCTCACTATTTATAGTAGTTTTAACTGCATAACTATTTCAATCTCACAATTTAAACTCTCGGAACGGAACAAGTATTAGACCATCTAAACTATGAACCACGATAAGATCTGACTGTTTAGACAACTATTTAACCCATTGTTCATACATTCATTACAACTTTGACATCTACTGAAGTAATATTAGATTGTGTGAACCACTATTTACACCTTGGAACCACTAAATACTGGTAAATAGTGGTTCCTAGGTAAAATTAGTGGTTCCTATGTATAATTAGTGGTTCGTAGGTCTAATTAGTGGTTCCGAGTGTTTAAAATCCAATAAATACAGTCATTCTCACTATTTATAGTAGTTGTAATTGTATAGACATGAGCTTCATCCTGGTTTACTCTAAATAGAAACATAGAGGGCAATAGAGAGATAGAGAGATTATAACAATACACCATAGCATTGGAAAGAGGATGAACAAATGCCTAATACAACCATAACAAATCCCTCACAAGTAAACAAGATGACAATACACCATAGCAGTGTAAGGACCATGTTAAATGCATGCACAATGGACCTACTTGAGAAGCTTAGGTTTGATAGCCAAAGAAAAGATCTAATAAAATCTACATTTTAGGAGAGGGGAGTTTCACCTCTCTGCAATGAATTTTCATTTGGGATTTTTACAACAGATGGAGTTTGATTTTGGCATGGGAAGAAGAAGGTAAAAAAGTCAAATTGGTAGGTGAAATGCATTGGGATTTGTTGCTCATTTTCTTGGAGGGAAAGGCAACATAAGGGCATTTTAGTTAGGGGTGTAAATGGATATTTGAAAATTCGATTACCGTCCGCATCCGAATCCGTTTAAAGCGAATATTATCCGGATCCGTTTCAAGCGGATATTATCCGAATCCGTTTATGAGATATCCGGCTCTTAGCGGATGCGAATTTGGTAAATGGTATATCCGATCCGTTTAACATCCGAATCCGAGAAGTATCATTTTTATTTATTATTAATAATATCATTAATATTTATTTTTAGTAATGACACACTTGTTTCTAAAAGAAAAGTGAATTTTCTTTTTAGAAAAAAACAAAAGCAAAAAGTTTTTTGGGTAGGAAATGAAGTAATCTCTCATTTTAAGGGCATTCTTGGAGTTTGACATGGCTTCTTTATGAAGCTACAAATGTGGGCTGTAGGATGAAAGAGACAAATGAATGATGGTGATTGAAAGATGATGTCATAGTTTCTAGAGAATTCTAGAGCAAAAAGGCCATAGTCATTGATGGTAAATGGACGGCTCAGATCAATTTTCTAACTTAGGGTTATATAAAAACCCAAAATGCAATTAAAAGAGGGGACTTCTAAGGTTTGCAAGGAGAAGCAAGAGAGGGGAAAGGAGGAGGCTGAGACACCATCTTTGGCATTCCTTGGTGCCTCCAACCCCACCAAAATCCACCGTCGCGCCTCTCCACCTTCTCACAGCCACCTCTATCACCGCCAGTCACCTACATCTCTAACCCAATCCTCATCTCCATCCTCATTTCTCTTCATCTTCCACAATCAGCACTTCCACTTCCCCTGCTCAAAATAACCCAAACCTATTCCATCATATACATTAAAAAAATAAAAATAAAAACCCAAAGACCACTTCCAACACCATCATCCATCCCCACTGCCTCTCTCTCTGCCTTTGTTTTAAAAGGAAGAAGAGGATCTCATATATTTTAGGGTTTGAGAGTTAATTTTGTGAAGAGAAGGTAGAGGTCTGGTTTTAGGGTTTGGAAAATTTATTCGAGGAGTAAGAAAGAGAAGAAAGATAAAGTGCTGCAATAAAATGTTCGAATTTACCAGATAAACGGATACGGTTAATATCCGAATTCGAACAATATCCGACAGATACGAATTCGGTAGTAGATATTAAATATCCGTTAGATTCGAATCCGAATCCGAATTCGAATAGTGTATACTGTAATCGAATTCGGATATAGCCATATCCGATTTGAATTCGATCCGTTTACACCCCTAATTTTAGCCCTAAAACACTCATTGGGATGCGTTTCACCCCTTTTTGAGAAATTAGCCAACTTCACCCTTTTTTGAGATTTTAAGATAAAAATCACAATTTTTTGAGAATTTTTCCTTGAAATAATGGTTGTCTCTTAGGGGTTGTTTGGAAGAAGAGAAATATTTTGCCATGGAAAATTTATTTTCAAGTATTTGGTTAACTCATTTTTCTTGGTTTTTTTCCAATATCATGGTGCCTTTGAGGCTTTTATGAAGATTTATTAACTATTGAGAAAAGTGATCCTTAGCTCTCTAGCACAAGTGGCTTAAAAAGCCACCGATTCGTCGCTTCTTGTGGACCCCGCAGAGGTGGACCTGCCATACGAACCAATCGGTAGCTTTTTAAGCCACTTGTGTGCAGGGAGCTCTCTACGCTCGTGCGCATAAAAACTTTCCTCTTAATTATTATATAACAATATTTGTTTGCCCCCCTTTTGCAAATTCCTGGCTCCTTCTATTTCCATGCTAAGGAACATCCTATTTGTAACATCAAAGAACTAGAGGGGAAAATCAACTGTCTAGCTTTCTTCGCAGAGTCCCAAAAGAAGGACTGGTAGATTAAGGGGCTAATATCAACCCATCAATGTGGGGTCAACACAATGGGCTATAGTTGTACATCAATGGATTCAGTTGAATCCAAATCGCGCACGTGAGAAAAAGAAACAGGTTTTAAGAAAGATGGATTTTCTGAAGATATTTCTAAAGTAAAATATAATACATTAACATGAATGTGAGCGTGCCGGAGTGGTTATCGGGCATGACTAGAAATCATGTGGGCTCTGCCCGCGCAGGTTCGAATCCTGCCGCTCACGATTTTTATAACTTTTGTTTTGCCATTCAAAAAGGCTACCAATATTGGCACTGCCTTGTATTAATAATTACAAAAACTCAGTTTGTCTCTTCTTTTTTGATTTGGTTTCTGAGAGTATTTTAACTGAAATATCCTTCGACTTTGGGGTAGGTTAAACCCTTCCCACACCCAACCATTCGATTCAAAGCTACTGAAAGGCTAATGTCAATACACCCAACAATTCTCCTTCTCAACCATTGCAAGTCCCTCCAAAAACCCAAGAAAATCCATGCCCAAGCCATACAAAAAAGGCCTCATTTTCTGTCTACCTTTCATTGATACAAACCCAAATCATTAATATCTGTAACCAAAATCACTAACATCTGTTATCCAAATCAATCAATTCAAAACCCAAATCACTAAAATCTTAAACCCTTCCCACACTCAACCATTCAATTCAAAGCTACTGAAATGCTAATGTCAATACACCCAACAATTCTCCTTCTCAACCATTTCTAGACCCTCCAAGAACTCAAGAAAATACATGCCCCACAAAGCCTAATCTCCCTCAACCCCTCATTAATACTAGCCAAATTCCTCTACTCCTTCACACTCCTCAACCCCCTCTCCTCCATAGACTATGCCATATCCCTCTTCAATCAATCCCAAACCCATCAACCTTCTCTTACAAAACTTTAATCCGGGCCCACACCCTCCTCTCCTCCCCTTTATCTCCCCTCCTCCTGTTTGTTAAAATGCGTAGCCTAGGCATACCCCCTGACTCACACACTTTCCCCTTTGTACTCAAGGCATGTGCATGCCTACACGTGCCCGTGCTAGGCCGAACTTTGCACTCACAAGCACTAAAATTCGGCTTTGGCAGTGACATCTTTGTAAAAAACACCTTAATTTACATGTACTCGAATTCGAATTCATTGGAAGAAGCATGCCAATTGTTCAAGGAAAGTCCTCGAAGGGACATCGTGTCTTACAATGCGCTTATTGCTGGGTTTGTCACGGCCGGTGAGATGGTCCTGGCGCTGAGAATTTTTTATGAGATGCCTAATAAAGATGTTATTTCATGGAGTACTGTTGGAAAAATTTTTATAGAGTATGGATCTGATCTATGGTTTATTCGAACCCAAAAAATCTGCAACTTGAAATGAAAAACTCTGTCTGTTTGGAAATCAGAAATAGAATAGAACTTATCTGTTTGGTTGAAAACCCTTTGAAAATCGGATTGAATAGAATAAGTCTGAGTCGTGCCACTGGTCACTCTCCTTAAGAATCGTATCCGCCTCCTACCGGTGCAACTGGGATTTGCGAACCGACGCTCCAAAATAAAACAGCCGAAATTGGCCCCAGTCCACGTGCGCTCGCTGACTGGTCCACCCAGAATCACCAATAGAACTGTGCTCAGAAAGAATGGAACGAAGAAGGAAGAAGAACAGAAAGCCTTGAGTGCAAAAACGTCTGTGTATTTTTCTTTGTCTAAAACAATCTGTCTCGTTCCATTTTATAGACCTGAAAGTGTCTGTTGGGGAGAGCCACCATTAAGACACACCCTTAAAGGCCAGTAACGTTTTTTCTCCCAACACTCATTTTTGTGACCGTTGAGATTCTAAACGGTTCTTTGCAATTAAGGTGGTGTGTCCATATCAAAATCAAAGGGTAAAAATCAAAACGGTTTTTTTGTAATAAAAATAACATTTAAACTTAAACCCAAACCCAAACCCGGGCCACGGCCCGGCGAGGCGAGGCACGCGCGCGCGTGTGTGTGTTTTTTACACATGGGCTTGTGCTCTTCTAAAAGCCCAAGACCCAACAAATTCTAAAGCCCGTTGAAGGCTCAAGCCTTTCTCCAACTCTCCATCTTATATGGATGAGAAAAATTCTCTCAAGCTCCCATGTGGGACTATTTATTTTGCCTTGGTTTAGAGAGCACAATGTTCACACACACATCGAGGTCTTGGGTTCAAGTCCCCAATCAAGCAAAGGACTTTTGCCTTACAAATAAGAGAGGGAGACTTTAATTTGAATCTACCCTCTAAATTTTAAATACAAAGAAAAGTATCTTTGACTTTTCAACTCTAATTTTGATTTAAAAATACTAACAATCCCCCACAATATTCAAAATACAGCTACAGTTTTAAAAACGGAAGTATCTGAGCACATTAGAATAATAGAGCGGATTCATACCGGTGTCTTTTGGACTTCAACCGATATTTAGGATAAACAGATTACGTTACCGAGTACGGGTAGAGTTAGACTCCTTCAACCTTTCCTTGTAGATGTAAAAACCTGTCACCCACACCCTACCATCAATTCCTTGGTGATTCAATCACAGTTTTGGAATATTTTGGCCTTGTTCCCCTCTTGGTTCTCATGAATGTTAGAGAATTACTCGTTAAATTCTCATAGGAGGCGGCTTTACTTCCACATTCACTTAGGTCAATCATCATGTATGCACTGAAAGTAACTGTAGACACCCCATTTTGACCATGCCCTAAACCTCCCATTTTCATGAAAAATCCCATCAAATCAACGAGGTAGGGCCCCAAACTTCACCCTAGGCTAGCTTAAGGTCCCAGCTGGGCCCCCGCAAAATTTCGTCGAATTCCGAGAGCGTTTGCCTAGCGAACGAGATGGGAGAGTGTCCATAGTGTAAACCACAAAAGGGGGGTGGATTATCCTAGATGAGGCTGTCCAAGGTAATAGAGGGGGTGCGAATTTGGCATTCTCTTATATAAAGCCCGTTTTTCGTTAAAAACAGAGGGATTTTCATTTTCTAAAAAAATCTGAGAGAGATAGAGAGGAAAATCCACCGATCCCCAAAATCCCCAATCTTATCCTTCTCCGATCTTCTTCTCGGATTTTCTCCGGCCAAAATTCCGGTCAATTTCCGGCCGGCTCCTCATTTTTGCTGCGATATTTCCTTCCTCTTGCTCTTAAATTTTACTCTCCTTGATAAAACTGTAAATCTAATGCTTGAAACCCTAGATTTTACTATCATTTACCATAGGGATCTTGGATCTACATTCCCGTGCTCAGATTTCTTTGATTCAAGCAGTGAAGAAAAATCCGAGAGAGAGGAATAATTTCTCTGGCTAAGATTTTTGGCCGGTCATCTCTCTTGTTGTCTATTTAGCATTTTATCATTTCTAAAGAAGAAGAAGTCACAAAGAGAGAAAGTGTTTGGTTCGATTGATCGAATCAGATCGAGATTTGGTTGTACACAGAGCTATAGAGAGAGAGAGAGAGCCTCTGCTTCGATAGATCTGAGAAATCAAAAAGGGGATCTAGGTTTTTTTGTAAGCAGAGAGAGCGAGAGAGGGAAAAAGAGAGTGATGTTAAGATTTCATTTTCATTTCTCCGATCATCTTCCCCGGTGACTTCGTCGGAGCTCCGGCCGAGATCTGATCCTTCTTCAACCGAAACCCTAACCTGTTGTGCTTTCTTCCCATGTGATCCTTATTTTTCCGGCTATTTTCCTGTAATTCTTGCTGGAATTTGTAACGATCTTCTATTCTCTAATTTTCTCGTCATCCTATTAGACCATCGGCCATCATACTATATCAGATCTGTTGTTTTTCTTATTAGAAGCCTGAGATTTGCTTATCTACTATTTGTTAAATTTGTGAGGATCTGAAAAGAGGTAAAAAGGAAGGAAAGCTTATAATGAGAAAGAGATAGAGAAGGATCAAGAATTCAGGTTTGGATCATCACCTATTCAGTAGTATTGCCCAAGGAAAGCTAATGAAAAGTCAACTGCAATGTTTAAAGTAATTTAGCTAAAATGTATGATCTTTTCTTTCAATTTTTGATTATTATTCCCTTGAAAGTATCTCATATTCTCTGTTTTTATTATTGCTGGATTGTTCCTTGAGAATCGTGAGGGTTATGATTGATTCTATTGGTAAAATTAGTCCAAGGTGAATTCGTTTGTAAGAGAAGGATGCATTGAATCATATTTCTTATTACACCTATATTTCTGTAGAAATAGGGTTGTATCATTTAAAAAGCATCTTTTCACTACAAAGCTTATTTATCTCATTTCAAGATAAAAAAAAAAAGGAAGAAGAGAGAAGATAAATGATATGGCTAGGTGTTCTTTCCGGATGCATATTACTCCATCATGTTGCTGAATTTAGAGATGTAATGGAATTGATTTGCATTGAAAATTTCAGAAACTAAATGCTTTAAAGTTCTTATGGTGCAAATGAATAACTACTCTCTGTATTAGTGCTGTTGGTTTTCGTGAGAACATGTAAATTGTTGTTATGGTGTTGTTAGTTTCCGCCTAGGCATGTCAATCCTTGCTTAATTATTGGTCTAATAGCAACCCTCCTTTGGTGTTGGATCATGAAAAGGTTCATAGCAGCCCTTCCAATGTTGTTATAGTAATGTCTATAGTACCTTTTCCTCTTCTTATGTTTATAGCAGCTCATCCCTTAATTGCTGAGTCATGGTAATGCTTATAACAGTTCTCTTGGTTACATGAAGTCAAAGTGATTCTATTTTGATTGTCAACAATGTCAATTTTGGGAATGTCCATATCAATATTAGCAGGTTTATTTTTTTTAATGTGATGACTATATAAGTTCATTTCGTTCTTTCATTTTGTCTAAATTAATTTCTGAAGTTTTCAAAAGATAAAAAAAAAATTCTTTGTGAAGGTGAAATATTTGTCACAACAGAGCATGGCCTTTGGTTCTGTGGTTAGTTATTGATGTCATTTTTTATGTTTGACACGTAGTACGAGGTCTAGACTTATGTTTTAAACACTTGAGTGTTGAAAATTCAATTCAAACAGGTGAACAAAAGGGATTTTCATTTACAAAATTTTGATAAATCTTGACTTGTGATTCAATTATGCATAGATTCTAGATTTTACTACAAATAGCGTGCCTTAAAGGGCGATGAAGGCGATAGCCCAAGCCCATTATTAGAGGACTTACATAGTCTGAATAGCGCTCATCTTTTCATTTTTAGGCTTATCCAGCCTTTAGTAAGTCTTAGAATGTTCCCTCTCACACCTTAATAGTGGTAGCCATTTCCATTTTGATATTAACAGCCTTATCTGGCAATAGCAAATATCATTTTTTCAGATTTAATTATACTTCGCTGCTTACATATATTAAATAAATGCTTCTTTTAATTTATACTTTGTATAGATTAGAAATATCATTGGAAAATTTTGTATAAAATATTGAGAATTTATTATTTTTCTTTTATCTTAAGTTTTGAGTTAGATTCTGAAGATAAATGGATTGTTCAGGTGAGATTATCTCAAAGCTTATTATACTCATTCCTTTTTATTTAAATAAATTGTTTAATAGGAAGAAGGAGATCAGATGACTACTCTATTCGATATTATCGACATGAGTACTGTCTGATTTCAAGGCGGGATATAGAAATATTATCATGTGTATATGATATCAGATGATTACTTTAGCATCATCTGATTTCATCCCCATATTGGGGTGGTGTTTGTGGTTGGGCATAGAAGTGTTTGATATTGTTTTTCTTTTACTTTATTAGGCTATCCAGCGGCTGGTCTGGACTAATTAATGTTGTTTATCATTTTATGATTGCTGTAGATTTTTTTATTGAAAATTCTTCTTTGCTTAGCACTTGATTTATTTTTATAAGAATAGAATGGAATTTGCGATTATCTAGTAGCCTTTTCTTTTCTCTTTGATAGACTAACACAGTCTTATAAATTTCTGTTAATTTTCTTTAGATACTAGAATCCCCTTTCATTGCAAGGGCGATGAAGGTAATAGCCCAAACCCATCCTAGGAGACTTGCCCGGTCTTGCTAGCATTTTTCTCTATCCCATCTCTGTGCCTAGGAGACTTGCCTAGTCTCGTTAGCAATTTTCTCTATCCTACCTATGTGTCTAAGAGACTTACCCCGTCTCATTCTCTTGCTAAACCTCCTCTTTGTGCGTCGTTTGGTTTTGGGAGAACACCTTACTCGGCTTGGAAACATACCCCTACCCTTATGGGTATTGGGTTGCACATTTGTTGCACTCTAGGGCTAGGTAGCTGTCCGGCCCGGCTGGGTGTTTTACCTTTACCAAATATGCACAAGGTCTCTTTTTCCTTATTACTTGTGAGCTTTATCTTAGTTTGATAGTCCACTAGCATAGGAATCCGTCCTTAGTCTAGAGAGTCAGTCCTCTTGTTCAGGAATCAAATTCTATCATCATAGGGGTTAGGATTTTATCAAACATTTCATCAGATCATGTTCTTCTATCCGCTCTTGCAAGGTATAGGATGCTGTCCAACCCTTGCAGAGTTGTGTTTCTGTCTTTTTCCCCCGCAAAGCATAGGATGTTGTCCAACCTTTGCGGGATTTCAGGAGTCTGTCCTCCTCTTATGATGATAGGATTCAGTCCTCTCGTGTCAAAAACATCAAAAACATCTAAAAAACCAAAAATCTCAAAAATCTTGAGTCATTAGGAGAGTAGTTAGGAAAATCATTTCTGAACTACGTTGGCTTGATCCCTTTCAACAGGGTACGTAGTGCAGCTTGGGATTCACATCCCAAGTCCAGCCAAACCTTTAAAAATAAACATTTCAAATCTTCCAAAAATACAAAAATATTCAAACCCTTTTCAAAAAGATCTTCCTCTAGAGTTAGGAGTCTGTCCTAGCTATTTGGGATGTCTTAGAGTTAGGAGTCTGTCCTGATTTGTATTGATATGGTGTGTTCTGTCGTGTGAGTGTCCCTAGAGTTAGGAGGCCTCAGGTTGATCGGTTAGACACTTAGTCAAACCGATGGCTAGACTAGGAAGCATATAACCAACCCATGGTTTTCCTTAGGTTGCATAGCCTAGATACACGTAGGATGTAGGGCCCACCTGCATCAGCTTAAGGCTAACCAACTTGCATTAGTTAGGGCATATAGAGTCCTAAAAATTACAACTCACATGAACTTAAGCAATTGTATAAAAGAGCTTTAAAAATTAGTTGAGTTTAGTGGAATTGAGTCTATGATAGCGGTTCTAGATGGTTAGGCATAGTAGTTTAGAATAGGGCATCGAACTACGTTGACTCCGATTCTTCCCGAGGCCGGAATACGTAGAGCAGGTGGGATGGACGGCCATCTTGGTCCGAGTCAGGTCGCATTAGAGTTAGGACTCATTTTGTCCAGTCATGTATAGAATTGAATTGTGTTGTGTGTTTTGCTGTGTTTTCTTACTTTCATGTACAGATCCTATACCTTTAGCTGCAGCATGCATGCGTTTGCACATCAGAACTCAGACACCAATTAGGTATGACACTCATAACCTAGCTCTTTAGGCTTGTCACTCAGAATCTAGCTATTCCTAGGTGACACTTATTTCATTTCTTTTATGTGTGATTATTATTCATCTCCGAGACATGCATGATTAGATAAACGTTTTCCCGGAGATATTGATTCTCATTTCATATGACTTTTGCCCAAAACTCTTCAAAATCATTAAGTAAATGGCATAAGAGACCGGGTGCTTGCACTTGGGAGGACGAGGTGCTCTTTAGACCTTCCAAATTCGTAACCAGGCACGAACCCTCTTTTTATAATCTCTGGTTATCCGTTGCAACAGAGCATAGTATGGGATCCTTGGCCCACTTCCTTGGATGGCGACTCTTCTTTGTTTAAGGTACGCCTCGAATCTGGGCTAGTCCCCGAATCGAGAGGTATCTCACCTTTGTATCGTCACTCATGCTGTGAGGGGGACTTTCTTTCGAGAGTTCCTTGGTAGAGCTCTCCATTCACGTGGATGATCCATAGAGACTTCGCGCGTGGGGGCACGTCCCCGCCGCCTCTCCCGGATCGGGGTCCACAGTAACATACCACTCAATATAGGTTATGAACTGATTAAGAGCCTATAACTCATCCTTTCTCATTTGTAGTGAACACTATCTTCCAACATTTTGCATCTAGGAGTACGGGGTGATAGTGTTAACAAACCATCCGGTGACTTGTTAGTACCCATTGAACCAAATTCCAGGGATCTCCTTTCACATTGGTTGGGTGTCCATCACTAATGGTTCATGCTACGAGCTTTAACCCCATTCCTTGCGATGCCTCATAAACCACCTTGTTTATCTGTGGCTTTGTCAGAGGATCTACCAGACTCCTCTCCGACCTTACAAAGTTGAGTGCTATTGTTCCCTCACTCAAGTATTGCTTTACCAAATTATGCCTCAGGCGAATATGCCTTCTTTTGCCATTATAGGTCTTATTTTTTGCCTTGGCTAAAGCAGCTTGGCAGTCACAGTGTAGAAACACCGAGGGAACTGGCTTTGGCCATAAAGGCACATCTGCCATAAAATTCCTGAGCCATTCGGCTTCAGCTCCTGCTAGGGCTAAGGCTATAAATTCTGCTTCCATAGTGGAACTTGTACTACAAGTTTATTTAACCGATTTCCAAGAAATCGCACCACCACCAAGGGTGAATACATATCCACTGGTAGACACTGAATCTCTTGAATCAGAGATCCAATTCGCATCACTATAGCCTTCTAAGACAGCAGGAAACCCCCTAAAATTCATTGTACCTTTTAAGTACCTCAACAACCTAGTTAAAGCCCGCCAGTGTTCATGTCCTGGTCTATGTGTGTGTTGACTGAGTTTTCCAACTGCTAGTGCAATGTCAGGTCTAGTACAGTTCATTAAATATGACACTGAACCTATAATACTTGAGTATTCCTTTTGGGATACCAACTCACCTTTGTTTTTCTTTAGGTGAACCTGACAATCTAAAGGTGTCTTTGCAGGTGAACTATCATATTGTCCAAACTTCCTAAGAATGTTCTCTACATAGTGAGACTGAGACAATATTATTTCATTTTCTTTTCTAATGATTTTCATTCCTAGAATTACATCAGCTTCTCCCATATCTTTGGTTTCAAAGTTTGACATTAAAAATCTCTTAGTAGATTTAACTATGTCCTAACTATGTCCAAACTAGTACTCATAATCAGTATATCATCTACATATACACACAAAATTACACCTTCATCACCATTAAACTTACTATAAACACATTTATCAGATTCATTTATCTTATAGCCATTTGTAATTAAGACACTATCAAATTTGTCATTCCACTGTTTAGGTGCTTGTTTCAAGCCATACAGTGACTTAATTAATTTACAAACTTTGTTTTCACGTCCAGTTACAATGAATCCTTCAGGTTGTTTAATGTAGATTTCTTCATCTAAATCTCCATTTAAGAAAGCTATTTTTACATCCATTTGATGTATTACCAATTTATGAATAGAAGCTATAGCTAATAATATCCTAATGGTGGACAACCTAGCAACAGGAGAATAAGTATCAAAGTAGTCTATCTCCTTCTTCTGTCTAAAGCCTTTAGCTACTAGCCTTGCTTTAAACTTATCAATTGTCCCATCAGGTCTTAGCTTCTTTTTAAATATCCACTTGATATCTAGTGCTTTAGTTCCAGGAGGACGGTCCACTAGTTCCCAAGTGTGATTTTCTATTATGGAGTCTAGTTCACTTTTTATAGCTTCTTTCCAGAATACAGCATCTGGAGAAGTTACAGCTTCAGTATAAGTTACATGATCTTTATCTATTAGATAGGTGAACATCTCATCTCCTAGATTTGTTTCTTTCCTTTGTCTTTTACTTCTCCTGAGTTCTTGAAACTCAGGTTCCAATTCTTTTTCAGTTTCAGTTTGATTTCTTGAAACATTACTATGTTCTTTAGGAATTTCTTTCTTCATAGGGAAGTGATGTTCAAAGAACTCAACATCCCTAGATTCAATAATAGTGTTATATTCTAGGATATTTTCAACTGATTTCAAAACCAGAAATCTATAGGCAGTACTATTTTGAGCATATCCTATGAATACACAGTCACAAGTTTTAGGTTCTAGTTTTCTTTTCTTAGGTTCAGGTATTCCAACCTTAGCCAAGCAACCCCAAACTCTTAAGTGAGATAAACTAGGCATCTTGTTATGCCATAAATCATATGGTATTTGACCCTTCTTCTTTGGAGGTATCCTGTTATATATATAACACGCCGACAGAAGTGCTTCCCCCCACAAGTTTAAGGGTAAACCAGAACTTATTAACATAGCATTGAACATATCCTTTAAGGTTCTGTTCATCCGTTCTGCTATACCATTTGATTCAGGTTGGTATGGGGCTGTGGTTTCATGGATAATACCATTATCATCACAGAACTTAGTTATAGAGTATTCTGTTCCTCTATCTATTCTAAGTCTTTTAATTCTTTTATCTAACTGATTTTCCACTTCATTTTTATATTTGATAAAGGCTTCTTCAGCCTCATTTTTAAATCTAAGAAGGTATACTTTAGTGTACCTAGAGTAATCATCTATAAAAGTTACATAGTATATTTTACCTCCTCTAGATTCAAGATTTCTAAAGTCAGCTAGATCACTATGAATTATCTCTAAGAATTCAGTTTTTCTTTCAACACTAAAGTGAGGTTTCTTAGTGAATTTTGCTTCAACACAAATTTCACATTTTTCTTTACTAAGTTCAATCTTTTCATTTATTAAACCTAAGTTGCAATTAATATAAGGCGCACTTCTATGACCTAGTCTACCATGCCATATATCAAAAGATTCAACTATGTAAGCAGAAGAAGATGGTTTTTCATTCATAATTTCAAGTACATTCAGTACAAACAAACCATTGGCATTATAGCCCTTTCCTACAAATACATTACTTTTACTAAGGATTGCCTTATCTGCTTCAAAAGTGAGTTTCAGTCCATTTTTGTTTAGGAGCGCGCCAGACACCAGGTTCCGTCGTATATCCGGCACATACAGCACTTCTTGCAATGCAAGTATCTTTCCTGAAGTTAACTTCAGAAGGACTTTTCCTTTGCCCATGACTTTCGAGGTCTGTGAGTTGCCCATATAGACCTGATCTCCTCCATCAACTGTAGTGAAGTTGTAGAAGGAACTTCGGTCTCCACATATGTGCTTAGTAGCACCTGTATCCAGCACCCACTCTTTTGGATTTTCCACCAGTCACAACTGCTGCAATCATATCTGCCTCGGTTAGATTAACATTAGCACTGGATGAACCAGTCTTTCGGTGTCGACAATCCTTCTTGTAGTGTCCGGGTTTCCCACATTCAAAACAGACTCCTTTCTTCTTAGGTCCAGATTTCTTGAAGTTTTTATCCTTCTTCGGTTTCAGATTCTTAGATCCATCATTCTTGGTTTCAACAATGTTTGCCTTAGAGGTGTACTCTTTGGCCTTTAGTTGTTTATCCTTAAGTCTGTTTTTCTCTTCAATTTTAACCCGAACAACCACTTGGTCTAAGGTCCATTCTTTTGTCTTGTGTTTCATTCCGATTTTAAAATCTTTCCAAGACAAAGGCAATTTCTCAATGAGAGAACCAGCCATGAATGTATCAGGTAATTTCATACCTTCCTTAGCCAATTCACCAATAATGAACTGATACTCATCTATTTGGGCAGAAATAGGTTTCCCATCTTCCATTGTAAAGTCTAAAAAATTTCTTATCACATATTTCCTATTTCCAGCATCCTCTAATTCATATTTAGTTTCTATGGCATTCCAAAGATCAGCAGCATGCTCATACGAATAATAGATATTATAAAGTTCATTTGACAAACCATTCAACAAATTATTTTTGCAGATATAATCTGCATTATCCCTTTCAGCAGTTTCTTCATTTGGTTTTGGTTGGGTAAGGACAAAAGCAACACCAATTTGTTGCAAAGCAAACAAGATTTGTTGTTTCCACCTTTTGTAATTCAAACCAGTTAGTCGTTCGATTTTGGAAAAATCAGGAACAGTATTGAGAATTTTGTTCCCAACATGTGTTCGAACGACAGAATTTGGATTGGAATTCTCACCAGAGATGGGAAGAACAGAAATTGGGTTTGGATTATCAGAAGTCATAAGATCAGATCTGTTTTAATACGATTCTTAAGACTGTTGGAAATTTTTTTATAGAGTATGGATCTGATCTATGGTTTATTCGAACCCAAAAAATCTGCAACTTGAAATGAAAAACTCTGTCTGTTTGGAAATCAGAAATAGAATAGAACTTATTTGTTTGGTTGAAAACCCTTTGGAAATCGGATTGAAAAGAATAAGTCTGAGTAGTGCCACTGGTCACTCTCCTTAAGAATCGTATCCGCCCCCTACCGGTGCAACCGGGATTTGCGAAGCGACGCTCCAAGATAAAACAGCCGAAATTGGCCCAAGTCCACGTGCACTCGCTGACTGGTCCACCCAGAATCACCAATAGAACTGTGCTCAGAAAGAACGGAACGAAGAAGGAAGAAGAACAGAAAGCCTTGAGTGCAAAAAAGTCTGTGTACTTTTCTCTGTCTAAAACAATCTGTCTCGTCCCCTGTTGGGGAGAGCCACCATTAAGACACACCCTTAAAGGCCAGTAACGTTTTTTTCTCCCAACAGTCATTTTTGTGACCGTTGAGATTCTAAACGGTTCTTTGCAATTAAGGTGGTGTGTCCATATCAAAATCAAATGGTAAAAATCAAAACGGTTTTTTTGCAATAAAAATAACATTTTCATTTAAACCTAAACCTAAACCCAAACCCACACCCGGACCACGGGCCCGGCCCGGCCCGGCGAGGCGCGTGCGTGCGCGCGCGTGTGTGTGTTTTTTACACATGGGCTTGTGCTCTTCTAAAAGCCCAAGACCCAACAAATTCTAAAGCCCGTTGAATCCTCAAGCCTTTCTCCAACTCTCCATCTTATATGGATGAGAAAAATTCTCTCAAGCTCCCATGTGGGACTATTTATTTTGCCTTGGTTTAGAGAGCACAATGTTCACACACACATCGAGGTCTTGGGTTCAAGTCCCTAATCAAGCAAAAGACTTTTGCCTTACAAATAAGAGAGGGAAACTTTAATTTGAATCTTCCCTCTAAATTTTAAATACAAAGAAAAGTATCTTTGACTTTTCAACTCTAATTTTGATTTAAAAATACTAACAAGTACTCTCTTGGCGGGCTACGCCCAGACGAACCAATGCAAGGAAGCAATCAAACTGTTTGATCAAATGAATGTTTTCAGGGTGAAGCCCGACAATTTTGCGTTGGTGAGTGCACTCTCTGCGTACGCACAATTGGGCTTGTTAGAACAAGGGAAGAACATCCACAATTATATAAAACTAAATAGAATTAGAGTAGATGTCTTCCTATCAACAGGCTTAGTGGACATGTACGCAAATTGTGGGTGCATAGGCATTGCAAGGGACATTTTCGAGTCGAGCCCGGATAAGAATTTGCTCACATGGAATGCGATGATTTCTGGGCTCGCTATGCACGGGCATGATGAGTTATCACTAGATTACTTTTTGAAAATGCAGGAGGTGGGAATTCGGCCTGACGGGGTGAGTTTCTTAGGTGTTTTGGTGGGATGTAGTCATGCCGGCCTTGTGGAGACAGCGCGGAGGTTGTTTGATGAGACGGGGGGTGTTTACAGGGTCGATCGAGAGCTCAAGCATTATGGGTGCATGGCCGATTTGCTCGGGCGAGCTGGGTTGATAAAGGAAGCCATCGAAATGATAGAGGGAATGCCAATGGAGGGTGATGTGTTTGTGTGGGGTGGGTTATTAGGGGGGTGTAGGATACATGGGAATGTGGAGATTGCAGAAATTGCAGTTGGGCATTGGATGGAATTGGACCCTGAAGATGGGGGGATATATTCTATCATGGCTAATATCTATGCTAATGCAAAGAGGTGGGATGATGTTGCTAAGATAAGGAGATTGATGTATGTGAGAAGGGTCAAGAAAAATGCTGGTTGTAGTTTGATTGAATTGGATGGTGTTAGCCATGAGTTTGTGGCAGGGGATAGGTTGCATCCTCACACTGATGAGATTTATTGGGTTTTGGATGGGATTTATAAACAGCAGTTAGAGAAATGTGTGTGTTAACTTTATTAGCCTCTTGTAATTCTTTGGCTTTTTTACATTGAATATAGAAGAATGTTTACATCCTAACTGTAAACTTTAGATCTTTTAGAACTATGCAAATCAACCCGTGCAAATATACTAGAATACAAAAGGAATATGAAACTTACCTCGATCTCCCATGGTGGTGGATTGAACGGGATGATCTTCTACTGCCTCTCTAGTCTGCCTGATCTCTCATGGGGAAGGTCTCCTTATAGCAGGTTAGACGGCAGCAGAGACCAACCCCTATATTTATCGAAAAAGACTTCCTAGAGTCACGCCCGCAATAGAACTCTAGTCGACTTAATCTTTTTATCCAACGGATACAATTGAATCTAGGGCTACACTAATCATCCATGTCTCGATAGGGATGAAATGCACTGATTACCCTTATACCCTTCACTGATCACTGTAGAAACGGGCAACTCTAGTAATTTCACACTTAATCCCATTCTTCAATCTAGGCCATAGATCTTAGATCAATGATTGCCCACATAAAGTCTTACATTCTCCCACTTGGGCAAGCATTGAATATAAGAATAACCTTAATACGTATCTAGATTGGAAATCTTTTTGGCCAAATAAGATTAATGTGGTAACATCTCACTAACAGGATCATGTCTAACAAGATTCCAATAACGAACCATAGAGGTCAATACTCCATTAAACGGTGTACGACCAAGTATGATCACAATTATCAGAAATCTCGTTCACAAATTAGTGCTGACAAACATGGAACGTGTAGTATGGAAATAACGTACCTTTATGCGATCCTTTTACGCTAAATCCAATATGGGTCAACATTTATGCTTCTCTCCTGAAGCCCTCATGTGACTAATAACCGTCATGCGTAAGTGTAAAACTTAAGGCTCTTTTGCTTCTTACCTGAAGCCCTTATGTCACTATTACCGTCATGCTAAGTATAAAACTTAAGGCTCCTTTTTCCAGGAATATTTCCACAATTATCTAATGATAACTTATACTCCTTAATTGATATCAGATTTTTTTTTTTTTTTAAATCAAACCGGCTGCGCTCTAGGTAAACTTTAAGAGCTGCCTACGTACCAGAAGTGGGATCAAGCCTACACGTAGTTCTTGTTATTCATTATAATATATCAAATAAAAGAACAACTCCCACTAACCAAGTACATCAAAAGAGTTAATCAATCCCATGCTTGTAGCATTGGCCTTGAAAACGGCATTCGGCAAAGCCTTAGTAAGCGGATCAGCTATCATATCTTCAGTCTTTATATTTTCAATGACTGTAACTCCCTCTTTGACCTTCTCTATCACAACCAAGTACTTTATACCAATGAGCTTTGAACCTGATGATCTTTTATTGTTCTTTGAGTAGAACACTGCTGCACTATTATCACAATAGATCAACAATGGTCTGGTAATTGAGTCTACAACCCGTAAGCCTGCAATGAAATTCTTCATCCATGTTGCCTGTGAAGTTGCCACAAAACAGGCAATAAATTCTGCATGCATAGTAGACAATGCTGTAACTGGTCTGCTTGACACTTTCCAAAAAATGGCACCTCCATCTAACATGAATATGCAACCAGATGTTGATTTTAGATCATCGGTGCAACCACCAAAATCCGAATCAGCATAACCAATGACCTTAAGATCTTCATTACTTCTGCGGTAGGTAAGCTTGAAATCCTTGGTTCTCTGCAAATATCGTAAAACTTTCTTTGCTAAATTCCAATGCTCTAAACCTGGATTTGACTGAAATCTACCAAGTACGCTTACTACAAAAGCTATGTACGGTCTTGTACAGACTTGGGCATCCATCAAACTTCCTACAGCTGATGCATTGCCTAGTCTTCATTGCCTCTTGTTCCATATCATTTCTCGGACATTGATCTTCATTTAATTTATCACCCTTTCCGATAGGCACATCCCCAGCTGGTGAACAATTGTCCATATTGAATCGTTTAAGTATACGATCTATGTATGCTCTTTGTTCGTGAAGACCCTCTTCATAAATTTTCTATTTGAAGCAAAATTTTACATGTAATACAAAAGAATGTGAACCTCTGGGCCACTTCTGCTCCATTAGTGAAGTTTTACTTCTCAGCCATGGTAGCTATTAACACTTCTCTTCAGTATTTTTTGTGCTGGAAGCAGATTTTTCACTTAAAATGAACAGTAGGGGCTTTTTTTCTCATTTGATTTGGGGAATTGATATCCACATTCCCTTTTTTCAGTAATGGCACTCCCAATCTGTACTTTTTTTCTAGTTTTTTATTTTTATTTTTATTTTTATTTTTTTATGTCTGTTACAATTCTCAAGGTATTCTCAATAGCCAATTAGAGAAGTAGTTAATAAAAAGTGTTGTGGCCTCATTGCCACGAAAATAGTACGGAATGTGGGTTCAAGTTTCGAGGAATTACGGATTTCGGGTACTTTTTAAAACAAGAATGAAACACGGACGATTCTTCAAATCGGGTGGGAAAAAGACCCCAATACCCTTATGACATCATCAGGACCAAGATGGAGTCCTCGTATGTTGGTCCTCATCATTCACCTTTTCAATATTTTATTATTTTCTTTTAGAGAGAACATTTCCTGTATTTAATGCATCTCACCACATTTACGTTTGGCGCACTGCACGAGGCTTCTTTTGGTTCGTCTCAATGAGTATTTGAACCAACAGAAGCTTGGGTTCGTTTGGATCCTGGCCGTCGAAAATAACTGCAGACGGAAGGATGTTTGACACGTCGTAAAAAAAACTTTTTCTTAACGGTGGCACCTTTATTGACAGCTGATTTGGGTCAGATTTGAAATTTCCTTTCGAACCCAGAGTCCCTTGGGTTCGTTTAAATCTTGGTCGTCGCCACTATGCATAGACGGTCGGATCCACCACATGTGTACATCAATATGGAACGATGACGTCTTCTAATAATACCGCCTCTCTGTATGAGATTTCGCCGGCGTACCCTATTATTTACACCGGCGTACCCATTATTTACGCCGGCGAATACCCTATTTCCCTTTATACCCTATTTCCATCGGCGTACCCCTTAATATTCCGGCGGCGTACTTGATATCTTTGAACGATGGGTGTTTCACGTACTTGATATTCCGGCGGCGTACTCTAGAATCTGGTGGCGTTCTCAGCCAAAAGAGACATGAGAAATAATCAATAACGTCGTCGTTCTAAGACAAAAGAGACGAATTCAATAACATTACCGTTATAAGCCAAAAGAGAAGTGATGACCAAAAGAGCGTTCTAAGCCAAAAGAGAAGTGAGAAAAGATTATAATCCAAAAGAGACGTATTCAATAACGTTACCGTTATAAGCCAAAGAGAAGTGAGGACCAAACGAGAAGTGAAAAGATTCTAAGTCAAAAGAGACGTATTCAATAACATTACCATTCTAAGCCAAAAGAGAAGTGAGAAAAGATTATAGTCCAAAAGAGACGTATTCAATAACGTTACCGTTATAAGCCAAAGAGAAGTGAGGGCCAAACGAGAAGTGAAAAGATTCTAAGCCAAAAGAGATGTATTCAATAACGTTACCGTTCTAAGCCAAAAGAGAAGTGAGAAAATATTCTAATCCAAAAGAGTCGTATTAAATAACATTATCGTTCTAAGCCAAAAGAGAAGTGAGAACCAAAAGAGAAGTGAAAAGATTCTAAGCCAAGAGAGACGTATTCAATAACGTTACCGTTCTAAGCTAAAAGAGAAACGAGAAAAGATAATGATTGACTTTGGATTGTTAGCGTTCCAAAAAAATTTCCAACACGTGTCAAGCATCCATCCGTCTAGTTATTTTTGACGGCCAAGATAGAAACGAACCCAAGGTTCTCTCCGTTCAAATACATAATCAAACAAACCAAAAGAAACCTCGTGAAGCGCGCCAATTTAATAAGCAGTAATGAAAAAGGAGGACTCTGTCTCAGAAAGGTATCAGAGTCTTTTTACCACCCGATTTTGAAGAATCTCCCGTATTTCATTCTTGTTTTAAAAGATATCCAAAATCCGTAATTCCTCGAAACGTGTGCCTACATTATGTACTTTTCTCCATTGCCAGGGACCCAAAAGTTTTCTGGCCGAATGATCCTAATTACCCAATTGGCGGCCTGCAGGAAATCCTAGAGCTTTTTGGGAATTGTAAGTCTTTGAGAGCTGCTTAAAAAATGAGATACAAGGTGTGTTTTGTCTCATTATCAAAACATGGTCATGACTTATGATAATGTCTACAGACTATGTACTGATTATGGCACCACTCACTTTGCTTTACACTTTTTAATTGGCTTTTAAATTAATGGCCATTACAATACTGAAACAAAGTGAGTAGTCCCATTATCAATATATGGTCATGTGAGCATCATCTGCCTATGTATATAAAGGGCCTGTTTGGATTGCAAGGAAAAAAAGCTCTTTCAGAAAATTCCTGCAGTCCAAACAGGGCGGCGTAAGGGACGAATATTATATTTCCATCTCCTTCTCCAGCATTTCCACCATCTAAAAGTTTACATTTTTAAAAAGGGAAGTGATATTCGCCCTCTTTTCTTTCCAGGGCCACCCTCCTCTAGTGTATTCATGACTATTCTTTCCAAAAGGATCTTGTTTTTGCATTCTGACAAAAATTACAAGCGTTTTTACCCTTAACTACAAAAAAAAGAGTCATCACTAAAATTGATTAAGGTCATTTTTGCCAATAAAATTTAAATATTGCATTTTTGGAAAAGTTAAAAACAATTTGGTCATTTCATTGCAAACTAGGGATTCGTAGGCAAAAATCCAACCACGTCAGTTTACTGATAGGACAGTGACTTTTCAGTAAATTCCGGCCGGCTTCCAACATCCAGAAAAATTCATACGCGTGGGCCCATCACTGCCAAGTACAAGGTATGTTCGCGGTTGGACTTTCGCGCCTTAGTTCTTACATAGTCTCCTCTTTGAAACTCCCCAGTAGTTTCACCCACCTACATTTTAAAAATCCTTCCAACTCACTACTCCATAAAAAAGAAAGAAAATTATAAGGAGACTCAACAACCCTTTTCTAAACTCTCCTTCCCCTTTGTATTCTGCTCAGTTATTGAAAAAAATTCAATTTCTTCACCATCAAATTGCTAGAGTTCCAAAACCCATCTTGAGTTTCTCCTTCAAATTTGCTTATATTTCCGCATGCAGCAGGTATTCTTGGAGACTGTTTCAAAGAATTTCACTCATCTTCATCCCTGTTATATGAGGTGTTTCCTGTTTTGATCCACATTCTAAATGGGTTGATCTGGTGTCAGGAAAGAATCAGGTGATCTTCTAAGCTTTTGTTTTATGAAGTTTTAGAGGTCTACGAGTTGACCTGCAGAAAAACGCCAGAACTCTTCAATGGTTTTTCTCCTTCTCAATGAAGAATTCCTTGGAGGAGAGCTTTGGAGAAAGATGAGTCTGCGGCAATAGGATGTACTTCAGGATTTTGAGCTTTTGACACCTTCAATTCTGCATATCACTGTAACCTAAGGGCATCTTGGAATTGGGGTGGTGGGGGACCTGAATTGTGGGATCTCTTATGTCAGTGACATAGTTTCAAAACTCCCCCGCATCATCCTGTAACTCCCCCGAGTCGACTCTCTTTTATCCTGGCCCTGCTCTTGTCCAATTCTGTGTTCTTCCTTCCAAAGTCAATCAAATTTCCTTTGACTCTCCTGAGTACCCGACCATCTTGAGCCGAGTTGACTAGGAATTGCTTTGGCCACATTCTGACCCGCATCCATGTTTTGAAACACTGGTTGGTAAATCAGATTCTAAGAATCCGACACCAGACTCTCAATCCAATGGACCTT
Organism: Tasmannia lanceolata; assembly: GCF_043159265.1. NCBI lineage: Eukaryota > Viridiplantae > Streptophyta > Magnoliopsida > Canellales > Winteraceae > Tasmannia > Tasmannia lanceolata. Next base: position 10,447,384 of record NW_027518690.1, on the reverse strand, counting down.
ATAATCAGTGCAGTACAGGGATTCTGTACTATCATCTCCCAGCTGGTGATGAAGCTCGAAGCTGAAACACGAGAAGCGATGGACCCAAATGGAAGCTTTCAGAAATTCTCTGAACACATTGCAGAGATAAAGGCTCTTCTTCAAGTGCTGCACGACAAAAGAGTTGATAGCACAACCAGCTCAGAACCCACAAAGGCGGCTTTACAGGTCTTGGATTCTCAGCTCAGGAGTACATGCAAGATCCTCGAAAAATACAAGTCCGAAAGTCGAATAAGACTCTTGGTTAACTGTCGTTCTATGCTCTCACAAATGGAGCAATCGTCCAAAGAGATTGCTGAAGCAGTGTTCGCATTGGGCGCAGCCAATTTCACTGTGACACCAGACTTGAAGGCAAAAGCTGACCAGATTGCCAATGATCTGAGGTCTATGGAGTTCAGGTCTGCAGCCAATACTGAAGCCATTATAATGGAAATAGAGAGATCGATTACCCAGAATGGTACGAACCGGGATCACACCATCAAGCTCCTTAATAAGATTGCAGGGGTCGTGGGTGTAAACCCAAAAGTTTCGCTCCTTCAGAAGGAGCTGGAGGTGTTGAAGAGGGAAAAAGAAGAGATGGAAGAACAAAAACAGCAGGCAGAGGCTCTACAGCTATCTCAACTGATACAGTTTCTGAACAGTTCAGAAATAATTCCGACCCCACGAGAAGAGAGGATTGCTGCAAACCAACGAGACCCAATTAGCTCATTTACGTGCCCTTTGTGTGACGAGGTCATGGAGGATCCGGTCGCCATTTGGTGTGGACATAGCTTCGAGAGAAGGGCAATTGCGGAGCACCTTGAAAGAGGAGAGAAAACATGTCCTACCTGCAAAAAGGAGCTGCCTTCTCTTGTTCTAACCCCGAACATTTCTCTTCGGAACTCTATACAGGAATGGAGAGAGAGGAACATGGATTTGAAGCTCCAGAGTGCTCTATCAGCCATCACCAATGATGATCCCAACATGATAAACCAGGCATTGGAGGACCTGCAAATTCTGATGGAGACACCTAATTATAGAGCCAAAGTTACAAATCAAGGGCTCATTCCGAAGATTGTCGAGTCGCTGAAAGCTGATTCTGGCGTGAACACAAAAGCGGCTCTTAAATGCCTCTACTACCTTGCCAACTACAGCGACAACAACAAGGTAAACTAAACATAAGCCAGCGTATAGTCGTAAACTCATCTCTTGTTTTTTACCCTTGACTAATACTTGGATTTTGGTTGTTGGGAGACAATTCATAGGAAGCCATTGCCGAAGCAGGAGCCATCCACTACATTGTAAAGAAGTTCTACAGAGGTGAAGCGGACCCAGATGCTGCTGCCGTCTTATTAGAGCTGTCTGAGAAAGAATCGCTTGCAGAGAAAATAGGAAATGCAAAATATGGCATCCATTTCTTGGTCTCTCTTACGCAAAATCCTAATCCCAACATCTCAGAGAAAGCTATGAAAGTGGTTCAGAATCTCTCCTCCAACATCCATTTTGTCATCAAGATGGCTGAAGCAGGGCACTTCCAACCATACCTCATTCGCTTCAACCAAGGTGGATAAATTCAAACCTAAGAATTCTTTCTTGTCTTTTGCTATAAAACTCATGCGTTTTTTTTTTTTGGGTTCTCTCAGAGCCTATGGAGACCCAAGCTTCAATGGCCACAGATCTGGTAAAGATGCAGCTCAATGATAAGAGTGTGAAGGTGTTCGAAGACATGCAATTCATTAGTGCTCTTGTTCGGCTGCTCTCTTCAAGCTCTCCTGCTTACAGATCTGCATGCCTCCAGTGCATTAAGAAGCTCTCTGCCTACCTCATGATGGCAAAAAAATTTCTCGCAGAACCCACCACAATACCAGCCTTGCTCGGTGTCATTTCCTATTTCAGTTTGGAACCACACTGGAAACAGATTGCCACAGAGATTCTCACCTCCCTGGTTGGAGCTAGCCAGGTCGCCGATTTTGAGACAAACTCAAACTTGAAGGAGTTACGATCCCAACACAACATTGGCCGATTTCTGCACCTTTTAGTCGATTCAATTCCTCAAACAAAGGCCCAATTCCTGCGCTTCCTAATAGCAATTGGCGACAAATCAGAGATAGCAAGAAACCTAGTACTGTCTGATAACAATGCGATGGCCCAACTTTTCTCTTCCCTCTATGATGACCAGCCCGAGGTGAGTCGAGAGGCACTAAAACTCATATACTGTGTTGCCAAAGACCATCCTGCCGGTGTTCCCCTCCCACCAATCCCCGCCAAAGAGGCTGCCATCATGGCTCTAGTGACAATTCTCACCAGCTCAAATGAGATGGAACAGAGATCCATTGCTTGTGGAATTATTAGCCGTCTTCCCCTTGATGACACAAATGTTGATGCGATACTTCATAGGTCTGAAGCCCTGAAAGCCATTAGTGAAGTTATAAGCTCATTGGACAACGGGACAATAGGGGTCGTGGAAAATGCCACTGTAGTTGAGTCTCTGTTGGAGAACGCTCTGGCAGCACTCTTACGCTATACGGAGCCCACCAAACCAGAGCTTCAGAGGCAACTGGGTGACCTTGAACTGTACCCCTCACTTGTTCGCGTCCTCTCCAAGGGCAGCTCAGTTGCGAAAAAGCATACTGCCATTGCTATGGCTAACCTATCCCAATCCGCCAGCTCATCAATCGCCGACAATCCCTACATGGCTACAAGACGACAATGGCTAAGAAGGCTCCTCCCCTGCTGCTCAGATGAAGCACGGAACCAGAGCCTTTGTTCTCTCCATGGCACTGCGTGTTCATCTAGGCACACATTCTGCCTAATCAAGGCCGATGCGATGAAACCACTGGTGCAGACCCTGAGTGAGACGGATTCTAGGGCTGTAGAGGCCGCTCTGCAGGCTCTCGACACCTTGCTAGAGGACAACAACACGGTCTCACGTGCGGCCATAGAAATAGTACAGAACCGGGGTGTGTCGGCTATTCTTGATGTGCTGGAAAAGGGATCTCTGTCTGCTAAAGACAAGGCTCTCGACCTCTTTCGAAAGATATTTGAACACACTCAGATTTCGAAGACACAGTTACACCGGTATAAGACTATCCTCATCCACCTTCTCCAAGAAGAGACACTCAAGAAAAAGGCGGCATTGGTGCTCAGCCAGATGGATGTCATTGAAAAGCAGTCCTCATTTTTCTGACCCTCCGACCATGTGAGTGGGTGAAATTAAGACATGAAAGCTAAGCAATCGAGGAGGATCGATTCCAAAAGAGTTAGAAGAACCGGAAAGACTCTTAGTTCTGAAAACATTGTTTAGCATTCTGGATGGTTTCCTCAACTGTATTTACTGATCTACATTCGCATTTCCAATTGGTTTGTTCATAAATCATTCTGGACAGCTTAAAGAGAGGTGACGGATTAAATATTAATTGCAATAGAAAATTTTATTATTTATTTGAATAAAAAGGTAGATAAAATTTGAATCTCAGGGAGATTTACAGGAGAGGTTCATCTGAGAAGAAAATTGAATACGTCTCTCAATGTGATTATGCCTTCCACACGCTTGCTCCCAGGTTCAACGACAATGAGCCGGCGAAGAACTGAAATGGAAACAGAAATGTAACAGAGCATCAAATATTTGGAAAATGTCGTGTATAGGCATATAGAAAACTCGTTTTTTTAAAGGTAACTGATTTTAGTCCAAACAATATATATATATATATATATATATATATATATATATATATATATATATATATATATATATATATATATATATATATACTCGTGTGCATATAAAATATAAATTGTAGTGAGTACCTGGATCCGAGAGACGCTCCATAATCTCATGGAGGGAATCGGAACGTAAGCACATCTGGCAGCGCCTACGGCCATTAATGACGTCATTTGCATTGTATCCCAGCTGCAATGCCTGGAATCAGATCCCACAGGTTATCATTTTAGCTTGAATTCTACTGCAAAACAGTCTACTTAATTATATCAAATAAAGTATTTCCTTGAGGTTGACAGTCGTAAATTTCAGCTAACCGCAAGACGCACAGTACCAAGACGGATTCCTCCCTAAACGAAATCCTGGGCAGCCCATTTATCACATGCTCAACTAGTGTTAAACAAGGAGTGAAAGGTGATAGAACCGGGCGACCGCGTTACCCATAATTCCGAAGCTGCTTCAAAAGAAGGCGCAAGAATGAATAAGATTGGACCTACTGTCGTATTTGAGACGGGACAACCTCTTGGTTTCTACGGATCCTGGCCATCCTTCGCACCCACCATAGTTTCGTGTGGTTGGTGGTGAATCGGGTGCGCCCCGGACAGCGGTTCACAGATTATGCCATCCTCGGTGACGGTCATCGTGGATGTAGAGGCCATTGTCACGTAAGAAACCAACATACAATGTAAAAGCTGTTGCGCTGTTTTGGCTGTGCAATTATGTAATTACCAGAACCTCCTTTCCTTCTTATTCTAATATTTCACTTCCCCACATGCAATGGCACTAATTACATGGATTGAAATTTTCTGGTATTGGTAGCCCAATAAGAACTAGGCATCGCTGTTTTTTGGTAGGATAAGTGGATTCTAATGAACTTTTTGGTTCATATTAAAGAACATATAATGCGCTGTTGTTTCTTGTCATTCGTGTACCTTGATAAATGTGTGATTGAAATTTTAGGCAATTTGTTTCCTTATTACAGTTCAAGACATGGTTTTAAAATGGGGATGCAGGCCAAAATGCAGCCAAAGCAAATCCTAGTTGACTCCGCATGGCACGATCAAGTACTTGGCTGATGCGACTGCATACTTGATTGAAGCAGTCATAACTCAGGAGAGTTAAAGGAGTTTTGATTGACTTTGTAGGGTAAAACGCAGACTCGGACAATAACTTGGCCAGGCTAAAAGGAATCGACTCTGGCAAGTCGACAATCATGTTTGTATGTGTGTGTGTGTGTGCGCGCGCGCGCGCAAGTGGGGCCAATACCAAAGCGGTGTATTAGTTGTTGTCCCAATTGCCATGGAGGCTTGGTCAAAGTCTAACATGGAGTATTTGGCAGTGCTAATAGAAGTTCCTCAAGTCATATTTTAAAGGTACCAGAAAAATCATAGGCTAAATAGTAAAAACAAGATAGGATAAAATGAACAAAAAAAAAAGAAACACAAAAGAAAAGCTTTTAGAAAAATGGAAAAAAAAAATGAAAAACGTACTTCCCATAGAAGGATTCATTTCATAGAAGAGTGGCAAATTTTACGGCCAGCTGCGAACCTGACACCTACCCTCCTCCTTTACCCTGGCTTGGGACAAGCTATGAAAAACACAGGCGAAGGCGAAGTTGAGAAACGTACTTCCCAGAATTGGGAAATACGCTTCCCACGAATTGGAAACACGCTTTTCCCAGTTTTGGGGAAGCATCGTGTTTCCCGCTTCTGAAACATCACTTCCCACCTTTTGAGGGCATTTCTGGTAACCTTGGTCCCAACTGCCACGGAGGTTTGGTCAAAGTATAACATGCAGTATATGACAGAGTGTTCATGGAGGTTCTTCAATTTATATTTAAGGTAATAATAATTATATAAAAATCATAGGCTAAATAGTATAAACAAAGGGTCTGGAGACAACATGGCCCCGATACACACAAGGAAGAATAATTAAATAAGACATTAATACAACTAATGATCCACCACTCTCAAAGAATTTTACTTTTTGAAAAAAAAAAACGCCCTCAAAGAATTTCAATCATTATCTTTTCCTTTTCTGAAAGATGGCGAATTTTATTGATAGAGAAAATGGAAAAGAAGAAAATTACAGGAGGGGCATTAACTGCCCCAAAGATAAAACAGATCAATTTACACCCCCCTTAGCCATCCTATCCGCCAAAATGTTAGCCTCTCTTTATGTACGAGATAAAGAATTATCTAGCATTCTACATAGCCACCCAATGTGCTAATCACCAAGGACCAGGATTTTGTGAATCGCTCATGGTATTGAATTTGAATCACCTTCCACCCACAATAACCTGCTTAGTCATTAACGAAATTTGATCTCCAATCGGTATCATTGGCATCAGCCACACTAATCGTACCACAGAAGAATTTCACCACCTCACCTCTATCATCTCTAGATATACAACTGATTCCTATGTAGAAGATTCTTTTAAATCAACTTTCCTAGCAAGATATCTACAATATTACTCGCGCTCCTTGGTATGATAAAAGTTATTTATGCTCCTTTGTCACTGGGAGTACTCAAAGCTTGACATTTGTCAATATGGCCACATGGAAGTCATTAGCTAGATTAAGCTGCCCAAGCCACTATTGATGCACTGACTATTGTCATTTGGCCCATACACTACTGTCTTACCACTTGGTTGCACCAGAAAATAGACCTAATCCAAGTTCAGGTTGATTACAAGTTTACAACCACAGGTCAAACCGACAAAATTCCTAAAAAAAATGCTGCAAAATCTACCCAATCTTGGAGTTTTCTTCTTCGAAAAGTCCACGAATAGGAAATAGACAATAGATCCCTAACGCCTTTCTCAATCCAAAATATAAAAATAGAAAAAAAAAAAATTTGTCTCTAAAACACTAAACTACTTAGCAAGTGATGGCCGAGTAGAAAAATAAGGCTCAATAATTAGAATCAAACAGCAAAGATAACTATATACTTACTTGAAGCATGCTCGTTTGGTCTAGCCGAATATGAGCATATGCACGCCCATTTGCTAAGGCTGTAATGTCACTGCACATGCAAAAGTGATATTGATCCAACTTTAAATTCAATGTGGAAATAGTAAATCTGAAAAGCAAACTGAAACAAATTCCTGACTTTATGACCAATTTCAAGAATGTTTCTCTGTGAATGTCATAACAAAGAATTAAATGTGGATTACCTTCGGGAATACACATCCAACAGGGATCCATTGTCATCAACAATAGGTACTGAACTTATTTGACCTGGAAAAAATGCACTGAATGTGAAATCTAGACCCGCAATATGAGAAAAAACATGCCAAGGAATTACGGAATTTGATTGTAGAGAAATAAAAAAAAGCTCTAGTTACTTGGGAAAGTACATGCAATATACCAATTGAGAGAGAGAGAGAGAGAGAGAGAGAGAGAGAGAGAGAGAGAGTTCACTTGGTGACTCTTAAGTCACCAAGAAACGTATGAAGTTCAATGTGGCTTTCACATCAAATGATCCGGGGTCCAGCTGGAATGATGGATTGAATTTGACTTACCAGCAATTACATAAGCTCAGCATGGTTTTAAAATTCCACCAAAATCAACACGAAACTACCGAAATATTTCCATTTCCCTCCCCACCGAAACCAATACCGAAATTGGAAAGCATAATGAAACCAAAATCGTAAGTGTATTAGTGGTGACTCAAGAGTCGCCAATAGAAGTGTTCAACTGCACTACCTCTAGAAGCGTTCATACATAACTGCACACACAACAGATCTATAGAGAAGAGTCTAGATGTAGGATAGAAACAAAAGACACTGGGTATTGTAGCTCTGATACCAAACTGAAGTAGGATAGTCAAGGAGAAAGTTAAAGGGTAAAGTTCAGAGTCTACTCGGGTGACAGGATTAGATTCTGTCATGACAGATGGTGTCAGGAATCCCCATTGAAGCCGTGTTCTCAGATATATATTCAGTGGCTATGGACAAGGAGATGTTTGTTAGGGATTGCTTTGTATGGGAAAAGGAAAGAATTACATGGAGGATTAACTTCAGAAGAAACTTATTTGACAGGGAGATAGAAAGGGTTGGTTGCTTGAGATTCTAGACAATTGTTGCATTAGAAGAATTGGTGAAGACAAGGTTGGGCTTGGTTCTCTTCAGGTCTTTAATGTCAAATCATTCTATCAACTTGTCCCCAACCCCGGCCACTCGCTTCTAGAAAGAGTAGAGGATTCCCGCGCCTCCTAGGGTCTGTGCTTTCGGGTGGAAAACCTTTCTTGACAGAATTCTCGTGGTTGATCATCTTCGGATCAGTCGCATGCTAATTGTGGACCACTGTGCCCATCGCATAGAGTCAGGAGAAACAATGGATCATATGTTTGTCAATTCTGGCATGGCCAGGGAGGTATGGAACAGGTTGCTAGACAGGTTTGTAGTAGAGTGGGTATTTTAGCCTAGGCTCTTCGACCTAATGGAATGTTGGTTGTTTGCCCCTAGGAGGAAAAAAGGTACGATCCTTTGGAAGTTGGTACTCTAGCCCATAGTTTTATAACTCCTCTGCGTCATCGTGGACTCCCCCAAGTCGACTCCCTTTTCGCTTGGCCGTGTTCCGCATTTTGCCCTACAGAGGCAATAAAAACTCCTTATTAAACAATATGGGTACTATGTAAGGAGAGAAATACAAGGGAGTTCAAGGGTTGCATTAAGAGAGCCCACATTGTATTCATAAAGGTTATAGCCTTATCCATAGTTTGGGTTGGAAGCCTCCCGAGCTTCAGGTCTATTTCAGCATAAGATTTATGGCACGACTAGAGAGATATGATTCCAACCCCCAGGTGGGAACCACCAAAGCCGGGAAGGATGAAGTTCATGGATCTAGCCTAGGGGTGCAACTTGGGTCGGGTTGAGTCGGGTTGAAGCCAACCCGACCCGAGAAACCATTTTTTCCGGCCCGAACCCAACCCGATTTCCACCCAACGAGGTTCGACCCGACCCGACCTGACCCCAGGAACCCTTTTTCTAGGGCTGCAACTCGAGCCGGGTTTTACCCGACCCGCATCGACCCGACCCGAAAATACCCTGGGTTGGGTTCAGGTTTCATGGGTTTCGGGTCGAGCCGGGTTTAGCATTCAAAAGCCCGCATGAATCTTGGGTCGAGCCGGGTTTGAAGGGGCCCGGCCCGACCCGACCCGAGGTACATAAGTTATAGTATGTACATTTTTTTCTATTGTTAGTTAAAAGTTAAAAGTGAAAACCCATGCACCCACTGTTACTGTATGTGAGTGTAATTTCTGCTTCTATGAGTTGAGTTGATTCAAGTGTTTGATTCAGCATTGTTTGATTGTAATTACAACATTGTTTGATTACAGCATTGTTTGATTCAAGTGTAATGTGAGTGTAATTACATCATTGTTTGATTCAAGTGTAATGTGAGTGTAATTTCTGCTTCTATGAGTTGAGTTGCCTTGCCAAACAAGAATTTTCCTTAAAAAATTGCGTCAACGTGAAAAAACCTGACCTGACCCGAACCGACCCGAGATTTATCATGGGTAGGGCCGGGTTTGGGAATCGTGGGTTTTCCGAAAAAAAAACCCGACCCGACCCGACCCGAGATATTTCTCGGGTAGGGTTGGATTCTCCAAAACCCGACCCGAGTTGCAGCCCTACCTTTTTCCAACCCGAACCCGACCCGACCCGAGTTCAACCCGAGTTTTTAAGCTTACAAAAAACAATCATAAAAAATACCGGATTTCACTCGGGTCGGGTTGCCCAAACCCTCAACCCAAACTCAACCCGGGCTGGGAAACTCAACCAGAACCCGACCCCGACCCGACTTTTTTTCGGGTTCGGGATCAATCCAACTTGAGTTGCACCCCTAATCTAGCCTAGGAAATCCAAGGCAAACGGAAATAGGAGGCCTCACTAGAGATGAGCACGAAGTAATTTCGTGGGCCTTCTCAAGTCCTATCAAAATAGAACTCCAATGAAGCGGAGGTTCGTAATATCATGGATGGTCTAACAACTAAGGGAGACTCCCTAAATGTAGTAAAATGGTTGCAGGGGATCCTCCCCATCCCATGAAGATTTGCGCAGTAGTTCGACGAGATACAAGAGCGTCTAGAGAGATCATCTATCTCCTTCCACCATGTTAGAAGGTCGGCCAACAATGAAGTGTATAGGTAGCAAGGGATGGAGCCGCAAGGGAATTATTTGATTTCCTTCGGCCTTAAGAGTCCTCTATATTATATGTGTATCCTTCATTGTTTCTTTTTTCACTTTTTCTCCTTTGTATTGACCAGCTCGGTTGCGGCTCTCCCACACACTGAACTCAACTCAACAAAGCCTTTGTCCCAAACTAGTTGGGGTCGGCTAAATGAATCTTTTAGAAAAAATTCATGAAGAAGGTAAAAGGAATCCACTCTGCTCTAATCCTAGTTCTAGTTGGGTTCTTCTACGTGGATCCCAACTAGAACTAGGATTAGAGCCTAGTTCTAGTTGGGTTCTTCTACGTGGATCCCAACTAGAACTAGGATTAGAGCCTAGTTCTAGTTGGGATCCACGTAGAAGAACCCAACTAGAACTAGGGTTGGAAATTGCCTAAAATTGTTTAGCAATCAAGTTGCCTAATACCATTAGAAAAAAAGCAATCAAGTTGCCTAACATAGTATTAGATGCTAACATATGATGTTTGAGGGAAGTACAAAAAATATCATTGGCAAGATAAGTTTTATTTTTAAACAATAATATTGGCCTCTTGAGGGAAGCGCAAAAAAAACATTGGCAAGATAAGTTTTATTTCTAAACAATAATATTTCCTTTTAAAAGCTGGAAATGCCTACCTTCCACTAATGAAGTAAGAGCAGAACTTAGAGGGGCGTTTGAACGCAACATTACTAGTTCGCGCCCATATCCTCTGCCAATATCTGACACCCATGTACCTAAAGAAATTGCATAAATTGGTTGTTGTAAAAGTGACACTGATCCGGGGGAGTGTCTAAAATGCCTGCATATATCTGGACATTTGAAAGTAGAAAATTAAGCCATAAACAATACCATGGAGGATGGGGCGAGAAGAATCAAAAGAAGCAGGGTTAAGTAGAGTGTACGATTTAGTATCCCAGAGAGGCATGCAACATGTAATAGCTGGGGACATGACCCATCTTGCATGGAAGAATGGATGATAGGAACTGTAGATATCTCATTTTGCAGAATCCTCAGAGCCACATCTTTTAGAGAGTCGTGTGGACCCGCCTGCAGATATGACACTCCGTGTAAGTAAGGAAGATAGAAAAGTAGAACTCATAAGATGGAGAGAGATAAGGGCATTAAAACCTATATGGCTAAATCACTAACAACAATACACGGATGAAACCACATTACAAGTTCAGACACAAAATAATGATTTGCTTTTGTATTTAATATACAATGAATTCGAAATGGAAGATCTAGTCTCGGAGAGTTGGTAGAAAATGTACTCGCAAGTCGCAATCATAGTTTTAAATTTTGTCCGAAATTTCAAATTTCAGTTAGGATGAAACCGAAATTTCGTGAAATCTGAAATTTCGAATTTCCCAAATTTCAGCTGAAAATTTTGGAAATTTCAGCGAACTTTAAATTTAAAAAAATTAGTATTTTTATGAAATTTCGGCCGAAATTACAGAAATGATTAATTAATTCCTTTTTTACCGGATTTCTGCAGAAACCGAAATTTAAATCCATGCTCGCAATGCAGACAAAATTATCTGGCAGATGGCAACCATTGACATCCCTTCAAAAAGATAGAAATTAGCTATTACAGGACAAAGTCTTGCAGTCCATGACTGATGTCTTTGGCATCCACAATTCTCTTGTAAGACACCCTGTCCATTCCAATAGCATCTTCTTCAATAGGTAATAGCATGTCTGACGTCTATCATTTACAAAATTAAATTAAAGCCATCAATAAACTATAACCATTTAAGATTTTTGGACTGTTAAGAGTTAGGATAGTTTACTTAGATTTTACATTACTTTGTTTTGTTTCTGTTTAATATTCATGGTTACTAGGATGAGACCCATCGTTGTGTGCCCAAATGACATCTTTGGTAATTTCATTAAGTGATACATAAGTCTTATTGGTGTCGTGGGGTTAGAAGTTAAAACGCCTCGAGTTTCTTGTTCTCTTTTTCTCCTTTTGTTTTCCTTCTTAAGCCAAATTCTTGGGTTTGGGTGGTCTGACAAGTAATTCTATCTTTCCTTTCACTTTAACATGATAGTAGAGCAAGATCCATAAGTGAATTGATCTGATTTTAGTGTTTTTTTTAAACCCTTGATTGATCTTCCTTTCTCCATTTTTCTTTCATGAATTTTTTGTGGTAAGCAAACCCGAGGTTCTTCTCTTGTTTTTGTGCATAGAAAACCTATGGGGTTCTTTGTTGTCCTTGTGACCTAATTAGTAGCAGTCAATCTATTCCCCTTTCGGTGATAAATCAAGGAGGAAGATGTACGAGCTAAGTTATGAATTTCATTTTGTTTCGGACAAAACGAAAGTCCGGAAAACCAGAGCGAAACATCCCCAAATTCCTAATCAAGGATAAAGATATACTCTCATATCTATCATATTGGTGAGAGGTAAAGAGAGACACTCTCACGTTCTCCCTCATCTCTCCTCTTCTTCTTCCATGGATACTAATCACCATTAACAATATTTACTAAAAAAGTAAGTGTGGATTTACTAAAATAGTAAATACGAGCTACTAAAAATAGTAAGTTTAGATTAGGAGTTTTAATTTGTGCTGACTTGTTAGTTTAGTCCTAATAGGATGAGGATTCCAAGATTTGTTAGAAGTGGGAGGTTTGATTTGTTTAAAGTGCGAGGTTTCTTTTGTTTAAAAATGTAAGACCATTGGCCTCTTTTGAGACAGAATAGAATAGAAGATTGAAGATTTTTGCTCCTGGCATCGGTGTCACCTTGCTTAGGAGAAGACCCTAAGGGGTAAGTGTGTTCTCTCCTTTATTTTCTCTCTCTCCTTTATTTTCTCTCTCCTCTTTTACTTTTTTCTCTAACCTGCAACCTGCGGTTCTGAAACATGCAAAGCCTGCAAATCTGAAACCTGCAAAGCATGTTATCCATAAACCTGCGCAAACCTCTTTTCCCAGCCCCTACATACCTAATACAGCTCCTAGACTCCTTTAACCTCTCTTTTTTCGAATGGTAGCAATTTCATTCAATAAAGGGGAGACCGAGATAGTCCACCTTTAACCCTTTCCTCTATCACTCTCAACCCTCACTATACCCACAGCAGCTTCTCTTACCGCCCTCGACCACCCTACACTTATCTAAACAGTCCTTATCGACTGTCAACCCAGCGGGCCAACCTTCTTGGATTGATACAAGACCAACAATCCTGAAACCAGTCCTAAAATCTATGTTTCTGCCCAGAGCTTCAAACCAGATACTAACACCCCTATGCCCTAATGCCCTAATGCCTAAAGTTCATCCCCACCTCTAGACAAGTAGACAATTATCCCTCATAACTTATTTCTAGCCCTACCAGTCCCTTACAGCTTAAACAGTTCCAACAATCCTAAAACATGTTATATTGCACAAAATATGCACCTAAATGTTAAATCCTACCAACCCAATCCATATCCCCCATCTTACACCTTTTAGAACACCACTTCTGTAGCCGTCCTGCATCACTTCCGTAACCAGTCCTACATCAGTTTTCTGACTTTCATTCCAAAAAAAAAAGGTTGAGCTAGAGAAGTAGCATTCCTGGCACTCTGCTGATTGTGCTAGAGGGCAAGGTTCAGTCTACTGATTGTGCTAGAGGAGTAGCTAGAGGGCAAGGTTCAGTCGATCCATCTGCATGGAGAATATTATCTAGCCTGCAAATTTAACCCTACAAAAAATTCATTAGTAGGAAAAATTGGTGTCTTTCAGTCCAAAGAAATTGTATGTTAAGAAGAACTACTTTTTCTAAGAAAAACTACTACAAGAAATTTACAGCAGATTATGACAAATTTGGACACAAAGTATTTAATTAGCAGTAAGTCAGCAACTCAAAAAGGCCCAGAACCATAGATAATTCCAAGTCAAGACAAAATTAACGTCAAAGCTATAATATCTTCGCTGTAAATCTTTTCATTAAAGTCTTTGGTTTAAATTAAATAGAATGAATTTGATGGCTTTGGTTTAAATTAAATAACAAGAAGACCACAAACCATCACAACCCAAAAGCTTATGATAATAATTATTACATTGCAACCTTTTCAGCATAAATATATGTTTCTAGTTAATGCAAAACATTACATGGATCATAACTTTTTCAGCATAAATATATGTTTCTAGTTAATGCAAAACATTACATGGATCAGAGGTCTTCTAAACAACTGCTCAGACCCATCAGAATTTCTAGTAGTTCGGAGTTTTTCTTCTTTCCATGCAGAAATTGAATGCATTTCAAGCTCTTCACTGGTTAGCATTGATCCATTAGCATGAAGCTGTAAATGAGACGAGGTTAACAGCACATGATTAAGATATTTCTTTTTATCACACATAAGGAAACCAACAAAAGCATGGAAAAGTATGTGGCACTACCAAGACTAGAAGCAAGGCAAACAAAGGCTACTCCATCATACATAATCCATGCACCATATTTTACTTCTGCACGATATACATAATTTTCGAAGCATTTTTCTACTGTAATGTATGAATATTAAAAAAAAATAAAGCAAAATTCAATGTACAAACAAATGGGAAAAGGCAAAGTGAAAAGTGCCAATCCAATTGACTAGTGTATTAGCGATAAAAGAGTAAAGGGGAAAACAAGTTCACAATAGAAGCATCCTTGGACAAATAATCCTTATGCTATATATAAAGCGTGAATCAGGGGTTAAAGTCATCCTCACTTTTGCGTTATTTCCATTCATGTCCCACAGCCCAGCACAATACCTTTTGCATTGACATTTCTGATTTTCCTTAAGGGTAATCTCGGCATTCACGTTGGGCAATAAATACCCTAGCAGTTCCCTATTTTGCCCCTCAAAGATAACTCCAAATGTCAGCATTACTCTTTTACCATTAACCCCTTTGCTGACATCTAACATCTATCTCTATGAGAAATTATTTGAGGGTAAAGTCGTAATCTACATGCGAACAATACCGAAACAGGGTATCTGTCTATGACAATTACGGAAAAAAACTACCAAGAAGAGGTAAAGACATATGACAATGACGAAAGAACTACTTTATATTACTCATGCAGGAGACTTGCAAAATATTGACGGATTCCGGACACCTGAAGAGGAACAACAATTATGGAAACCTATATCGATTGGAGGGCTAGGATCAACCTATGGAAATGATTTTACGAGCACAACCGATTGATGTTGTGTTCCATCACATGGACGGTTTGGATCAACCTATAACCCTCTATAGATCGGTGGGTTCGGATCAACCTATGAAAATTATTTTTGGGGCACAACCTATGAAGGCAGTGGCCCATCTAATGGACGGTTTGGATCATCCTATGGTACGGGCCATACTGTACATTTTAATAAAGTGAGGAGTGCGATCATCAAAATACGGTGAGTAGTGCCATTATAAAATATGGTAGTGAGGACATTAGAGCTATATATAATTTCAAACCATCGTTGTTTCTTGGATGTTCTCACAAGGGTCGGGTTCAACCCGAATTTGGGTCGGGTCGGGTTAAGCTTTTTCGCAAATCGGGTTGGGTTGGGTTGGGTTGGGAAAAATCAACCCGAATTGGAAATCGGGTCAGGTCGGGTTGGGCTGTCGAGCGACCCGACCCGAACCCCGAATTTGGGTTCCATCTGAAGAAGTTCTGTATATATGTTTTTCTTTTTCAACATTGAAATAGTATACACAGTCCACAATGGACGGTTTGGATAATCCTATGGTGCAGGCCATACCGTACTTTAATAAAGTGAGGAGTGTGATCATCAAAATATAGTAGTGCGGATAACATTTCCCTTTGTTAACGGTTCAGATCATTTAAATTTAACAATTGAGTTAAAAAAAGTGTCTATAAAGAGGGGGGGAATGAGAACTTCCGTTATTAATTTGAAAGATGCTAAAATGTTAGTGGTTGTTAACAATTAATTTTTGGGGCCCGCTTGTGCCACACACATGTAATCTGATCCGTTGATTTGACTCATGGCCTCATATCGGACAAAATGTTAACAACTAATTTTTGGGGCCCGCTTGTGCCACACACATGTAATCTGATCCGTTGATTTGACTCATGGCCTCATATCGGGCAAAATTCCATTAAGATTACTTTGACCGGATGATCACATTCTCTTGATCTGTCAAGGTAAGTTTAGGGTTCTGCCAAAAAACAAAATCAACTATTGATTTTTGATGAATGGGATGACTGTCCGGCAAGGGAGCAAGAGTGTGTGCATTGGATCATGATGTTTTACAAGATCAACCGTCTAGATTGATTGAACAGATCATCTCATCTCATCTCTGTGAAAATACCCTATAAAATGAATGTAGTGCATCATCTCAGTGTCATATGGTGGGCCGAGATCAAGCTTCCCAAATTAATGGTTTTTCATAAAGTGGTTTGCAATTCTTTTTATGACAAATATCCGAAAATGTTTCATGGGTATCTTATTAAAATTCGCCATATTTGGACTCTTCGAACTTTGAAGATTTGACTTTTATTGAAAATTTTGACAGTGGACAGTCGAAAATTGTACATGTGGGCCCATCCATTTCGATGATCCCAGCCGTTCATGTTTTATCACTCAACAAAGGTGGATATGGCACAAAATCTCCAACATTGGATGATTCTAAGAAGGGTAAAAATGCAACGATCCACATTCAAGCACCCCCCAGTGGGTTGCAACAGATACGGTTTGGATAGATCCAAGAAGTCGGCACTACTTTTTGCCTATGAATATTTGCATTTCTAAGGCTGTTTGGAAGTATGGAAAACTTATTTTTCATTTTCTTGTCAAAATTGAAAATTTTCTATAGGCTACATTGATAGACGTAAAATAGGTACAAAATAATTTTGAAACACTTTTATTGTTAAAAATAGCAATAAAATTTGTTTTATACCCATTAGACATCTCAAGAAACTGAGCTCTTTTTTTTTTAAGGAATTTTGCAAACATGCTACACACTGGATTATTTTTCCATGAAAATTTTTGGTTTGAGTTTGTGACCACTGATTGTGAGCCCTCTAACAGACTATTGAAGGCTCGGGGCACACAATCGGTTATCACAATCTCAAACGAACTGGGCAATAGTAATTGCTTAATTTTAGGGAGATGTATCATCATTATAAATTCAAGGCTCTCTAAACATAACTTTTATGCTGTGGCCTGAGTTATTTTTTTCACAAGTAATCAAACAACAGAAAAATAGGAAACTCTGGGAAATGTTTTCATTTCCAAACATTTGTCAAAAAATTCCTGCAATATTTGGACCAAAAGTGAAGGAATTTCATTTTCCATATTTTTTTTATATTTTGGACCCAAACATGAATTGAGTGTGAAACAAGATTTCTTGCAATCGAATAATATGAGGAATATCTCAATACTTTTTTTAGTCTAAGTGGGCATTAAGTTTTAAAAGTCTTCTAATAATCATTTTTACTGTCTAATCTTCATTGATGATAAATGCTTAGGCCCTATTTGTTTTGAACTTGAGAATCGATTTTGAGTCCAAAACTTATTACTGGACTTAAAATTGAGCCTAATTTTTTATCCAATAATCAGTTTTGGAGTCAAATTTTTTTGACTTCTTTATAGCCTAAGTATCAACCTAACATGAGTTCTATTGAGGTAGCTCCAATAGCTGATGGGCCTTGGGTAACCTGTTTTTTTCATGGTATTATACGAATCATAACTTACCATGCTGACTGCGACTTTGTTTCCATATAGCCACCTGCATAATTGGGGAATTAAAATTCTTTCAAATAGAGCCTTGATTGGCTTGCCTTTGCCGAGTTCCTTGTTTTTTGTTATGGACTTCGTACTCTACAATTTTATATCCAATCCATAAACCAAATTTTAGTTCATTCATCTCCTTATTCTTCTTCAGAAACGTCGTCTCTTGTACAAAACTTCACCTTAAATCACAAATTTATCTGCAGGGTTTTGCTAATGATTAAAATGGATATAATATCGGTACAACCATGCGTTAATAATTTCACAAATACAACTAAATGTCGCTTCTCTTTTCTTTGTAATTATTGGTTTGTAAGAGCTTTTTGGGAACTGTAACAAACCTTGAAAGCTCCTTAAATAGTAAAAGACAAGATATGTTAGTGCAATTATCAAAACATGGTTGTGGTGATGTCATTTCCCTTCTTTGATTTCGTATTTCATGGTACCTTTCGCTCTCTGATTTTCATTTTCATTTTCTAATTTTTTTCTAATGTGGAACTCAAAGATAGTAGTATAAGAAAGTCATCATCTCCTACCATTTAATTGTCCATGTGGTTGCTCATCCTAAGCCTGGATTTTCCACTTCCAGTTTTATGTTTGTATTGAAACAACATGTTACTTTTCTGATCATTTATTTTGTAAACTCTCAGGTCTCATGATTTAAACATGTAATTTCAATAGTCAACGAGACTTCCTCATATTGTACTTTTCCAACCCTCTTTGGTGAAAGCTGGGGAAGGGAGGACAAATATCATTCTCTTTGATTTTATTGGTGTTGTTTTGCTTAAAATATTATTTTTTTGACGGTACATTGGATTTTCTGAATTTAGGTTTGGAGGTATGTATAGTTTTAGGTGCCTCTTAAATTTGTGTACCTGGATTGATCAAAAACAAATTTAGTAAGAGGAACATTGTGAGTTGAAGCCTATTTAAAGAGTCAAGTTAATCTTTTATTCCTGGTTTCATCGATGAGAACAATATCCTGCATATTAAAGTTCCATAACAATTTGTCTGATAACCATGCAATTATCTAGGGATTGAGTTTTTTTAATCAAGTTCTCTTTCTTCACGAAGTTAAAGTTTAAATCTTGTTTAATCTAAATTCCCGCATGGTTCGTTGTTTGGATTTTTTGCAAATAGCAGGACTTACACAATTTGACCATGATCATGTATGTATGGTTATGTTGCCGAGCGAGGAAAAGAGCTTTATAAGTTGCTAATGAATGCAGGCTGCATACACTGCCATTTGTGCCATTGGAGGCAGTCATGATTACTATACGTCTCTCTATATAGAGGCACACTTAAAGTTCATACACTGATGTGAACCATACCACATTTTTGTAGAATAAAACATATAATCTATGTACTTGGATGATCTACAATAAGATTCAAGAAAGTTCACTAACTAATATAGATGATCAATGATTACCTATGAAACAAAATGAAAGAATATATGGCATTTTCATAAACAATCAAGATATAAGCATTACAAATCGCAACTTATCCTTTATGTTGATATAAAAAACAAACATATGATTATGTTTCTTATGTAGATAAATTGCACGTGCGTTGCACGTGCATTTTTACTAGTATTAAAAATGCAGGCATATTCAGCGCCAAGAAGAGGATTCCACACAAAGAGTCTTGAGAATGCTCCGGATCCAAAATAATCACAAGAAAGAATTAGTATGGCTAGATTTGCTTATAGTGCCTGCTAAAGGACTTGGAAGTCTTTAATAGTTCAAAGATGGGCTAACACAATTTCACGTGAAATGTTCTGTTAGATGATATTTGACATGGGTAAGATGTTTCCCATGGTCATGTGAATGAGGTTATCAAACAGCATATGAGAAAGATATTCCTTTGCATAACATAAACATAAACTTCTTATTTGTTGAAAATAATAGCATCAGTTTTAAATTTGCAAGTTTCACAGATAAAATATCAACAACAGCTTTCAAGCAAATCAAACAAAAAAAAAGTAAAAAGTATGTAGCACAACCAAGACTAGAAGCAAAGGCAAACAAAGCCTATTCTTCCATAGTAATACAAAATGCATGCATCATATTCCATTTCTGGATGATATATGTGTTAGACACATTAGTTACATGTTTTGTTTTATTGTCATTTAAAGTTAATGGTTTTGTTCTTCATTTATGTCACCTAAGAAATAAAGGAATTGATGTGATTTCTGTAATATATCACTTAAGTGAATAAAATAGCGTACGCCCCACGAAGGGAAGTACACCCCAATTCCACGAATTGATTCTCTCCTCCTTTCTTCTTTTGTTCTTCTTGCTATTTCTTCTTCCTTCTTCATGGCCATCAGTTTCTACAATATATATATATATATATATATATATATATATATATATATGCAATTTTTTCGGGCCCATCATGTTGGACAAAGAAAAAAATATAAAGGGTATTGCACATCTAATTGACTAGTATATTAACTATAAAAGACTAAAGGTGAAAATGGATTCATATTAGAGGCAACCTTGAAGAAATAATAATAAAAATGCAGACATATTCATCACCAAAAAGGGTATGCCACACAAATAGTATTGTTCATGTTCATGATCCAGCAAAGTAAAAGCACTAAGGCAAAGTGTGTTAATAGTGTCTGCCACAAAGTTTGGCAATCTTTGAGTTTGACAATCTTTTAAGCATAATAATACAAAGATGGGCCAACACAATGTGAAGTACAGATTACTTGAGGAAAATATCTATCAGTTGAAATGCTTGTGTTGACCAGTGCCTGAATAGATGAAAAAAATTCAAAAACCAAGATATGAGATTTCTTTATAGGATATTTTTGGATTTGGTAATGTTTAGGTATAATGTTTATGAATTTTGACCCGACCCCAAAAGACTGAAAAAAGATGGAATTTTATACTAAGACTGGAAAGTTGACTTTTTATGCTTTTAGAAATTGAGACTTGAGACTATTTTTATTGAATATAAATCTTAAGTAAATGGACATTAAATTTGGGTAAAAACCTGACCTAAAAACCTGTAACCAAAGAAAATGTTATTTCAACAACAGAGAAATGAAAAGAGAGAGAAGGATGGTTTTCAATTTCTACCGAAACCAACACCAAAAAGAGAGAGAAGCATGGATTTAATTTTTACCGAAACCGGCACAAAATGACCGAAATGTTTCTGTTCCCATTCCCACTGAAACGACCAAAATCGTAAGGGTAATAGTAGTATAAAATATCAGTATGTGTTATATAATTACATTTATATGAATTGCATGTGAAATGTGGTGCGTGTATTATTTATAAATAGTCATATGAATTAGATGTGAAATTTAGTATGTACTAAATTGTCAAACATGCACTCAGTGCATGTCACTGGGAGTTCGATGTTTTTAAACAATTATGGATGGTTTTCTTTTATGTTATGGCTCATTTGTGCTTATTCTAGCATTTCCTGAAGCTTTGTCTTTAAATTCTATCATTTGCATATGTTTCATAATTTTACAGGAATTCCATCGAAATTTCCAACCGAAATCGAAGCGTTTCTGTTTCTGTGGCGACGGAAACCGAGTCCAAAACCGAAATTTAAAACCTTGGAAAGAAGGAAGAACCTTAGAAAAGGGTGAAAACCAACCTTTTGCAGCAGGAAGGAAAGAAAAGGAGAGGAACAAAGGAAAAGAAAGGGGGAAATCTTTGGGTATTGGTGTAAGTAACCATTTCTATGGTTTTTTGGTTCTAATCCCTTTTAATTTCAGTTCCTTTGTTTTCTACTTTTTTTACCATTTACTACTGTTTCTTGAGAAAAAATTGAAGGGACAATCTTAGGGTTTTGTATGTAAGTAATTGTTTCTATGGTTTTTCGATTCTAATCCCTTTCAATTTCTTAATGTTTCTTAAGAAAAATTGAAGGGAAAATCTTAGGGTTTTTTGCTATAAGTAAATGTTTCTATGGTTTTTCGGTTCTGATCCCTTTCAATTTCAGTTCATTTATTTTTTTGCCATCGGTTATTGGTTCTTGAGAAAAATCAAAGGGGAAATCCTAGGGATTTATTTCTTCTATTTTTGTTTGGAATGGTAGCCAATTTTATTGCAAAAAGGAGGACCGAGATGGTCGAAGTACAAAGGAGACAAAACACATATGAAAACAAAGCTAATTGATACTACAAATATAAAGAAGTCAGGGTGGAAGGGAGTCAAAAAATGCTAGAAACTCTACAGAAGAAGAAGAAGCCACCCAATCTAGAAACTCCTTCTCCAGCTAGGCTACCCGCCACCCTGTTGGCGGATCGGCAAACATGCTGAAACCATACAGAAGAAGAAGAAGCCACCCAATCTAGCATCTCATCTAAGAACCTATGGAATCGCCAAGGATGATTTTGCAAACCTTTGCGCAACCTAATCACATTCAAGGAGTCCCCTTCTACCACCACATCATCCCGGCGATCTCTCGCTCTCGCCAACAACTTTAAACCTTGGTGAACCGCCCGCACTTCAGCCTCCGTAGCATCCGCCTCCCCTATGGGGCCTGCAAAGGCCCAAATTACCTCCCCAAGCTCAATTTGCAGGACTCCACCAATCCCAGCCTAGGGATTTATTTGTTAGAAAGCGTAATATTTTTTATTCCTGTTACCATAGGTAACAGTTCCATGCATTTGAGTTCTGAACCCAGTTTTATGCTCATTGTGTCTATATTGTTTGATTTTCTATATGGAGTTATCTCAGGTTTTGCATTTTGACAAGGACTGACTTTTATATGAATATGCACCTATCTGAACCTCTAGCTAGGTGTTTTGCCTTCATCTGATCAGTGAAGATATGTGAATCTGTGATATGTTTGGCCTCATTTGCTCAATGAGAATGTGTGAACCGGTGATATATTTGGCATCATCTGATCAATAAAGATGATCAGAAAAATAGACATAGAAAACAAAAAAAGGCATAAAAAGCTATGTTTCTATTTTTCCAGCTATTTTGTGATTGAAGTCGTTATTCAATAATCTCCTGTGAACAAGATAAAACTGGATATACAGAAAATAGACATAAAAAGCATAAATATGCAAAAAATTGAGGAGAAAAGCTGCTTAGCGCATTGCAATTCTAAAAAGAAAATAACATTTGACTATGATCATTAAATTTCATTTTGGACTTTTCCTTTTTTTTCTGAGCTTCAAAGCAAAGCTATGTTGCCTAGTAACCGATGCCCGTGAAAAGGAAAAAGAACAAGGTTGTAAACATCGAAAAGAAAATAATGCAAGTATGATTTATATTCTACTGCTCAGTCAGTATCAACTGTCAAAACTTAAAGCATTTATAAATCAGAGACAAACAGAAATAAAACAGCTCGCCAAATATAATAATGATGGAAATTTCTATAAATTAACAAAAGATGAGTTTTTTTTTTTTTTTTTGAATGGCTAAGATGAGATAGTTTAATAACGAAATAATAATGCATACCTTTGTTAAGATTGATATGAAGTCGGAAGCAGTCAGCATCCCTGAGAACTGTCCCCTGGATTCATCCCAAAGAGGCACAACAGCAAGGCCCTGCAAAAAAAAAAATGGACAACAGGATTCTGAAGTCAAAGCGAAACACCATCATTGACCTCCAGGATCAAATGATTCAATAAAATCACTTTCAAATTAACCTTCATGAGTCTCAACAAGCAACAAGTGCAAGATGTGCTCATATCAAAGGATTGTTCAGAGTTGAACTGCTAGAGAATGAAGAGTAAAAGAGTGGAAAAAGGTGGGGCCTGTGAGCAACAATGAAGATCTCTTGATGCTACCGTCTGAAGCTGTCGTAGATGATGTGCTGTGAAAGAGGGAGACGTGGCCTCGGGAGCATTTCTGTAAGATCTAGAGTTGAACCCTAAGGCCCTGTTCATTTCAGATTCTGACAACTGATGGTGAGGCCCCAACCCAATTATTCGACCAAAATTAAACGTAATTTTGGTCCAGTAATCAGGTTGGGGCTGCACCATCGGTTGTCAGAATCTGAAACGAACAGGGCCTAATCGTTTCTCCGATCTTCAGCTCTATTGGTTGTCAATCTGGGTGTCTTCTGCATGCCTGGGATGTAAGCACTTTTGAACAAGATTTAAAATTTCGGTTTCGGCTTCAGACATAGCTGAAGCTGAAATTTTGGCCGAAATTTCGGTGTTTCAGCTGAAATTTAAAACCATGCTTTTGAAGGAATTGGGAAATGGGTCGGCGAGATAAAGCAGTTCAACAAAACATGTGTGCCTCATTCAGGCATTTCTCGGAGCAGCATTCCTTCAATGGTTACACTGATGCAGATTGGGATGGATCTTGCATAGATCATCTCTCCAATAACGGATATTGTGCCTTTCTAGGAGGGAATATGTTTTCATGAAAGAGAAAAGAACAATCTGTTGTTTCTCGCTCTAGTGTTGAAGAGTAAAATAGGGGCTGCGCCCCTTGGCACATGTGAGCTTATGTGACTTTGTTGTTCTCTTATCTCCGATATAGCATTTTTTTACTAGTGGACCTACGCCTCTTCATTGCGAAATAAAGCAACTATCGGCATTGCCTCTGACATGTCTTACGTGAGCTAACCAAACATATTGAAGTTAACGTGCACTTTGTTAGAGAGAAGCTCATTGAGACCCTCTGGTGATTCCTTATGTTCCCTCATCACATCAGCTTATCGATATTTTCGCTAAAGTTGTAGGGCCTACACTTCTTAAGGATACTTGTGTCAAGCTAGGCATGTTTGATTTATATGCTCCAGCTTTAGGTGGAACGTTGTTAGGTGTATATTGAGTGTAGTGACGTATATAAGTTTTATACATGTTCTTTATTTGTTTCAATCTCATTAAGGGTATTATTGTCATCGTAATACATTTTCTCCATTAATATAAGACAAAGGAGGACTCTTGTATCCTTAAGCATTTTACACATATTTCTTCACTCTTCTTTTCCATCTCTTCTCCTTCTCCACTTCATTTCTCATCATCATCATCTCCCTAAAGATTGCATGGCAGATGGAAACAACTAAAGTTGTGTGTAAAATATTTAAGAATAATTTAGAAACGAATCCCAATAACCAAAAACAACCATATAGAAATTTTTAAGCACTAGTATACATTTCCTAACGGAATCATCATTATTCCATAGAAATATAATAATTTAATGCATATTGGAATAGCCTGCTGCAAATACTAGAAAACACATTTTTAGGAACTTTAAAATATTATGAAGTCTTCTTCTCAATAAATCAAGGATATATTAGCTTAAGAAACTTTAAAAAAAACAAAGAATTCTTTTTCCAATAAATCAAGGATATAATAGTTTGCCGAAACACAAAAGTACCACTCAAAGGATTTAGTTGAAGCCTCATACTATGTTTTATAATGCACAAAGTGCCTTACCACAATTTAGGAAGATCAATCTTTTGGCCACAAGAATAAGACATTCCAAACATACAATGCAATAGAACTATCATCCAAATGGCGAAGCCACCAAGAAATGTTTTAGATTTTTAGATCAATAACAGAGGTTCAAACTAGAAGAGACTATAGAAACAAATTAAAAGATAAAATAAAGTGTGTATACCTGTTCATACATGATATGGAAAGCTTGTTCCACAGGCACTTTAACATCCAGTGCGAAGACCTGAAAATATACACGACCATCAAATCATCAAACACACGGATACCCACGGTGATATAAAACGACTAATGACTACCAAAGCGGGTGAAGTATGCAAACCTTGCCTGACTCAGGAAGCAAATCATATGCCGTATATCTAGACAAGAGTAAGGAAAGCTGACGACGTGAAACCCTTAAGTCGGCATCCGATACCCGTGTGATTGGCTCCCGATGAATGGCACCTGACAATGAAGCCTGATTGGTATGACAGGAATGAACAACAGAGAGGCAATTAAAATGTATGAAGAAGGATTAACTTTTCCACCACTGATAGGAAAAGAAAACAGCAGAATATGCAAAAATTCAAATGGTAGTTTCTAGATAAACTTACCACATGCTGAAAGACACCATTATCCACATCCATGCCAGGGACAGACACGCCAGTAAGTAAAATCGGAGGGACCAACTCCGACTCCCTTACATATATGATATTGTTAACTTTCCCATATTCATCAGTCACAAAAGGTAGTTGCTCGTCGTGATGCCATATACCATCAGCCAAGAACTTATACTGCCAAATGGAGAAGTATCACAAAAAGCAATTTAAGTAATGAGTCAGTACAAAAAGATGCATCCTGTTAATACATGGCTGATATAAGCCCATAAACAACTGTAGGCAATAAGCAAGCTTTCCATTTCTTGAGAAGATAGCAAAATTTTATTCACAAAAAGAAATAGAAATTACTCAAAATACAAGAAGCGCAGACTGCAGAGATCAGCCCACAACTATACTGATGCAAGTGTCCATCTCCATCACCCCAAGGAATATCAAGACTTACACATGAATGAAGGAGGAGGGAGATGAAATGCTGGGCCAAAAAGGAGAAATTCCCTGCTCTGAAATCAGCATGATGTAAATCTGAACATATGCTGGGATCAGCAGATGGACCCCACGATGTCAGTGGGGCAGGAAATTTTATGGTTCGCCCTGTTCTTTATTTTGGATTTAGAAGGCACATTTTAAAGACTTTTGGACTTGGATTTGAAGGGTTTTTAGAACCCGTGAAATGCAATTCTCATTGGCCAAGCAATTCTAAAACTTGATGAAAATTCAGTAGTAAAAGGTGAAATTCCAACAAACATTCTTGCTGAAATGCTTATGAAAGTTGAGCGAACCTCTTTCCTTTTTTTTTCTTATATGTGAATGAACAAGTGAACTGAGCGAGTAAGAAACATGTGTGTTCTTGGTTGATTTAGTGAGCAATCATTTGCCCAGCTCAGAGTTGCTCTAGATTGAGGCTTTTTGAATGATCAATGGACAGTTCCATAAAAAAATCTCGTTTTTAGGGGATGGTTTTGCTAGAGAGATTAACATTCAGACGTATGTCAAAATATGGCCTTGGAGAATGGATTTGAATGCTTTGTGTTGCAGCAAATCATGCTCATATTAGTGATATTTTGATGCAACGCGGCCTGCTCGAGGACTCTATTTTCTTCATTCAGTTACATGAGACATTCTAGACAGGTTTTATTTTATTTTTTTCAGCTAAAATTTACTTTCATTTTATGGTATTTATTATCCTAGATGTAGGGGCTGTCAACATTACGTATGGCCTATACATCACTAACTCAAAGTACAAACTTACTATTACCACATTATGTTTTGCTACTTGGCTGAATTATCCCTCATTATGTTTTGCTATTTTATGTTTTCTAGGGAATGGTGTTGGACATGGATAGACTAACCAAACCCCAAGGTAAAGCTAGTGCGGACCAATGGTGCAAAGCAGGATTGAATCTTCTCAAGGAGATAGCATGAAAGGAAATTTGATCGCATTGGATTGGTCTGATTCCTTGCACTATTTTGCTTCTCTTGCTTCATGATGTGTTCATATGTAGTGTGTTTTCATGTGATGGGTATTTATGAGGATGGAAACCTCGGTACAATGGAACCTTGGGAAGGGTGGAGTGCTTTCACTTTGGATTGTTTGACTGTTCAGCTATATAGAATCTTGTCGGTGCCACGTATCATCATTAAAATGGTTGGAACTCGATGAAGCCGGTTTTGGAAACCTCAGTACAATTGAACCTTGGGAAGGGTGGCATGCTTCCACTTTGGATTGTTTGACTGTTCAGCTATATAGAATTTTAAAATGACATCATTTTTTTAATGGTAAGAAGATATCATTAGAAAGAAAGAAAACAAATAATTTCTCCTCCCGTGATCCAGTGCCGGCTGCCATCCATTCTGGTTCTAATCAAGCTTGGGCTTTCAGAGTTTTTGATTTAGTTGCCCAACTAGAGTGGCAGTATTACCATTCAAAAAAAAAAAAAAACACACAACACTAGAGTGGAAGTATTGTTCCCATCAAGATCTCCACCTCCAGTGGGAGGTAAAGAGTCAGAGAGCCAACTAAACAGATTGAAAATGACGTATATTAGAAAGTTGTTCGCAGTAAACGATCCTACTATCACTTATGGGGTTATGGGTGGGGTGGGGGGGGAGCTAAAGAGCGTAGGATATGTCACCGATATGTCCCTGAATGCCTTCTCTCTTGGGGGCGATGACCAGCTATTATGTACGGATTAACAACCTTTGAGAGTAACTCTTACGTATATAAGACTAAGCCTATCTGCAAGCCAATGACAGGTTGGAATTCTTACCTGCCTTTACGAATCCATTTCCGACAAATCCTATCGCCGACTCGAACTTTAGTTTATGGGAGCAGCTAGCTCAATTTGGGATCCCGCTGTGGTTGGATTCCAAGATGTTAGAATACTGTGTGAAAAATTGGACGTCTTTCATGGCGGGGCCCATCCTGATTTGGATTCCTTGATGTGTCCCGTAAAGAGGGGAAACTCATCTTAAATAGAACATGCCAGAGTGTATTAAATTTATTGCATTGTATGATTTTTCTATTGAGAAAGGGATTAGAATATCTCAAGGAGTCCATCTCCCAGTAGGTCCTTTTGGCAAATCCAAGATCCTTCTTTTGAATGGTGAAGCATTATAGATAAAAAAAGGGAAAGAGGTATTGACACAGAAAGGGAAAGTGATTCTCAAACATTACTTTCTAAAGGTGAAGTTGAATTGAAATCCAAGATCCATTGCATTTCAATGTGAATGGATGTATCTTGATGGGAGGTAATACCCATATTACATGGATTCTTCTAAATTGGCAAAGAATCCGTGTCGGACACGTCTCGGATTCCAATACTTCAGGATTCTTTGAGAAACTTCTAGATCTCTTTTATCTGTTTTTTTCTAAATACCACTATGACAAATTTACAATTAACACATGTTTTGAGTTTTCCCCATCCTAATAGAAAGTTTTTTAAATGGAAATAAAATATTATGTTTATTGAACCTATTAAATTTTTCAATATATTAATTGTTATAATCATATTATTATATAAAAAATAAACTTGAGAATTGATTAAAATATTTTGGTGAATCCATGAATCCTTCGTTTTGAGGTTTGGCGAATCCGACACTCGATACCCATGTCGGATTCTGACACCCATATCTGTATTGATGCGACATAGGGTATTACCCTCTCTATATGAACATGGTATATAGAAAACGTTACTATTGAGAAAATGATTAGAGTATCTTAAGAAGTCGAAATCCAAGATCCTTTTTTTATTGGTGAAGCTTTATTGATAGAGAAAGGGAAAGAGGTCTCTCAACCATTAATTTCACCAATTTTAGAGTACCTTGCTCAAATTTGGTTGTATGGCATGAGTTACCCAATCTATGATATTTTTTATTTTTCCTTTGTTGCCGGGTGCTTTCCTTAATCCCATTTTGTTGTTGTTTTCATTAGTTATATATTACTTGGTTTAGAAAATAATATGAATGTGTGGTATTGCAAGGACCATACTTATTGTTTTCTCCATGGATTGCATGGATTTAAACTTTCAAATTTGTACCCACATAGCATCAAGCTCAGTTCCTAAATTTTCCTGTATGATATTGTACAACCTTCATTCTTCAACCCGATGCCAATTCCACCGATCTGACTAAAGAAGTCTTTGACGATGCAGCTGAACTCGATGATTCGCAAACTTTAACCCCAGTTCTACAGATCCTTTCTTGCAACAGAGTGTCTTTCAAATGAAACCATAAGGATATGTCCGTGTATGTATATGGCAAGATTTTTTTTACTTTTTCTGTTTTGAACAATTACCCAATATAACCAATAACGAATTTTTCAATTTCTCCGTTAAAAAAACCCAATATAACCAATAATAACATAGGATTTTGCTAACGAATGCCCTAAGGGCACTCGTTAAGTGCATTGGAAATGATATTTTACACCCATTTTGAGAATTTTACAAACGTTTTAAGACTTTTTCATTGGAAATGAGTGTAAAAAGTACCAAAATAACAGCATCCACATGGCAATTGTATTTATTTTTTAGTGGCATTTATTACACTCAAATAAAAACAAATCTCGCGGCAAATTCTTCCAATAATTGCAGATTTTTGCTTCTTCACTGTCAGTCCTAAAGTTTTCAAGTACTCAATATTCTACGACTTCTTTGCAATTTATCTATTATCCATTTGGGTACCTCCCCCGGTAGAAAGGAATGTGGCAAAGGACACATCTGTTTCATCACGACCATTCAATCTAGCCTTTTTTACTTTCCTTTCCAGCGAGGGATGTTATGATTGTTTTCCCTTTTTAGATTATTTCTATTGTAGTAGTATCTTTATTTTTCCTTTTTCCTATTCCGCTGATTTCTATTTCCTATTTTGCTCTCCTTAATTTCTACAACATGTAGATGTTGTATGGCCATTCAGCAAGGGAAATAATCACATAGCAGTGTTTAAGCACATTGGAGGCCTACGTTTCCTCGAATTAACTCACTGTTTTCCTTTTTCTCTATCATCTTCTAGTCTTCTACTCTATTTTCTCTGTGTGTGTGTGTGTGTGATCTGTTGACATTCTGGGGGGGGGGGGAGGAAAATTTAGTCCTCACCTGGTGATAGCCCGGTTCGAGATTGAAAATCGCCTGAAAGACTGTTGATGATCCTTCCACAAGTGTCATCGAATGCTCCCGCCACCTAAATCAAGTAATTCAGAAATTCAAATTATTCAATTCCAAAATAAAAAATAAAAAAAATCAACATTTTAAAGCAATTGAAATGTCAAAAAAGAGGAAAATGATATGAAACTAACCCTGTGAAAGATCCACTGAGGTAAACATGGTGACCACCATATGGCCACGCGAATCTCGTTAGAACCATCACCACCCTTCCTAAATCTCTACAATAAATTAGCTTTTTTTGAACCAAAATCGGATCAAAACCCTTAATTACCAAATACTGCCATCAAAAATTCAAAATCCCTCTCTACACCAAAAAAAAAAAAAAAAAAAGGGAATCCTCAACAGGGATCCCTCAGTAACCACGCATTCGCGTAAAATAATCTCTCAAAAACCTTAATTTCGTAAAACCGGACCAAAAAAAAACCCTAGCTGCTATTTCCAAGCTCCAATATTTTCCTCTTTATAATCTAACGTTGGCGCGAGAATTTCATCCCCCAAAACCCTAATTCCGTACTGCCGGACCAAGTAACCCTAGATTCCCCAACGAAAAATCCGCGATCTTATCCCCTTTTTTTACAACCTAACCCTAGATTCCCCTCTATTTCTCCGTAGAGAAGAACGTTAAAAAAAAAAAAAAAAGTTTTTATTTTCAGTTCTAAAAAGAGCTCACTTTTTCTGTGGGCGTAAATTACAAGCAGTGCACGTGAGTATCCGGTCGTTTTTTCACGGAAAATCCGGTATTACAGTTGTGTGTGTGCTCTGAGAAGAATCCTCCATTAGTCTCTCTCTCTCTCTCTCTCTCTCTCTGAGTAGAAAAAAACAAGGGGGGTGAGAAAACCGAGTATGAACGAGAAGTGGCTTTTCCTCTTTTTCTTTATTTTTTTTAACCCTGGTGGGGTCCACAGTCCACTTGGGGAATAAGGAGGAGAGAAAGAGGTGTAAGTTTTGTTTTCTAGCGAGAAGTTGGGAAAGTTACCTTTTAACAGTGGGCATTGATATGATGCGCCGGTAGGTGGAGTGCGCAGGTTAATGTTGTAGTTTTTTTATTTTGGACAATGATAAATTCGATCCCCCTGTAGGATAATTCACACCACTGGTACGTGAATTGCCGTTCAAAAGCGTCAAAGTCTGAGGTGCGAATTGATCAGGTTCCCTCCTTTTCTTTCTTTTTGCCTTCTATACGGGGCCCACTGATTGCATTTCAACGAGCGAGAGTGAATGGGTAGGTATATTCGAGAAAGTTAAATGTCGCTGTTGGGTGGGGCTATGATGCGCCGGGGGTTGCGGTTGCTAATATAACATCCTCCTGGGAAATGATATTTCCAACCCAGATGTTATTTGTCCTTTTCCCATAAATGATTGCATGTCTACCAAACTCTTGTCTGTCTTCTGTATGAAAACAAAAGAGGGTGGAAATATCATTTGCCTTTGCCAGAGGCGTAAATTTAACCTCTTCCCGATCATATTTCCAACCTTTTTTAGTATTTTTCTCAAAAATGACTTCATTTCTGTCTTCTTTATTTATTTTTTTGTCCCTTCCTTAGGCTTTATTTGTACTGCAAGAAAAACATTTTTTTATGGAAAATTTGTTCTCTTATCTGACCTTTTATCATGTAAATATATTAATTATGAGGATAGGAACAGCTCATTATATTTATGAATCCCCATTAAAAGAAAACGGGCCGAGATATTTCCCATAATGACAATACATCGAAACCCGAATCATGTTATGTACTGGGGGTTATAGCTATTGGTGATTATCTGGGGGAAGAGTATTATGGATACGGGCAAAAATCCGGATAGAAAATATTTTGAGCGGAGAATTCTCAATTTTTGTTGGGAATTTATTTTTCTTTCCATGATTTAAATTAGAATGATAATTCTTTTTTATTAATTTAGAGAGTTACCTTCGTAAGAATTTACTAAGGTAGGTTCGAGTTTTCTATTTTATCATGTAGAAAATGTAAGAAATTTTAGAAATATTTTTTATTTCCAAACTTTTCTAGAAAACTCATGCAATCGAAACCATGGGTAGAGCTCAATGGTTGAAACTTTGAATCTCAACCTAGAGGTCTCATGTTCAATCTCAACTTACCTACCAAAAAAAATTAATGATTGCATTTCTAGTCACTTTTGGTTGTCTTTTCCTAGAACTGAGAAGAAAAGGAATGGAAATATCATTTCTTTTGTTCCAAACCAAGGTCAGGGTACGACCGTCGGGAAATTGAAAACCATAGGCAAGAATCCTATCTATATATATATATATATATAGATGCGCGTAGAAGACAACCCAGCGTACGTTAGTGAGTCGTGGATGCTAAAGTATCCATTGATTAAATGGTTAGAATCTACCCCTTATTTACCACAGCCGCAGCACTATTTGTACAGTCGTACTCATAAGACACTGGGAGAGGGCGGATGATTAAAACAGGGGCCCCATTTATCATCAACCTTTTCTTTATAGGATACCTTTTTCTAATTTAACTAACCCATGAGTCTTGTCGATTGGCACGGTACCTTATAAGGTACAATCATATATTGCCATCGTGGTTATTAGCACTTGATAGATGCTATTAAAAGAGGAAAATGATATCATCACCGCAATGTTTTAAGAAAATTTGGTCAAACGGTACCTCAAAATATCTAAAATAGTGAGATGGAACCCTTGAATTTCAAACTTGTCAAAGAGTTCCATTTTGCTTTTCCTAACAAGGTTTCTGACCGAAATACCCTTCCACCCTCAAAATACATGTTAAGCCATAAAAAAGGGATAAAAAAATTTTCCTTTCTTTTTCTACCAACCCTTCTTTTTCCTCAATCCCCATTAACATCTGGAACAAAAAAAAAGAAAAAAAAAGTGAGTTTTATTTTTGTCCTATTAGGATTTGTGCTTGTAACCCCTAATATCTCATTTAATGTGTTTGATAACTCTGTCTTTTTATGATAGTGTATAAGGATGTCTTAAGGGTGTATTAAGGGTTTAGAAGGGCTCATAAGTGTTATTAATGTTTGATGGCCCTACCATTGAGTTGAATCCTTGCTATGTATTTCATAACTGCCGTGATTAGGGTTGTCTAAGGGTTTATAAGGGTTAATAAGTGTTATTAATGTTTGATGGCCCTACCATTGAGTTGAACCCTTGCTAGGTATTTCATAACTGCCGTAATTAGGGTTGTCTAAGGGATTATCCAAACAATAATCCCTTATTTTTTTGCTTTAATAACCCTACATTTAGGTATTGGAAACCACCTTTTAGTCCATGACCCAATTTTATTCCAATCTGTCCAATTGAAAACACCCTAGATAAGCTCCATTAAGCCACAACTTTATAGCCCCTTTTAAAGTCTTGAAGTTTATGTTGGAGAGTTTAGAACCCCTGTGTAAAATTATAGAAAAATGCCATCATCAATGGTTTCTCTTCTTTTACACTATGATGGACATTTGAATGATGAGGTTTCTTGAGACTATGTCGGGGGGAGGAAGACATTATTATCGGTTTCCCGCCGAATTAATTTTGATGAATTTTCAAAGTGCAATCCAAAGAAGAATTGGTATAACAGAAATGAACATTTTACTATCGATCAAATGTCGATACGTTGTTGATCCATATATAATCACTTTAATCGATGTTGATGATGATGATGCCCTTGAAACAATGTTGAGGATGTTTGAGAGAGACATGTTCAATTATGTGATGATATAAATAACGAAAACCATAAGTGAGAACGGTATTAATTCACTGAATTCGTCAATGCTTCCCCCAAATAATGTTTGTATTAGTAGAACCTCTATTAATCCTAGCATTCTATCTACTTCGATTCCGCTCTAAGAACGTGCACGCGAACGAGAAAATGTCAAACTTCGCCCGCATTTTGAAGTGGACTTGCAAAAAGACTATGAAAGTGAATTTGTCAATGAAGAGATCCTTGATACTAGTATAGGAGGTAGTCTAGGAGAACGCAGCATAAGGTATTTTTGTTCTTTGGTAATCTTTCAAGACTTCCATAGTTCAAATTATGAATTAATCATATGGATTGAGGCTGATTGTATGTTTTCGAACTATACAGGTCTCGATCTGACTTAAATGAAACATTGACAAGTTGTTTGCATGCTAACCATGTTACCGGAGGTATAGATGAGTTACAAAATATTGGAGATCAACGCAGCATAAGGTATTTTTGTTCTTTGGTAATCTTTCAAGACTTTCATAGTTCAAATTATAAATTAATCATATGGATTGAGGCTGATTATATATTTCCGATCTATACAGGTCTCGATTTGACTTAAATGAAACATTGGCAAGTGGTTTGCATGCTAACCATGTTACCGGAGGTATAGATGAGTTACAAAATATTGGAGATCATGAAGTGGACGTCAATAATATTTTTGAAAATGATTTCTGTGTAAGGGGTTTAGATTATGAAGAAGAAGGAAATGATGATGATTATTATTATTATTATGAGGAGGAGGAGTGTGGACCCCGATCCCGAGAGGACGGTGAGCGAGGGACGCGAGATCCCCCTCTCAATCGTCTGAGACCTCCACAAATGTGGATGCTAAAGTATCCATTGATTAAATGGTTAGAATCTGCCCCTTATTTACCACAGCCGCAGCACTATTTGTACAGTCGTACTCATAAGACACTGGGAGAGGGCGGATGATTAAAACAGGGGCCCCATTTATCATCAACTTTTCTTTATAGGATACCTTTTTCTAATTTAACTAACCCATGAGTCTTGTCGATTGGCACGGTACCTTATAAGGTACAATCATATATTGCCATCGTGGTTATTAGCACTTGATAGATGCTATTAAAAGAGGAAAATGATATCATCACCGCAATGTTTTAAGAAAATTTGGTCAAACGGTACCTCAAAATATCTAAAATAGTGAGATGGAACCCTTGAATTTCAAACTTGTCAAAGGGTTCCATTTTGCTTTTCCTAACAAGGTTTCTGACCGAAATACCCTTCCACCCTCAAAAATGGAGAAAAAGTTAGTTTTATTTTTGTCCTATCAGGGTTTGTGCTTGTAACCCCTAATTCTTTTTATGATGGTGTATAAGGATGTCTTAAGGGTATATTAAGGGTTTATAAAGGCTCATAAGTGTTATTAATGTCTGATGGCCTTACCATTAAGTTGAACCCTTGCTATGTATTTCATAACTGCCGTGATTATGGTTGTCTAAGAGTTTATAAGGGTTAATAAGTGTTATTAATGTTTGATGGCCCTACCATTGAGTTGAACCCTTGCTAAGTATTTCATAACTGCCGTAATTAGGATTGTCTAAGGGATTATCCAAAAAATAATCCTTATTTTTTGGCTTTAATAATCCCATAGAAAACCCCACATTTAGGTATTGGAAACCACCTTTTAGTTCATGACCCTATTTTATTCCAATCTGTCCAATTGAAAAGACCCTAGATAAGCTCCATTAAGCCACAACTTTATAGCCCATTTTAGAGTCTTGAAGTTTATGTTGAAGAGTTTAGAACCCCCGTGTAAAATTATAGAAAAATGCCAGAATCAATGGTTTCTCATCTTTTACACTATGATGGACATTTGAAGGATGGGGTTTCTTGGGACTATGTCGGGGGGAGGAAGACATTATTATCGGTTTCCCGTCAAATTAATTTTGATGAATTTCAAAGTGCAATCCAAAGAAGGATTAGTATAACAGAAATGAATGTTTTACTATCGATCAATGTCGATACGTTGTTGATCCATATATAATCACTTTAATCGATGTTGATGATGATGATGCCCTTGAAACAATGTCGATGATGTTTGAGAGAGACATGTTCAATTATGTGATGATATACATAACGAAAACTATAAGTGAGAACGGTATTAATTCACTGAATTCGTCAATGCTTCCCCCAAACAATGTTTGTATTAGTAGAACCTCTATTAATAATAACATTCTAACTACTTCGATTCCGCTCTAAGAGCGTGCACGCGAACGAGAAAATGTCAAACTTTGCCCACTTTTTGAAGTGGACTTGCAAAAAGACTATGAAAGTGAATTTGTAAGTGAAGAGATCCTTGATATTAGTATAGGAGGTGGTCTAGGAGAACACAGCATAAGGCATTTTTGTTCTTTGGTAATCTTTCAAGACTTTCATAGTTCAAATTATGAATTAATCATATGGATTGAGGCTGATTATATATTTTCGAACTATACAGGTCTCCATCTGACTTAAATGAAACATTGACAAGTTGTTTGCATGCTAACCATGTTATTAGAGGTATAGATGAGTTACAAAATATTGGAGATCAACGCAGCATAAGGTATTTTTGTTCTTTGATAATCTTTCAAGACTGTCATAGTTCAAATTATGAATTAATCATATGGATTGAGGCTGATTATATATTTTCGATCTATACAGGTTTCAATTTGACTTAAATGAAACATTGGCAAGTGGTTTGCATGCTAACCATGTTACTGGAGGTATAGATGAGTTACAAAATATTGGAGATCATGAAGTGGACGTCAATAATATTTTTGAAAATGATTTTTGTGTAAGGGGTTTAGACTATGAAGAAGAAAATGATGAAAATGATGATGATTAATATTATTATTATGAGGAGGAGGAGGAAGAAGAAGTGGAGGACGAGGATGATCATCATGAAAACATCGTTGTTAGTCCAACCACTAAGCCTATCAACGGAGCCTACAACAGAGGCTTTCCTATCAGAGGGGGTACTCCTATCAGAGGTGGTACTCAATTGGTTCTGAGTGACGGTAGTGGGCCAATGGAAGTATATGGCATGTATGTGGGAGACCAAGATATAGAAGCTGATATATTAAAATTTGACCAGTTAACAGTTGGGGCAATGTTTAATGACATGAGACACTTCAAGAAGGTTGTTCGAGAATATGCTATTCAATAGATATTCCCATCAAGCAAAAAGTACTCCGTTCGATGCAAGGAAGATGGTTGCAAATGGCGTATAACGGGTGTGAATCATATTACTTTTGTGGTAGTGAAGTCGATTGTTGCGTACCATACGTGTACAGCTAAAATAAGGGGCAAGGATCACCCTCTCGTTACAGTAGCTTGGGTAGCTGAGACATGTTTACTTTTATTCGCTCGTCCAGAAAACGTCTGTCCGTAAAGTCCCTTGAAACTACAGATTTCGTCGATTTGATAACTCGAACGTGTAGTTATCGTGCCTTCCAAACATATGGACCTCCGTGTGGACATGCAATCGCAACCATTAACATCACATAATTCGATCCGAACGATTACTGCGACGAATGTTTTGATGCAGAAAGGTATCGGGATACATACGCTGAGGTTGTACACGCAACACTAGATCGGACACAATGGCATGAAAGTCCAGAACCGTTGATGACAATATTTCTACCGCTTACGAAGCGACCGCCTGGAAGGCCACGTAGGAGAAGAATGGATTGCGAGTTGAAAGGTGGATTACATTACAAGTGCACCCGATGCCGACAACTTTGTCACAATAGAAGAAGTTACAAAGAACCTCCCGTCGTCGGACCGAACCTCGAAAAAACTGCTATTAGACCTTCTGCAACAATACTCACGAGGTCGGTGTACCTTGTCAAGGTCCATTCTTTGCGTAAGCGTGTGGGTTTTTTTAGGAGAAGTTGTATATGATTTTTTTTATGTACTCATATACTCTTATGAATTTTTTTGTTATTTTGTAAACAGTTGCTGTATTCAGATACACTTATAATTTTTTTGGAGTTGAAGTCACCCTATTTTTGAAATGATGATTGATCGATTGCTGAGTTATTACAGTGGGTCCCACAGTTTTGCATAAGTCGGCCTGATATGGTCGAGTAATAATAGAGGTCTCTCCATCCCTGGTAATTTCTAAATTTTCATATGTGATACTCCCATTTCATCTCTTTGTCACCCCATTTTCATATGTGACACTCCCATTTTCCTTGACCTGGTAACCCCTTCCAGGACCAACAGACATGAACCGAAAATTTTCCAGGTATGATAACCCCATTTCATCTCTTGGTCAGCCCATTTTCATATGTGATACCCCCATTTTTCTTCACCCGGTAACCCCTTCCAAGCCCAACAGATAAGAACTGAAATTTTTCCAAGTTTGATACTCCCATTTCATCTCTTGGTTACCCCATTTTCATATGTGATACTCCCATTTTCCTTGACCTGGTAACCCCTTCCAGGCCCAACAGACATGAATCGAAAAAATTTCAGGTGTGATAACCTCATTTCATCTCTTGGTCACCCCATTTTCATATGTGATACCCCCATTTTCCTTGACCTGGTAACTCCTTCCAGGCCCAACAGACATGAACCGAAAAATTTTCAGGTGTGATAACCTCATTTCATCTCTTGGTCACCCCATTTTCATTTGTGATTCTCCCATTTTTCTTGACCTGGTAACCCCTTCCAGGCCCAACAGATAAGAACCAAAAAAATTTCAGGTGTCATACTCTCATTTCATCTCTTGGTCACCCCATTTTCTTATGTGATACTCCCATTTTCCTTGACCTGGTAACCCCTTCCAGGCCCAACAGACAAGAACCGAAAATTTTCCAGGTGTGATAACCTCATTTCATCTCTTGTTCACCCCATTTTCATATGTGATACCCCCATTTCCTTGATCTGGTAACCCCTTCCAGGCCCAACAGACATGAACCGGAAATTTTCCAGGTGTGATAACTCCATTTCATCTCTTGGTCACCCCATTTTCATATATGATACCCCATTTTCCTTGACCTGGTAACTCCTTCCAGGCCCAACAGACACGAACCGAAAATTTTCCAGGTGTGATAACCCCATTTCATCACTTGGTCACCCCATTTTCATATGTGATACCATTTTCCTTGACCTGGTAACTCCTTCCAGGTAAAAGATGGTTGTAAGCCTGTAATATTTTTAAAATAAACAGAACCGCCTGAGGGGTATTTAGGTAAACAACATGTCAGAAAAAGTAAAATGGACCCATTTCACAAAATTTAAAATGTGGGGGTACCATTTCACTATTTCCGCTATTTTTTGGACCCTTTTAACCAAATTTCCATGTTTTAATAGATGGGCGGAAGCATCTTGTCATTTAGTATTTAAAGAGCTACAGATATTACAATTCCGTTTGGTTGCGGGATTTTTTTTGGTTATTGGGTTTTCTGTGGAACAAAAAACTCCCTCGGAGATTGGTGGAAAAAAAAAACTCTCTGGAAGTATCCTGATAAAATAAAAATCTCATGTTTGGTTCACCGGACTATGGTGGGAAAAAAAAGCTTTGTTTGGTTGCTTGAACCGTTGGGAAGAAAATAACTCTTCTGTAAGCTTATTTTTGGTTCCTGGGATATTTTTTTCCAGGGTAGGGTTTCGTGCGGGGTTATTTTGGATCCTGGGATTATTTTGGGCCCAGCAACCAAACGTGGGTTTCCTGCGGAAATTCCACAAAATTCCCGAGAACAAAAAAAATTCCAGCAACCAAACAGACTTAGATCTCTGCAGATTAACGGCTGAGATTGTAAAGAGGCACAATTTAAAGAGCTCTCGCGAACATAAAAAAGTATTGGAAGAGACAAGCGGGACCTAATTGGAATCGACAAACATAAAGTTAGGCATCATATCCACGTCAGTATGTCTCGTCTTATTCCCTTTCAAGACAAACGAAAAGGGGTGTCATTTGTAATTTTAAGGGATCTTTTCTGATCCGTGCAAAAAAAAAAAAAGAGGAGATATTTTGCCAAGATACGTAATTAGCACAATTTAATCATGATTAAGGCGTAATTAATGGCGTTTCTTAGTTTTTTTAGAATAAAATAGAAATTTGGCAGAGAGAGAGAGAGAGAGAGTTTCTCCTCCTTTTCTCCTTGCAGATTTTCGATCCCTCCCTCTCTTTTTCTTTGAAAGAAGATCGGGTCGGATTTTAAGCTTTTTTAGAATCGAATTTCAGGTAAGATTTCGATCTTACTCACAAATTTTTATTTTTTGTTTGTTTGATTTATTTTTTGTATGATTTGGTGGACAGTTTGTGTAATATTAGGGTTTTCGTTGCTAGTTTTGTCTTTTCTGTACTTCATGGCTTGGAATTTCCGGTGAGAGTTATAAACGAAATCTCGAGCACATTTTTTGTTTTTGTATGATTTGATTTAGGTTTGTGTCTAGGTTATGTGAGTTTGGTTGTTGATCTAGGGTTTCTTGACTTGGACTTTCCTGCTAGAGTTTGAGATTTTTTTAGTTTATTTTTCTTTGTTTGAATTGATGGAGATGGAGATCTCAAATCATGTCCAGGAGTCTTCTTGTTTTTATTTGTCATGCTGGTTTGGGTTTCCTTGCAAAATTGTTTTTTTTCCCTATATTTTGCTGGGGATTAAGTTGGTTTTGTTTTTGAG
Source organism: Tasmannia lanceolata (assembly GCF_043159265.1). Classification (NCBI taxonomy): domain Eukaryota; kingdom Viridiplantae; phylum Streptophyta; class Magnoliopsida; order Canellales; family Winteraceae; genus Tasmannia; species Tasmannia lanceolata. Next base: position 10,406,756 of record NW_027518690.1, on the reverse strand, counting down.
TTCCATGTCTTTACCTTTTCATGGCTTTGAATTTGTGGTACTAGGTCAGGATCTTGAATGTGATTTCTTGTTGTGACTGACCTTTTTCATTTTCTTTTTGTTCAATCCAGGGCCATTTCAAGGAGTTAGAGATTTTCTTTCTTTCCTTTTTTTTTTTTTTTTTGTTTTTTTGAATGGTGCGGAGTTAGAGATTTTCTTGCTTAATTTCTCTTCCTAATTTCCAGGTTTCTGGGATTTTTTAGCTTGAGGATATATATTTAAGTTTTTCTTTTCTCCTTTGCATGAGATTGCCTGATTTTTCTGTAATATCTGCATTTTCTAATATTTGGTATGATTGAAAATTACTGGATTTGGTTTTTTATTTTTATGCCTTTTGTGGGATCTGCTTCTGCTTCTGCCTTTTTTTTTTCCCTGTTCAGTATTCAGGGTTTTTGACCAAAAGTCCTATAAGAGCTAGTTGTGTTTATTAAGTATTCAGGGTTTCTGACCAAAAGTCCTATAAGAGATCTAGTTGTGTTTATTAAGTTTTTCTTTAATATTTCAAGTTATATCTGGTTTTGGTATGTGCTCCAATGTTGCTAAATTTCATAGCAATTTATGTGTTTGTTTATCTTATTTGCTAATGGTAGCCTGGTTGGAGGCTTAAGTGGTTGGTGATTTATGCCTTAAATTTACCATATAATGGTTCCAAATTTGTGTTTTTTCGCTTGCTTTTATTTGTGTCTTCTTTGATTTTTTTATTCCTTGCTTTTATGGACTTTCAAAAGCTTCCATAATTTTTACAAGATTTCCAAGGATTTCCATAAACTTCGACAAAGTATTTTTGCTTTTGCGGGGATTGAAGTCAGGACTTAAACAATTATTTTATTCCTTGGTCTCAAAGGACTCCACCAATGCAACCAAAGTCCAAGCAAAAAGCGGTATCTGTATTGAATTTCAATTAGCTGTGCTTTGGTCCAGCCCAGCTTTTAATATTTGACGTCTTGCTGTGGGGTCTATAGAGAATCCAAGATGATTTAAAATTCACAATTATGTTCATTATGAATTTGGCTGAGCTTTAAATAAGTTAAGTGATGATGGATGCTTTCATAAATCAGCTTGCGAATGACTCTTTTATGCATTATTCTTTTTTCCAATCATTATTAGATTCCTCTCTTTCCGAATGTATTATATAGCAGATGTAAAGGCTAGATGAATAGAAACTGTGTGTTTTTATCATGGATCTAGTCTATCTCTCTTTCAATCATGTGGAATACTTTTCTTCTTGAAAGAAATCTATGGAGAACAGATCTCTGAATCCATGGCGACTGGCTATGATTGATGAAGAGGCAATCCATAATTTTCACATCTAAGTTACACAGGTACTCCATAGCTAGGCAAAGTTGAATGACTCGATCTATTTGATATGAACTTGGAGACCAGCATATTTCTAGAGGATCCAAACCACAGAATTAAAGTCTATATAAGCCTTCCACAAGAGAACCATGAGTGATACCTGATTGCTTCCATCTTTGGTAGTGCTGTTTACTTATAAACATGTCAAATATACCAATTAATATTTGTAATAAGCACCAACTCATAAACTTTCTCTTTTTGGTTTTCCAGGGACCATTAAAGATGGATTGCCCAAGGAGACTCGTTACTGTTGAGAAGATTTCCCAGGATAATGCAATGGAGTGCACATTGGATATGAAATCAAGGGGACATCAAAATCTAGAGGAAGTCATCTGCCCAGCACCTCGTCGTGCTGATACTTCTTGTGTTGTAGATAAGTTCAACCGATTCTACTGCAAACCAAGATGGTGAGTGTGCTATTTTTTTCAGTTGAAAATTTTAAATCCCTGGGCTAATTTTTCAGCATAATGAGTTCAAAGATGAATAATTTCTGTACCTGCTTCTCATCACACTTGTCTTTTCTGTATACTGCTTATGGTCTTTATTTTATTTCTAGTACAAAACCAAGTGTTATTTTCTCTATTTCCCTTTCATTAAAAAAAAAAACTATTAATAGCGGTCTTCATGGGAATCTTTCATGGCCACACTCATTCCGCTTTTTCCAAAAATTGTTCCTTCCTATTAACATATCATATATAGATTGGCATAATTGATATTTGCTGCAACTTGAGCAATATACAGCAGGCCAAATTGTTCGCTTCTTTCAAAGTCATTAGAAGTGCATTTCTTCACATGTCTGATGGCGTCTAACATGCTGACGCTTTCTAGTTTTCACTTTATGCTAAATATTAAGTCTTCACGACATGCATGAGTATTGTGCATTTGGGTGTCAAGGTTATTCACATATATTTTCTGCTATGATTTGTCGACACGGACACGGAAAACCCGCAAACTTTAAAAACGGGGACACAGCTAAAATAGAAAGTATATGTAATCATGATTTGTGGATATGAATTCGTGTGTTCAGTTTCGACATGAATACGAGTTGTCTAAATGAGGTGAACACAATATTCAATAAAAAAACAGAATGTCACACTTGACACAGTACAAAAACATATCCACACACCCACATTAAGTCTAACACTTCCAACAATACTGGTAAAAGTGTCCAAAGGAGTGTCGACACGTGTGGGCACGCGTGTCCTGTTGGACACGGCAGGACGCGTGTGTCGGGAATAAATTCGAAGTGTCAACCAAATCATAGATTTTCTGTGCTTACATATCTTTGTGAAGGTGTGCTTCTCTTTTTTTTCCTTGGAGAGGGACCGTAGGGAGTTTTGTGGAAGTAGGAAATGGATCGCAAGTATCTAAGCATCTCTTTGGTCAATGAATGCGAATATAGAACGAGTGATGTGATCCAGCAGCCCTAGTGATTATAATCAGTTACTTTTGTGTTGGGCATGTGCTATTCTTTCTTATATGTAAGATTTTTTTTTTGATTTAGTGACATTTTATTTATCCTAGCCCAGACCCCGCAATGGCAGGAGCTTCGTGCAGTGGGCCGCCCTTTCTTTTTATGGGGAATGCCTACATCAACCTATGACCCGATATACTCCTTTCACCCGTGGTCTGCTAACCCTTTTAAAACCACACCGTACATCCTTTTAACCACGGCCCACTTACCCCTATATCCTATTAGCTAACTATTTAAACCTCTTGTATTCCCTCTCTTCTATCCTATTGGCTAATCCTATAGCCCTACAACTTAATGACACCTCCTCCTTTAAAATTCGTCAAACACCCTAAAAGATAAATAATTTGGTGAATTAACGAAAAAGGAAAACGCCTACCCTTGCGTCACGGTATGCCTTCTCACACTCTCCATTTCTTCTTCTTTATATCATTTCCCCCTTTCCTCTTGGCTGGTGTAGCCGACGACATCATCCCCCTCACACCCCTCCCCCCTCCCTCTCCACATTTTCTCTGCTCTTCTACATTTCTCTTCTCCCCTCCGATCCCACAGTCTGGGAACCTACTGCTACCACCACCGGGCCCTTTTCCCCCACCTCTCAGGTCCCTCTTTTCTTCAGTTGTTGTTGCTATTGCAGCCTCTCAGATCCCACACTTTCTTCCATTTTCTGCCGCCGTTGCAGCCCCCTCACTTCCCATTCTATTCTTTCTCCATATCTCCACTTTTCTACCTTCTTTCCCTTTATCTTTTTTTTTCCTCCTTTTCTTCACTCCGTCTTCCTTTCTCTTGTTTTCTCGGATCAGTCCACCTACTCCCCAACACTCTCTCTCTCCACTTACATCTGGACAAGATATGCCTGAGTGACATGGTGGAAGCATGCGGAAAGAAGGTGAATATCGTATTCTTCACCCTGTTGGAGAAGAACACCCTGTCCTCTGATAAAAACCCATGAAACCCCAAGTAAATAAGAGAAAAACATTGAACCCACGAGGAAAGAAGCAAACTGAAATAAGTTTATTCAATGAAATATGATCCATACACCTCACACATCCACCTTTATAGAAAATCAAATACTTCTCTCAGTCAAACTCTATCTCTAATCCAGCTAGGATTAAGAGAAACTCTTATCTATAATCAAACTCTATCTCTATTTCTATTAGGATTTTGATAAACTCTAGTTGAACTATAACACTTGCTAACTTAATTCCTATTAAAGACTTTTAACATCAACTAGTTTCAACTAACTACAACCTAAAATATCTTCTAATTCTAGTGAGACCCAAAACAAGGAAACTCTCTTTTACCAGTTTCCCCCACTTGAATGAAACTCGTCGAGTTTAGCTTTGGTTACTCCCTAATGAAGCAGGTTGGTGTCGTACGCCCATAACTTAGTGCACATCATATGGCGGGTATCCATGTCAACAGCATTGTATAAGCCTTCGTCTTGATAATATTTTTTAAACGATACATGGCAGCGATTGTTACTCTTTGCATACTTGATTTTATACATGGATCCAAAAACACTGTGTCTTTGTTGCAGTTCTTCCTCTTGTTTTGGCATGCATCAGAAATCTCGAAAACTGGATCATGTTGCAGAAGATTTGACTTGTAACCGTCGTATGTGACTCCATCACTTTCTGCTTCCAGGGATTCTTCTTCTTCGAATTTTGACCATTTGTTAACAACTTGATTCACTAACGTTGGTGGAATTTCTTTTTCGCAATCGTTCTTGGTAATTTCTTCTTCACAATCATTCTTGACAATTTCTTCTTGCTGTTGACGTCGATCCACACAAGTTCTCAGCCGATCAACTTATTATCCTCACACTTCCACTACCTATTGAAACTCCCGAACCCCCTGGTTTTTAGCTGCGAAACACCCCCATTTGTTGCTGTTTAACACCCCCCTCTTTCTTCGGCGCAGCAGGAGACGACGGCCCACTTGACGCGGTGGAAGTTGGAGGAGGGTGGATTGGAGAGGTGATCCTACTAAGAATGAGGGGATATTCAGATCAAAATGGAAAAAATCAGGGGCGGGTGTTGTGGCTAAAATTTATGAACTTGGGATGGTTTTGTGAGGTGTTAACAGTGAAGAGAGGGATGCTTTGCAGCTAAAAATCAGGGCATTTTGGGAGGTGTTACGACAACAGTGGTGTTTTTTTCATGACTAAAAATTAAGGGGTTTCGGGAGGTTTCAATCAGTAAGGGAAGTGTGCGAATAACAGGTTGATCGGCTGTGAACTTAGGCTGGTCGGCGGCAAGAGCAAGGTATTTCTGGGTTGAGGGAAACACAAGGAATTCGTTAGGTTTGGGGGTTTCTGGGTTTAAAGAATGGTGTTTTGAAGGCAGCAATGTGTGCTGAATCTTTGTGAAAAGTGGAACTGAGAGGTTCTGTGGATCGGCTTGTTGGCGAACTAATCCAGGGAAGATGGCTGAGACTTGATGCTGTTGCGACCAAAAGTCAGAGGCCGAACCATCATGACCATCATGGGTCTGGCTGGGATCTGCGAGGCTAATGAGGCAGAAGCGAGAGGTTTGCTTTGCATTTAAAATGGTTTATGGAAAACAATATAGGACCGCTGATAGTGGAAGGTCACTCAACTAATGTGATTGCTTGGGCATCAAATCGCGGATGTGGTCCATGGAGGCTTTACAAAATTTTAGATGAAATCTGGGATTTGGTTAGTTTTCTGCATCCCCAGCTCGTGCATTGGAGGAGATCGGCAAACACTTTTGCCGACGGCCTTGCGAAAGAAGGTGTGGCATTACAATCCACTGTTGTTGTTGTTGTTTTTTTTTTTTTTTGAGAAGTTAACGGATTTCATTCCAGAAAAAAGAATATACAAAAGAAGGGACAAGCGGTCCCAGATACATAAAGAAGACCCCCTACAGGGGATCCGGATGGGTGTAAATTTGGTGAAGGTTTGGGACAGAAAAGATTGCATATTGGTGATCGTGCGAATCAAGGAGGCTGAGAGAAGGGGTTCTCTGTTGGAAACCTAGACGGTTGGCGACTTTTGGGTGTGATCGGGTTGCGGCTGAGACCCTACGGCAACACAGGGAAGGCCTGGGTTTTTTGAATGATGCAACTTCTGACGATAGATGATAACTACTGGATGAAAACCTTGAAGGTTTTCTGTGGCTATGCTGGAAGTGTGGACTGTCTGTGAGGCAAATCCTCACCAGAAATTTGAGCCTCTCGGTTGGTGGTAGTTTGATGGTTGAAGCAAGCTGGGTTGATCTGAGGAGACTGATACCACTTGACGTGGTGGAAGCATGCGGAAAGAATGCGAAGATCACCATCTTCAGCCTGTTGAAGAACACCGTCTCCTTTGATAAAAACCCTTGAATCCACACGAAAAGAAGCAAATTGAAATAAGTTTATTCAATGAAAGACGATCCATGCACCTCACGTCCACCTTTTATAGAAAATCATATACTTCTCCTACTCAAATGTCATCTCTGATCCAACTAGGATTCGGATAAACTCTATCTCGAATCAAATTCTATCTCTAATCCAACTGGGATTAGGATAAACTCTAGCTGGACTATAACTCATGCTAACTTAATTCCTATTAAAGACTTAATATCAAATAACTACAAACTAAAATATCTTCTAATTCTAGTGGGACCAAAAACAAGGAAACTTTCCTACATCACTGAGGCGCGTCATGCCATCCAGGTATAGGCTACCCAAATTTCTCCCCCGAATCTTTTTCCATCGGCTCTACTCTATCTTCCACAATCAGTCCTACCCTTGTCACCCTCAAAACAATAGCCTGAGCATAACTTCCACCCTTTCCCATCACCTAGTAGATACCCTTTTGGCCATAGGCATTTTTTGTAGACCATCTTATTTATTTGATGGAGCTAATTCGATATCTGATTTGTGTTGATCAATTAGATGATTTCCCTTTTTAGAACTTCTTGTTTGGAACTTCGATGAGTAACTTCTATCGATTAAAGATTTTATGAAAACCTTAGCTGTCTTTTGATTATTATGTGCTGTTTATTTTGTTATGGGGAAAGAACATCCAATGTAGGTCATCTAATCTACTCCTTCAGTTAAAGTGTTTTTTCCTTTTGCCTTTCCCAAGGCTTGATGATCCATGTTGAGAGAATCCCGTTCCATGATTAGAAGCTATCAATCAAGCCTCCATCCCATATTATAGCCCCAAAGATCTTTGTCGGGCACTATACTAGTCGATACTCCTATGGATCCAAATAAAGTTATTACATGATCAAGAAAAGTTCTTTGACGATTTAAGCAGATACAGACAACTTGTCGGGAAGCTTATTTGACTATCACTTGTCCTGACATTTTTTTAAGGACAGTCCTGACATTGCTTTTGCAATTAGCGTGGTAAGTCAGTTCATGCGCTCACCCATAGTAATTGAAAGGTGTTCAAGGTGAAGGAATTATTTTTAAGCCCAGTGTTACTTGAGTTTAGGAGTTATTCTGAAACAGACTGTGATTCCTATATCTGTTGAGATGTATTAAGCCGAATTTATTTTGTTTCATTGATGAAATACCTACGGAAGGTTGTAAGTTTATAGGATCAAATGTAAACTGGTAGGAGAGGATGCCTTGGACAATCTCGATTCTCCAGGAAATATGCCATCGGATGCCTTGTCTATGTCGTTGATGTTATTATTCTAATAGAGAATAATGTAAACTGTGTTCCGTGATCAATAAAAAATATTTCATGGAATATTCGTGGGCTGAGTTGTATGAGAAGGGGCGGAGGAGGGAGGGGGAGACAATTGAGTGGGTCGGAGAGAAGATAGCATTACTAATAAATTGAACAAGCTACCATATTTAAGCTCATAAGTTTCAAGAAATTAATCTAGCTAACCCTGGGTTTGGACCAGCAAATCATCATCAGCTACACTCAATTTTTTCTTAGTCCAAATAATTTTAAGAGGCTCGGCAAAATGGCAAATTCAAAAAAAGAAGAAAAAGTAATCAAGGGTCTTTGGCAATTCTTTTTAGTCATCAGCTAATTCTGTTATATGGTGTGGAGTTTGTAATGCCCGTTTCTTAAATTTTTTTATTGCAGCAACTTACCAGTACTCCATAGAGGAGATACTGGGCTCGAATTCATGGATATATTTTTGAACAAGGTACTTAACCTTTCTGATTTTCCTTCCTGCACTGCTAGTAATGATTCTTGGCCCATAGCATCTAATTTTTCTGATCTCCGCATTTCACTGTTTTCAGGATGATCTCGAAGACCAGATGGGCTTCTTCTGCGGATCTCCTCCAGTTCGTACAAACAACCCGTTAGTCCATGATGTACGGTTTGTAAGGCAATCCTCACACTTTGCATCTCCCTTGGGAGGTTCTCATGGGGGAAAATCTTCACCGAGGGCAGAAAGAGTGCCCTCTTGTGGGGCTTCCTTCGGAGGTAAGCCCCTCGTAAGAATTGAAGGTTTTTCTTCTGGTAACTCTAAGTCTCAATGCATTGTCTCTGCATTTGCCTGATCTAACCTTTTGACCTCTAGAAAGCTTCTGGCCCCTGTATGATAATTTTCGGACCCAGTAGGTATTTCACCCTTTTTTACTAGTCTCGTCTTGTACAAATCGCTGAGTCAGTGTCGAGTAGAAAACTTCTATGTTTGTTTGATTGGTGTCCGTTGAGTTTTGATAGAGTTTAAACTGGATTCAGTTGAACTCTCTCCGTAGGATGGATGGAAATGTACAGAGGACGTTTGTTACAATGAGATTGTTGGTCTGTCATAGTGGAAACTAGACAGACTAAATTGCAATGAAGCTATTATGTTGGATGAGATTGTTGGAACCTTTCTCCTTTTTACAATCACACTCCTTTTTATATCTTGCGATTCCTAATAGGCTAGATGATCTGTTTTTTTAATAGAGCTCCACTGCTTAGTCCTTGTTCCTTTTCGATTTTGAGAATTGAATTTTAGCCCAAAACTGATTATTGGACTCAAACCAATTCTCAAAAGCCAAAACAAAGTGGACCAGACTGAATAGCCCATCAATGTTCCCTAAAATCTTCACTTTAAATTGTATAAGAAGTGATGGATCACAATTATTGTGGGGCCTGCTGCCATGAATGCGTAATGGGTTTGCATTTGCACGCCCAAAACATCTATACCCCCCTTCAGGCAATCGTAGCCCTTCAATTGATGCCTTGCGGTGATAAAAAAAAATTAAACCCTCGCACCAAATTGGAAATCTTCATTGATATTAAGAATAAAATTGTCATTCATTCAGGAGATTTCTTCAATGAAGTACCCTCTAGATGACCAGTTCAGATCAGATTTACGTTATTTTCCCATTTGGTATCATTCTTCTGACACGAACCACTACTTTGCAGAGAAGCTGTTTCCGTGACTCGAACCTGTGACTACCAGGTCACAATGGAGTAACCTTACAGTTGTGCCAAGGCTCACCCTCATCTTGTTGTAGATAGGTAGTCAGCTAAAAATCATTCCATAGAATGATAAAAAAAGGCGGATCGGTGAGGCTCCCACCATTGCGTGGTCTGGGGAGGGCTAGAGATGTATGCAGCCTTACCTCTGCTTTGCAGAGAGGCTGTTTCCGTTACACGAACCCGTGACCACCAGGTCATAATGGAGCAACTTTACCATTGCGCCACGGCTCTGGCATTGCACGCAGATGAAAGGAAGACATTATTTAGCATGTTGGTTCTTTGTTGAATGCCTCAACATATACAGGGGAATGATAAATTGGCACCCTTTTCTTTCCCGGGCGAGCCCTTTGTAGTGCAAAAAGAGAATCATAAATAAATGCATTAGAGGAACCTGGACCGGGATAGAAAGGGGGTGAATTTATCAGTTCCCATATATATGAAGTTATCCGAGATAGACTATCTAAATCATATAACCCACATACAAAAATCGTTGAAGGTTGAGATCATCCAAAATTTAATTACAACCATGTAAGTACGCGAGGATGATCCAAGTGGGGCCTTCTGGCTTGAATCCTAATGGATTTGTATCCTCTAAGCCCAAAAAACTTCCCTTTCGGACAATCCTAGCCCTTCAATTGATGCCTTGCAATTGAATGATCAAAAGAAGTAAAACCCACCAGCCCAAATTGAAAATTATCATTGATCTCAAGAAATAAATCACCATCTTTACATTAGATATCTGTTAGAATATGACCATTGGATTGATTAAGTGCTAGAAGGGTTATGTAGCAAGACTAGACAAGTAGTTTAGATTAGGATTTATCTTTCCTATGTTCATCTCTCTCTCTCTCTGAGGTTTCTATTTGAGCACCGATTGTAGTTAGTTGTATTATTGTAATCAACCAAGATTAATAAAAATTTCACTCCTACAATTTCCACCACGAGCCCCAACCTATTTACTGTCTGGATCAGATTACATCACTGATAAGTTGATAACCATAGACAACCATATTTTAATAATTGCACTAACTCATCTTGCACGAACAAAATTGGATGAACTTTAAATTAGAGAAAAAAAATTTTGGTAGAAAAACTGGAATGGAACCCCAATCCTCTAAGTCCAATAATGGAGCCTTGACTGTTGAGCCTCTAGGCTCAATCCCAACTTTAAATTAGAAATGTTAGAAAGGCTATGAAATCTCTCTATCACATTCAACCACAAAAGAACACAAAAAGAAATCAAAGATTCATTAAACATACAAGCTTCGTAATCAAAAAATAAATATTCATTAACCCTGTTTTAATAGATACCCCCGTCGCCCGTAAATCTTGAATAGTAAAAGAACACATGAATCAGTTTCATTGAACTTACAAGCTTTACAATCAAAGAATAATAAACCAATATATTCATTAAGAGACCCTAATCAACAGAATCAATACAGCTAATCAGACGAAACTGGCATCTTAAATCGACATATCGGACACATATTGCTCTTCTCCAACCACTCAATAATGCACGTCTCGTGAAACATATAAGAACATGGCAATTTCTTATTTTTCATTCCCACCGAAAACTCGTCCAAACAAACCACACAACTCTCGCCTTCCCGCTGTTCGGAATTCATTGATTCCATCAAATCCCAGTCGATCTCTTCTTCTTCTTCTGCCTCCTCCTCTCCTTCTTCATACTCAAATGCGATGAATTCCTCGACTTCAAAGATGATTTCCAGATTCATCAAACTCATTTGAAGCACTTTTTCAGCATGGTGGAGCCAATCAAGATACATCTCCTCTTGCAAGACTTGGCGATGGCGAAACGTTGAAACCGAAAAGCATCTGACCCACCAAACTCCTACAATCCCCAGGTAGAATTATGTCGCAGAGATAGTAGGTAAACTCTCTTTCGAACGATTCAATTATCTCCTGCTGGTCGCTTCTTTGGGAGGTATGGCGAATTCGGATCATTACTCTTTGTTCTTGGGAAGAATCATTGTGTGGCTGCAGAGATGTTATTGTACGTAGATTGTAGAAAGACATTGTTGAAGAAGAAAGGTTGATTCAGATAGAGGTATTTGGAGAAGAAGAACAAGGACAGTTACTTGGATTTGTTTCAAGTAGTAAAATAAACTCAAGGAGTTTGAGATAAAAAAGGAGATGTCTATAGTAAATTGAAAGTGTTTCTAAAACGTGTGAAAAATAGGGAGGTTGATATATGTTAATAGCGTTGGGAAACCTCTAATTGGTTTGGGAGTGCCTAAAATAAATAGGGAGTTTGAGATAATCTTGGAAGAAAGAGATAGATGTCAAACATAGTAGTTGTGAAATATGGAATTATTTCTCCTACAATCTCTCCCTCTTTCCTTTTTCACTATTTGTTTAGCTAATGACATTTAATACAAAAGGGGGCGAATATAAGTCGATTTTAATCTTAGATTTTACAATCTGTCTCTCTCTATATGATAAACTCGCCCCCTCTTCTTCCCTAGGCCAGCCCCTTGTAGTGCAAAAAAGAGAATCATAAATGCACTAGAGGGGACTAGCCCGGGGAAGAAAAGGGGGTGAATTTAGTAGTTCCCATATATACATACGTCGTGTTAGATTTGTACTAGGAAACTTCTACTGTAGTCTCTTTGAAGGAGGAAATCTTCGTATACTAGATCTCTATAATAAATGGAAATTCGTTTTCTAAAAGCATCCCTCGCTATCTATGAATTTACATCTTTGCCTTGAAATCTTAAGCATTCCCCAGTGTCGTCGGATCAAGGGTTTTGAACATCGTTCAGATCTCGGTCGTCCGATAAAATCCAACACATGAACAGTCTAGATCATCTAAAATGATACGCCAGATTGAGTCTCAAATCCTAGCCCTTCAATTGCTCTTGCAATTGCAAAGATCAAATGAAATAAAATCCATCATGCCAAAAATAAAAGTTTTATCCATCTCCTGTTACTATTTTCTTACTATTTAGGATATACAATGAATGAAATTTAAATTAGTAAGGCTCTTCTTTTTTGATACGTACACCTCTCGTTAAAAATCTTCATCAATAAAAGAACTAAAACTGAGTAAAAAAAGTTACAAGCTATATCATTAAAGAAACATCCACTAACCCTAATAAAAAACAGATTCAATAAGACTAATTAGATGAAGTTGAAATCTCAAATCGGCAGATTGGGCACGTATTGCTCTTTTCGAACCACTCAACAATGCACGCCTCGTGGAATATATGCGAACATGGTATTTTCTTGACCTTCATCCCTACTGAAAATTCATCCAAACAAACCACACAACTCTCACCCGAATCCTTCTCGTCACAAATCTTCGTCTCTAACGCCGGGATCCCTCCGAACCCACTCCGGCGACTGGAATTCATAGATTCTGTCAAAACCCAGTTGGTCACTTCTTCTTCGTCGTACTCAAGTGTTATAATTTCCTCCACATCAAATAAGAGTTTCAAATTCATGCCGCCCATTTGAATTGCTTCTTCTCCATATCTGATGCACAAAGGAACCATCAGGTCTTGCAAGTTTTGGCGGGTTTGTGGCAAATAGTTGAAAAAGGAAAGCATTGTATTGACCAACATGTTACATATCTCTGGTGGATTTATGTGGCAGAGATAAAAAATAAACTCTTTTTCTAGGTATTCAATCTCCATCTCGTTGATAACTTGAGAGTACGCTATCATATGTTCAGTAATAGTAGAGTGAATTTCGATGAATAATTTTGGGGCTTCCGAAGAATTGATGCATGGCACTAGAGATGGTGTTGTAAGTACTTTAACAAAAGACATTATGGAAGAATACTGTATGGAAGAAAAAAAAAGGTAAGATAAAGATATGGTGGTATAATTTGAAGTGCTTGTTCTCTTATACAAAAGTCAAGTAAAATAATTAGAAACTTGTGATTTTGTGAAATATGGAGAGATACTCTTTCCAAACGAGGAATTCTATATCACATGCCTAAAATTAGTTTCCTAAAAGATAACGTCTTCAAAAGATATTTTCGAAAGTATCCCTATATATGTTTCTATTTACTTGTTTTTCCTAAGCCAAGCACTTCATCGTCCGGTCAAGTGTTTGTTCCATTGTTCAAATCTCAGTAGTCCAATGGTAACCCAATACAGGAACAGTGTAGATCATCTAAATTATAAAGTGGTACGCCCTGCTTGGGTGTTACTTTTGTTGTACACATATGGTATATGTATAGGGAAATGAAGAGGGGAGAAACCACTTGAGATTAAAAAAAAAACCTCATCATAGAAATAAAAAGCCCAAAAATGAGAGATTGTTTGTTGGTTGGAGCAGCAGTTTTAGCCGTTACAAAATGCCCTACATGAATATTCATAAAATTATATTTTATCCCAAATAATTTCGAACCATAGGATATGGATCAAATCGACAAAATTCAGATATATTTTCCTATACAGATCGGAGGGTTACGATCATCCTATAAAAATGATCAATGGGGTATAGCCTATTTACGTTTTGGCCCAACAAATGAAGGGTTTGGATGATCCTATGAAGTGAGCCCCACTGTACGTACTTTTTGAAAAATACTCGACCTCACGTCTACTCACCATAAAAACACTCTTTTTAGTAATGGAAATACATGAGGTTGATCCAAGTGGGGCCAGATGAAACTGAATCCTAATGGGTTTGCATCCTCTAGCCAAAGAATTTTCCTTTCAGGCAATCCTAGCATTTCAATTGATGCCTTGAAATTGCTGGATCAAAAGAAATAAAACCAACCAGCCCAAATTGCAAATATTCATTGATCTCAAGAAACAAATCATCATCTTCACATGAGATTTCTGTTAGAATATTAGTTGGATTGATTAAGTGCTAGCAAGAGATATGTAGGCTAGATTAGACAAGTAGTTTATATTAGGATTATCTTTCCTAAGTTCATCTTTATCTCTCCGTGCACATTCTTCTAAGGTTTCTATTTAAACACAGGCTAGTTGTATTGTTGTAATCAACCAAGATTAATAAAAATTTCATTCCTATACAATTTCCTCCACGAGGCCCACTAGATGAACGGTTCCATTCAGATTACGGGTTGTTTTCATATGATTTCATATTCCTAACTCGAATTACTAATAAGTTAATAACCATATCTAACTTAGGCTACTGATATTGGCACGACCATGTTTTAATAATTGCACTAACTCATCTTGTCTTTTATCATATATTTAATAGAATAAGCACCTCCTCCATTAAAACTTTATATTCTATTGGCTTTTATTATTTCCAAACGATTAACAAGAGCCAATGATGCAGTTTAATTTAGAAAGTCTCCTCAGTGTAAATTGTTGACTTTTATTTTCTTAAAAAGTCTTTTGTAATTCAAAATTACAAATGATTTTTCTATTTGTCCTTTTGTGACTTACTTTATGTTTGTAGCCTTTTTCCAAACTTTGAACTTTTCTCCAAATGTGCTAAAGTCATGTGGACCTTCAGTCCTAGATGGTTAGATTGAGAGGAAGAGAGTGGGTATATATACACTTCTACTTTCCTTAGCCTTTAAATGAGGAGAAAAAGGAGAGACGCTCGCGCATGAGCTGTCGAGAGGGCCACTGGGCTAGACCATAACACACACGAGCGCCGCCCGCCCGGCACAGTACCGACGGCCTCCCGCGCTGGCTCGAAGCTTTTTCTTTTATTAAGTTTGTCTTTTACTCCTCTCTCCTATATATATATTTTTTACCATAATATCTTTTTGTTATCGTTGTGATTCCTTGAGAGCGGGATATGACTCTTAGCTTGGTTGTATAGTGTATTAGTATGGATGCTCTTAAGCCTTCGGAATTGTTGCGTGATTGAAGAATTGGTGATGTACGCAGATAAATAGAATACATTGTTTCAGTGTAAGAAGAAGGTAAGTTGTGATCTAAGAAGAATTGAAGAAATTATATAAGGGTATACTAATAAATAGTAGTAATCTTCTTTGAATAAAGACACTTATTTTCTCCTAAATGAAGGAGGAATATACGGGATACTAATAAATAAAAAGTATTAGATCAGATTTATAAAGATCTTACCATTGGATCAATATCCCGGTAGATTTATAAAGATCTTACCATTGGATCAATACAAAGTAGCAATCTTCAGTATGAAGGAACTTATTTCTCGCAAAAACGTAAGTGTAAAGTGCGCCACTATGCGCCCTATAGCCCATTGCCCATTGCCCACGCCGCGCGCGTGTGCGAACAGTGCATTGCACCGTCCCGCGGGTCCAACCATAGGTTCAATCCAATGTGCAATCAACAAGTATTAGAGAAGTGTAGTGCTTTATAAGCCCTTCTCTTTCCTTTCTCTCATCCGGTACGAGACTATCTTTTCAACTACACTTCTACATCCTTTTGTAAAACCAAATCTTTCCAAGAAAACATTTTCTTTTTCCCAAACGCTTTTGATAAAACATTTTCCAAAACACTAAAACATGCAAAATACATGATTTTGAAAATCCAAAATCACTAACACCTTATATGTTCATATATAGACCTGGCAAACGCGACCCGTGCCCGCGGGTCGACCCGACCCACCCGAAAATTTGCGGGCACGGGTCTGAGTTTTAGTGACCCGTCAAAACTAACCCACGGGTGACCCAACCCGCAAAAACACGGGTCGGGTCGGGTCAACCCGCGGGCACCCGCTTTTTTAAGGGTGGTGATTTTGTTATGCTAATCTAGTTAGATGGCTTTTTTTCTAATGCCAAGGATGGTGATTTTGTCATGCTAATCTATTTTTTAAGAGTTTGATGCCTGAATAGGTTATGGCTAGCACCATAGGTTGATCCCAACTCTCCAATTTGAATGTTAGAGGGTTGATCACTTGATCCTAACCCTCTATAGATCGGAGGGTTAGGATCAACCTATTGAAATGATTTTTGGGGCAACACCTATTTAGCCTGTGGGCCATCTAATGGACGGTTTGGATCATCCCACGGTGCCGGCCATACCGCCCTCATCAAAATCCAGTGATAACATTTCTCAAAATAAGCAACTGTTTGAATTTGTGGGTGACCCGCGGGTTGACCCGGCCCACCCTTGGGCCGCGCGGGTCACCTAAATTCTGACCTGCAATTTCCTCACCCGACCCGTGTGACCCGCACCCGCATCACCCGCGGGTTGACCCGGCCCGACCCACCCATTTGCCAGGTCTATTCATATAGTGAGGATGAGCTGAGGGGAAATTTCTGGTGGTGTTAAAGCAGAGTTGAATGCTGGAAAGGAAAGTGCTCGTGCTAGACAATGTCAAACGGAGGCTCTTGAGTTAACGAAGGAGAGGTCTGAATTGCATGGAATTGCATTGCCTGAAAAGCAAAGGTGCTTTGCGCAAAAGGGTAGTTCTTGGGCATTATGAGTCTAGTCATATAGAAAGGAGCTTCCTAGGAAAAAGTGCTGGTGGTGTTAAAAAAGGAAAGGTAAATGTTGGCATTCAAGTAGATATGGAGGTTGCAGAGAAAGTAGATCTTACTCATGCTCGTGCTCATGCTGAGGCCGGACAGGAAAGTGCTCGTGCTGAGGCTGTAGAAGAGAGTGCTCGTGCTGAAAGAGAGTTGGGAAGCCGGAAGAAACCACGCTTTGAGTAGGTCAATCAATCATAAGCTACTATGGATACCCATAGGTTACAAATTAAAGGACATAGTAGGTCTCTCTTTCAAAAAATAAAAAATAAAAAAATCGAGGACATTGTAGGGCTACTAATGGATACCCATACCTATTCTAATTCCTCCAATTCTAGTGTTTAGGAGGCTATATTTCCAATTCTATTCAGATTCGGGAAAGTCAATTCAAAAAGATAAATCAGTATAGCTATATAAAAACTAACAGTTGCATTCTCATAATAACCCTAGCTTTCAGAGAGTGTTTAAAAGAATAAACACAATTATAAATAGCTCGGTTACTAAAAGAGAGTGTTCTTTCTTGAATGGTGGACTCACATGCTCAACTCTAGCCAAAGGTTCACAAGCACATGCGAGGGCCCAACAGGGGACCGTTCAAGCCAAGACAATCAAGAAGACAAGTATTTTTACATTTCTTATATTGTATTGGAGATCGCTTTTCAAATGGTTTTTGCAGTCTTTCAAAGATTTTTATCAATTTCTTTTGAAAACCATTTTGGAAGCCTCCATGCTTTGACTCAAAACATTTTCAAAGGTCCCAAGTATTGTGAAAAGATAAGAGCAAGACCCATGGACAAAATCTCAAAGATTTTAATGTTTAAATTTCAAATTTTGGAATTTCCTACAGGGACGACAGTGTATTCGAGTTGAAGCCCTGGAAAAATCAAAATTGGGAATCCGTGAAGGGCCGATCAACCAAGCGATTCTTGCTGTTCAAAAATAAAACGGCAAGAGTGCACTGGCCGGTCGACGGGACCTGCAAAAATATAGCCGTTGCGGGCTATAACGGCTAGTTTTCTGTTTGGTCTTTCTGCATCAAATCTTGCCTATTTTACCCTCCAACGGTCATATTTCCTCAAGGCTTATAAATATGGACTTAATTGATGCATTAGCAACCTTTTGAACAATTGGAAAACACACACACCTACCACCTACTTGACCTTTCAATTTGTGCATTTACTCATTTGAGAAGATGATCTTCATAGGTCTTTATTGTAATTATTTGGAGAGGTATTGTGAGCTTACAAGTTGCACAAGCCTTCAAGAGACATCAAGCTTTCTTCTTTGTTTCTATTCAAGCAATTGTACGAGGGCCTTCGATTCGGCCGGCAAAGAAAGGTGAATCAAGCATTGTAAGAGGGTTTTCGATCTGGCCCGTTTTCAATTCTAAACCTAACAAGGGGTGGTTGCAATTTTAAATTATAAGTATTAGCCTTAAATTTTTATAAACCCAATCTACCCCTCCTCTTGGGTTGCTTAATGGGATTTCACCATTGACCATGGCCGAAATGATTTACATATCCAACAGTTCCTGCCTTTTCTCACCTTTTCTCACCTGAATAGATACCGTTTGTTCTCAATCAACCATGAAAGTTGCTATTGGATATGTGGTATGTGGAGACTGTTTTTAAACCTAATCCTAACCTGCTATTAAAACTGCAACTAACCCTGAAATTTTCCATTTAAACCCCAAACCACGAAAGCTGTTATTATTCCTAACCTACACTCTCTTTTTTCCATTTGAGAACAAGATGGAGAAGAAGAAGAAGGATATTTTTGGTATTTTGGCATGCGAAAAACTGTTACTAACTCTAATCCTAACTTGTTATTAAAACTGCTATTAACCCTGAAAAATGCAATCAACCATGAAAGCTGCTATTACAACCATGACAATTGTATTAACCATAACCCTAACCTTTTCTGTTTTATTTCTCCATTTTAGATGGAGAAGAAGAAAAGAAATTTTTTGGATATTTTGGTACGTGAAAAAAAAAACTACTATTGTTGATGCTATAGGTGTTGTTGATGATTTGTGTTCTCGGGAACAACATTTGCACAAGCACATGGAAGGGTGCTACGAAGGCCCACCGGCATTTAAACACGGAATCTGGAATTTTCTTCTCTCTCTCTCTCTCTCTCTCTCTCCCTCTCTCTCTCCAGAGGATTTGATGGTCTTTCAAGCCAGATCTTGGCGTTAGAGAAGAGAGAAGTGGTTTTTTCCTCGTGTTTCTCATTTCTCAGACATCTTCGTTTGTCCTTCCCATCTCCTGCTCCTCCGTCCCTTTTCTCTTTGCAAACCCTAATTTCTGCCATGGTTGAATCTCGGAAAGAACTCCCCTCAATCAATTCCTTTTCGCATTGAAGGCTTTGATTTTCTTGAAACTCTTTTCACTTAAAGCCCCTCTTTTTGCAAGAGAAAGCAATCATCTCCAATAGCAGCAGAAACCTTGGAAATTAGGAGAAACTTTAATGCATGTTGTTGTTCATGATGGCAAATGGATGCTGGAAATCCATGGTAACTACGAAGGTTGTGTTGGGGGTTAAGACCTGCCACCAATAACATATGTCGATCTAGCACCGGCGAACACACGAAAATACCCAAGATCTTGGACAACAAGATGGAGAAAATATGTGCCAACAAACCATAACCACGAAAGGGAGTAAATCATAAGCAACCACAAGAAGACAAGAATATGCGTGGTTCACCACAATGGGCTATTCCGCGGACAAGGCAACACAAAAATCCACTATTTAGAACTAATAGTACAATATTACCTCTACCAGTAAAATCCACAGATAAAACCCTTCTCTCAAACCTTTTATGCAACCCCGAAGCGACCCTCAAATGTGGAAAACCCTCCAACACAATGCTTCTCTTGCAATGAAGAAAATTCTATGGAGAAGAAGAACAATGGAAGAAGAAGATTATACCTCCAAGAAGAACCTTGCTTTTGCTTGACCACAAAAGCACTCCAAGTGCTCCCAATAGAAAATTCCTCTAGCCTTACTCTAACCTTTCTTCTCACCCTCAAGATGAAAAACCTTTCTTTTGCTTCATCACAAAAGCCCTCCTAGAGCCCAAGAGAAAAATCCCTCTTCTTACCCATATTTTCTCATCTTACCCTTGAGTAAAAGAACCACCTTGAGTAACCAAGAATAAGAAGAGAAATTATTTTTCTTGTTTCACCACAAAAATCCTCCTAGAGCCCCAAGAGAAAACCCCTCTTTCCTTGCTTTAGATTCTTCCTCTCTTCTCTTCACTTCTCTAAACCTTTCAAGTTCTCTAACCCTTCTTTTAAACTCCTTTCTTGCCTTTATGTATTTACAACATATCCCACTCCAAGTGGGACTCACTCCAAGACCAAGTGGGACTCACTCCAAGACCAAGTGGGACCCACTCCAAGAAAGAAACAAGAAAACAAAAGAAATACAAAAAAAAGGTGGTGATTATACATCATCTCTAGGAAACTACTTC
Organism: Tasmannia lanceolata; assembly: GCF_043159265.1. Taxonomy (NCBI): domain Eukaryota; kingdom Viridiplantae; phylum Streptophyta; class Magnoliopsida; order Canellales; family Winteraceae; genus Tasmannia; species Tasmannia lanceolata. Next base: position 10,386,607 of record NW_027518690.1, on the reverse strand, counting down.
AATTAAAAAACAAACACTACTTACCACTATTCTACTTCAACTCTAATTCACTATTACTCCCTACAAGTCACACTAAACATGAACACCATATAAAAAGGGAAATGTTAGGAGCACTACTGTATTTTGATGAGGGCACTCCTCACTTTATTAAAAGTACGGTATGGCCCTCACCGTATGATGATCCAAACCGTCCATTGGATGGGCAACAACCTAAATAGGTTGTGCCCCAAAATTTATTTTCATAGGTTGATCCTAACCCTCCGATCGATAGACAGTTAGGGTCAACCCTCTAACATTCAGATTGGAGGGTTAGGATCAACCTAGGGAAATGATTTTTGGGGCACAACCTATTTAGGCTGTGGCTCATCTAATGGACGGTTTGGATCATCCTATGGTATGGGCCATACCTTACTTTTAATAAAGTGAGGAGTGCCCTCATCAAAATAGTGCCCTCATCAAAATACAGTAACGCTGATAACATTTCCCCTATAAAAAAATCTTTGACTTATTTATTTATTTATTTTGATATGTTTCTATCTCTTACGCGAAGCCAAGGCTATTAATCATCATGTTTTTTTTTTCTTAGTACGATTATTCGGCATTATAAAGACGTCTTCCATGGCAAAAACCAAACCAGCGATGTTCATAACAGGTTGATGAAGAAGTATGAGCATGTTCCTCAGTGGTGGTTTTTATCCATCTTAGTTTCAACGATCATCCTTTCAATCATCACTTGTAGCGGTTTTGGAGAACAACTCCAACTTCCTTACCGAAAAGATAATTCGAACCAACCTTATTCAAATTTTATTTAGAGGGTATTCATCCAAACTAACCATATCATATCATTTCCATCTAAATCCTTTTTTTTTAATGATCACATTATCAATACATAATCATTTCCATCTAAATCATGGAAAGTAAAAAAAAAATCCCAAGAATTTTTTTTCATCAGAAATGTTTTTCTCGCAATCTTAACAGAGCCTAGGGAAGTGATATATCTGCCCCGTTTCCTCCCCTTTTCTTCCCCGAGTCATCCCTTTATCTTTCCTTGCATGTTACTATTTCTGAACCATAGCAAATATCCTCTGTCTTGATAAAGACACCCCTCACTATAAATTATCTTCATCAAGAAAAAGAACACAAAAAGAAATCACACTTTCATTAAACTTATAAACTTTACAAATAAAGAAACATATTGGACTTTTCTAAACCCTAAACCCTAAATTAAAGAGTAACAAATCAGTATTCATTAACAATAACAAACAAATTCAATACAACTAATCAGACGAAGTGGGCATATGAAATCTACAGATTGGACACATATTGCTCTTCTCCAACCACTCAGTAATGCACGCCTCGTGAAATACATGCGAACATGGCATTCTCTTCCCCTTCATCCCCACCAAAAACTCATCCAAACAAACCACACAACTCTCGCCCAAATCACAAATCTTCGTCTCTAATGTCTCAATTGATAATCTCGATGCCGGGATCCCTCCGATCCCTTCCCCGTGACTGGAATACACTGATTCCATAAAATCCGAATTGGTCTCTTCATCATCATCATCATCATCATCATCATCATCCATCAAATCTGAGTTGGTTTCTACTCTATCATCAAACTCAAATGAAATAAATTGCTCCACTTCAAAGATGATTTCCAAATTCAAAAAACTCATTTGAGCCGCTTCTTCTCCGTAGTATAGGCAATACAAATACATCTTTTCTTGCAGATTTTGGCGATGTTCTGGCAAAACATTGAAATCGAAAAGCATCTCACCTACTAATCTCCTACATGAATCGGGTTGAATTATGTGACAGAGATAGTAAGAAAACTCTCTTTCGAATGATTCGATTATCTCTTCCGAGAGCAATTCCTTGCTGTAATGGTGAATTTTGATAATTACTCTTTGTTCTTCAGAAAAATTTATGCAGGGTTGTAGAGTTGTTATTGGAATCAGATTGAAGGTAGACATTGTTGAAGAAGAAAGCTTGTCTGTGGAAAAGAAGAAGAAGGAAAGTTATGTGGGTTCGTCTGAGTTCGTAAAATAAACCGAGGGAATTTGAGTCTTAAAGATAAAAAAGGAGATTTTCTCTACTCTACTGGTTTAGATAATCATGGAAAAGAGGAGATAGATTATAGAAATAGAAACTAACGATAGTTTTTGAGATGGATTATAGAAATAGAAACTAACGATAGTTTTTCATGCTAACTAGGAAACTTCTTTTTAGGGCCAAAAAAACAAAGAGAGAAAACTATCCGTTTAATTACAAAAATGCCCCTATTACGTAAATTGTGATCAACTTTCAACGCTTTCTGACGTCAAAATCACGTTACAAGGGGAGCAAATTATCGTACAGGGAGCGAATTCATCAGCACTCAAAAATAAATAACTTGGAGCGGAATCTCGAGGAAAAATCAAAACTGGAGATAGGAGTATAGGACCGGACGGCATAGAAATAATCTTACTCTTGCTTGAAATAACGGTTTTGCCCCCGTTGTAGATAGCTTATAGTAGGGGTGGACATGGTTCCGGTTCGAACCGAGGAACCGAACCGAACCGGCACATATGGTTCGGTTCGGTTCTATATGTATATGGTTCGGTTCCGGTTCCGAAATCGGGGAACCGGTGCAGATTCGGTTCGGTTCTAGGTTTCGGATTCCGGAACCGAAAACCGAACCGAGAACCGACCCTCACCTTAAGTTCTTAAAATCACCCCCCGCCAATTTGATAAAATCACCCCACTATCTATATAAAGTTATAAACACTCTGGACTGCCATAAAAATGGAAAATGGTACAATAAAAAAGTGCATGAGAGGCCTGATATGCGCCCACCCATGTCAGATAGTGTGATCTGAACCCTTTATTTGGTAGACCCTGTTGTGAACATGACATGATCAGAAAGTTAGTCTCACCGGATGATCCCAAACATCCAATCAATGGCTACAACCAGACAGCTGCAAAAAATAGAGTAATATCCACAATCAGGTTGTATGAATGAATTGTTAGAAATTAGGGGTGGACATGGCCTAATAAACAGGGCCATTGGTGAAGGTTGGGTAAACCCAGAACCGAACCGAACCGAACCAATTATATATGGTTCTGGTTCGGTTCGGTTCCATACATATATGGTTCGGTTCTGGTTCCAATTTCAAGGAACCGATTATATATGGTTCGGTTCTGGGTTCAGCCCAAAACCGAACCGAACCGAACCATGTCCACCCCTAGCTTATAGTATCAACCATCAAGAGACTATCTTAAGTTCTTAATCTTCTAATTTTGTGAAGAGAGTTAGTTCCTGATGAAAATAGAACTGTCCATTTAAAATAAGAGAAATTATATGATGCCCAACCGCGAGAATGTAAAGGGCAGGTTGAGACAAAACTTGCTGCCTTCGTTTTTTAACCAAGGAAAAGTAAGAAAAAAGGGCTTTCTCCTGAATTAAAAATCAAGTAAGAGATGGTTTTCTCTCTCCGCCTTTTATAGTCTTACGGTCGGACATCATATAAGTTCTCTTAACATAAATATATGAATAAGAGGGCTAAGACAGTTTAATGTGTGATTTTGTGTCATAAATCCATCGGTAGAAAGACCCACCGAGGAACGGTTGAGATTATTTGATCTGGCCCTAATGATCTCGTTCCTCAGAAGCCACAATCATCAAACCCGCCTTTCAAAACCATCATCATCCAACGACGGAGAGTAGTTTATGTGGGCCAGGGTTTCATTCCTTATTGGACGCCCTTATTTTTATTCGCCCTTTTTTTCAGTTGGGACAACCCCTACTAAACTAGTGTAGTCACTCTTTTACCCTCAAAGGGGCTGTCCCAAGTAAAACAGGGGTGAACATATCATTTTCCTTCTTTTTTTCTAATTATTATTACAGGCACTTTGAGGTGGCACTTCGGGACCTTTCCATTGTCTTCGTGTAGGCATCTAAATTTGACACGTGTCAAGCTATTACCAGCTGTTGGCACGTAGTTCTGGAATCCTCCCCACTTTAAAGAAAGTGATAAATATAAGTGCTCTTAGGCTTAGCCTTAGGTATCAAGCAAAGAATCACTTTAATTTACAATTTTTTGGTCGCTGCTATTTCTCTACTCCTTTTCTTGCATGTTTTAATCGATTACGGGGTTCTAAAGTGAAGTGCAGAGTTCAATCCGTGTTCTTTAGTCGGACGGCGATCATGGCGTTTAGAGCGACGGTAAGCAATCTCATACCGTTGATTAGTTTCTCTCTTGAATTTCAACAGCCCAAAAGCCCCTCTTCCCGTTTCATTACTTTTTATGCTCTTTTCTCTTACCTTCTCTCATTGTTGTTCTCTCACCAGTTAATTTAGGCTGCATGTATTGTTTTGAAAATGCATTATCGTGTAATAGTGCATATGGGGTCCACCTATTCGATGATCCAGACCACTCATCTGCTAGGCCACCAATATTTTCATATTCTGCATTTTTTTTTTGCTGTAGCAAATAAAAGAGGGGTGTGTCTATCAAAAGAAGGGATTGAGAATATGAGCCTTCACCTTTTTCATTCAAAACTTGAGAATTTACAGAGTTATTGGAGATCGATAGTGAACCGAACCGGAGGGAATCGATGGTTTGCAACCTCTACCGCACCAAATACCAAGTCTTTTGCAAGGGGGTCTCAAGATACTCGGAGCCCAAAGCGGAGGTCAGCTTTTCTTTTGTGAAAACTTCGATATTGACATTAAAGTGAAGGAATAATCTACTCAAAAACGATTATGAGGCAATGATAATCGTTTGATGTGCGGTGGTGATCAGGTTCATAAAAGGAGAATACGTCCCGGTCTACGTGGTATTGGGAATGATCCTAGTGGCAGTGTCACTTGGGGCCCACACAGCGAAGCAGCAGTTGAAGCACTCACCTGGAGTCCACGTCAGCAAGAAGAAGAGGGAGACTCTGCCTGAGGTGGTGGACCCGGATGACGTGGCAAAGGAGTCTGAGAACTTTGTCAAAAAGTCCTTCTTCAGGAGGGTGGCCCACGTCCAAGATTCAGACAAGTCTCCCAAAGTGTCCGACCCCACCAAGAGGTAAAAAAATAACCACGAGAATGATATCTGCACTCTCTCTTCATCTGTGGCTGATGATTTCACTCTGCTGTTGTGGTTATATGTTGCAGCCGACCAAAAGTAGTGACTTTGAAATCGGTAGGAGTGGAAGCGAACAAAGATTGATTCTTTGGTTTTGATATCTGCACTCTCTCTCTCTCAACATGTTATCAGTTATGAAGAGAAGTTGTATTCGCTCTTCCAGTTGTGAAATGTACAATTTGGTTTTGTTTGTGATATGAAAGATTGCTCTAATTGGGCTATGGTTGTAAATATGGATTTGTCTTTTATCCCAGGCTGAGTTTTCTTGTTGGGACTATTTAATGGTTTGCGAGTGAGAGTTTTACCAGAACGAAAGTATAAACTTCCATTTCCTTTTAAATCAATAGATAACAGGACTTCCGATGCGATACAAGGTCTATTAATTTTCTTAGGGAAGTTGAATTAAAGGAATTCATCTCTTATAATAACAGCATTATTCCTTTTTACGGCCTGATAGGGTCCGGACTCAGCACTGAGGAAATCCGGACTCAGCAATCCGGACTCAGCACTGAGGGGTCCGAACTCAGCATCCAATTAGCTTCTGGCACGTGGCCCTCACAAGGACCGTTGGAAGGCCAACACCTGTCTCCACTAGGTGTGACACCTGGACCAATCAGGGACCTCCACCTGCCCTCCTTAGGTATGAAACCTGGTCCATGCAGAGGCCACCACCTGGCTCAGAACTACCACCTGTCCTAGACAGGTGGCTCAGAATCACTATAAATAGCCTTCACTTGTGCTAAGGTGAGGGTCCTGAAAAACTGAGAACCAAAACTCTAAGCTTTTTGCTCTGACATTGCTCTGCACTCCTGCTCATACTGACTTGAGTGTCGAAGCGCCCGTCCGGAGTATCACTCCGGGTTGGTCCTCTGACCCTTTTCTTTCTTGTCTGTACTCTGTGCAGCGCAGGACTCAACCAGCCCCTCAGTCGTGGCTCGTTAGCCCGGACCACCCAGCCCTACCATAACCTGTTACCGATTTTAGGCCTAACAGATTTGGCGCCATCCGTGGGACCCCGCAACAAAAAGCTGTTCGAAATCTCACTCAGACAAAAATGGTAGGAAGGATTGGCGCCGAGAACACACGCCCCCATACCGGAATCAGACTCGTCATTTCACAAGACGAGACAACAGCCTCCGGGACAGGCATGTGCGTCCTGAGTCTAAGTGTTTGCAGTGCTTGCAGACTTAGACCTCAGCAGCGGTGCAGAGGTTCACTCCGTAGAACCTGTTTGAAGCGCAGACTCAGCGGTGGTGCACTCCGGCTCATCCTAGTGGCTTGGAGATCAGTTCCAGCCGAGGACGCCAGCAGTGAATATCAGTTCCAGTCGAGGACGCCAGTAGTGTGGCCCACTCCGGCTCATCCTAGTGGCTTGGAGATCAGTTCCAGTCGAGGACGCCAGTAGTGTGGCCCACTCCGGCTCATCCTAGTGGCTCGGAGATCAATTCCAGTCGAGGACGCCAGTAGTGTGGCCCACTCCGGCTCATCCTAGTGGCTTGGAGATTAGTTCCAGCCGAGGACGCCAGCAGTGAATACCACCTTCGAAGACTCTAAGTGTTTGCATACTTAGCTCTCAGCTCGGTGCTTGCAGACTTAGAAGCCCCGCAGTGGTGCACTGCGGCTCATCCTGTTGGCTTGGAAATCAGTTCCAGCCGAGGACGCCAGCAGTGAATACCACCTTCGAAGACTCTAAGTGTTTGCATACTTAGCTCACAGCTAGGTGGTTGCAGACTTAGAAGCCCAGCAGTGGCTCACTCCGGCTCATCCTGGTGGCTTGGAGATCAGTTCCAGCCGAGGACGCCAGCAGTGAAGACCACCTTGAAGCAGCGGTGGCTCACTCCGGCTCATCCTGGTGGCTTGGAGATCAGTTCCAGCCGAGGACGCCAGCAGTGAAGACCACCTTGAAGCAGCAGTGGCTCACTCCGGCTCATCCTGGTGGCTTGGAGATCAGTTCCAGCCAAGGACGCCAGCAGTGCCCACTCCGGCTCATCCCGGTGGCTTGGAGATCAGTTCCAGCCGAGGACGCCAGCAGTGGAGATCACCTCAGGCCGACCAGAAAATGAGGTCATCTCATGCCGACCAGAGAAATGAGGTCATCTCAGGCCGACCAGAGAAATGAGGTCATCTCAGGCCGACCAGAAAATGAGGTCATCTCAGGCCGACCAGAGAAATGAGGTCATCTCAGGCCGACCAGAAAATCATGGTCATCTCAGGCCGACCAGAGAAAATGAGGTCATCTCAGGCCGACCAGAAAATCTGGTCATCTGAAGAAGACAAAAGACCTGTCCGGCTGTCCGGACAGGATATGGCGCATTCGCTAGAAGACAAAAGACCTGCCCGGCCGAGCCGCCCAAAAGGCTTAGCCGGACAGGATATGACGCGTTCGCTGAAGAAGACAAAATTCTGTCCGGCCGAGCCGCCCAGAAGGGCTCGGGCCGACCAGAAAATTAGGTCATCTCAGGCCGACCAGAAAATCTGGTCATCTGAAGAAGACAAAAGTCTGCCCGGCCGAGCCGCCCAGAAGGGCTCGGGCCGACCAGAAAATGAGGTCATCTCAGGCCGACCAGAGAAATGAGGTCATCTCAGGCCGACCAGAGAAATGAGGTCATCTCAGGCCGACCAGAAAATGAGATTATCTCAGGCCGACCAGAGAAATGAGGTCATCTCAGGCCGACCAGAAAATCATGGTCATCTCAGGCCGACCAGAGAAAATGAGGTCCGGACTCAGCACTGAGGGAATCCGGACTCAGCACTCAGGGGTCCGAACTCAGCTCTGAGGGGTCCGAACTCAGCATCCAATTGGCTGCTGGCACGTGGCCCTCACAAGGACCGTTGGAAGGCCAACACCTGTCCCCACTAGGTGTGGCACCTGGACCAATCAGGGACTTCCACCTGCCCTTCTTAGGTATGAGACCTGGTCCATACAGAGCCCACCACCTGTCTTGGACAGGTGGCCCAGAATTACCACCTGTCCTAGACAGGTGGCTCGGAATCACTATAAATAGCCTTCACTTGTGCTAAGGTGAGGGTTCTAAGATCTGAAATCCAAAATCCTAAGCTCCTCAGTTCGGAATTGCTCTGCACTCCTGCTCATACTGACTTGAGTGTCGAAGCGCCCGTCCGGAGCACCACTCCGGGCTGGTCTTCTGACCCTTTGTCTTCTTGTCAGGCCCTAACAGCGCAGGACTCCATCAGCCCTTCAGGCCCAGATCAGCCCTTCAGGTCCAGATCAGCCCTTCAGGCCCAGATGAGTCCTTCAGGCCCAGATCAGCCCTTCAGGTCCAGATGAGTCCTTCAGGTCCAGATCAGCCCTTCAGATCCAGATGAGCCCTTCAGGCCCAGATCAGCCCTTCAGGTCCAGATGAGTCCTTCAGGCCCAGATCAGCCCTTCAGGTCCAGATGAGTCCTTCAGGCCCAGATCAGCCCTTCAGGCCCAGATGAGTCCTTCAGGCCCAGATCAGCCCTTCAGGCCCAGATCAGTCCTTCAGGCCCAGATCAGTCCTTCAGGCCCAGAGCAGCCCTTCAGGCCCAGATGAGTCCTTCAGGCCCAGATCAGCCCTTCAGGCCCAGATGAGTCCTTCAGGCCCAGATCAGTCCTTCAGGCCCAGATCAGTCCTTCAGGCCCAGATCAGCCCTTCAGGTCCAGATCAGTCCTTCAGGCCCAGATCAGCCCTTCAGGCCCAGATGAGTCCTTCAGGCCCAGATCAGCCCTTCAGGCCCAGATCAGCCCTTCAGGCCCAGATGAGTCCTTCAGGCCCAGATCAGCCCTTCAGGTCCAGATGAGTCCTTCAGGTCCAGATCAGCCCTTCAGATCCAGATGAGCCCTTCAGGCCCAGATCAGTCCTTCAGGCCCAGATCAGCCCTTCAGGTCCAGATGAGTCCTTCAGGCCCAGATCAGCCCTTCAGGTCCAGATGAGTCCTTCAGGCCCAGATCAGCCCTTCAGGCCCAGATCAATCCTTCAGGCCCAGATCAGCCCTTCAGGCCCAGATGAGTCCTTCAGGCCCAGATCAGCCCTTCAGGCCCAGATCACTCCTTCAGGCCCAGATCACTCCTTCAGGCCCAGATCAGCCCTTCAGGTCCAGATGAGTCCTTCAGGCCCAGATCAGCCCTTCAGGCCCAGATCAGTCCTTCAGGCCCAGATCAGTCCTTCAGGCCCAGATCAGCCCTTCAGGCCCAGATGAGTCCTTCAGGCCCAGATCAGCCCTTCAGGCCCAGATCAGCCCTTCAGGCCCAGATCAGCCCTTCAGGTCCAGATGAGTCCTTCAGGTCCAGATCAGCCCTTCAGATCCAGATGAGTCCTTCAGGCCCAGATGAGCCCTTCAGGTCCAGATCAGCCCTTCAGGCACAGATCAGTCCTTCAGGCCCAGATGAGCCCTTCAGGCCCAGATCAGCCCTTCAGGTCCAGATCAGTCCTTCAGGCCCAGATCAGCCGTCCTTCGGCCCAGATCAGTCCTTAAGGTCCAGATCAGCCCTTAAGGTCCAGATCAGCCTTTTCGGCCCTACCATAACCTGTTACCAATTTTAGACCTAACAGATTTGGCGCCATCCGTGGGACCTCGCAACAAAAAGCTGTTCGAAATCTCACTCAGACAAAAATGGTAGGACGGATTGGCGCGGAGAACACACGCCCCCGGACCGGAATCAGACTCGTCATTTCACAAGACGAGACAACAGCCTCCGGGACAGGCATGTGCGTCCTGAGTCTAAGTGTTTGCAGTGCTTGCAGACTTAGACCTCAGCAGCGGTGCAGAGGTTCACTCCGTAGAACCTGTTTGAAGCGCAGACTCAGCGGTGGTGCACTCCGGCTCATCCTAGTGGCTTGGAGATCAGTTCCAGCCGAGGACGCCAGCAGTGAATATCAGTTCCAGTCGAGGACGCCAGTAGTGTGGCCCACTCCGGCTCATCCTAGTGGCTTGGAGATCAGTTCCAGTCGAGGACGCCAGTAGTGTGGCCCACTCCGGCTCATCCTAGTGGCTTGGAGATCAGTTCCAGCCGGGGACGCCAGCAGTGGAAACCACCTTCAAAGACTCTAAGTGTTTGCATACTTAGCTCTCAGCTCGGTGCTTGCAGACTTAGAAGCCCTGTAGTGGTGCACTCCGGCTCATCCTGTTTGGTGTGGAGATCAGTTCCAGTCGAGGACGCCAGTAGTGTGGCCCACTCCGGCTCATCCTAGTGGCTTGGAGATCAGTTCCAGCCGAGGACGCCAGCAGTGGAAACCACCTTCAAAGACTCTAAGTGTTTGCATACTTAGCTCTCAGCTCGGTGCTTGCAGACTTAGAAGCCCCGCAGTGGTGCACTCCGGCTCATCCTAGTGGCTTGGAGATCAGTTCCAGCCAGGACGCCCGCAGTGGAAACCACCTTCAAATATTTCCTAAGTGTTTGAGTACCAAGCTTCCAGCTCGGTTCTCGCAGACTTAGGACGACGAGCAGCAGTGGTGCACTCCGGCTCATCCTAGTGGCTTGGAGATCAGTTCCAGCCAGGACGCCCGCAGTGGAAACCACCTCCAAATATTTCCAGCTCGGTCTTCGATGCAGCACAGAAATGATGCGTACAAAAAATAAGAATGCTGTACAGACAGTTGAACAAAAATGTATTTGTATTCAGTATTCGTATTACAAAATTGCTCTCTTCGCCGAGCTGGCTTACAAAGAATAGGCGTTACAAACTGTGCAAACAAAAAACGTATCACCAAAAAAGAAAGAAGGCTGCTGCTCAGGCCTCCTCGTCTGCCACCACCTCGGTGACGACCTCTGCGGGAGTGAGGGCTGCAAGCTCGCCACCCTCCGCCGAGGAGACGGCGGCCACAGTCACCTCCGCATCTACCTCAATAGGCCGGGAGGAGTCCGGTTCGTCTTCCTCCTCATCTTCCTCATCCTCTGGAGGTGCATACGGGACGGTTAGCCCGTCCAAGGAGATGTCGGGGTGAAGCTTCTTCACCTGCTCGGAGCAGAGAAGGAAACCCGCCCTGTAGGCCTGGAGGCCTAAGTCGAAGTGCTGGGCCTCCTTCCTCTCCTCAGTTTCCTTCACGGCCTTCTCCACGGCCGCCTTCTCCTTCCTTCCGGCCCTCTCGGCCGAACTTAGGAGATCCTGCACGGCCTGGTTTTTGACCCTCTGCAGTTCGTCCTGTAAGCTGTTGAGTTCGACCTCTTTGATCTGGACGGCTTCATTGAGCTCGCCGTTCTCCTTCTGGAGCTGGGCCTTTTCGGACTCGATCCTTGTGATCGTCTCGGAGAAGAGATATCGCTTCTTGGCCATATCCCTTGAGTAGACCTGGAGTTGATAGAGGGCGGAGCTGATTGCCGCTTCGCAGGTCTCCGGCACCTCTTTTTCGACTGCTAACCGGTCGCGTGGGAGGACGCCCTTGTACATCAACTCTGTGGCCACCCGGGTATCCCCCAGGCCGGTGTCCGTTTTCTGCACGGCCCAGTTCGGGCGGAAGACGTTGTCGCCTCCAACCGATGCAGTAGCCGGCATACCCAGTACTGCCCCGCCGTGCTTTGACCCTGTCGCCGCTCCGGACTTGGAGCTCTGACCCGTGGTGTCTGCCCGGCTCGATAGGGCAAGCTTATGCGTCGCCCGGCTGCTTTTCAGAGGCTTAGCCAGCGCGACCATCGGCGGAGTCGACTCCGGCACCTTCCTCTTCTTGCCCTTTGTTTGGGGCTGCTCCTGCGCTGGGGACGCGCCCGAGGACTGCTTGATTCTGTCCAGAAGGGACATCTGCTTCACCATTTCTGCAAAAGAGAACGGAGCGCAGTCAGAAATATGAAAGTTGAAAAACACTTCAGAAAAATAAATGTTATCCTATAGTATCTACGTACGTGCCGGCGTCGCACGACTGACCCCGAGTGCGACCAGCTCGGCCTCTTCTTCGAACTCTGAGCAGTGTACTGGACCTCGCTTGAGCTCTTCTTTGATCAGAGCGAAGGTCATATGGTCATAGTCCTCGAGGGCTGGTTTCTTACTAAGGCGGCGAGTGTCCAGCGTTCTCCATTGTAATGAGAACGGCCACTGCGAGCCCGGCGCGGTGTCCTTTACATAGAAGAACCTGTTCTTCCATGTGTGAATGGAAGAAGGTATCCCAGTGATCATTTTCATTTCAGGCCTCTGGCTAATGTAGATCCAGCCGCCGTCCTTATGCCTCTTCAGGTGCGCACACATCCTGAAGACGGGCACGGTGGGGTTCCTACGGAGCCGGACTTCAAGAAGGTACAAGAAGCCGATCAGTGTTCTCCAAGAGTTCGGGACGACCTGTGTAACTGCCAGCCCGTAATAATTCAGTGCGTCCGCAAAGAAGGGGTGGAAGGGGAGCCTAAGCCCGGCCCGAAAGGCCTCCTCATATACGCAGAGGTCTGCGCTATCGTTGCTGGCCCGATCCCCTTCGACAGCCGCCCTCAGAATGTACCGGCTAGGAATACAGTATTTGTCCCTGACGATCTGAAGCCTGTTCGGCCACAGATGGTTCACCTCGTATAGGGCCCCGATGTTATACTGCGGGTTGGCTTCCATCTGTGCCTCCGCTAGCACCTCGACTGGCATACGCGACGATTGAGGAACTGCCGCTTCGACGTCCTCATCATCGTCGCTGGTTTCTACCCGGTCCGGTCCGTCCCCACAGGCCGGGATTGTGTCTAAGTCCACACTCATTTCCTCACCGCTCTCCTCGTCTATTATGATCACTAGCTCTTCGCCCTCAACACCGGCCTCCACTATAGGTGAGGCCGGAACCGCCCTCTCCGACGCCTCGGACCCCGATGCGGTACTGGTCGAACCGGACTCCTTTGAACTGGAGTCCGTCTCCGAACTAGTGCTAGACATAAAAAAGGAAGAAAAGAAAAGCTAAAAGCTAAAAAAGATTACCGAACTGAAGTGTTGGACGAGGACCTCCGGGCTCACTGATCCGAAGCGGGCAGAAAACTTGAGTAGCCGAACAGAAGAGGAGGAGAGTAAAAGATGAAAAGTAAGAAATGAAGAGTAAACTTCTGTATTTATAGAGAAGCTGGGAAGAGCGGGAAAAATCCCGCCCATTTCCGCCAGCCGGAGTGCGCCACGTCGCCTTCCGCATTAAATGCGCCGCTCGCATTAAATGCGCCGCCTGCATTAAATACAAGGCACAGGTCCCAAAGCGCTAGAGGACAAAAGACCTGTCCGGCTGTCCGGACAGGATATGGCGCATTTAGAAGACAAAGACCTGTCCGGCTGTCCGGACAGGATATGGCGCATTCGCTAGACGACAAAAGCGCTAGGCGACAAGAGACCTGTCCGGCTGTCCGGACAGGATAATTCAACAGACAAAGACCTGTCCGGCTGTCCGGACAGGATATGGCGCATTCGCTAGACGACAAAAGCGCTAGGCGACAAAAGACCTGTCCGGCAGTCCGGACAGGATAATTCAAAAGACAAAGACCTGTCCGGCTGTCCGGACAGGATATGACGCGTTCGCTAGACGACAAAAGCGCTAGGCGACAAAAGACCTGTCCGGCTGTCCGGACAGGATAATTCAAAAGACCTGTCCGGCTGTCCGGACAGGATATGGCGCGTTCACTAGGCGACAAAAGCGCTAGGCGACAAAAGACCTGTCCGGCTGTCCGGACAGGATAATTCAAAAGACAAAGACCTGTCCGGCTGTCCGGACAGGATATGGCGCGTTCGCTAGACGACAAAAGCGCTAGGCGACAAAAGCTTTCCCAGCAAAAACCTGCCCGGCTGGCCGTCCACAGCCTTAGCCGAACAGGACCACGTAACCTCCTGAACCAAGGACGTCCAGGAAGCCTGGCCGCCCAGACCTCTGGTCAAAAATTTAGCCGTGCTGGATAGCCGAATGCCTTCTGCCCGGCCGTGCTCCTGCAGGCCAAACGCCAAGGCCAGGCCAGGGCGCCTATAGTCTCCTGTCCGGCCACTATTTCTCCTAGCTGAGTCTGAGCCCGGCCTCAGCTGCCTGGATGTCTTAAGGCCGGCCCGGCGCTGTCTTTACCTTCTCTTTGCTTCTTCTAGCCACTTTCATGGCTTGAAGAACCAGGGGGCAACTGATAGGGTCCGGACTCAGCACTGAGGAAATCCGGACTCAGCACTGAGGGGTCCGAACTCAGCTCTGAGGGGTCCGAACTCAGCATCCAATTGGCTGCTGGCACGTGGCCCTCACAAGGACCGTTGGAAGGCCAACACCTGTCCCCACTAGGTGTGGCACCTGGACCAATCAGGGACTTCCACCTGCCCTTCTTAGGTATGAGACCTGGTCCATACAGAGCCCACCACCTGTCTTGGACAGGTGGCTCAGAATTACCACCTGTCCTAGACAGGTGGCTCGGAATCACTATAAATAGCCTTCACTTGTGCTAAGGTGAGGGTTCTAAGATCTGAAATCCAAAATCCTAAGCTCCTCAGTTCGGAATTGCTCTGCACTCCTGCTCATACTGACTTGAGTGTCGAAGCGCCCGTCCGGAGCACCACTCCGGGCTGGTCTTCTGACCCTTTGTCTTCTTGTCAGGCCCTAACAGCGCAGGACTCCATCAGCCCTTCAGGCCCAGATCAGCCCTTCAGGTCCAGATCAGCCCTTCAGGCCCAGATGAGTCCTTCAGGCCCAGATCAGCCCTTCAGGTCCAGATGAGTCCTTCAGGTCCAGATCAGCCCTTCAGATCCAGATGAGCCCTTCAGGCCCAGATCAGTCCTTCAGGCCCAGATCAGCCCTTCAGGTCCAGATGAGTCCTTCAGGCCCAGATCAGCCCTTCAGGTCCAGATGAGTCCTTCAGGCCCAGATCAGCCCTTCAGGCCCAGATGAGTCCTTCAGGCCCAGATCAGCCCTTCAGGCCCAGATCAGTCCTTCAGGCCCAGATCAGCCCTTCAGGCCCAGATGAGTCCTTCAGGCCCAGATCAGCCCTTCAGGCCCAGATCAGCCCTTCAGGCCCAGATGAGTCCTTCAGGCCCAGATCAGTCCTTCAGGCCCAGATCAGTCCTTCAGGCCCAGATCAGCCCTTCAGGTCCAGATCAGTCCTTCAGGCCCAGATCAGCCCTTCAGGCCCAGATGAGTCCTTCAGGCCCAGATCAGCCCTTCAGGCCCAGATCAGCCCTTCAGGCCCAGATGAGTCCTTCAGGCCCAGATCAGCCCTTCAGGTCCAGATGAGCCCTTCAGGCCCAGATCAGTCCTTCAGGCCCAGATCAGCCCTTCAGGTCCAGATGAGTCCTTCAGGCCCAGATCAGCCCTTCAGGCCCAGATCAGTCCTTCAGGCCCAGATCAGCCCTTCAGGCCCAGATCAGTCCTTCAGGCCCAGATCAGTCCTTCAGGCCCAGATCAGTCCTTCAGGCCCAGATCAACCCTTCAGGCCCAGATCAGTCCTTCAGGCCCAGATCAGCCCTTCAGGCCCAGATCAGTCCTTCAGGCCCAGATCACTCCTTCAGGCCCAGATCAGTCCTTCAGGCCCAGATCAGCCCTTCAGGTCCAGATGAGTCCTTCAGGCCCAGATCAGCCCTTCAGGCCCAGATCAGTCCTTCAGGCCCAGATCAGTCCTTCAGGCCCAGATCAGCCCTTCAGGCTCAGATGAGTCCTTCAGGCCCAGATCAGCCCTTCAGGCCCAGATCAGCCCTTCAGGCCCAGATGAGTCCTTCAGGCCCAGATCAGCCCTTCAGGTCCAGATGAGTCCTTCAGGTCCAGATCAGCCCTTCAGATCCAGATGAGTCCTTCAGGCCCAGATGAGCCCTTCAGGTCCAGATCAGCCCTTCAGGCACAGATCAGTCCTTCAGGCCCAGATGAGCCATTCAGGCCCAGATCAGCCCTTCAGGTCCAGATCAGTCCTTCAGGCCCAGATCAGCCGTCCTTCGGCCCAGATCAGTCCTTAAGGTCCAGATCAGCCCTTAAGGTCCAGATCAGCCTTTCCGGCCCTACCATAACCTGTTACCAATTTTAGACCTAACACGGCCTTAATTTTTATCTGATAGATGTGCAAGATTTCCACATTTCTATAACTAAGAACCTTTTTAATTTACAACTTTCATAGCTGTTTTGAGAGGTGTGAACAGGGGTGGCAACGGGTTGGTTTCAGTTCGGTTTCAACTCGGTTTCGGTTCACTTTGGCCAATTTTGCACATTTCTAACTTTTAAGCAATAGAATCCTTTACGTTTGGTTGCCGGAATTTTTTTGATTCTTGGGACTCTTGTGGAATTTCCACAAAAAACCCACGTTTGGTTTATGGGCCCAAAATAACCCTGCACGAAACCCCATGAAGGAAAAAAAACACTCCTAAGAACCAAAATAACCCCAGGAACCAAAAACAAGCTTACAGAAGAATTTATTTATTCCCAACAGTTCAAGCAACCAAACAAAGCATTTTTTTTTCCCACCATAGTCCCATCAACCAAACATGGGATTTTTATTTTACCCGGATACTTCCAGGGAGTTCCCCCCCCCCCCACCAATCTCCCAGGAAGTTTTTTGTTCCACAAAAATCCCAAGAACCAAAAAAATTCCTGCATACTACCTTATTTTTCAAAAAGTATTGTACGGACTGCACTATAGGAAAGCACTATAGGATGATCCAAACCGTCCATATGATGGGCCATAACGTAAATAGGTTGAGACCAAAAAATCATTTCCATAGGATGATCCCAACCCTCCGATCTATATATTATGGAAACCTATATAGATCGAAGGTCTAGGATCATCATATGGAAATGATTTTTTGGGCACAACCTATTTACGTTATGGCCCATCATATGGACGGTTTGGATCATCCTATAGTATGGTCCGTAGAGCACTTTTTGAAAAATAAGGTACTATAAGGGCTTAAACCATATAAAATCTCCTTTAAGCAATCCTTTAATAATTACATGCCGGATGTCTCCCGCCCTCGCACCCACTAAATGTATAGTAAATTTTTTTTAACCAATAATCTTTTCATGGAAAATTCATTCTTTAAACGTCAGTAAAACTTTTAAAGAATAATCTTTTTTGAGAAAAGAATGTTTTTCCTTCTTCCATAGGTGATATTTTTTCAAAATTGTTTGTTTAAAATATCAGTATATATATTTTTAGAATGTATCGTTCCAGTTGAAAAATTATCTTATGGTCTCTTAATTTGAGTAGTTGAAAGAGATGCCGTTCTTAGATAAAATTGAGAGTGGACACAAAACACGAACCTCATAGGGTGTTGAAGAGAGTTTTTTCTTCTTCTTTGAATATAATCTCTTCCTAATCTCTTCGATTATTTTCAAGGCGAGAAAAGGGAAAGGGTTATGGTTGTAAATGTGTTGGGTTTAGTTTCTTGTAATCTTTATATTTTCTCATGCAATGAGAAATCAATTCTCACTTGTATTCAGGTTTAATATATTTTATAATCTTTATAATTTTCTCATATAATGGGAAATTGGTTCTGACCTGAGCGGTGTATATGTCGCGTGCATGTGTGTTTCTTGTTATTGTTACTTTGCTTGGGTGCTAGCATTCCCCAAAGCACCTTCCTCGACATATTATGTGCACAGATGTGCCAAAATTAGCCACGGTTCAATGAGTTTGACCAATTTTGACCCGAAACACCAAACAAATCGTGCATTCACTCAGATTTCAGGTTCATCGGCCGCTAGTTTGGTCACTTGTCCAAATTAGGTGATTCCAAAGGTCAAGGTTCCCCTCCTATGGGTTCTCTTTGGAGTAATGTCACCCGGACAATCCTTTACCAAATGGAGTGAATATGCCGGTGGCAACGGTTGTTTCTAGTTGGCTACTAAAGCATGAGCAATGTGAGACCAAAATGAGAAAAGAGAGCAATACAAATGAATTGCATTAAATAAGTGCAAACAAGATGCCAGTATATCCTGGGCACCGATGGTGGTTGAAGTTTACAACTATGCTACGCTATGCTAAACTAGGTTGGTGAAGGTTACAAGTAAATAAAAAGGTACAGTGAACGATAGAGTAAAAGATAAAGTAAAGACAATGTGTTTAGTGAGGGCCTTGAACCTAGGGGTGCAACTCGGGTGAGCTCAACTCGAACCCGACGGATTCAACCGGGAAAAAAGTCGGGTTGGGCTGAGTTTGTGTTGGGTTTGGGTTGAGGGCTTGGGCAACCCGATCTGAGCGAACCTGACATTTTTAATAATTTTTTTAATTTTTTAAGCTTAAAATCTTAGGTTGGGTCAGATTGAACTCGGGTCGGGTCAGGTTCGGGTTGGCAAAAAGGGTTCCTTGGGTCGGGCCGGGTTGAACCTTGTCGGGTTGCAACTCGGGTCGGGTCGGGTTTGGGTTGGCCTCAACCTGACGCAACCCGACCCGAGTTGCACCCCTACTTGAACCTCACAGGCTCGAGTATTTATAGCAACTCTTGGGAGTTGTAATGTCTTTTGATGTCTTCCATAATGCATTTCCATTAGGCCACGTTTGGATACCGACAAGATTTGGATTTGGATTTCTCACATTTGCAATTGAGATTTGGAACTGGATAAGATCCTTAGATTTGCAAATCAGCTATAGCAATGAAAAATAATCCTATTTGCAAATCTGATTTGCAAGACATTATTTGGAAATCAATAAAATTTCTTGATATGAGAACCGCACGATAAATTCATCCGGACCCAATAAAAATGACTTGGCAAGATCTTCATCCTTCATTCCAAGTGTCCCACGTGCAGGAGTGCATCTGAGGCTGTCTAAGTCTGGTGTCCCTTACCCCGCGTCCTACTAACTAGGGGTGCAACTCGGGTGGATTGGAACCCGACGGATTCAACCCGGAAAAAAGTCGGGTCGGGTCAGGTTGAGTTCGTGTCGGGTTCGGGTTGAGGGCTTGGGCAACCCGATCTGAGTGAACCCGACATTTTTAATAATTTATTTTTATTTTTTAAGCTTAAAATCTTAGGTTGGGTCAGGTTGAACTCGAGTCGGGTCAGGTTCGGGTTGACAAAAAGGGTTCCTTGGGTCGGGTAGGGTTGAACCTCGTCGGGTTGCAACTCGGGTCGGGTCGGGTTCGGGTTGAGCAAATGGTTGCTCGGGTCGGGTTTGGGTTGGCCTCAACCTTGCCCAACCCGACCCGAGTTGCACCCCTACTTGAACCTCACAGGCTCGAGTATATATAGCAACTCTTGGGGAGTTGTTGTAATGTCTTTTTTTTTTTAAAAGAGCAACAGAATATATATATATATATATATATATATATATATATATATATATAAACAGAACCGAGGTGGTCCTGAAGGAACAAAGATAATACAAAGATAGCAGTACAATAATTAAAGGAGGTAGATAGTCAAAGCACTCAAACGCGGCCCGAAAGACTCCTTTCTTGGCAAGGGTGTCTGCTTCCGCATTGGCTGATCTCCTGACATGGCGAAAAACTATTGAGGAGCCCTTAGCTCTGTCCTCTATTTCCTCTAAGAGAGGCAAAAATCGCCAAGGGGGAGAAGCGTTACCCGAAAGCCAGCGAATAACATTTAAGGAATCCCCTTCGACGATAATTTTGTCGCACTCTAGACGAGGCATCGAGAGAAGCCCACTATGAACGGCTCGGACCTCTGCCTCGTTTGAGTCTGCCACTCCGATAGGCCCCGAGTAGGCAGTTGTAATGTCTTTTGATGTCTTTCATAATGCATTTCCATCAGACCACGTTTGGATACCCACAAGATTTGGATTTGGATTTCTCACATTTGCAATTGAGATTTGGAACCGGATAAGATCCTTAGATTTGCAAATTAGCTACAGCAATGAAAAATAATCCTATTTGCAAATCTGTTCTGCAAGATATTATTTGGAAATCAATATTTGTGGCAATTACCTTCACCCTCGTTGCTCATTGACCTTGTTGCTGCAACAACAAGACGTTCCTCCCTCCATTCCTCTCTCTCAACACGAGCTTGATGATTGATGTATTTTATATCCAAAAATCAATTCCAAATCCAAATCCAAATACAAAAACATGAGGCATCCAAAAGCGGCCTCACCTTATGCTGCATGCATTGACTTGGGGAACATGGTGTCTTAGGATGCTGCCCACCCTCCCTTGTTAATGTGTCGGGCTCCATTTAGAAGCTCCTTCTACTCTGTCTTTGCTGTCTAAATGTTCATGTCTCTTCATGTCACACTTAACTTGATCCCTGGATCGTCCGTAAACGTGGCACAATCATGGTCGTTGAATCGCCAAAGATTGTCCCCTTTCTGTGGGAGCTAAGTCCTTGATTACAGTTTCATTGTCATAAAAAATACAGATCTTAGAGTTAATTACCCATCATTTCAATGATAAAATCACTCAATTGGGTCATCTTATTAGGTGAAACCAGCATAATCGAACCATGCTTGTGGTGGACCACACGATTGATGCCTGTCCCATCTCAATCTCAATTAACGACCAATTGACAGTCATTTGTACTAAACGACAAACAAAAGGAGGTGTAAATGGAAGAAAGGGGGAGGGGGTGCAAATATAAATTTTCAGACAACTATTTCAGTCCGATTGAAGTTCAGCTTACTCTCCCCGCCACAACAGTTTCAGCCAAAGCCACCTTAATAAATATCTTCCCTATCCGTGAAAAACCCTTCCAAAACCCTTTCTCTCTGCACCTTCAATGGCGGAATTTCCATCTCTCTGAAACTCATCCATGGCAATTACCAAAGCTTCTCTCCTTCCAATACTACTCTACGAACGCCAAACGCCTTCAAGCAAACGCTTACTTTTCAATTCCCGAAAGTCCCCTAGGCTTTTGAAATTCCTAACCCTAAAATGCCCGTGCAGAACCCAATTCTCTCTCAGAAATGTCCTATACACAGAAGGAATATCAATCTCAAAAGCAAATCCTCGAAAAGACAAGGTAGAGATCGAGCAGGACGGGATTGCGGCCTTGAATGAAAAAATCCGTAGAGATCATGGGAAGAGAGAGATTTCGAGACCGGCCATGGATTCGGAGGAAGCGGATAAGTATATACAGATGGTGAAGGAGCAACAGCAAAGGGGTTTGCAGAAATTGAAGGGAGACAGGGAAGGGAAAGATGGGGTTTTTAGTTATAAAGTTGATCCTTATACGCTTCGTTCGGGGGATTATGTTGTGCATAAGAAGGTGGGAATTGGGAGATTTGTGGGGATTAAATTTGATGTAAATAAAGATTGTAGGGAGCCGATTGAGTTTGTTTTTATAGAGTATGCTGATGGAATGGCGAAACTTCCTGTTAAGAAGGCGTCTCGTATGCTCTACCGCTATAGCCTGTGAGTTTTTTGTTCCTTTTGTTTTATATTTTTTTGGGTTTTGCTTATAAGGGTGCTCGTTAATAAAGTGCATTGGAAGGATAATTTATACATGTTTCCAATGAAGAAGTCTTAAAACATTTGTTGATGTGATTGCACTTTTGAAATGCTTTCTGGTGTTAGTTCTAGAGGTTGTTCTATTCGAAGAAGTTTTTCATTTGTTGATATTAATTCCCATCGATTTGCTAATTACACATTCTAGGGGGCTTTAATGGGGTATTAACCGACTGACCGTATTGTTAAGAGAACAATTTGAGCATATAAATATTTAGGAATTTCCCTGAAACTTATAAAACTCGATTTGGTGTAAGATTAGAAATGGGATTAGGAATTCTTGGTAATGTCATGCTAGCTTCTTCGGAGAAGATTCAACAAAAGTACTTGACCTTCTTGAATAAAAAGCGGAGCTCAAATTCCATTGAACAATCACTGCTTAACACATTTTGTTTGATAGCTTCAAAACTCAAGCTTTGATATTTTTTTTTGAATGGATTTTTTTGACACAACGAGTGAGTTCAGTCAAATATGTAGCCCAATATCAGATGTGTATTTGTTTCGAAGATCAAAGGAACTCAAGCTTTGATATTCAAGTACAATTTCTTTCCTTTTGATAATCCAGATACGTAGGACCAATATTAGATGTGTATTGGTTTTGAAGGAGATCAAAAGACATTTTGAATATGTTTCTTAGTTATGTTGACTCTGGCATACAGAAGGAAAAGTTGCGAAGTAAGCCAAGCTATCAGCTGGGCCATGAGGTCATCATTTATGCAGGACTCAAGCCAAACTGTCCAAAACAAGTTTTTCTGCATACAAAAGGAGAAGAAGCACCTTCAAGCTCTTAGCCAGGTCATCACTTTATAAAGTGAGTGAATCATTGATGGGGATCTTTGACCTTTTTTTTTAATAAAACAAGTGAGTTCACACCGAGCCAGGAATACCAGCTACCTTTATTGTGCATCTTACGTCAATGCTTTGGTCTTGAACAATTTACCACGGGGTCATGAATGATAAAAAGGTCTTCCAACTTGACTTGCCAAAGATGCTTCAATACCCCATAGGCTCACACTTGTCCCAACTAGGACCGTCAAAGTTCAAATTAATCATTAATGACTTCATGCCGTGGCAAGACAGGACAAGCTCTAGAATGGTATTGTAGAAGCTATGGGGAATCATTATTCCAACAGAAAATATCGTAGAAAAAGGAAAGGATAGAAACTGACTCTTAATACGTGCTGACTAAAGTAGACGGCCTATTGATAGTTTGATTTTCATTTTGGGTTTAAAGCGTGTTTTGGGTAGGGTTATTTCTAATAGTTGTGGTATGTATGAGTCTTAGATTAGATGTCTCTCATCATGTTTTTAATAATGCTGGAAAATTGAAACTTTTATGAAGATTATTATTCACAATACTTCTTGTGCTTCTATAGGCGTTTCCAATCATGTCAAGAATGTTATGTTTCATTTATGAGGATGCTAGAGTTTTGTTGCTCCTTTCATAGCACTACCATGTTCAACTCAGTGAAGGGTTTGGAATGTAGTAATACTCTAACCCACTATTTAAAAAGTCCCTGAGTCAATCATCATATCGCTCAAGTTGACTCCATTTTACCTTGGACGAGTTCTCTTTCAAATCCGAGTTTTTCTCTTTTACCCTTTTTTGCAAGGGCTCCTGTGAGTCTAGCATTCCTCTCTCTCTCTCTCTCTCTCTCTCTCTCTCAAAAATAAAAATAAAAATAAATAAATAAATATATATATGGGGATTTGCTAGAATCCATCGCCCAGCGCTTTTTAGAACACTGGAATTCATGTTCGATTCGCAGGTCGAAATGCATCGATACGGATTTGAAACATGGGGCGAAGAATTCATGCATCATAGTGGGTGTCCCATGGGGCCTCTAGCTCCAAAAGTGATACCCTACAAAATATGAGTACTTTTCTTTTTGATTCTTGCACTATTTTGTGAGAGCGTGGCTTTTTTGGAGTGAGATCATGGCTGCTGTTTCTTTAGTCCTTGGGTTCTCTCCATTGCGTGATATGAGTGAACCCCATTGATCCATGGGCTCGACTCTTTTTTATTGACCTATATGGGTTTGTTTAATTTGAGAGCCATCTTCTTGAAGCTTTAATTTTCACGACCTTAAGCACTGCAGTTCTTGTGACATTCTTTGTTGACTATAGTTATATTTCATAGTTGTTTTTTTTGAAATGGAATATTTCATAGTTGTTGCTCTCCAAATTGAAGTCACATATAGTTGCTTCCTGGACTTATCCCTGGTTATAGTGTGTAGTTGTTTGAAATTGTCAAGCATCATTAGGTTTACTCAAGAGATGGTATTAAATTGTCAAGCAGCATTAGGTTTACTCAGGAGATGGTATAAAATTGTCAAGCACCATTAGGTTTACCCAGGAGATGGTATCTTAACAATGGAGGAAGCGGTTTGGGTTGTTATTTATCTCTCTCTCTCTCTCTCTCTCTGTACATTTTTTCTGGAACTTTTAGAATGGTTATCATTATATCCCTCTATATGTTATCCTTTAAGTTTCTTATAAATTAATTTTGAGCTATTTTGATGCTTCTTTGCAGTCCAAACGAAACAAAAAAGCCTCGAACATTGAGCAAATTAAATGACTCTAGTGCATGGGAGAGGAGAAGGATAAAAGGGAAGATTGCTATTCAAAAAATGGTTGTTGACTTGATGGAGCTGTACTTACATAGGCTAAAACAAAAAAGGCCTCCATACCCAAAAAGTCCTATTATGGATGAATTTGTTGCTCAATTTCCCTATGAGCCCACTCCAGATCAAAAACAGGTGCAATTGTTTAACCAAGTGCTTCTTTGCACCTCTTTGTGTTTGTCCTATTTTGTCTGTTGTATTTCATGAAGATGAACTACTAGGATTTTGCTTTTGAAGATTCTAGAAGGTTAGTTGTTTTATTTTATATTTAACACAAATTTTTAATGTATTCAATTCCATCACTTGTAATTGAATACAAGTAAGGTTGCTCCAACGGTAATTTTTTTATTTTATATTTAAAGAGTTGCAGCCTTGGCGCAACGGTAAGGTTGCTCCATTGTGACCTAGTGGTCACGGGTTCGAGTCACGGAAACAGCCTCTCTGCAAAAGCAGGGGTAAGGCTGCGCACATCCAGCCCTCCCCAGACCCAGCAATGGCGGGAGCCTCGTGCACTGGGCCGCCCATTCAATTCCATCACTTGTTGACCGAGTGATGGAATAATGACATGATTTTTGCATGGCCATAATTTTTCTTATGGGCACTATCTCTTTTATCATAGCATGCACTGTCCTTGTAGTGTACAACCTTACATGTTTTGTACCATAATTAACTCCACGGATAATGTTAAAACAACAATGAAAAAATGGTGGCTTAGCTTACATATTGGTTTTGACTAGGTTCTTTCTTCTCTTTTATCTCTAACCAGGTTAGCAATGCTTGCACTTCAAGGTAACATTGCTTAGTTATTGTGTCTTTTTTTCTTAAATTTCCATCATTTTTTGAGCAATGAACAGTCTACATAGAAGCCCGAAGGTAAACGAAGAGCCCGAGAAGGTCTCCAAATACAAGCAAAGAGACACAAAAGCAAAGAGGCAAGACAAAATCAAGAAAAAGTAACAATAAAAGGAAAAACAAGACCTCAACCTCGCGGAGAGAGGATGACAAAGAAAGTAATATGATCTCTGCCTAAACCTTCCCTCACCAACTGATTTGCTTCACTGTTTGAGGACCTCCAAGACCTCCAAACATGTCTAACAACAATCTCAACTGTGCCGAGCAAATAAAAATCTCCTCTAATCATGGTTTTAAATTTGGTCCGAAATCCAAAATTTCAGATTTCAGTTGGAACCAAAACCGAAATTTAGCGAATTTCGTGAAATCCCAAATTTCAGCCAAAGTTTCAGTTTCGGCCAAGGGCGAAACTGAAATTTAAATCCATCCCTCTAATTAATCAGCGAATCTACAGGGATGTCTCTGTTTATCATTAAGCCACCTAATGACATTGACTGTGTTTCCCTCAACGATGACATGGACTACATGGTCCAATGGCTCCTGACGAATCGACAAGAAGCATGGAGAAGTGCAAGAACCTCCTCTTCATTTGAGTCCCTAAAACCAATCGGTCCCCAAAACGCCCATTGTCACTCTGTCCTTAGATCTAAGGAGACCATCATTACTAGACAGGTTCGGATTATTAATACTAGAACATTCAAAATTGAGCTTCAAGAATATGGAGGAAGGAGGGTCCCAATGTGACAGAGGTCTCTTAGAAAAGGAATGACTCAACCGGATCCCGTCTCAAGATCTATAAAAGGAAGAGGCAGGATAGCTTTAGAAAGATGGGAGGCACAAAGCCGAAAAACCACTTCAGCAAAAAATTTATCTTTGAATTAAGAAGACACTCTTAGAAAGCCTTCACTCTGGAAGGGGCAACCAAACTCCAAGCATCGTAGCCCCAGATTTAGGATATCAGTCCAACAAAGCTATTGAAAAAAGACTTTACCACATTTCCCAAATTATTACCTTTCCAAATCCTTCTATCAAACCCATGCCTTTTTATATAACCAACTCTAACCCAGTGAACAATGTCATTCTATTCGCTTCCCATCGAACATGTTTCTTCTGAATCTCACATTCCAAACAACTTGCCCATTTACTCTGCTAAAGGAGTCCTCAACGTTCACCTCTTCGTTCAAAACCAACAAGAACAAATATGGAAAGTCAGATTTGAGGTTTTAGCGCCCTGGAATGCCAAAATTTTATTTGGGGCCACTTGTCTATATGAATTTAGGCAAATTTTACACACACACACAAAATCATATATATATATATATATATATATATATATATATATATATATATATATATAATGAGAGAATGCCCATGGGATCTTATAAAATTAGAATGTTCACAATTCTTTTCTTGGTGCAAACGTCTCCTGAAAACCGATGTGAAAAGCATGATATTTTCTTAAAACCCAAGATAAATGAAAGATTCTTCATCTTATCTCTGAAAAATGCAACTGATTTCTGACAAGACTGAGCAGCGAAAGACAGAGATCAAGCTTTACCAGAATGTGCAAATAGAGTCTTGAACCATTAGACGGGACCTACATTAAATTCACACATCCATTGAAGCTTAACACGGTCACTATGAATTCCGATCTCAAGAGCAAAATGAGGTCTGATCTCGAATCATACCTCAACATGGAGAAGTGGCACCATTTAACGTAATTCTGTCCTGAACTTCCAGAATTGACCTCCCAACCAGGCTATGAAATTTCTGATATCTATGAAATTTGTGCCCAAAATCATAGTCTACTTTGGTTGCTAATGCAGAGGCCACATTGAAACAGTTATTTGAGAACTTATCTTCATGAACATTTGCATCCCTGACAGCCAACATATTAGCAAAAACAGGCAATTTCATTCCGACTCCCCCCTCCCTCTCCAAAGTTATTCCTCTAAAGGTATGCACAAGCTCTGCTCGTGTTGAATGAAGCTATTCCACATTAATGCTTGACTAAGACACTGAAGATCAGATCGGCCGGGATGGGGGGAACTGAGCTCCATCACCACCATGGATAAGTTTCTCTGCTATGGAGTCTACTACGTTGATCTGTCAGGAGTCAATTTCGAAAATAAAAATCTCTCCTATTTGTAGACTTGGGGCAGGTCAGTCATCACTATCTGCTGGTTTGTTTGAAATGTTAAGAAATCTGAGAAGAATTTATTGTGGATTTTGCAATTTATATGCATTCTAGATGATGGCAAATAGTTATAGGGTTGAAAATCATAAGCTCTATCTGCACATAAAAGGGGTTTTCTAGACTGAGGTTGGTTTGAGCCTGGTCTTGGAACAGGGAGGGTTTGGGTCCTTTGGGAAGATCTGGTGTTGGATAACTGAGAATGAGAATTGGCCAATCGAACAAGTTAGCGAATTTGGTGTCGGGGTTGGTGGGTGAGAAAGAATAGGAGAGAGAAAGCAACAAGCCAGCAACGGAGGGAATAAGAGGAATTGATGGAAAAGGACTGGGCATATTAGTCATTTTGTATAAACAATTGTATGTTTTTAAAACAAAAAAATCAGGGTATATCCAATAAGAAAATGACATATAGAAGGGACAGGGTTATTAAAACGTGGGAGGTCCAAATATCAGCTCTCAAAAATTACATATTCTATTTGTGACTTAATAATGGATCTACATTTCTTTATAGCCAGTTTAAAGTTTGTTGTAGTCTAGATGCTATGTATTTTTCTTATGTTATGTATTCCTTACATTAGTTGAGCTGGGCAGGCTTTTATTGATGTTGAGAACGATTTGACCGAGAGGGAAACTCCAATGGACAGATTGATTTGTGGAGATGTTGGGTTTGGAAAAACTGAAGTTGCTCTTCGTGCCATTTTTTGCGTAGTGTCAGCAGGGAAACAAGCTATGGTTCTAGCACCCACTATTGTTCTAGCCAAGCAACACTTTGGTGTCATTTCCGATCGCTTTTCTCAGTATCAAGATATCGAGGTTGGACTTTTGAGCAGGTTTCAGGTATGCTAATGTTCTTATTTTCTGGTAAAAAAGAAGAAAAATAAATTGTGATCTTATTATGACCCTTTTTTCAAAAGATACTCCATTCAAAATAGGATATTTTCTGTTATTTATAAACCATATATTCAAACTTGCACAGGTATAGCATATAAAAAATGTAAACTTTGGTGTAATTCTAAATGTTTTTTCCATGATAGACTAACTCTGTCGTTGTTTGCAGACTAAGGCAGAGAAGGAGGAGTATCTTTCAATGATTAAACACGGACATCTGGACATCATTGTTGGAACTCATGCGCTTCTTGGGAGTCGGGTGGTTTATAGCAATCTTGGCCTTCTTGTTGTTGATGAGGAACAGGTTTGCCTCCTTTTAGTCTCTCTAGTTTTATATGTAATAGATCCTAATCCTCATGGGGTCTTTGGCTCTTAGAAAGACATGAAATGAATTAGAACTTAATAATTTATCATACAGTCTTAGGATAATCAAAGTGTCTTAAACAATAGGGATGGCAATTTCTGTAAATGATTTACTAGGAATATATTTTAGAAAAGAAGTTTCTATTCCTGAGGTTACAGCACATGCACAAGGTACTCCGTGTTCTTAAGAGTCTCCTTGGAATTCATCCCTTGATTGGAGCCGTAAGGCTATTCATTCCATTCTTGCTGGTGGTTTCCAATGAAATGCCAATAAATTCTATGATGTTGGAGGCTATTGAACATATTTTTTGTTTGCTGATAAATTTAACGCCTTTGGATGCGTAAGCATGCATGTATTTTCACTCGTCTTCTATATAAAGTTGTGAAATTCTATGTTCTATTGCTGGTATGGTAAGCAAGTTTTTCTTTCTATTTTTTTATGTACACTTCCAATATTTTTTTAATCAATCACCTTCACAAAAAATGTCGAAATGCTTAGTTGGACCAAATGTTGTACATATTTCTTTTGACAGAATAATGTCTCATATTTTTAATCGAGGCATTTTTCACGCCCTGAAAAAATGTCCAAATCTGACAAGGGCATTTATACATCCTTTTTTCTGATGGAAAAAGATGCTGTTCTAATCTTGAATCTCATAGTCCACTTGCATGTTCTTAGGCAAATGCGCTTTAACGAGAATGGAATTATGACTATTGACTACCACATAACTATTCTGATCTTTACTATTTTGATTGCCATATCATATTCTATGATGAGTGCTTGATTTCCATGAGTTTTGGTTCTTGACCTGACAGAGGTTTGGCGTCAAACAAAAGGAGAAGATAGCTTCATTCAAGACTTCAGTTGATGTTCTCACTCTTTCTGCAACGCCCATACCACGAACCCTTTACTTAGCATTGACTGGATTCCGTGATGCCAGGTATTTATTTTTGTGTGGATTTGAATGTGAAGCTCTGTTATCTTGCTCCACAAGTTTCTTTATCATCGATATCACCGTTCAGTTTATATTTAAATGATTAAGGCCCTGTTCGTTTCTGATTCTGACAACCGATTGTCAGCCCAAAACCTATTATTGGACTCAAATTTAAATGTAATTTTGAGTCCAATAATATTTTTTGGGCTTACAATCATTTGACATAATCTGAAACAAACGGGGTGTGTGGGAGTGATGGGATTGATCATGTAACGACCCGGATTTTTAGAGAACTCTAAACCCGGACCGTTAACTAAGAACCTTTTTTAATTTACAACTTTCATAGCTGTTTTGAGAGGTGTGAACAGGGGTGGCAACGGGTTGGTTTCAGTTCGGTTTATCTGATAGATAGCTTCTCTCTCTCTTCAACCGCATGTTCGTGGGTGCGCTCAACCGCACACTCTTTTTCCCAGGCTGAGTTTTCTTGAAGAGAGATAGCTTCTCTCTCTTCAACCGCATGTTTTGAGATTTGCGCAGCGGAGATTGTGTTCGAGGGAGTCGTGATCTTCGGTTCTAATTGCCATGGCCGGAGGTAAGTTCTGCATTAATTTGGTTCAATAAAGTCTTTCATAGCTTACCCATAAAAAGAGGAAAAAGAGTGTGCGGTTGAGCGCACCCACGAAACATGCGGTTGAAGAGAGAGAAGCTATCTCATTGGCTATTGAAACGTGGGCCCATGCGGGAAAAGAAAGAGAGAAATTGCGTTATCGAGGGTGCGTCACGATCTAGCTTCTCTCTCCTCTGCGGAAATCTCAAAACCCAGCCGAAATCTCTCTCCTTCTCTGCGAGTCTGTTGAGAAGAAAAACCTCAAAAGAGTGTGATCGCATGTTTCTTTGGTGCGGTTGGGAAGAAAAACCTGTTGGGAAGAAAAACAAAATTTATAGAGGAGAAGAAAAACCTGCGATTTCTTACAAAACCCAGCCGAAATCTCTCTCCTTCTCTGCGACTCTGTTGGGAAGAAAAACCCAGCCGAAATCTCTCTCCTTCTCTGCGACTCGTGCGAGCAAGGATTTCGAACCAGAAGCTTTGTTCCTTCAAGCTTTCTT
The DNA here is from genome assembly GCF_043159265.1 of Tasmannia lanceolata. NCBI lineage: Eukaryota > Viridiplantae > Streptophyta > Magnoliopsida > Canellales > Winteraceae > Tasmannia > Tasmannia lanceolata. The sequence continues at coordinate 10,356,259 of NW_027518690.1, read as the reverse complement.
TCAATCTTGGATCCTAAATCCGCGTCTCTCTTCTCTCTTGCTTTCTCTGCAAGTCTCCTCTCTGCCGCCCCTAAGGTTAGTGTGATTCTAACTTTAATCTCTTCTTCTCTTTTTTTTCCTGCAAATGATGTGCAAAAAGAGCGTTTCATCATTTTTTCCTCACTTTAATAGGGTTTCATCTATTTTTTAAGTGGGTTTCATCTGCAAATCACTTCAAGAGGGTTTCATCTGTTTTATCACTTTAAGAGGGTATGGCCTGCAAATCATTTTTTAATAGGGTTTCATCTGTTTGTATTTATTTTTAGATTTTTAGTGTATGTAGGGTTTCATCTTCTGCCTTTGTCTTTTTCTATTTTCTTTTTTCTATTCCATCTCCCCCACATGGCAATCTAGCAGAAACCCACTTTTCTTCATTCTCATACCATTCCCTGTTGTTATCTGTATAAAAGTTAGGATTTTTTTTTGCTGCAAAAATCATCAATAGTGCAAATTTTTCGATTTTGCTGCAAAAAAGTTGCAAAAATTTAGCGTTTAAAGTGGCTTTTGTTCTTTGTTTCTTTTTTTTCTCATTGTTTATACTGGATTTTCTCTGTTTCTCTTTTTGGTTCCTTCTATTTTTCTTTTATTTTTTTCATGAAAAAATCATGCAAAAATTTTCGATTTTACCTCTGTTTTTATTCAGTCTCCCTCTATAGATAGGAGGTATAGGATCTTCTCTCTATTAGTAGCATTTGCATGAATTTTAAAGTGCACTCTTTTTTTTAATCTAAACTGTATATAATCACTGTTAATAATGTTCTGCACAGAGTCAATGTATAAGGCAACAATTGGAGTTTAAATTATGTCCTTCCATCTCTGTTATGTTTTCAGTTCTTCGTGTTCATCAGTGCAGGAAGTAACAACAGAACAGCTTCAAAATCTACTATCCCCTAATACTGGTATGAAACAACTTGAATCGTCACTGAAACCATATTTTGTTTATGTTGCTTGTTTGTGATGCATGGAGAACATGAAGAAATATATGTTTTTGAAAAAGAACATAGTCTGATAGTAAATGCATTTGGTAATTCATTGATCAAGTGACACAATTTTTGAACAACCTTTTTTTGATTGATAAATTTCTAAACAACTTGATTGACAAAATTATACATGGTTAGAAACTTGCCCTCGTGCATGAGAAAGAAACCTGTGTCGGTGTGCATTCAGCAGAAGGGATGAGAGATTACTTTTTGTGAATTAGATGGGAGAAAACTTTTCCCTCCCCTGTGAGAGAGGATGAAAAACATAAAATGTGGAACTTATCCCTCGAAATGGTGAGTATGCCTTTTAGAGTCCATAATATAAATGTAAGGAAAAGAACAGAGAAACGGAAAACGGAATGGTTGGACGAATTGCGAAGTACAGGTGCATATGTGAACCTTATTGACACCTCAAGAGGTTAGAATCATCAATTTTCTAATGGAACAAGGCTTTATTGCACATTTCGTTTCAAAACAACCCTAACTATTTAATAGGTGGGACTTTTCCATCCTTAATAGGTGGGACTTTCCCTTTTATTATAAAAGTCAGGATTTTTATGGGATAACTAATGAATCTTTCAATTATTTGCTCAGTTCTCTAAGATTAATTGTTGTTTATTTCTGCAATATGTTTGTGGTTAGTTAATGCATTTTTTTTCGCTTTGTTCATAAAAAAATTGTTGTTTATTTCTGCAATATGTTTGTGGTTAGTTAATGCATATATACCACAAATGGTGTGTACTAATTTCAGCAGTGGATGGTCTCCTTTTGGCTGGGTAATTACTCATTTCATTTCTGAAAACTATCAACATTCATTTTTAGTGTGCTGAATTGGAAGATTTTATATCTTGTTTTCATTATGATAAATTCAAATTCATTGTATTGGTGTGTTAATTAGTAACAATTGGATAGTCATATATATAGTCTTTGACTTTTGTTTCTAACTATATGAGTGATATTTATTTGCCTATAATTACCCTTCATTCCATTTATTATAGAGTTCTTTGGTGTAAAGATGTTACGACATTGTGACCTCAAGGTTATATGGTTGAGTGGTACATTGATTTGGTTGGGTTTTGCCCAAAATGTTTCAAGTCATAGCGTTGCTGGTTTATTTCAAGTTTCATAATATTATCCCTTGATTAAGTGTTTTGGACATATAAGGTTTTGTTACTTATTCATTGCAAGGGCGATGAAGGTGTTAACCCAAGCCAATCATTAGGGGAGACTTGCTTAAGTCCTATGTCCCATTCTCTTTCTGCATTTTAGGAGCCTTTTCAAGTCTTTCAGATATTCCCTTTAGACATTAGATTCCCTTGTCATTGCAAGACAAGGGCGATGAAGGTGTTAACCCAAGCCCTTCATTAGGGGACTTGCTTAGTCCTAGTAGCACTCCCCTATTTTATTTTTAGACTTACCCAGTCTTTTATATATCTTTGGAGTGTTAGTAGCCTTTCTTCTGAGCAATAAAAAAGTCATCGAGAGCCCTCACTAGGAGACACACTCTGTCTCGATAGGCAATTCTCTTTGGAGACAAGCCTCATGTAGAGCCCACCTTTAGGGAGGTCACTTTGGTCATGTTATAAAGTTTATATCTTTGGAGTGTTAGTAGCCTTTCTTCATTGCAAGAGCAATGAAAAAGTCATCTAGAGCCCTCACTAGGAGACACACTCTGTCTCGATAGGCAATTCTCCTTTGGAGACAAGCCTCATGTAGAGCCTACCTTTAGGGAGGTCACTTTGGTCATGTTATAAAGTTTACTTATAGGAGGCTTGCGTCGCCTCATTTATAGAACCCTCTCTAAGTTGTACCCCAACTTGTACCCCCTATAGTTAGAAGACTAACTTACTCTTTTAGTTACCTTAAACCCTATTTATCATTGCAAGGGCAATGATAGGGATACTTGGAGTCCACCTTTGTGTCTAGGAAACTTGCTCAGTCTCACTAGCACCCTTGTTTATTCATTTTGGTAGCGTTATTAGCGAGTCTTTGACTTATTTGCCTCCCCTCTTAGTGGTACTAGTTTAGGAGTTTATCCTTTAGTTTAGGAGTTTGTTCTTTAATGTTGTTATCACTCATCTTTATTAGAGACTAGCACAATCTTATTAGAGCTTTGCTTACTTGGGATCTTACCATGTTTGTTTTAGTTGGGACACTAGTTTGCTTGCTTGGGATCTTGGATCATTTACTTGTTTTGGGACATTAGTTTATTCGTTGTGAATCATTTCCTTTTGATACTAGTTGCTTGTTTGGGGTCTCCCCTTTAACTTTAGGGCTTTGCCCTAGTTTGTTGTTGTGTTTGCATGTTCCCTTTAAGGGTGAAAACATTTAAAAGTAAAAAAACATTGGAACATTTTTAAAACATAAAAAACATTGAAATATATTAAAATCACAAAAACATTAGAAATTTTAAAACTTAGAAACATTTGAAAACATCAGAAATTCAAAAATTCAAAAACCTTTGAAAACTTAAAATTTTGGCAGTAGTTAGGAAAGTTTGTTTTCGAACTACGTTGGCATGATCCTCTTCCACGAGGTATGTAGGCAGCTTGGGATCCATATCCCAAGTCCAGTCAAATTTTGTAAATAAATCATTTAACCCTTTTAAAAATACAATTTTTTTTCATAAAACATGTTTTCGAAAAGATCTTCCTCTAGAGTTAGGAGTTTGTCCTAGATAGAGGGTGTTAAAGTTAGGAGTTTGTCCTGATATACTGTGTATTTTGTTTGTGTTTGTTTTATAGTTAAGAGTTTGTCCTAGCTAGGAGTTTGACACCTCTGTTCGGTCAGTTGGCGATCCACATCGCCGACTGATGACTAGATTTATGATGCTTTAGTCTGCCTATTATTTTCCTTAAGACACACAGCCTAGTTGCACATAGATTGTAGGAACCACCTGCATTAGCTTAGGGTTAAACTTGCATTTAGTTAGGGCATATAGGGTGTCCTAAAATTCACAATTCACTTGAATTTAAATAAACGTTAAAGAGGCTTTAAAAATCAGTTCGGTCTTTTAGGTCGAGTCTAGTTTAGTGGTCTAGATGTCTTAGGCATCATAATTTAGAATAGGCGTGTAAGAACTACATTGTCTTGATTCCTGTGAGGCGGGGATACGTAGGCGGCTTTAGATGAACATCTCAGACCATCCGAAGATTCGGGCGACAACGTTTATAGTCTTAGGGTTTGTTGTTAGTGTTTTAAAGTTTATGTTTGTGGTTATCATTGTTTCTTGTGTGTTTTCTTTCAGATTGAGATTATCTCCTTACTCACATGCTTAGTTGTAGTTTTCTTTGCAGTTCTTTATTGTTTTGATTATGTGTTTAACAGTAGCTGTTACTTGTTTACCTTCATTTATTAGTTTATTTCATTATTTTTTTGAATTTTATAAATTTTTACATAAACAACAAGTCTAACAAAAGCCCAAAAGAAGAAAAATAAAAAAAAACATTGAGATCATGTCGTTGTCTACCCATTTTTACAGTGTAACCCCCAATCAAAACCCACTACATCTTTATCCCCATGATAAGAACATAACCACAGCAACCATGTTCCTCTTCTTCCTTTTCTTGTTTCCTTCCTTCTCTTTCTCTCGTTGCGGGTCACAATCTGCAGGCAAGACCGGAAAGCGCTGAGAATCAGCACAGTAATCATAAATAAGTTGTTTGGCATGGACCCACATTAGCTGATGGCTCTGATGCACGCTCAGCTCCGTCATAACTGGCTGGTCCCACCAGTACCTCGCTCTAGTGTTACTGCACCGTTTCATATTCTCCTCAAGTGATGATGACATGGGACACTCACAACCATTGATGTCGAATCCACGGTAAGTAGATATGAACGGAGCGTGGGCCCAGTTTGTCTTCACTCTACCTCCTTGAGTAGCCCAATCATCCGCATTCCAAATCGAGCTATACACCCCCATTGGTTGGTCCTTTGGAAAGGCCAATCCTTGTTTTTCCTTGTTCGCGTGCACACGTATCGGAGTTTCATCCACGTAAAAACGACATGTTGCTGGTTCCAAAGGATGGAGTAGGAATGAAAATCGGTGGTAGGGTCGAACCAGAGGTTCAAGCGCTGTTCCCTTTTCCCAACCCCGTTCACGTACACATTGGTTTGAACCAGGTAGGGTTCACCTGTGGTGTTGCCTAGGAACTGAAAGTCAAACTCGTTCTGATTTGGACCGTCCGATGACATATAGAAGGCAGTAACAGTTCCAGCGGAGTCTCCCTCAACGAGCTTAATCTGGATCGTAGTTTTTCCAAACATGTACTTGTTTTTGGACGAGAATCCGGCACCAGAAGAGTTATCGAGCTTAAGCTTCAAAACCTCTCCTTCATACATCACATGATCCGAAGCCCAACTTGGCTGAAAGAGCTCGTCGAAGCTCGAAGAGCTATTTCCAGCAGCAAGAACAGCTACAGAGAAGTAACATATAACTAAAACAATACACCTCAAAAAAGATTGAGAAGCTACAGACAAGGCCATTTGAGCGAGCTTGGAAGAAAAAGAATGTTCCTTATATATATATATATATTTTATTGCTGCCTATGCAAGAACTGATATGAATTAGGGCGCTATGTGATGTCTTAATTTATATTTTATTAGGGCGCTATGTGATTCCCTAATTTATATTTCATTGAGGCACTATGTGATGCCTTAATTTATATTTCTTTAGGGTGCTATGTGATGCCCTAAGTTATATTTTATTATGTCTTTATCTGTTTATTATCTCTTGTTCATTCTTTACTTCATTTACTGTCTTCTCATTTTATTTCTTGATTATCTGTTTAGCTGTAATTCTTTACATACTTTCGTTGTGCGCACCTTTGGTGTCCCTTTTTTTTTTTGCTCGCTGGACCGTTGTTTTTCCTGCCATTGTGACTCCATTGCTCTTGATTTGCAGATCCGTTCACATGTTTTTGCAAATGAATGGTGGCCCTACCCTGTTTTTGCAAATGTGTGCAGGTAACTTACCTGCACACGTTTGCAGGAACCATTATATATATATATATATATATATATATAATGGTTTCTACACACTAGTGTAGATAAGTTATCTACACACTAGCCTAAAATACAGTGGAGGGCATATTGATTGGGTGATCCAAACCATTCATTTGATTGATCCTCGAATAGATAGGGTGTCCACAAAAAACAGCTCCATAGGATCATCCCAACCCTTCACAAATCTATCCATTTTTTGCTTCCACTGTTCGAAGGGTTGGGATGATCCCATGGAGCTGATTTTTTGTGGACACCCTATCTATGTGAGGCCAATCAAATGAATGGTTTGGATCACCCAAACAATATGCCCTCCATTGTATTTTAAGCTAGTGTGTAGATAACTTATCTACACTATTGTGTAGAAACCGTTCTCTCTCTCTCTCTCTCTCTCTATATATATATATATATATACTAGTAAAAAACCCCGTGCGATGCACGGGCCGACAAAGAATTGTACGGACCACATCACCGGTTGATCCAAACCGTCCATGTGATGGAACACAACATCAATAGGTTGTGCCCGTAAGATCATTTCCATAGGCTGATCCTAGCCCTCCAATCTATAGAGGTTTCCATAATTAAAAAAGCATAAAGGAGGGGGGTAGAATTGAAATTATGTGGCTTTAATGGGTGCCTTTGTTAAAAAACATAAAGGGAGGGGGTAGGATTGAAAATATGTGGGTTGAATGGGTGCCTTTGTTAAAAAAAGTGATGTGTAATTCACATAGAATTTTGGGAAAAATTCAAATAATTCTCTCCTTTTCTCTTCTGCTATATATATATATATATATATATATATATGAGAAAAGGGTTTATGCGCTCGAGCGCAAATAAGCTTATTTGCGCTCTAGCACAGAAACTGGGGTGGGCCATATTTGGGGTGGGGGGGGGGGGATCCAAAGCATTCATTTGATGGGCCCTTTTATGGATAGGGTGTCCACCAAAAATCAGCTCCATTGGATCACCATAGAGTGTCCATTTGTGGGGTGAAAACTGGGCACATTAGTAGACAAACAGTATCTGTCCATTTTGAAGCCCACAAATGGACACCCTATGCTGGTCCAATGAAGCTGATTTTTGGTACAGACCCTATCCATGATGGGGCCGCCTTCCAAATGAATGCTTAGGGTCCCCCCCCCCCCCCCCCCCCCCACACACACACACACAAAAAATGTGGCCTCACCCCTGTTTTCAGCACTCGAGCACAGATAAGCTATCCGCGCTCAAGCACAGGAACCCTTCTCTCTCTCTCTCTCTATATATATATATATATATATATATATATATATATATATATGAGGAAAGTGTTCCTGAGCTAGAGCTCAGATAAGCTTATCTGAGCTCTAGCTCAAAAACGTGTGGCCCCACATTTTTGGAGGCATCCAATTCATTTGGAAGGCCCTTCCATGGATAGGGTGTGTACCAAAAATCAGATCGATAGGATCATCCTAACCCCATCAAAGGTGGAGGGGAAAATGGACAGACACTGTGTCCATGTTTCTGCCCATTTTTCCCTCCACAAATGGCAGGGTTAGGATGATCCTATAGGGCTGATTTTTGGTACACACCCTATCCATGGAAGGGTCTTCCAAATGAATGCTTTGGATCACCCCAAAAATGTGGGCCCAAATGAATGCTCAGGAACACCTCTCTCTCTCTCTCTCTCTATATATATATATATATATATATATATATATATATGAGAAAAGGGTTCCTGCTAACGTTAGCAGCTAAGCGTAAAACAAGGGTGGGGCCGCATTGTTGGGGTGGTCCTAAGCATTCATTTGAAAGGCCCCATCATGGATGGGGTGTGTACCAAAATTTAGCTCAATTGGATCATCATAGGATGTCCATTTGTGGGGGTGAAAATTTAGCTATATATATATATATATATATATATATATATATATATATATATATATATAGCTAGAGCTCACAAATACAGGGGTCCCCACATTGTTTGGATGATCCAAAGCATTCCTTTGAGAGGCCCTCATATAGATAGGGTGCGCCCAAAAAACCAGCTTCATAGGATCATCCTAACCCTTCCATTTTTGGAGGTTAAAAATGGGCACACAGTAGTTTTTGGGTGGGGTTAGAGGTGGTTAGAGGAAGGTGACGGCTTCCTTGTGCGTGTGAGATGAGACTTCAATGCCAAATGTTTTATTGAGCAATGTTTCTAGTGTCAGAATTCTGCCTGGCATGCCGGCGTTCTCAAAGTTAGTTGATAGAAATGCTCTTGTTGACTTTGCTTTGTTTGGGGCACATAAAGAAGAGTAGATTAGATTGCTTCCTAATTTGCCATGCTTGGTTGGGTTTGGTCAGGAGCAGGTTGCCTTCGACAAGCCATTTCTGATCAGTGTCCCATCCTTTTGGACCCGAGGATGAATTCTTGAGTTAGCTGGGAGTTTTTTTACTAGGACTTGGGAGAGACCCTTGTGGGCACACTTATCAAATAATCATCATTGTTCAATACTTCAATTCCGTCTGGCCAGATCTGTAGTCGTCTATTTATCAACGGATCTGATCACATCCAAGTAGCACACACACTCCCACTATGATACATGGAGTCCCATCTTTGACTGATCGTAACTGCTCATTTCATGGGCCTTTAGGGGTGCAACTTGGGTCGGGTTCAACCCGATTTCTGCTCGCGTTGGGTTGGCCATATGGTAACTCTGGTTGGGTTCGGGTTTGGGTTCGAAAAAACCAACCCGATTTTATTTCGGATTGGGTTCGGGTTGAACACAAGATAACCAGACCCGACCCGAAACCCGGCCACGTGTTTGCAAGAGTACCAAAATTTAAGTGTTTCAATGGCCGGTTACATTACTTTTCAGATTGATTTAAATTTTTGCATATTTCCAATGCCATGCGCCCCCCCCCCCCCCCCCCCCCCCCCCCCCCCACCACAAAAAAGAAGAAGAAAAGAAATCAATTAGTTATGCAATTGTAACATCAAACAACATGTACTTTTTCCCTTGCTGAGCATTGACAGTCAAAAACTATATAAAATATGGTTCAAATTCAATGACTAGAAGTAAAGATTATTAGATGGTAGAATTGTTGATTTCTTTGTTTTTTGAGCCATAGGTGGTTCCAAGTAAAGAATATCAGATGGACGGTTTAGATAGGTCAAAGATAGGACTCACTCGGCTTTATTGGGTTGAGGCTGCTGCCTCATTGACAATTCAATAACAAATTTCCTCCAATTGAAGGGTTGGGATCATATGATAGATGACGAGACAATCCAGTGCAAAACACGGCTAGTTGTTTGCTATGGAAATAAGGAAATTGAACGACCACTATCAACTCTTTCTCACGTTTAAAACCGGTTTGATATAAACTGGAAGAAATCTGTCTGTTGAAAATTAACCCAAACGATTTTGGGTCCTTTATTTATTTATTTTTTCTGTTTCATGTTTCCTATTGTCTTTGGATAGTTAAATGATTAGGTTGCTTTGATATTTCTTAGCTATTTGATTTATTATCTCCTTCACTGTAAAGCACGTTACGAAGCGAATCTGATATTTCGTTTTCTTTTTCTGAATTCCAGAGAATGGATGCTTCGTCTGAGCAGAAGGCTGAGTTGGTGAAAAAGGTCCGACGGTTGCTGTCGAAAGTCGAAGATGATATTTATCAGTGTCAAATGGAGGCTCTTGAGTTGACAGAGGAGAGGTGTGAATTGTATGGAATTGCATTGCCTGAAGAGAAAAGGTGGTCGAGTCTCATCGAACACGAGGATGCTTTGCGCAATAGGGTGACTGATCTTCTCAAAAGGGTAACTGTTCTGCGTCGGGTATATGTTCATACAGTAAGGATGAGCCCAGGAGAAAGTGATGGTGGTGTTAAAGCAGAGTTGAATGCTGGAAAGGTGGTAAGTTTTGGTGTTCAAACAGAGTTATGCAATTGTAACATCAGACAACATGTACTTTTTTCCTCGCTGAACATTGGACGGTCGAAAACTATATAGAATATGGTTCAAATTCGATGACTAGAAGTAAAGATTATTAGGTGGTAGAATTCGATGACAACAGATTTCAGTGATTTTTGAGCGACCAGTAAAAACCAAAAAAAGATCTTCTGGGTCAACCAAAAAAAGATCTAGGAGCTATTTTTTCTCTTTCATGTTTCCTATTATCTTTGGATAGTTAAATGATTAGGTTGCTTTGATATTTCTTAGCTATTTGATTTATTATCTCCTTCACTGTAAAGCACGTTACGAAGCAAATCTAATATTTCTTTTTCTTTTTCTGAAATCCAGAGAATGGGTGTTTTGTCTGAGCGAAAGACTGAGTTGATGAAAAAGGTCCGATGCGTGCTGTCGAAAATGGGAGATGTTGTTTATCAGTTTCAAACGGAGGCTCTTGAGTTGACAGGGGAGAGGTGTGAATTGTATGGAATTGCATTGCCTGAAAGGAAAAGGTGGTTGAGTTTCGTCAAACGTGAGGATGCTTTGCGCAAAAAGATTACTGATCTTCTCAAAAGTTTTGCTGATCTGCGTCCCTTATATGTTCATATAATGGGGAGGAGCGGATGGGAAATTTCTAGTGGTCTTAAAGCAGAGTTTAATGCTGGAAAGGAAAGTGCTCGTGCTAGTCAATGTCAAACGGAGGCTCTTGAGTTGACGGAGAGTTCTGAATTGCATGGAATTGCATTGCCTGAAAAGGAAAGGTGCTCGGGTCTCATGGAATGGCCTAGTCATATAGAAAGGAGCTTCCTAGGAAAAAGTGCTGGTGGTGTTAAAAAAGGAAAGGTAAATGTTGGCATTCAAGTAGATATGGAGGTTGCAGAGAAAGTAGATCTTACTCATGCTCGTGCTCATGCTGAGGCCGGACAGGAAAGTGCTCGTGCTGAGGCCATAGAAGAAAGTGCTCGTGCTGAAAGAGAGTTGGGAAGCCGGAAGAAACCACGCTTCGAGTAGGTCGATCAATCATAAGCTACTATGGATACCCATAGGTTACAAATTCAAGGACATAGTAGGTCTATCTTTCAAAAAAAAGGAAAAAAAAATCAAGGACATAGTAGGGCTGGTAGATGCCAAAAGTTTAAAGTAGGTTTGTGTTGTGATGATATAGCAGTAGTATTTTGTGTGCAAAACAGCTTGAATCTATCCATGCAGGATGGCCAATTACAAGAAAATGTAAGTGTCGAATGATACAATCCAATATCTTGTTATGCCTACGGCAATTTCTGGGGTCACACAAGTTGCTGGTACTATTCTAAGCAAATGGCTGCTAGGATAATCAGTGCTGGATAAGACCCATGTCGGGCAACCACTAAAAAAATGAGGCGTGGGGAAAAACCCATTTTCAAAATAGATATTTTCCATTTCATTTACAGAAGAATTTGAGATTCTTTGAACTTTTTCATGAAAATTTTCTGAAGGATTCATTAGCCGACCCCAACTAGTTTGGGACAAAGTCTTAAGTTGAGTTGAGTTGTATTTCCAGAAGAATTTGAAAACCTTAGGGTATGTTTGGATTGCCAAAATCAAGTGATTGAATCTGTTTCCCACTACAACAGGTGGGAAATAACACTGATGTAGAAAAATACTGTAATCTGTTTTCTGCCTTCAGCAAGAGGAGGCATTCTCATCATAACCTTAGGGAATTCAAAATAGGAATCAAAATAGAATGCCAATTTCAATTCCCGATTCTTGCAATCCAAATGTAGCCTTAGGCTGCATTTGAAATACAGGAATCAGTATCGACGCCAAATTCCAATCCTATTCTAATTCTTCCAATTCTAGTGTTCAATTCTATTCGGATTCGGTAAAGTCAATGCAAAAAGATAAATCAGTATAGCAATATAAAAACTAACAGCTGCATTCTCATAATAACCCTAGCTTTCAGAGAGTGTTTAAAAGAATAAACACAATTATAAATAGCTCGGTTACTAGAAGAGAGTGTTCTTTCTTGGATCCTCTCCAGGGAGTTTCAAAATGGCAAGATCCATTTGTTAGCTCAAGGGTTCAACCCTACCTATGTTTTGATGACCCTCAAACCAAAATTGATTAACTATACCAATGTACTTTGCATGTGATGTGTATCAGACAGACAAATCATGAGGACATCACTTCTTGCACAAGTTCCATAGCCCAAGCTTGAAAGATGAACCTATGATGTGACTCATTCATGGAACCAAAGTGAAAGTGTTCGGGAATGGTGGACTCGCATGCTCAACTCTAGCCAAAGGTTCACAAGCAGATGCAAGAGTCCAACAGGGGACCATTCAAGCCAAGACAATCAAGAAGACAAGTATTTTTACATTTCTTAAATTGTATTGGAGATCGCTTTTTAAATGGTTTTTGCACTCTTTCAAAGATTTTTATCAATTTCTTTTGAAAACCATTTTGGAAGCCTCCATGCTTTGACTCAAATCATTTTCAAAGGTCCCAATTATTGTGAAAAGATAAGATCAAGACCCATGGACAAAATCTCAAAGATATTAATGTTTAAATTTCAAATTTTGTAATTTCCTACAGGGCCGGTGGATTCGAGTCGAAGCCCTGGAAAAATCAAAATTGGGAATCCGTGAAGGGCCGATCGACCAAGCGATTCTTGCTGTTCAAAAATAAAACGGCCAGAGTGTACTGGCTGGTCGACCGGACCTACAAAAATATAGCCGTTGCGGGCTATAACGGCTAGTTTTCTGTTTGGTCTTTTTGCATCAATCTTGCCCATTTTACCCTCCAACGGTCATATTTCCTAAAGGCCTATAAATATGGACTTAATTGATGCATTAGCAACCTTTTGAACAATTGGAAAACAAACACACACACACCTACTTGACCTTTCAATTTGTGCATTTAGTCATTTGAGAAGATGATCTTAATAGGTCCTTTATTGTAATTATTTGGAGAGGTATTGTGAGCTTACAAGTTGTACAAGCCTTCAAGAGACATCAAGCTTTCTTCTTTGTTTCTATTCAAGCAATTGTACGAGGGTCATCGATTCGCCCCATGAAGAAAGGTGAATCAAGCATTGTAAGAGGGTTTTCGATCTTGCCTGTTTTCAATTCTAAACTTAACAAGGGGTGGTTGCAATTTTAAATTATAAGTATTAGCCTTAAATTTTTATAAACCCAATCTACCCCTCCTCTTGGGTTGCTTAATGGAATTTCACCATTGAACACGGCCGAAATGATTTACATATCCAACAGTTCCTGCCTGTTCTCACCTGAATAGAAACCGTTTGTTCTCAATCAACCATGAAAGTTGCTATTGGATATGTGGGTCTATTGGTATGAGGAGACTGCTTTTAAACCTAATCCTAACCTGCCATTAAAACTGCAACTAACCCTGGAAATTTCCATTTAAACCCCAAACCACGAAAGTTGTTATCATTCCTAACTCTAACCCTAACCTACGCTCTCTTTTTTCCATTTGAGAACAAGATGGGGAAGAAGAAGGAGATTTTTGGTACTTTGGCATGCGAAAAACTGTTACTAACTCTAATCCTAACTTGTTAGTAAAACTGTTATTAACCCTGGAAAAATGCAATCAACCATGCAAGCTGCTAATACAACCATGACAATTGTATTAACCATAACCCTAACCTTTTCTTTTTTATTTCTCCATTTTAGAAGATGGAGAAGAAGAAAAGAATTTTTTTGGATATTTTGGTACGTGAAAAAAAAAACTGCTATTGTTGATGCTATAGGTGTTGTTGATTATTTGTGTTCTCGGGAACAACATTTGCACAAGCACATGGAAGGGTGCTTGGAAGGCCCACTGGCATTTAAACGGAATCTGGAATTTTACTAATGCTCTGTTTGGTCACCTTTTTTGGAGAAAAATACCAGGGAATGTTATTCTACTGATTTGCTTAAAGCTGTTTCGGTTTGGAATTTAGCAAAAATGGGGAGTTTGACCACTGGGGTTGTCGGGCGCTTGTCTGCTGAAGTGGAACCCTGTAAACTCCCTCAACGCATTTCTCCAAAATGAAGAAAAAAGGGGAGAATTTCTCAGGCAAATTCTATTTTCCCATAATTGTCATAATCTTTTAATTTTCATTGTAGTTTTTTTTGGTAATTGTCATATGTTAGCCCATCCTGTTGGTATTTTTTTCACAATTTTCCAACTTTGCTTCCATTTTTTGGTAATTTTTCATTTCAAACTTGGTACTTCTATCACAAATCGTAATGATTACCATTTTTTGGTATTACGTTTTTCGTTTTTGCTAGCCACCTTTTCACCATGTTACTTCTGCCAATCTTTGCATCAAAGGATGGGCCACAAGCGCACAAGTGGCCTCGGCGAAGGTGGGTAGCAAATTCCTATAAAAAAGATCTTAAAAAATAAGGCAAAAAACCTCCTTCACATCTCCTAACGCAACCAAACAACGTCTGGGAGATTTGCTCTCAATCTCCCCGTCGACTGATTTCCTTTTGATTTGCTTTTAATCTCCCTTTGACTTCTTCTTCTCCAAATCCTGCCAACATCTACCAGCATCCAAATAGAGCCGGGTGTGTTCCAGTGAGGGTAAATAGGGGGTAAAACATTCGTTTACCCCCAATGCAAAAGTGGTGGTTGTTCCATGAGCTCTAAATTAGGGAAATTAGCGCATAAGTTGCTTCCGCCCCGCCATCCGTCTACCCCAAAACGGGGGAAGTCGCATACACTCCAAAAGATAGTGATTGGTTTCATAGTCGGAGTTGTCGGGGGCTTCCGAGTCCAAGTTCGCTATGGGTGGGAAAGCGGCGTACAAAAATTGCAATTTTTCATTTGTCTCTCTCTCTCTCTCTCTCTCCGTAGGATTTGATGGTCTTTCAAGCCAGATCTTGGCGCTAGAGAAGAGAGAAGTGGTTTTTTCCTCATGTTTCTCATTTCTCAGACATCTTCGTTTGTCCTTCCCATCTTCTGCTCCTCTGTCCCTTTTCTCTTTGCAAACCCTAATTTCTGCCATGGCTGAATCTCAGAAAGAACTCCCCTCAATCAATTCCGTTTTGCATTGAAGGCGCTGATTTTCTTGAAACTCTTTTCATTTAAAACCCCTTTTTTTGCAAGAGAACGCAATCATCTCCAACAGCAGCAGAAACCTTGGAAATTAGGAGAAATTTTAATGCATGTTGTTGTTCATGATGGCGAATGGATGCTGAAAATTCATGGTAACTACGAAGGTTGTGTTGGGCATTAAGACCCGCCACCAATAACACCTGTCGATCTACCACCGGCGAACACATGGAAATATCCAAGATCTTGGACAACAAGATGGAGAAAATATGTGCAAATAAACCACAACCACAAAAAGGGAGCAAATCATAAGCAACCACAAGAAGACAAGAATATGCGTGGTTCACCACAATGGACTATTCTGTGGACAAGGCAACACAAAAATCCACTATTTAGAACCAATAGTACAATGTTACCTCTATCGGTAAAATCCACTGATAAAACCCTTCTCTCAAACCTTTTATGCAACCCCGAAGCGACCCTGAAATCTCTACACCAAATATGAGGAAAACCCTCAAATACAATGCTTCTCTTGCAAAGAAGAAAACTCTATGGAGAAGAAGAGCAATGGAACAAGAAGATTATACCTCCAAGAAGAACCTTGCTTTTGCTTGACCACAAAAGCACTCCAAGAGCCCCCAAGAGAAAACCCCTCTAGCCTTACTCTAACCTTTCTTCTCACCCTCAAGATGAAGAACCTTTCTTTTGCTTCACCACAAAAGCCCTCCTAGAGCCCCAAGAGAAAAACCCCTCTTCTTGCCCATATTTTCTCCTCTTACCATTGAGTAAAAGAACCACCTTGATTAACCAAGAATAAGGAGAGAGATCTTTTTTCTTGTTTCACCACAAAAATCCTCCTAGAGCCCCAAGAGAAAACCCCTCTTTCCTTGCTTTAGATTTTTCCTCTCTTCTCTTCACTTCTCTAAACCTTTCAAGTTCTCTAACCCTTCTTTTAAACCCTATTCTTGCCTTTATGTATTTACAACATACCCCACTCCAAGTGAGGCCCACTCCAAGACCAAGTGGGACCTGTTGGGGGTAAAATCGGTATCTACCGTGGATGAACGACACGTGGCACCTCTAAAGAAAGAGGAGCCGGTTTAAGAGTTTCTATAAAAAGAGGTAACAAGATCTTATCGCCTCCGCATAGATAGTGACGTCCAAATTGGGAAACCGCACCTCATAAAGGCAATCTACCCTAAGGCGGTAACTTTCTACCTATGAGAAGCCCCATAATAATAACTTGCTCGTTAAGGGACATGGGATATCTATTGGAAATAGATATAAGCTTATCTCCCGGGGGTGTCGACCAATTCGGAAAGACTCCTAAAACAGCAAGATTCTAACTATTATGGACTCTGTTCTCTATAAAAGGGATCCTCATATTCATAATGGAACTACGTTAGACTTGATCCTCAAAAAAAGGGGTACGTAGGCAGCTTGGGAAGACCAGGTTCAGTCAAATCATCCATCACATCTCCTTCGTTGATAACACTTCTGTACTTAATCTCCTTCCCTTAAATTTACCTGAGATTCCAATTTCTAGC
Source organism: Tasmannia lanceolata (assembly GCF_043159265.1). Lineage (NCBI taxonomy): Eukaryota > Viridiplantae > Streptophyta > Magnoliopsida > Canellales > Winteraceae > Tasmannia > Tasmannia lanceolata. The sequence goes on along the minus strand of NW_027518690.1, from coordinate 10,339,733 downwards.
TTAAATATTGAAGTATCATAATTCTGGTACCCTTAATACCTCTCTGTGAGTGCAAGTGACTTACAGGGATAACTCTATCACCGCTAGATCGTGTAAAGCAGATTTTGGTATCATCAGATTGGCGCCATCCGTGGTACCATGACGAACTCGAAGTCAAAAACTTCGAAATCTGCCGCAGCTAACCCACCAGGCGAAGGAGTGCTGACTAGAAGTCAAGCTCAGGCGGTGATTCCCGTGGATCAAGTGCTGGAGGAAACACCCAACGATGACGACACTACTCAAGTTACTATGACCATGTTCAATCAACTTGCATCGCAAGTAGGTCACGTTTCGACCACCCTCCACGACATACTGCAACGCCTTCCGCCCCCTCCCCCGGTAGTTCGAAATGCCGATCCTCCCCCAATGATCGTACAAGTGCGAGATCAGCGTTTGGAAGAAGACCAAGTCGAATCTCCGGAGGGCAGAAATCCTCGCAGTCGAAGGCCCGTGAATCACCGACCGTCGGTCTCGATCACTAGCCCCAGGCCGGATCATGGGAATAATGATGTGAACGACCGACGAGCGCCGGAATTAACTTTTCGGCCAATTACAACTCCAAGCAACGACCCTCAGAGGGTTACTGAGGCAAGAAGACCCCACCGATCACCGGATAACCCGCAACGTAATTCAAGAGGCGAAATTCATACCCCTGACTCGGCACTCCTCGCTGAGCTTCAGAGACAGGTAAAGGAGATGCAGCGTCATGTTAGGAAACCTTATGAACCTGACCTCCTTACCGAATGGGAGAATGAAACCCAATCACCATTCACGGAGGCCATCGCTCAAGCTCAACTCGTGCCCAATTTTGACTTACCAAGACTCGATCTCTATGACGGTACGTTGGATCCCTTAGAATACCTCCAGTCTTACAAAAGGGCGATGGAATTCAAGGGAGCTAGTGACGCGATCACGTGTCGCGGTTTTTCTTCATACTTGAAAAAAGGGGCGAAAAGTTGGTTCAATCGCCTTAGACCTAATTCCATATCTTTCCGAGAATTCGTGACATATTTCGCCAATAGCCGACCGCAGAAAAAACCGGCCGACGCACTCCTGGCTCTTCGCCAAGGGAAGGATGAGACCTTGCGTTCTTTCATAGATCGGTTTAGGACCGAGTTATCCCAAATCAAAAATCCTAACCACGAAATGGTGCGCGCAACAATGAAATCGGCCATTCGCGATCGAGATCTTAAGGTCGCCCTTAATATCGACCCTCCCCGAGATCTGCAAGAACTAATGGCGGTAGCAGATAAGTATGTCAACAATGAAGAATCGTTCGCTATGGAGAGAGAATTGGAACTCGCTAAGGTCCCGGAGAAGAGGAAGAAGGATTCCATTTCGAACAATGGCCAGAGCAAACCCCCTCGGTCCGATAACCGACAATCACAACCAGGTACCCGCGTCCCCCCGCAACAGTTCGACAGGTGTAACTACACCCCATTGAACACATCCGTTGCCAATGTCCTTTATGAAATCCGGGGAAAGGAGGATCTCCAATGGCCACCAAAGATGAAGGGCACTGGTCGAAAGCGTAATACTGGTAAATACTGCCATTTCCACGGGGATCATGGCCATACCATTGAAGATTGTTATAATCTCAAAAATGAAATCGAACGATTAGTTGGACTTGGGCGCATTGACCGGTATCTGTCGAACCCGAAACATATCGGGCCTTCTTATAAATCTGAGGTTCTAAAGACCTCTGGGCCCCCCATCCCGACCCAATCGGCTGCCGGGAATGATCAAACTAGGCAGATATCCGAGGTCCAACAACTCCCGGATGTACGAATCGCCGCTCCCCTCACACTCGCAGGGAGCATTGATGTAATCGCCGGAGGACCAGCCTCGAGTGGCCCGACGGTTTCTGGACAGAAAGCTTATGCGCCCAAGTTCATACAGTGGAAGGCCCTGCAAAGAAATTACGAGGGCAATCTCCCGACGCTGAGGGGCAAATTGTATTCTCCGAAAAAGACTATAGTGATATTTTGCTCCCTCATGATGATGCGATCGTCGTTCGCCTTATTATCGCCAATTTCAGTGTAAGTAAAGTGATGGTAGACACCGGAAGCTCTGTCAATATCTTACATTACGATGCTTTTAAAGAAATGCACTTGGGCTTAGACAAGCTTATTCCGGTCGAGTGGTCCATTTATGGCTTTTCTGGGGGATCCATTAGCATCGAAGGAAGAATAGACCTACCTATAACTTTTGGGACCGAACCTCGCCAGAAAACCATTATACAAACGTTCGTGGTTGTGAAGGTCCCCTCTACTTATAACGCCATTATAGGACCCCCGGCTCTGAACAAGCTTGAAGCCGTGGTTTCGACACCCCATCTGAAAATTAAATTCCCAACAAAAGCGGGAGTCGGTGAAGTTAGAGGAGATCAGGAGAGGGCTCGGAACTGCTATGCTGACTACACCAGAGTAGTAAAGAAAGCAAAAGAAGCTTTCCAGATCGCTGGCACTGACCTCCGTCCCGATAATTACCAGATGCGCGGAGAGCCGATGGAAGAGTTGACCAAGATACCACTGTTCGGGGAGAATAATGAAAAGGTGGTCCAGATCGGCTCCCTTCTCACCGGGAAGATCCGAACCACTTTGATACAATTTTTAAAAGATAACGCAGACGTGTTTGCATGGTCTGCTCTAGATATGCCGGGAATTCCAACAGACGTTTCTGTCCATCGGCTCAGCGACCCCTCTCATAGACCGATCAAACAAAAGAAAAGGAACTTTGCTCCCGAACGACAGAAATCAATCAAAGAGGAGGTCGATAAGCTTCTCCAAGCGGGGTTTATCCGCGAGATCCATTATCCGGACTGGCTCTCTAATGTAGTAATGGTCAAGAAAGCAAGCGGGAAATGGAGAATATGCGTCGACTTTACCGACCTAAATAAGGCCTGTCCGAAAGATCACTACCCGCTTCCCCGAATCGACATGTTGATAGACGCTACATCAGGCCATCAGATGCTCAGCTTCATGGATGCTTTTTCTGGATACAACCAGATACGTATGTTTGCCCCCGACATCCCTAAAACGTCCTTTGTCACAGAACAAGGTTTGTTTTGTTACAAAGTCATGCCTTTCGGCCTTAAAAATGCGGGAGCCACGTATCAACGGTTAGTGAACACAATTTTCGCTACACAAATTGGTCGGAACATGGAAGTCTATGTTGATGATATGCTTATTAAGAGTTTAAACAGTACCAGCCATGTTACCGACCTCCAGGAAGCACTTCTAACGTTACGGAAATACCAGATGAAGCTCAATCCCTCGAAATGTGCTTTCGGGGTAACATCCAGCAAGTTCCTCGGTTTCATGGTAAGTCAACGAGGGATAGAGGCTAATCCCGAAAAGATACAAGCCATCCTCGATATGACCCCACCACGAACTGTATATGAGGTACAACGACTTACAGGAAGAATAGCGGCTCTCAATCGCTTCATGTCCAGATCAGCCGAAAAATGCCTCCCGTTTTTCAGGATATTGCGGAACGTGAAGGATTTCCAGTGGACGACTGAATGACAAGAAGCTTTTGAAAAGCTCAAACAATACCTCCAATCTCCTCCGGTATTGATGAAACCTCTCCCCAACGAAGAGTTATATCTCTACCTAGCGGTAAGCGCCTTAGCAGTCAGTGCCGTCTTGGTTAAACTGGAACAAAAAACCGAGCACCCCATATATTATGTCAGCCGAGTACTGCATGATGCCGAGACTCGATGTCAAAATATTGAGAAATTTGCTTTCGCGGTGGTCGTCGCTGCTAGAAAATTGCGCCCATATTTCCAAGCCCACACCATAGTCATTCTCACCGACCACCCATTGCGTAAAATCCTTCAGAAGCCTGATACTTCTGGACGCTTGATTAATTGGGCAATCGAGCTGGGCGAATTTGACATACAAGTACGGCCCCGCCCTGCCATTAAATCGCAGGTACTCGCCGACTTTGTCGTAGAATGCACGGTTCCGGCCGAAGACTCGGGGGGGGGGGGGGGGGCAGGAAGAAGTAAAAGAGCAAAGTCCAGAACAACAATACCCATGGATATTGTTTGTCGACGGATCAGCCAATTCAGAAGGAAAAGGAGCGGGCCTAGTCTTGACTGGACCCGACAAGTTCCTGGTTGAATATGCTTTGAAACTCGACTTCGACGCTTCTAATAACGAAGCCGAATATGAAGCACTTCTAGCGGGCCTCTCTCTCGCGCATGAGTTGGAGGCCGACAGATTGAAAGCCCATAGTGACTCTCAACTCATCGTTGGACACATCAACGGATTCTATGAGGCAAAGGATAAAAGGATGATCAAATATTTGGAAAAAGTAAGGGAAAAAATCTCCCTTTTCCAGCAATTCGAGATTATTCAGATTTCAAGAACTCTTAATGCGAGAGCCGATGCCTTATCCAGGATGGCTTCTTCAGAAACCACCAGCTGGGGGAATGTATACACAGAGGTTCTCTCCCACCCTAGCATAGAAAGAGATGAAGTCACTCACCTGGACCACGAACCATGTTGGATGGATCCCATCGTTCAGTACCTCAAAGACGGCGTTTTGCCAGACGACAGAAAGGAGGCAAGGCGAATTACAGCCAAGTCCGCCCCATATATCCTGAAAAACGCGATACTTTACAAACGATCATTCTCTTGGCCACTTCTAAAATGTCTCCGGCCTATGGACGCCGACCGAGCTATGACTGAAGTACATGAAGGCATATGCGGAGATCACTCGGAGGGCAGAGTCCTGGCTCACAAAATCCTTCGCCGAGGCTTCTTTTGGCCTACCATATTAAGAGATGCTCAGAACTATGTAAAGAGGTGCGCGCAATGCCAAAAATTCTCATCAGTACCTCGACAGCCAGCAACCCAATACCACTCTATCTCTAGTCCAATTCCCTTTGCGATGTGGGGAATGGATCTATTAGGTCCATTCCCACCGTCAATCGAGGGGCATACAATGTTATATGTTGCAATAGACTATTTCACCAAGTGGGTAGAGGCCAAAGCGGTTAAAAGGGCCACATCGAAGGCGACAGAGATCTTTCTCTATCACGACGTCATATGTCGGTTTGAAATTCCAAAAGTTTTGGTTACAGATAATGGGCCACAGTTCGCCAGTGAACAATTCAGAACTCTCTGTGAAAAGCTCGTGATTGAACAAAGATTTACCTCGGTTGGACATCCACAGGCTAATGGACAAGTCGAGGTAACCAACCGGATTCTCCTCCAGAGTTTCAAAAAAAGAGTTGAAGACGCCAAGAACACCTGGGCATCTGAATTACCAAATGTCCTATGGGCCTACCGAACTACCCCGCGCACCGCCACGGGCGAATCTCCATTCAATTTAACCTTTGGTGTCGAGGCAGTTATCCCTGTTGAGATAGCCATTCCTTCTCCTGGAGTTGAAAGCTTCAATGAACATACCAACGAGGAACTCATGAGAAGCAGTTTAGACCTCGTTGAGGAAACCCGAGAAAAAGCACGAATCAGAGTCGCAGCGTATCAACAAAGGGTCTCTCGGTATTATAACCATCGGATACAAGGAAGTGCTCTTAAGGAAGGAGAGCTGGTACTCCGACGGGCAGAGGTTTTAGACCCGAGGAACACCGGAAAACTCGCCCCTCATGCGAAGGACCCTACAGAGTTATAAGGATCCTACGCCCAGGAGCATACCAATTAGAAAATCTGGATGGAACATCAATCCCCAGGGCATGGCACATGCAGAACTTGAGAAAGTTCTATCAGTAAGTTTCGTTAATTTTTATTTATTTATTTCAGCTATTATGTCTTGTTCTTTTTCTTTAAAATGCAGGAATAGGTAGAGACGGATCTCAGAAACGATGTAATAAGGAAGTTCACCTGATTAAATAAAGTTTAGTTTTATTTCAATAAGTGTTCCTATTCTATTTCCATGAATGATTACTATTTTTATATATGTTTAAAAAAACTTTTTGAAATATTACTAACCTTTCGTCAGTAGTGTGTATAAGCTGACTAAGACAAGGAAAAATGCTTATCCTTGAAAAAGGAGAAACAAGCTCATACACGCATATATTAAGGTTAGATAATAAACAAACATAAATAGTTATATGCATATAACGGTTAATTTACAAACGTTAACACCCACCGACCGAGCATATAAGCCGGTCGAGTAAGGTAAGACGCTTGTCCGACCCAAGACAGGAGGACTCGATGTCATTACATCAATTAACCTTTTAAGGTTAATGCCCACCAATCGCGCATAAAAGCCGGTTGAGTAGGGTGAGGCACTCGTCTGACCCATTAGACAGGAGGACCCGATGCCCTGATCTTTAGATCAAACCAGATGATGTGTAAAGTGCGACCGAGGTTGATCATCCCAGATACCACTAAAAATATCACTGGATATGAGTTCCCTCCTCATAAAGGAGGGCGGGTCAGTCGACTTCGAATTGATCAATCGAAGAAAGACGACCGACGTGCAAAGCACAAAGGGAATACCCAGAAATTATTACCTTTATAAAGGAACAAGAGAGCGTATCCCTAAAGATAAACGTCTGGCCCACGTCTCATAAAAGGGTATAGGACCAAACATCCATCCCATTTTCTTATCTGGATCTCTCCTCTTTGATTTTTAAATAAGGAGAGAAGAAATAACCAAGATAATAAAAGAAAAATCACATCCCTTTGTACAGGCAAGATTGGAGGTTTATAAAATCAAAAGTATAAGTCTTATTCCCCCATAAAGATAAGGAATAGGACCTATGCACCGTATAAACATAAATAAAATGTGCTGAAAAGTATCAAAAAGTACTAATAAAAGCACATCACGACAGCGTATATGCCCATCACGGGGCAAATATTACAACCAAGATAAGTTTAATAAAGTGTCAAGTAAGGATTTTAAATATCAGCAGGAGGATTCAACTCAGCAATAATCGGGGAATCGGTAGCAACGGTATCGATCTTGGGGGCGGCGAAGCGGTCTACCGGAAAATCGGGCATGATCTGTAGGACCTGTTTCTTACACTCTTCAAACCCTCTCACTTCAAAGTCAAGAGCATAGTATGCCACTGCAAAACCAAAATCCTCGCTCTGCTTGAATTGGGAAATGGCCTCCGCCTCGACTACCGACCGATCTCTAGTAAGATCCTTAATTACCTCCTCCGACTTTTTGAGCTTCCTCTGTATGTCCTCTAAATCATTACGGAGCTGGGCAGTGACCTCCTTATTGGTGTTCTCCTTCCCCTCCAATTCTACGATTCGCTCTTGCAAAAGGCCATTCTTTCCCTCTAGACCGCCAACCGCGTCTCTGAGTTTTAGATTGTCTGCTAGAGTATCCATAATACGGTTGGAGGCCGTGGCACTGAGGTCGTTCATCTGATAAAGGGTGACGGACGTAAGTCCAAGTAAATATAGAAAGAAAAGGAAAGAAGAAAGACACGGTGATACATACTATTTTCTGTTGATGAAGAAAGAAGCGGCTTAGTGCCCCAGCACTCAATTTTCGCAGCTCTTCCTTATCATTCGGGAGCATGCTGTTCAGGCACATCTCTACCCCCACCCGAGGTTTATGCATAGCAGAATCCTTATCTTCGACTTTCCAGGAAGGGGTAAAAAGGCCCCCTCAGATCTTGTCGTCTCCCTCGGGAAAGTCAACATGATGAAAGAGAAGCTGTGTTCGCATACCCCCGTCCACTGCAGAAGAACGAGGAATACTGCTGGGGCCTCCATCGGTTAGAACATCAGGAGTGCTCTCTCTGGGTTTCTTGCCCGGGCTAGGCCTCTCCCCTCCCGACGGTTCTGTAGGCTTCCCGAAAAGGGTTGTTAAGGGAGGAGCAATACCAAGTTGTTGCCCTCCCTATTTGGCCCTCCGAGCCCTTTCCAGAGCCACCACTTATATTACTGGCATCGTTCGTGAAGGAGCCTCACCTTTCTCAGCAACCTTACCCTGTTCGGATTCTTTGCTCTTTTCATGAGTTTGGATTCTTTCCGGGGCCTTTTTTTTCTCGGGACCGCCCGTCTGTTGAGACTCCATTCTTGCATAAAGGAATATAATTTTTAAAGATCTTCAACAAAGACACGACTAAATGAATAAGAGGCAAGAACAAAAATTACCGCTTTTTGTGGATTCGATCCCCTTGATGGAAACTTTGGGGCGAGCTACCTCACGGCACAAACCATATTCTACAAGCTTCTCCTGGTCCTTGAACTCCCGGGTATCGATCTTAAAACCCGACGAGACGGACCTGAAAATATTATTTGCCACGTCTCCTAGTTTCGGCATAACACTCAATCTGTCGGTTGAGGGTTTTCTCCAATCAAGAGGAAACTCCCACCCAGCGTTCGTAGGAGGCCGAATGAAGACAAACTCATTCTTCCGCCCCTTGATCGAAGAGGGGTTTTTTTATCCAATCATTATGTTTCGCCGGTGTGTGATGGTCAGCCATTCTCCATCATCCACCAGCTTGAAACATCGACGGAAGACATCGACCGATACTCCAGCATTCAAAAGTTTGCTTTTTGCCAAATAGGCCAGTAAATTTCTCCAACTATTGGGGAAAACTTGGGAGGGTGCAATCCCATAAAATTTAAAGATTTGAGGAATTACCTCGGCCATGGGGAATCTTAAACCCCCGCGAAAGACCTCCAGATAGAAGGTCGTCTCGTTCGCGACCGAGCTTTTGTAAGCCCGCTCGGTAGGATTGGGCATCCGAATAAGATAATTATCGGGTATAGCGAATTCCGGAGAAGATACGGGAATAATATCCCCCTTTTAGCCACTCGTTCTACCGACGGCTCCGGAGAAGATACGGGAATAATATCCCCCTCCGGGATGGCTTCAACGTCGATGGTATGATCTTCGAAAAACCAAGGACTAGAAAGATCCAAATCCTGGTTTTCGGCCATGGCGATTGGGAAGTAAGGAAAAGTAGGAAGGGAAGAAGGAGAAAATATGTGTGAAAGATTTAGTAAGTAAGCGTTTGAGAAAAACTTTCCTATTAATAGAACTCAAAAGGTGGTGAAAAGACACCCCTTGGGGTTCCCCCGCTCTCCTGACGCGTGTCATGATACCATTTGCTTCGAGAACAGTGTACTAAGGTCATTATGAGAAAGGTTGCCATCTCACAGAAGCGTGATTTGACAATTCTTAAATGGCTGAACAGTAAATCATGGGAGATTTATGATGACCAGTTTCATTCAGTCGATTGCGTATTAATTGCTCGGTCGGTACTGAAGTTAATTAGTTTGTACCGAAAGACAGGTTTTAATCTACATATTTGGTTATACTTCCTACCTATTCGATGATGTGCTGCAATGTAGTGCTAGTCTCACAACCCAGCAAACATGTAACATTGAAGAAAGAAAAGCAAATCGAAATATTACGAAACTCGGTCATCACTGAGAAAATAAATCTCTTCATTAAGGCTTTCAGGATGTGTACATATGTATATAAAAAATAAAATAAAAAGGATGGCGGCAACGGGCGAAAAGAAGGGACTATGTAGAGTTCTTGGAGAAGTAACTTCCCTAGTCAGACCAGTCACGAGGAGAATTCTCCTCGTCGGTATCATCCTCGCTGTTGAGTCGGTGAGGAGGGGAAGCCTCCCGGGAATCAGTCTCGTATTCAGCCAGTTGTTTGGTGAGCTTGTCTACTTGTTCCTTCAAGCTCAGGTTGGCCGCGCGTAGGTAGGCGTTCTCCTTCTCCAGTGCCGAGACCCTCCCACACATCTCCATCCCTTCGTTGTGTACAGAAAGGAATAAGGAGCGTTTCTGAGAAACATATTCCCCCGTGGATTCCTCTTTCGGGGAGGTGGTTTGCAAGGATGAGGGGAGAAATTGGGCGGAGAAGGGGAAAAACCCTTAGCCTGTGAAGAGGAAGTGCTGGGAGATTTCAACATTTTGAAAAAACAAAAAGAGAGGGAGAAAATAAGTTTCTATCTAAGTACAGAATCTGGAGATAGGATCCTTATATATAAGTGGAAAGGGAGAGAGAAGGAAACTAGGGACTATTAAGTGTCCTTTGGGTTTCCCCTCCTTGCCACGTGGTATGCAGCCACCGATCCCAGGAAACGATGTCCATTATGAAGGGACCCTTTCTGTTACGTAATTATGAAAGGAGCTGCCGTTACGAATACCAAGACTGATTTACAGATTCCCCGTAACATCCAACAATGGATGCTGGAGTTATCAAAAATGACGCATTGGTGCCGTCTAAAGAGACCGACCGATTACGGTTACTTGGATTAGTCACTACGAAAGTAAACTCGTCCGTCTATCGGTACCGAATAAACCCTTACATACAACGTAAAATCCTTAAACTACTTCCTCGACCCAAACCCGGCTCGAGGAAGTGGGGGGCAATATGTTGGGGGTAAAATCGGTATCTACCGTGGATGAACGACACGTGGCACCTCCAAAGAAAGAGGAGCCGGTTTAAGAGTTTCTATGAAAAGAGGTAACAAGATCTTATCGCCTCCGCATAGATAGTGACGTCCAAATTGGGAAACCGCACCTCATAAAGGCAATCTACCCTAAGGCGGTAACTTTCTACCTATGAGGAGCCCCATAATAGTAACTTGCTCGTTAAGGGACATGGGATATCTATTGGAAATAGATCTAAGCTTATCTCCCGGGGGTGTCGACCAATTCGGAAAAACTCCTAAATCAGCAAGATTCTAACTATTATAGACTATGTTCTCTATAAAAGGGATCCTCATATTCATAATGGTACTACGTTAGACTTGATCCTCAAAAAAAGGGGTACGTAGGCAGCTTGGGAAGACCAGGTTCAGTCAAATCATCCCTCACATCTCCTCCGTTGGTAACACTTCTGTACTTAATCTCCTTCTCTTAAATTTACCTGAGATTCCAATTTCTAGCTTAAATATTGAAGTATCATAATTCTGGTACCCTTAATACCTCTCTGTGAGTGCAAGTGACTTACAGGGATAACTCTATCACCGCTAGATCGTGTAAAGCAGATTTTGGTATCATCAGGACCCACTCCAAGAAAGAAACAAGAAAACAAAAGAAATACAAAAAAAGGTGGTGATTATACATCACCATTTCAACAGGTTGTTCCTCTGAAGCTGCTTAGTTCTGCAAGCGCTCAGTAAGCTTCTCACCTTACAATTGTGGTGAAAAAGTGTTATTGAGTGTTAAAAAAACTTGAAATATACACTTCCTCCATTGCATAGATATAAGAGAATATGGGAAATGATAAATGCGCCTGAAAGATCCTACATTGGAAAGGGAGGAAAAGTTACTAGGCTATATATGTGAATTTCTCCTCTCCTTGTGTAGACGTGTTTTTAGCATCTCCAAGGGGCAGGCTCAGAGGAGTAGGTCGGGCACGATTAGGGTTACTGGTCTATATTGAACAGAGCAATTGCCGTCATGTGCCCAGATTGATATCCTCCTGTCCATACCATGGTCTTAAATTTCCACGAAACTGATACAAAACGACCAAAATATTTTCATTTCCATCCCCACCGAAACGCATACCGAAAGAAAAAATGCACATGGAAACAAAAACCATAGGTGTATTTGTGGTTTACCATACCCAATATTTTGAAAATCTTATGATTTACTATTCAAATCCTACGATTCAAATCAAATCTTATGGATTTCGATTTAAATCTTATTTTTTAATCTAAATTTGTAGGAATCTTGTGATATACGATTGAATTGTATGATTCATGTGATTTATCCTAATTAAGTTTTGTATAAAAGGAAAAAGGGCTTTCTTTTGAAAATCCCCAATACCCTCATGTGTTAAAAGCGGCTCTCAGAAACCCTCTCTTGAGGAGAAGAAAGAGAAGTAACACAATCACGTTATAATTTTCCATGCAGCCACTCCTTTCGAGCATCTTTTTTCTTAGACATAATCCCACTGTCCCCTTTGTAGTCCAGGTCACCAATCATCCTTAAGGGTCTAGAAATGTTTCCATGGATCCTATTAATGTGTCTAGATCCTGTCTGTTTGAGTTTGGGTTTAAATTTGGATTTGGATGGTCCGTCAGACCGTCTTATTCCATTAACAACCCTAACCTCCTCCGTCAAAACTTTATATTTCATTGGCTTTTATTATTCCCAAACTATAAACATCAACAAATGGATGAAATTTAAATGGGACTTTGAAAATTTATAAAAAGAAAAAAATCATAAAATACCCATGGGAAATGACTACAATACCGTTATTTAATGGAAAAATGATAAAAAAAAATAGGAAAAAATTCCTTAAAAAGAAACAATCCTAAAATACTCTTATGTCATAGAAAATGACCAAAGTACCTTATCTAATAGAAAAATGGAAACAATTAGAAATTTTTTTTTTAAAATCCTAAAATACCCATATATCATTAAAAATGACAAAAATGCCATTATCTCGTATAAAATAACCATAGTACCCTTATCTCATGGAAAATAAAAAAATGAACAAAAGAATGACATTACAAAAAAATTCTAAAATGCCCTTATTTAGGTTGGGGCCCAACAAATGAACAGTTTAGATCATCCTATGAAGTGGACCCTGCTGTACTTCTTGAAAAATACTAGACATCACGCCCACTCACGATATTTAGGTTGTGGCCCAACAAATGAACGGTTTATCTCTATATGCAGGGTGAAAAGAAATAAAACCTACCAGCCCAAATTGCAAATCTTCATTGATCTAATGAAATAAGGATTATCTTTCCTAACCACATCTTTATTTCTCCATGCACATCCTTCTAAGGTTTCTATTTAAGCACTGGCTAGTTGTATTGTAGTAATCAACCAAAATTTCATTCCAATAGAACTTACTCCATGAGGCCCACTAGATGAATGGTTCTGATCAGATTACGGGTTGTTTCCATTTGATTTCATTTTCCTTACTCGAATTACTAATAAGTTATTAACCATATCTATCTTAGGCTACTGATATTGGCACGACCATGTTTTAATAATTGCCCTAACTCATCATCTTGGACGTTCCACTTACCGCTATCACAAACTTTAGCAGAATTCTGACTTTAACTTGACAAAGAACGTCAAATTCTTTTATTATATATTTAATAGAATAATTAAGCACCTCCTGCATTAAAACTTTATATTCCATTGGCTCTTATTATTTCCAAATGATTAACAGGAACCAATATGCAGTTTAATTTAGAAAGTCTTTGAAATCGCAGTGAAAATCATATTCAACCACAAAAGAGCGCAAAAAGAAATCTCAGTGTTGCGGTCAAAGTCTTTGAATGACAAAGCTGGAGATGAAGAGTGAGTAGGCAGCCTCACTTCTAACCTACACACACGAGAAAATGGTTAGAAGACCAACCTGGAGGGGGTTCTCCAGGAAGGCCCTCCGATGCTTAAGTCAGTGATAACAACAGATAAGGAAAATTCAATAGGAATAGTAAGTTTTGGGAATTTTCCTTACCTGTTGTTGTCACTGACTTAAGCATCGGAGGGCCTTCCTGGAGAACCCCTCTCCAGGTCGGTCTTCTAACCGTTTTCGCGTGTGTGTAGGTCAGAAGTGAGGGCACCTACTCACTCTTCATCTCCAGCTAAGTCATTCACAGATTTTGACCGCAACACTCAGTTTCATAAAACTTACACGCTTTATTGTGAAAAAATAAATATTCATTAACACTATAAATCAAATTCAACAATAAAAGAAGTAAACTTACAACCTTTACAATCAAAGAATAATAAACCAAAATTAATAAACCCTAATTAACAGATTCAATACGACTAATCAGACGAAGTCGGCACCCGAAATCTACAACTGGGACACATATTGCTCTTCTCCAACCACTCGGTAATGTTTTGTAAAAATGTTTGTCAGGCTAGCACAGGCCTTGTTGTAAAAATGTTGTAAATATTGGTGTAGACACCCCATTTTGACCGGACCCTAATTTCCCAAAATTAAATAATTTTCGAGACCCGAACTTATGAATCGACCCAAGTCGCACCCCAACCCATGCCTTGGTTCGAGTTGAGCATAACACAAAGAAATGCGAAAGGGGAGTGAATTATTCAGCCATCGTGTGCCCATATCAATCTAAAAATATATATATATAAATCCAAATGCCACCCCTCCTTCCTACCTGAGCCCCCCTTTGTGAAAAAAAAAAGAAGTTTTAAATACACTAGAGTGGGCTGTCTGGGGAATAAAATGGGCGAAAATTTCATTTTTTTATCTTTTAAGTAGCCCGCGAACTAGGGTTTCAAGGAGGGGGGAGGCGCTTTATTTTTTCATTGGGCAGCCGCAAGAGATGGGCAGAGGGGAGGAAAAAAGAAGGAAAAAGATCGAAGAGGGAGAGAGAGATACAGAGAGAGAGAGGAAGGAGAAGGAGGAGAAAACCATTTTTCTACCCTCAAAACCCCTACCCATTTCTGCAACTCCGGCCGGCCACCTCCATGGAATCCGGCACCGCCACCATCGACAACCCCCTTCTTCATCTCCACCGGAGCTTCACCACCTACACCACCATCGTACCGCCTCTGCAATCCCCCCTAAACCCTCAGCCACCATCTCCTTCCACTATCACTAGATCCAAACCCATCTCAGTCACACCACCCCCCCTTCTTCTCCGGTCGGATTCTCGCCGGAATCCGACCATCCACCATTAACCCTGGCCGGCTATCTCCCTTCTACCCCCCCATCTTCACAACCTTCGAAACCCTCTCTCTCCTTCTCCAATAATCCCCTCTGCAGAACCCTAACCCTCCTCCCCCTAAAATTCAGAGCTTTGATGCGACGATCGAACGCCCGTTCACCAGCGATCGATCTTCATCCAATCATGGACCCATCAAAGCTCCAATCTCGCATAAACCCCTCTCGATTCAACCTAATTTCTCGATTCCCTCCCTCTAATTCAAAAACCCCAAAATCAAATCACCTCTGTATCATCACAACAGCCCTCACCATAACATTCGCCTTATTCTTCTACTTATTCGTCGTGGCAAGAGGTTCTAAATCTAACCCAGGGTTTTCAAAATTAGGGTTTGTGATTGTTATTGATGGGGGAAGCACAGGGACTCGAATCCACGTGTTTGAGTTTTCGAAGGAGGGGGGAATTCCTGTCGTGGATTTTAGTAAGGGAGGATCAAAGACAATGAGGGTAAATCCGGGTTTGTCTTCGTTTTCGGAGGATCCGGAAAGTGCTGGAAAATCCCTGTTGGAGCTTTTGGAATTTGGGAAGGGGAAAATTCCGAAAGAATTTTGGGAGGGGACGGAGGTTCGGCTTATGGCGACCGCGGGTCTACGAATGCTTGATGTGGGGATTCGGGAAAGGATATTGGATTCGTGCCGATGGGTTCTTAGGGCGTCGGATTTTCGATTTCAGGATGATTGGGCGTCTGTCATAACAGGCTCTGATGAAGGTTTGTCTTGATTTGGGTTGAAAAGAAGATAGAACTCAAAGGAGCTGACATGGGCAATCACCTGTCAAAAGGAAGGTAATCCCTATCTTTTCTCACTTCCTTTTTATGTTATTAGTTGTGAATAATATCTGTTCATTGTTGAGTTGAATATACCCGATTCCTTTTATGAATGGTAGAATTGAGATGATAGGGCTTGCTATATAGAATCGTATGGCTTGGATTTTCTTTGAGAAGGAGAACCTAGTTGTCCATGTGGACGTCGCAGCAGACGAGTCATCGTTACCAAAATCAGTTGGGCGATGAAGGCGATAGCCCAAGCCCATCCTTAGGGGACTTGTTCAATCCAAGTAGCTCTCCCCTCTTTTGTTTAGTAGGCCTGCCCAACCTTTTTAATTTCTTTTAACCATTTTTTTTTTTTAAAAAAAAGAACCCTTCTCTGGGCAATGATAAGGTTACTTGGAGCCCGTCTTTATGTTTTGTGGCTCACCGCTTCGTACTTGGATCTGCACAAGTTGATGCCCCCTGTTATGCACTAAATTTTTTACAAATTGGGAATATAATTGAATATATTGAGAATCTAATGCTCTTCTTATCTTAAGCATTTGAGTTAGGTTTTGAAGACGGTAATGAATGGATTGTTCAGGTGAGACTATCTTGAGGCTTATCATACTTGTATTTATTTAAATAAATTGTTTAAGTGGAGAAGGAAATCGGATGACTACTCTATTCGATGTTATCGACATGAGTACTGTCTGATTTCAAGGCGGTTTGTAGAAATATTATATGTGTATTGAAATCAGATGATTACTTTGGCATCATCTGATTTCGTTGGAGTCCCCGTATTGGGGTTTGTGGTTGGCTTTGAAGTGTTTAATATCATTTTTTTTTTACTTCATTAGGCTACCCAGCGGCTGGTCTGGGCTAATTAATCTTGTTTACCATTTTATGATTGTTATTCTTACAGATTGTGCACTCTTTAGTTGTAAATCATACTTTGCGGATATTTGTTTTGTTTTTATAATAATTGATTGGAAATTTGAGATTATCTGGTATCCTTTTTCCTCTCTCTTTGGATAGACTAGCACAGTCTTTTAGATTTTTGTTAGATTTCTTTAGATACTATAACCTGTACTAAGAGATATACTTTGTCTCGTTAGGCGATCCTCTTTTGGAGGCAAGCCTCATTTGTAGAATCCTCTCTGAGATTGCACCTCAATTTGTTCCTCTGTTAATTAGAGACCAATTTGGTCAATTAGTTGTTTTAGCCTTGCTTACCCCTTGCAAGGGCAATGATAAGGTTACTTGGAGCCCATCTTTGTGTGTGTTTGGGAGACCCGCCCGGTCTCATTCTCTCGTTAGTCCTCCTCTCTGTGCATCGTTTGGTTTTGGGAGAACACCCTAACCCGACCCGAAATTAAATCGGGTGGGCTTTTCCCAACCCAACCCAAACCAAGAATATGCCAACCCAACCCGAGTCAAAATCTGGTTGAACCGGTCGGGTTAAGCCCGACCCAAGTTGCGCTATACATAGAAATGATATTTCCACACCATTATTCATTCCAAGCTTTTTTTTTTTTTTTTTTGATAACGTAGGGTGTCCCCACGCCCTTCGGGAGTAGGACTATTCCCTACGGATGCACGCAATCGCCCGTAAACCACGCAAGCCCGACCTAAGTTGCGCTATATATAGAAATGATATTTCCACACCATTATTCATTCCGAGCTTTTTTTTTTTTTTTTGATAACGTAGGGTGTCCCCACGCCCTTCGGGAGTAGGACTATTCCCTACGGATGCACGCAATCGCCCGTAAACCACGTGCATCGGGCAAGTCTGGGTGGGATTCGATCACTGGTCTCCAGGGAGCATACCCGAGACTTATGCCGAAGAGCCACACCCGTCCGGGCTATAGTCCTACTCGGAATAAGGCTTGTACATCTAGAAATGATATTTCCACACCTCACGTGCCAATAACGCTTATAATGGTGGTGGGGTTCGGGTTTGGGTCGGGTTGCCCAGGCATCAATCCTAACCCGACCCGAAATTAAATCGGGTGGGCTTTTCCCAACCCAACCCAAACCAAGAATATGCCAACCCAACCCGAGTCAAAATCTGGTTGAACCGGTCGGGTTCGGGTTAAGCCCGACCCAAGTTGCGCTATACATAGAAATGATATTTCCACACCATTATTCATTCCAAGCTTCTTTTTTTTTGATAACGTAGGGTGTCCCCACGCCCTTCGGGAGTAGGACTATTCCCTACGGATGCACGCAATCGCCCGTAAACCACGCAAGCCCGACCCAAGTTGCGCTATATATAGAATGATATTTCCACACCATTATTCATTCCGAGCTTTTTTTTTTTTTTGATAACGTAGGGTGTCCCCACGCCCTTCGGGAGTAGGACTATTCCCTACGGATGCACGCAATCGCCCGTAAACCACGTGCATAAGTCCGGGTGGGATTCGATCACTGGTCTCCAGGGAGCATACCCGAGACTTATGCCGAAGAGCCACACCCGTCCGGGCTATAGTCCTACTCGGAATAAGGCTTGTACATCTAGAAATGATATTTCCACACCTCACGTGCCAATAACGCTTATAATGATGGGAGATGATATTCCCACACCTCACCGCCCCTTATAATTTCGCATTCCCCCCATATTTCCTTCAACTCGTCTCTTCCAAAAAGCAAAAAAAGGTACGGTCAGAGAGAGCGAGAGTCTTAAGGGTTTTGGACTCCTAGCCCTAGGTAGAATGCTCGATTCCCTTTCTCTAATTTTTTTCGCTTCAGTTTCTTTTGTTATTTTTTATAGATACGTTGTGGCTATTGAGTAAGTTTTTTTTTTCATATGCCTTGGGTTTTGGATTCCTAGGTAAAATAGTGCTCGATTCTCTTTCTCTAATTTTTTTTCTCATTTTGGTAGATTCGTTGTGGCTATGGAGTAAGCTTTTGTTTTCATATGTTTTGAATATCTTTGACTTTGTTATCTTGTTTTTTTGGTTATTGAATCTCTGTTCTTCATTGCTGTCTGCTTTCCAGAAGCTGAATATTGAGATATCAGGTTGTTTTGTGTCTGACTTGTCTTAGCTTGTTAAGGATTTTATGTAGATGTAGGTTTTGGATCAATTCAGATCGTCCCATATAGATAGGTTTTTATCTTGTTTTGCTTTTGAGTTTGATTTCTTTTTTCCTTTTTTTTATTCTAGGTCATATCTATTGCAAGGTGAGCATGTGGTATATTAGGCCAGTTTTTTATGATTTTTTCATTGTATTTAGGAAGTAAATCTTTTTTTACTAGATCTTCTTTTAATTTTATCATCTTTTCCTTTTTAATGTTCAACCTGATTTTTCTAGGCTTTTGATTTATATTTTGTGTGTGTTTGCGTGAGTTTACTTTCTTTGCTTGTTTGTTCTGTAATCTAGCTGAAGAAACAATACTTAATTTGCTTTGGTTTTACCTGCATTTTAGCATCTGTATTGCTTCCTGATCCTAAATGTCTTATAAGCGACTGAATTCTTGCTAAGGGATTGGCGGAAAATTGTGGATAACAGATGGCAGAGGATAACGTGGCACAGAATATCATGGCACAGGATAACTGCGGTGCTTGTAAAGTGCTCAAAAAGCCATGTGACAATGATTGTCCGTATGTCGCCTTTTTCCCTCTGACTACAAAAGATGATTTTAAGGCAATTCTCCAGCATATTGGCATTGCGAAGTTAAAAAAACGGGTCGACGACATTCACGTGGAAAATCATCGTAATATGTTTGCGTCGTTAGTTTTTGAAGCAAAGTGCCGTCAGTCTGATCCCATCTACGGGAGTGGTGGCCGTGTTTTGTTATTGCAAAATCAAAATAAAAAACTAAAAGAGCAAGTGGCGACCTTACAGGCTCAAATAAAGGTTTTGGAGAATCATTCGAATCCGCAAAATCCAGTACAGCCTGTAAATGAAAATCAGCTAGGGGGTGCACCTGGAAACCAGACAGCAGATGCACGTATTGATAGAATAATTGGCATTGAACAAGGGATGCAAGGGTTGCAAGGTTGGGTGCATAATTTGCCATTGGCATTGTCGAGCATCACACCTCCAAATCTGCAATTGGAGGCTGATTTGGAGCAATTCCTCCTACCAACACCACCCTTAGATGATTTTCTGTCATTGGAGTATGTAGCAGCTGAAGTGCCCTTTGATCCCAGGGAGAATGTCCCACCCCTACCAACTCTTGTTGGGGGAGATTGGAGTACTATTCCAGCTGAATTTGATGGCACTGTTGACTTAAATGTGGGTGGAGCATGGGCTGGGGATGCAGGGGCTGCATATGACGGGGTTGGTGCTAGGTCTGATGTGGCTTTGGATGCTGGGGCTTCATCAAATGTTGATCAAGGTGTTACTCAAGGTATAATTTTTTCTCACACTCACAAACTTAGCACTCCTTCCACCTTCTTATTTTTTTTTCCTTGTGTTAAAAGCAGGAAAAGAAAGCACGGAATTGGCAGGCCAGAAAAGAAAGCACTTGTCTTAAACTAGAGTTGGTGTAGGTATTTTTTTTGTCCATTATACTCACATCTCTTTGCCTTTCACGATAGTAGGATTTGAAGAATTGTAGGGTTGTTAGTTTATAGATTTAAGCACAGGATACTTGTGTTGAAACAGAGTTTGTTACATGTTTAAGGACATACTAAAAGATTTATATAGGTTTGTGTTCTGATTAAAAACGTATCGAATGGAATGATACAATCCGATCCCTTCCTGTACTTCAATTCAGAATTCCTTCCTTTTGTTTTGTCTGATTTCCATGTCACGGTGTGAAAGGAAGGTACTAGGGGATGTTGAAATCTCCTTCATGTCAGCAATTGACCCAAAACAAAGATTGGGTTTTGAGCGAGGTGGGGCTGAGTTTTTTTGGGGGGGGGGGAAATCACTTTCAAAATAGTTGTGTTTTTTTAATTATTATTTCTTAAAAATCAGCCTTCATAGTTGTCTTTTTTCACTGTGCCCTTGGTCTGGATCTTCTTACATCATGAAAAGTGAGCCTATGTGGCTGCTCTCACATGCAACAGATCACCCGGGAAATACCTTCTGCGCCCCTATTGATCATTGTCAATAAGGTGCATTTACTGTTCAGCTAATTTTGTATTTCTCAATGCCTTTCCATATTTTTCTGGACCACTTTCTTGAGATAGCCATGGGGGCACCCTTGTAACTTGTTTAAGGGCGCCCTTCAGTCTATCATTCGTCATCTATTAAATGCCTTTATATCTATATTATAAATTATTGAAAAACTTGTGTGGAACCCAAATTTATTTAAAACACTAAATTTAAGCTTCCATTTAACTTTTAAATACCTTAAAATGTAAAATTCTAAAACCTTATATATTAAGGAGATGAGAAATTCGCACCTTCTGTAGGATCATACGCACCCTTTTTAATGTGAATTGTGAGCAGGCTTTAACGCTTTTTTATGTCAAATCACGTTAAAAGGGTTGCATGTTATCCTATAGTGGATGCGAATAAATCATCGCCTGTAAATTAAACTTTCATTTAACCATTAAATACCTTATAAATGCAAATGTATTCATTGCTATTAAGCATCTTATGTAAATTTCAGTATAGATATCAATTTTAAATTTCTTTGTAGCAATAAAGTACCCGAATTATTTTTAAGCTCTTGTTAGTCATAGAAGCACGCATTTTTCAAAAAAAAAATGTTTTTACATAGCAAATGGTGTTTTCTTAATGTTGTTTTTAATATTAGGTAAAGTCTGATGGTTATTTATACACCTAAAGATCACAATATTACTGCATTTGGGTCAAACTCGATATCCAACCCATAGTTACCATGGTGGGAAACGAAACGTGAAATGGAAACAGGAAACACATGAAAAAAAATATAGGGGAAATGAGAAACAAGAAACAATATAAAATCGTACGAGAAACGTCTTAGAAAAGGATGTGTTTTTTCCAAAATGAATTTCGTAAGTTCCACACATGTTTCCTGGACGTTTCATATGTCTTTTCTACGAGTGTTGCATACGTTTATCACTCATTTACACATTATTTACATATGTTTCCCATGTGTTTCAGAAACATTTCACCAATTTTGTATCATATTTTGGAAATGTTTCCGAAACGTGTTTCTGTCGTTTTAGGGGAAATGAGTTTCCCACCCTCGAGAAACACGTTTTAGGGGAAACGAGTTTCCCACCTGCCTATGGAGTTTCCGGCAACTATGATCCAACCTCAAGATTGTGACATGGAGAATTGTCCCATTGGGCTAAGGGCTGTTACATTAAAACTTTTAAGTATTGGTTTGTTTTTCATTAACATTGTTTTGTTCTTTAAGTACCTTTCTTTGTTACCTTATAGAAGAAAAGGAGAAAAATAAGAGAATAGTATAAAAATGATGGAATAAAATAGGTCTTCTTGGCTATTCACCTATTTGGTTGCAGGTATTTACTTCGTATAGTAGTGGTCTAAGTAGACAACAGGAAGAGACAAGCCTTGGATTTACTTGCAACTTAGCTTGTAGAATGATGGGAGGAGACAAGCCTTGGATTTGCGTGTAACTTAGCTTGTAGAATAGTGGCAAGTATTGTTTGGTTGCCAACCTCATAGCGTAGTGGTAGGGTGTGTCATTAAAAATATAGAGAGGAGAGAGGAGAGAGGAGCAGGAGAGAAGGTATCATCATGATGTTCAACGGTAATTTTAAGAAAGTTTAGGAGTCTAGTTTTATTGGAAGTTATAGTTTCCTTACGAAATTCTATTGCTATTAGGAGTTTGTGTTAGAGTAGGATATGAATTGTAGTTTGGTTGCCGGCATGTTTCTTGTTTGGTAATCTCTAAGGACTTGGGTGTTACTTTGGCAAACAAACACCGTAAGTAATTCAGAAAGTGCATTTTTTCCTTCGGAATTGCTTGAGGATCCCTTGCATGTAGCATCCAAACACAGCTGTTTGGTTGCACATTATCTCAGCAGCCACCGGGATTTTGAAGGAATTGCATTGAATTCCCAAGAGACTCCTTAACATGTTTCCTAGGTAATTTATTGCATGTTTGCCCATGTGGCTTTCATGTCCCTTCTAATTTTCAAACCAAATTCTACTGAAAAAAAGGTAGAATTTTGGTTGGAAAATCGTAGGAATTGTACTTTTTTCTCTCTTTCTCTTTCTTTCCTCTCTCTTTTCATTCTCTATGTTGGTAATGACATCCCTAGTAATTCCCCTACTCTTTGAGTCTATGCCATGCAACCAAACGCTACTTACGACTATTATTGGACGTAATAATAGACAAATCCAATGCTTGTCTCCTCTCTATTGACTTTTTATTCCACTACTCTCCGAGCCTAAGCCACGCATCCAAACATAAGGATTTAACTAATAGGCGGCTGTAATTTCTTATGTGTTTTTTTTCCTCTGAAGGATTTGACTAAACAGGAGTCTGTAATTTCTATTCGAAGAACTGCTTATCTTGGGACTGTTGCCGTGGATGTATAGTATAGCCACAATTTTTATGATGTGATTGGGTTCTACCACTTAAGCCCCACATTCTTTGCTTCATCACACCCTGAAAATCACTCTTCATTAATGTGAACTGGAGCCATAATCTAGTGATCTCTTTTTTTCTTTTTTGATGGATAAGCTGGGGTTAGGCAAGACCCTGGCGTTCTCAATTTGGTAGAATGGTTAATAATCTTAGGTCCTCTTAGTGGTCAAATCAGTTTACTAGTGAACCTTTTGTTGTGGAAAACACTTTCAAAAGAATTGGTCATTTGATTGAGATCATTTACTAGGAAAACAAAAACCATTTAGAAAACAAAACGTTGAAATACACACAGGACATGCCTCTGGCGGGAACTTTTTTATGCATGGGCCTAGTTATCACTTTGGGGCCAATATTATAAGGCCCTGTTCGTTTTAGATTATGACAACTGATTGTGGATTCCCAAACCAGTTATTGGACCGAAAATTGCACTAAATTTGAGTCCAATAATCGCTCGGGGACTCCACAATCAGTTTTCGTAATATAAAACAAACAGGCCCTAAATTGTTCGAGTGATATTTTTTAGGCATGGTCCACCGCATTGGGGTTCGCTTGATAAATGCTCAAAACTTTGTATCATCCCTTGTGATCCATATTTACTTGATAAGAAATAACTTTGCTATCCCTCATTTTGGTATTGGCACGTCTCTCCCAGTGAAGGTTTTACATTTCAAATTATAAGGCTACTGATGTTGGAAGTAGGAACTACCAGGTTTTGATAATTGCACTAACTCACCTTGTCTTTTCTTTTTTATCGGCTCTCTAAAGCTTTTTGGGAATTCAAGAACCTTTGCCAGCTGATTAAATAGTATAGGACAAGATGAGTTAGTGCAATATAATTATCAAGACATTGTAGTGCCAATATCACAAGCCTAGGTCTAAAATACCGATTGGCAGCCCTGAGTCCTTGACTAAGCGTTTATCGCGATTATAGGAAAAGTCCTTTCCCGAGTGAAACTCTTTGTAAAAACAACCTTCACGTTAATCGCACTGCGCCGTGCCATGCCAAGTCAATTTGGATTTCCTCTGGCTACATTTTGGCCACCATCGATATTTTGAAACACTGGTCTATACCAAGACAGGTAGCCTTCCTAGCAAGCAAACGTGAGTTGAGTTTTCATATTCATGCATCCATTGGTTGCTCCATACATACCTGATCCACGATTATCCATGTAGAAAAACATTGGTTCCATCCATAGGAATAAGTGACCAATAATTCTTCATATAAGAGCCAAATTATCTTGTCGTTGCATATGAGAGCCAAAATTTTTTAAGGTGGTTGCACATAGTGTGAACTTGACTGGGTTGGAACCATCTTAGCCTGCATCTTTCCACCCTTCCACCAACGTTGTGCTTGACTCATAGTTACCATAAGCTTCCTAATTGGATGAGAAACTACCTTTGGAAGCTAAGTTCTTCTTGCTTCCCAAATTTAGGGGAAGCAACCATCGCGCATGCTTCCTACATGTTCCTCTTAATGAAGAGTACGCTTCCTATTTAGGCGATTATTTTTTCCTAAAAGTGTGTTTTCTCCTTTCGATAATGCCAAAGGATTTTTTTTTTTTGAAAGATAATGACGAAGGATATTGAAAACTTAAAAACTCGTCTTAAGTTTCAATTAAAACTTATGTGGATCTTTTTTCAAAACCTTCTAACAATAAATCTACATGAATAAAACATGTGAAACTATAAATTCCTGAAACTTGTAATTCTAGTCGACCGTGGAGTCCTCTGTAATACTTTTTTTATGACATAGAGTATGCTCACGCCATTTAGGGCAGGACTAATCCCTACGGATGCATGCAGTAACCCATAAACCACGTGCATCGGGTAAGCCCCGGGGGTTCGAACTCGCGTCTATGGGGTGCAAACCCACGATGCCAGCCGACGTCCTCTTTCATACTTGTAACGCTTACTTGTATTAATCCTTCCTAACTATAACTCTACTCTTTCTATTCACTTCTTGTTTGCTTGCAATGAGGCTTATTACATGTTTCATGTTAAATTTCAATGACACTTCCCACAAATTTCTTCTTTTGGTCCGTTTGGATGCATGAAATATAGAAGTCGATGTAATGGAATATAGATTCCCATTTATTTACTTTCCTTTTTTCTCTTGATTTGAGAGGAAAGTCAAACAGTGCAAACTGACTTGCATTTTGAAAATTCACAGCCGACGAGGACTGCCATGTGAACAGTAAATGGCACCCAAACCATATTAAGAAATGGAAAATGTGTCCTTGGGCGCATTCTTTAACACTTCTCAGGAAGAATTTTTCGAATTTTTCGCTCTCAAGAAACCATGTTTGGCCAGAATCACGTTTCTCAACAACTTTTATTCGATATTCAACACTCATTTGCAATCAAATCTCTTCTCCGTTCTCTACAAATATCACCCCAACTCACAAATCTCCCATCTCTACAAGCTTCTCCCTCTAGGCTCCTCCATCGATTGCCTGAAAACAACAGTAAAATCGACAAAAAATACCCTACCTGTTTAGTCAAATCCTTCAGAGGAAAAAAAACACATAAGAAATTACAGCCGCCTATTAGTTAAATCCTTATGTTTGGATGCGTGGCTTAGGCTCGGAGAGTAGTGGAATAAAAAGTCAATAGAGAGGAGACAAGCATTGGATTTGTCTATTATTACGTCCAATAATAGTCGTAAGTAGCGTTTGGTTGCATGGCATAGACTCAAAGAGTAGGGGAATTACTAGGGATGTCATTACCAACATAGAGAATGAAAAGAGAGAGGAAAGAAAGAGAAAGAGAGAAAAAAGTACAATTCCTACGATTTTCCAACCAAAATTCTACCTTTTTTTCAGTAGAATTTGGTTTGAAAATTAGAAGGGACATGAAAGCCACATGGGCAAACATGCAATAAATTACCTAGGAAACATGTTAAGGAGTCTCTTGGGAATTAAATGCAATTCCTTCAAAATCCCGGTGGCTGCTGAGATAATGTGCAACCAAACAGCTGTGTTTGGATGCTACATGCAAGGGATCCTCAAGCAATTCCGAAGGAAAAAATGCACTTTCTGAATTACTTACGGTGTTTGTTTGCCAAAGTAACACCCAAGTCCTTAGAGATTACCAAACAAGAAACATGCCGGCAACCAAACTACAATTCATATCCTACTCTAACACAAACTCCTAATAGCAATAGAATTTCGTAAGGAAACTATAACTTCCAATAAAACTAGACTCCTAAACTTTCTTAAAATTACCGTTGAACATCATGATGATACCTTCTCTCCTGCTCCTCTCTCCTCTCTCCTCTCTATATTTTTAATGACAAACCCTACCACTACGCTATGAGGTTGGCAACCAAACAATACTTGCCACTATTCTACAAGCTAAGTTACACGCAAATCCAAGGCTTGTCTCCTCCCATCATTCTACAAGCTAAGTTGCAAGTAAATCCAAGGCTTGTCTCCTTCCTGTTGTCTACTTAGACCACTACTATACGAAGTAAATACCTGCAACCAAATAGGTGAATAGCCAAGAAGACCTATTTTATTCCATCATTTTTATACTATTCTCTTATTTTTCTCCTTTTCTTCTATAAGGTAACAAAGAAAGGTACTTAAAGAACAAAACAATGTTAATGAAAAACAAACCAATACTTAAAAGTTTTAATGTAACAGCCCTTAGCCCAATGGGACAATTCTCCATGTCACAATCTTGAGGTTGGATCATAGTTGCCGGAAACTCCATAGGCAGGTGGGAAACCCGTTTCCCCTAAAACGTGTTTCTCGCGGGTGGGAAACTCATTTCCCCTAAAACGACAGAAACACGTTTCGGAAACATTTCTAAAATATGATACAAAATTGGTGAAATGTTTCTGAAACACATGGGAAACATATGTAAATAATGTGTAAATGAGTGATAAACGTATGCAACACTCGTAGAAAAGACATGAAACGTCCAGGAAACATGTGTGGAACTTACGAAATTCATTTTGGAAAAAACACATCCTTTTCTAAGACGTTTCTCGTACGATTTTATATTGTTTCTTGTTTCTCATTTCCCCTATATTTTTTTTCATGTGTTTCCTGTTTCCATTTCACGTTTCGTTTCCCACCATGGTAACTATGGGTTGGATATCGAGTTTGACCCAAATGCAGTAATATTGTGATCTTTAGGTGTATAAATAACCATCAGACTTTACCTAATATTAAAAACAACATTAAGAAAACACCATTTGCTATGTAAAAACATTATTTTTTTGAAAAATGCGTGCTTCTATGACTAACAAGAGCTTAAAAATAATTCGGGTACTTTATTGCTACAAAGAAATTTAAAATTGATATCTATACTGAAATTTACATAAGATGCTTAATAGCAATGAATACATTTGCATTTATAAGGTATTTAATGGTTAAATGAAAGTTTAATTTACAGGCGATGATTTATTCGCATCCACTATAGGATAACATGCAACCCTTTTAACGTGATTTGACATAAAAAAGCGTTAAAGCCTGCTCACAATTCACATTAAAAAGGGTGCGTATGATCCTACAGAAGGTGCGAATTTCTCATCTCCTTAATATATAAGGTTTTAGAATTTTACATTTTAAGGTATTTAAAAGTTAAATGGAAGCTTAAATTTAGTGTTTTAAATAAATTTGGGTTCCACACAAGTTTTTCAATAATTTATAATATAGATATAAAGGCATTTAATAGATGACGAATGATAGACTGAAGGGCGCCCTTAAACAAGTTACAAGGGTGCCCCCATGGCTATCTCAAGAAAGTGGTCCAGAAAAATATGGAAAGGCATTGAGAAATACAAAATTAGCTGAACAGTAAATGCACCTTATTGACAATGATCAATAGGGGCGCAGAAGGTATTTCCCGGGTGATCTGTTGCATGTGAGAGCAGCCACATAGGCTCACTTTTCATGATGTAAGAAGATCCAGACCAAGGGCACAGTGAAAAAAGACAACTATGAAGGCTGATTTTTAAGAAATAATAATTAAAAAAACACAACTATTTTGAAAGTGATTTCCCCCCCCCCCAAAAACTCAG
The DNA here is from genome assembly GCF_043159265.1 of Tasmannia lanceolata. Lineage (NCBI taxonomy): Eukaryota > Viridiplantae > Streptophyta > Magnoliopsida > Canellales > Winteraceae > Tasmannia > Tasmannia lanceolata. Next base: position 10,311,775 of record NW_027518690.1, on the reverse strand, counting down.
CCCCACCTCGCTCAAAACCCAATCTTTGTTTTGGGTCAATTGCTGACATGAAGGAGATTTCAACATCCCCTAGTACCTTCCTTTCACACCGTGACATGGAAATCAGACAAAACAAAAGGAAGGAATTCTGAATTGAAGTACAGGAAGGGATCGGATTGTATCATTCCATTCGATACGTTTTTAATCAGAACACAAACCTATATAAATCTTTTAGTATGTCCTTAAACATGTAACAAACTCTGTTTCAACACAAGTATCCTGTGCTTAAATCTATAAACTAACAACCCTACAATTCTTCAAATCCTACTATCGTGAAAGGCAAAGAGATGTGAGTATAATGGACAAAAAAAATACCTACACCAACTCTAGTTTAAGACAAGTGCTTTCTTTTCTGGCCTGCCAATTCCGTGCTTTCTTTTCCTGCTTTTAACACAAGGAAAAAAAAATAAGAAGGTGGAAGGAGTGCTAAGTTTGTGAGTGTGAGAAAAAATTATACCTTGAGTAACACCTTGATCAACATTTGATGAAGCCCCAGCATCCAAAGCCACATCAGACCTAGCACCAACCCCGTCATATGCAGCCCCTGCATCCCCAGCCCATGCTCCACCCACATTTAAGTCAACAGTGCCATCAAATTCAGCTGGAATAGTACTCCAATCTCCCCCAACAAGAGTTGGTAGGGGTGGGACATTCTCCCTGGGATCAAAGGGCACTTCAGCTGCTACATACTCCAATGACAGAAAATCATCTAAGGGTGGTGTTGGTAGGAGGAATTGCTCCAAATCAGCCTCCAATTGCAGATTTGGAGGTGTGATGCTCGACAATGCCAATGGCAAATTATGCACCCAACCTTGCAACCCTTGCATCCCTTGTTCAATGCCAATTATTCTATCAATACGTGCATCTGCTGTCTGGTTTCCAGGTGCACCCCCTAGCTGATTTTCATTTACAGGCTGTACTGGATTTTGCGGATTCGAATGATTCTCCAAAACCTTTATTTGAGCCTGTAAGGTCGCCACTTGCTCTTTTAGTTTTTTATTTTGATTTTGCAATAACAAAACACGGCCACCACTCCCGTAGATGGGATCAGACGGACGGCACTTTGCTTCAAAAACTAACGACGTAAACATATTACGATGATTTTCCACGTGAATGTCGTCGACCCGTTTTTTTAACTTCGCAATGCCAATATGCTGGAGAATTGCCTTAAAATCATCTTTTGTAGTCAGAGGGAAAAAGGCGACATACGGACAATCATTGTCACATGGCTTTTTGAGCACTTTACAAGCACCGCAGTTGTCCTGTGCCATGATATTCTGTGCCACGTTATCCTCTGCCATCTGTTATCCATAATTTTCCGCCAATCCATTAGCAAGAATTCAGTCGCTTATAAGACATTTAGGATCAGGAAGCAATACAGATGCTAAAATGCAGGTAAAACCAAAGCAAATTAAGTATTGTTTCTTCAGCTAGATTACAGAACAAACAAGCAAAGAAAGTAAACTCACGCAAACACACACAAAATATAAATCAAAAGCCTAGAAAAATCAGGTTGAACATTAAAAAGGAAAAGATGATAAAATTAAAAGAAGATCTAGTAAAAAAAGATTTACTTCGTAAATACAATGAAAAAATCATAAAAAACTGGCCTGATATCCCACATGCTCACCTTGCAATAGATATGACCTAGAATAAGAAAAAGGAAAAAAGAAATCAAACTCAAAAGCAAAACAAGATAAAAACCTATCTATATGGGACGATATGAATTGATCCAAAACCTACATCTACATAAAATCCTTAACAAGCTAAGACAAGTCAGACACAAAACAACCTGATATCTCAATATTCAGCTTCTGGAAAGCAGACAGCAATGAAGAACAGAGATTCAATAACCAAAAAAACAAGATAACAAAGTCAAAGATATTCAAAACATATGAAAACAAAAGCTTACTCCATAGCCACAACGAATCTACCAAAATGAGAAAAAAAATTAGAGAAAGAGAATCGAGCACTATTTTACCTAGGAATCCAAAACCCAAGGCATATGAAAAAAAAAACTTACTCAATAGCCACAACGTATCTATAAAAAATAACAAAAGAAACTGAAGCGAAAAAAATTAGAGAAAGGGAATCGAGCATTCTACCTAGGGCTAGGAGTCCAAAACCCTTAAGACTCTCGCTCTCTCTGACCGTACCTTTTTTTGCTTTTTGGAAGAGACGAGTTGAAGGAAATATGGGGGGAATGCGAAATTATAAGGGGCGGTGAGGTGTGGGAATATCATCTCCCATCATTATAAGCGTTATTGGCACGTGAGGTGTGGAAATATCATTTCTAGATGTACAAGCCTTATTCCGAGTAGGACTATAGCCCGGACGGGTGTGGCTCTTCGGCATAAGTCTCGGGTATGCTCCCTGGAGACCAGTGATCGAATCCCACCCGGACTTGCCCGATGCACGTGGTTTACGGGTGATTGCGTGCATCCGTAGGGAATAGTCCTACTCCCGAAGGGCGTGGGGACACCCTACGTTATCAAAAAAAAAAAGAAAAAGCTCGGAATGAATAATGGTGTGGAAATATCATTTCTATATATAGCGCAACTTGGGTCGGGCTTGCGTGGTTTACGGGCGATTGCGTGCATCCGTAGGGAATAGTCCTACTCCCGAAGGGCGTGGGGACACCCTACGTTATCAATAAAAAAAAAGAAGAAGCTTGGAATGAATAATGGTGAGGAAATATCATTTCTATGTATAGCGCAACTTGGGTCGGGCTTAACCCGAACCCGACCGGTTCAACCAGATTTTGACTCGGGTTGGGTTGGCATATTCTTGGTTTGGGTTGGGTTGGGAAAAGCCCACCCGATTTAATTTCGGGTCGGGTTAGGATTGATGCCTGGGCAACCCGACCCAAACCCGAACCCGACCACCATTATAAGCGTTATTGGCACGTGAGGTGTGGAAATATCATTTCTAGATGTACAAGCCTTATTCCGAGTAGGACTATAGCCCGGACGGGTGTGGCTCTTCGGCATAAGTCTCGGGTATGCTCCCTGGAGACCAGTGATCGAATCCCACCCGGACTTGCCCGATGCACGTGGTTTACGGGCGATTGCGTGCATCCGTAGGGAATAGTCCTACTCCCGAAGGGCGTGGGGACACCCTACGTTATCAAAAAAAAAAAAAAAGAGCTCGGAATGAATAATGGTGTGGAAATATCATTTCTATATATTGCGCAACTTGGGTCGGGCTTGCGTGGTTTACGGGCGATTGCGTGCATCCGTAGGGAATAGTCCTACTCCCGAAGGGCGTGGGGACACCCTACGTTATCAAAAAAAAAAAGAAGCTTGGAATGAATAATGGTGTGGAAATATCATTTCTATGTATAGCGCAACTTGGGTCGGGCTTAACCCGACCGGTTCAACCAGATTTTGACTCGGGTTGGGTTGGCATATTCTTGGTTTGGGTTGGGTTGGGAAAAGCCCACCCGATTTAATTTCGGGTCGGGTTAGGATTGATGCCTGGGCAACCCGACCCAAACCCGAATCCTACCACCATTCTCTAATTTATCATGATTTTCTTTGGGTTGTGTTTTGTTCTTGTATTTTTCTGTTTGGCCCTAGAACCCGAACCCAACCCTACCCGAAGCCCTTGATGAACTCAAACCCAACCCAACCCAACCCGATTGGGAGAGAGGTTGGGTTAGGGTTGACCATCCTCAACCCGAGGCTCGAGTTGGGTCTGGTTAGGGTTGGCGTCAACCCGATCCAACCCAAACCGAGTTGCACCCCTAGTCTCCTACTAGTATGCATGGGTGTAAAAAAAAAAGAGCCCTACTCCATCAAACACATGAGGTGTAAAATAGTGGGCCCCACTTGATGCATGGGTATGACTGTTTGAGTTGACGCCAACCTTATCAAAACATTTTCTTATAGATAAGTCAGGGACCTTATCACAAAATTCACTCAAATGTGATAACTCTATTTGCAAATTGTCATACTAGAAGGCTCTTGCAAAAGGAACAATTACCAATGGGGGACAAAAATTAGGCGGGATTATCAAATGGACCCATGCTTTTCAGAAATTATCAACGAGGGACAAAAGAGGTCTTGTCAGTAAAAGTAAAAGCAAGATGAAAATGCCCTTTGGCACTTACAACATGTTCTCATCTTGTTTTTTCCTTCTTCCCTCTTCTTTTACTTTTCCAATTTCACTTTTTTGATTTTTTTACGCTACTAGTCATCTTCCTCCTTGTTCAGCCACCATTGTTGCTGGCAAGTTTTGAAAACTTGAATGTTGAGTTCTTACCATCTGTCTCTATGTATCCAGGTTTTGTTTTTCTTTTTTGTAGGGTTCTGCACTATTTTTCATTCCTATGTTTCTGATTTATCTTGTTTAGGGTTTAAGCGGTTTGTATTTTAGGGTCTGTTCTAGAGATAATGCATGGATGGCTTAACTCACTTTTTGTAAGATAAGTAGTTGTATACAAAAAATTTGATGTAATACATGAATGGATGGCTACACATTTTTTATATGCTTATATTTTTTTGTAATGCACAAATTGGGGTGTAATACATAAAGCACATTTAATGAAAAAAACATCCATTTCTTTTGTTATTTCTATCATGAGCAGAATTGTAATGCCATTAGAAGAGTTGCTATAGGCAGGGGGTTTTGTAACAAAAGGGGTTTATCAACTCTCTGGAAGAGGGGGTTAGAAACTCTCAAAAGTAGGGTTACCAATTTCTGAATGGGCTTACCAAGTGCCTAAAAATTGGCCGAGGATATTGGAGTTTTGGAAGGGGGTTTTCAAGTCTCTGGGATTGAGATTATCTTGTATAAAAATTGGGTTACTAATTTCCAAATGAGGCCATCAAGCCCCAGAAAATTGGCCGAGGGTACTGGAGTTTTGGAAGGGGGTTTTCAAGTCTCTAGGATTGGGATATCTAGTATAAAAAATGGGGTGACCAATTTCCGAATGGGCTTATCAAGTCCCTGAAAATTGGCCGAAAGTACTTGAGTTTTGGAAGGGGGTTTTCAAGTCTTTGCGATTGGGGTTATCTAGTATCAAAACGGGGCTACCAATTTATGAATGGGCTTATCAAATCCCTTAAAATTGGCTGAGGGTACTGGAGTTTTAGAAGGGGGTTTTCAAGTCTCTAGGGTTGGGGTTATCCAATATTAAAGTGGGGTTACCAATTTATGAATGGGCTTATCAAGTCCCTTAAAATTGGCTGAGGGTACTGGAGTTTTGGAAGGGGGTTTTCAAGTCTCTAGGGTTGGGGTTATCCAATATTAAAGTGGGGTTACCAATTTTCCGAATGGGCTTACAAGTCCCTTATGAACACATTTTTACTTCCTGTTTTTTTCACTCATTCATTTTCACCGTTTTTTTTCTTTCTACCCTACGATTCATCTTCCCCATCCGCCATTGAAAGGGAGAAGGAGAAATACAAAACCCTAAAACAAATGAAAAACAAAACCTAGATATAGAGAGATAGATGAGAATGAAGTCACGTTTCAAGTTTTTGAGCTTTCCCGTTTCCAAGGGTGGCTAAACGACGAAGAAGATGACTGGTGAGGTAAAAAAACAAAGTTGAAAATGGAAAAGTAAAAAAAAAAGACGGAAAGAAGAGAGAAGAGGAAAAAGTGAAAAAGCAAAACGTGTTGCTTAAGAAAGGCATTTTCGTCCACCTTTTATTGACAAGACCTATTTTGTCCCTCGTTGATAATTTCAGAAAAGCATGGGTCCTGTTGATAATTACATCTAATTTTTGCCCCCCATTGGTAATTGGTCCTTTATCTTTCTACTTTTACTACATGGGTAGAGAAATCCTCGAATAATCTATCCCTGGGATTGGCCATGATGCTTGCATTGCACACCACTGTACCCCCTGATCTCGGACCAAAAATGCTTATGAGTTACTAGGTCCCAAAATATCCTTACTCAACCCCAAAATGAGTTAGTCGGGCCCAAAAATGCTTAGTCGGTCCCAAACTAAGTTAGTCGGACCCAAAATGTGCTTGCTCGGCCCCAAAATGAGTTACTCAGACCCAAAAATGCTTAGTCGGTCCCATAATGAGTTAGTCGGATGCAAAATTTGCTTGCTCACCCCCTAAACGAGTTACTCGGACCCAAAAATGCTTGAGTTACTCGGTCCTAAAATATGCTTACTCGGCCCCAAAATGAGTTACTCGGACCAAAAAATGCTTATGATCTCTACCACTAAGATTGGGTTGAGGGGCATCATGTTCCTCTTTGTAACTCTACCTAACGACTGATAAGATCTATACGCCTTACAAAACTCAAAAGAATCCTTAAAAAGACTCGGCCAATAGAAACCACATTGCAACACTTTGTGGGTGGTTTTCTTTGCACTAAAATGGCCACCAGATGCTTAATCATGACAAAAGGATAGGGATCGATTGTTCCTCATGATCGGGAACACAACATCGGACAAATAAAAAAAAGGGCAAGAGACATATTGTTTGAACCCGTCAGAGACATCAAACTTCAAACAGTGGGTAGTGATAAAGAGAATTCTCGGATTCAGCCTTTGTGGAGATTGTTTTACCCATATACCAAAGAAAGAACCCATGCAAATTCAAAATTTCATCCATTACCTGGCTTTGCTTTCTTAAGACTTTGTCAGGGAAGCACATCATACTAGGGGCATCTTTTATGACCTGGTTTGCCAGGTCATAAAAGATATCAAACGCAAAGATAGTTGGGATAATTATTCTCAACAAATACAGATAAGAGGAGCTTGAGCACATTTCTTTGAGTCAAATTCCTCATTCAAACCTATATTCAAGAAAATTCAGTGTGACCGCTATCCTTTAGGGTTATTGATAAACCATGCGTTTACCTTACCACTAGGGGTGTTCAATCGCTTATAACCGAACCTAAATAACCGAAATTTGATAACCGAAATAATTTCGATTAGCAAATTTTGGAAACCGAAACCAAACCGAATTTTATGAAAATCGAACCAAAACCGAATCGATTAAAAATTCAGTTATTCGGTTATAACCGAATAACCGAATAGTGATAGAAAAAGACAAAAAAAATCTATTTGGACAGTTTGATCGGAGGGCTATGAGCAATCTATCGAAACGGTTTTTTAGGGACAACCTATTGAAGTTGTGATCAGTCAAATGGACGATTTGGATCATCCTACGGAGTGCCCATACACCATTTTTTGAAAAAATAATGTTTATTTTGGTTAATTTCGGTTATTCGGTTAATCATATTTTTTTCCCAAGATAACCGAAACCGAATAACCGAATTAACCAAAAATAAAAATTGAAACCGAACCGAATTAGCAAAAAACCGAACCGAACCAATTCGGTTCGGTTCGGTTATTCGGTTAAAACCGAATAATGAACACCCTTACTTACCATGACCCTTCTTACTATTGCTATGTGTTGGTTCTTACCCAAGGGAGAGATGTATTGGTATTATCTCTTTTTTCAACTCGTGTATAACATTTCCATGAGATTGTCTCATACTAAAATCAGTGTTTGTCAATTCCATGATAGGAGTCTGACCTAATTGTCCTCACTCATTTGCAGCACCAGTTTCCTCTCACCCTGCTCATATAAAATGGCCATATCCGCAGATTCCCTAAAGGAAATGCAAGAAAAGGCAAAGAACTTGTCATTTTCAATTGATTCACTTTTGGAGTTAAAGGGTTCGACAAATACCTCTTCCTCATGAGATTCAAGTGCCATGAAGCAAACATTAGGATCTTCTTCTTCGCTTGACTTGCTTGCGGATGAGCAACTAAGGCCGTCCCAAGTTGCACCGAAGCTCTTGTTCTTTTCCTTCTTCCTTCTTGAGTTGTCATCTTGTTTGTTTAGAGGGCAATTGGGTCGGATGTGAAAGCAATAAATCCTAGCAGAGTCAAAGTATGCGAAGACCTTTCAATCACCTTTTGATAAAGATCCCAGCATGTACAATCCGTCTGTCAACGGATTCATCAAAAAACTTGATCGAACACGACCACTATTTGCGGATGTTCTACATCCCCTTCAGAGTCGATTCTTCACTTTGTCGATATAACACCGGCGGGTGGATCAACATTAGGAGGCCCGACCATCTCTGGGCAGAAAGCTTACACTGCCCAAATCCATTCGATCGAGGTCCTGTCAAAAAATCACGCTCGGAATCTCCAAAGGACGATGAGGTAATAATCTTCTCTGAGGAAGACTACAAGAACGTCCATCTCCCCCATGATGATGTAGGGGGCGAAATTGGGGTCCTGAAACTTCCCATTGTACGGATATAAATATCCGTACAACGTTCATTTTCATCATTTTCAGTTCGTTCTCATTCGTTTTCGCTTTGAGATTTCAAATCGCGTGGGGAGGTGAGAAGCGGAAAGATGATTCTAGATCGGGACCGAATAACAAACAAGCGCGACATAACGACTGATCGAGTAATCTGGCAAGATTGACAAACACTTTTCATCAAGAAGAAAGATGAAAACATCCTTATTATGAAAACCTAAGTGGATGATATCATCTTTGGATCCACAAAATTAATCATCCACAAAATGAATCATTGTATGATAAAGTCTCAAGCTTAATGAAAAATGAGTTTAGGATGAGAAAAATTGATGAATTTGGTAAAACCATGGATGAATAGATGTATAGGGATATGAATTCATCTTTATTTACATTTTGGAACGAAGCATAACCAAAATAAAAGATAAAAAGATAAATTATCTTGGTTCAAATTCTTCGAAAAATGCCAATATAAGTTAAGAGACCGGATTTGTCCAGGGAAGAGGGGTGCCTAATACCTTCTCCGATTGTCACCATAACCCTTACCCAGATATCTGTAAGGACCTGTAGACACCCCATTTTGACCGAACCCTAAACCTGTCACTTTGAATAAAAACCCTATCAAATCAGTAATCTAGAGTCACAGATTTCTCCCTAAGGTAGGTTAGGGTCCTAGTTAGGTCCCTGTAAAATTTTGTCTAAATTCGTAAAGATTTGCTTAATAAGACGAGTCGAGTTAGAATTGTAGTGTAAATAGGGGAGTGAATTAGCCAGTGGTTTGGTCAGCTTTTACACTAGAGAGAAAGGGGGGTGATTTAGGTAATTACACTAAGAAAACTTAGCTTAGATCTTAAACAACCTTTAAAGGGGGTGAGTTATCCTGCACTAATTTTTAGCCCAGTTTCTTCCCGAGACCACCCATTTTCAACAAAATCAAATGTAAAACACATAGGAGGGGTGTCTTAAGGTAATAGAAGGGGATAAAATTATGTTAATTTTTTACTTAAAATTTTCTCAGAAGGGGATAAAATTATGTTAATTTTTTACTTAAAATTTTCTCCTTAGATCACGCTTTTGCAACTAAAACCAAAGCAATTTTTTTGAAAATGGATTGTCCTATAAATTAATGGGGGACAAAAATTAAGGAAAAATTCTATAAATAGAGCCTTTGGGCTCTCATTTGTAAAAATAAATAGGGCTTTTAATCTAAATTTAGAGAGAGGGAGAGAGAGAGCTTTCTAGAGAGAAAGAGAGAGTTTTCTAGAGAGAGAAGATCTAGAGAGAGAAAAATAAGATCTAGAGAGAGAAAGAAGGAGAGATCTAGAGAGAGGAAAAATGAGATCTAGAGAGAGAAAGAAGGAGATCTAGAGAAAGAAGGAGATTTAGAGAAAGAAAGAAAATCTAGAGAGAGAAAGAAGGAGATCTAGAGAGAGAAGCTTTCAAGGAGAGATCCAAGAGAAGAGTACAATGTTAGTAAATTTTGAGTTTTCTTTGAAAATCTAGCCTAAAATAGGAAATCTAAGTGGAAAATGCTTAAAATTGTTAAATATAGCAACCTAGGACTAAAATCAATCAAAATATGTTTAAAAACATGTCTCATATAAAGATCTAAAGAAATTTACCTTAGATTTTGAGTTCTAGTTGAATTTTGATGTAAAAATGGCAAAATAAAGTGCTGTCCAGGTTTGTTTTTACCATTTTTCATCAATTTTTGGTTAGAATTTGTAAAACTTTCACATGAATAGGTGTAGTACTTGTTGAGATTTTCGATTTGGTATATACTGGTTCAAAATCGGCTAAGAAACGAAGAAGTTATGCCAATTTTAAGATTTCAGCTGAAATTAGGGTTAAAATGGTGAATTCTTGGATATTTTTGTGAAAATCTTTAGATCTGATGTGTTTGGCTTTGAAATTCAAAAATTTATGTGTTAATATGTGTGTAATGTGAATATCTAGTGAAATCCATGATAGATGTAGGGTTTTGATGTGAAATATTCTTGTATGATGTTGAAAAACTTCAAAAATATAGCTGTCCAGAATTATTTTTTAGTTTTTCACTAAAATTTGGTTAGAACTGAGTGTTGTGCTTCACATAAGAGTTGTAGAGCTCGTTGAGATCTTCGATTTGGCATATAATGGCCCAAAATTGGCCAAGAAACGAAGAAGTTATGGCCGTTTTAAGATTTCAGCTCAAAATTCGGTGCAAAATGATGAATCTGTGCGTTTTGTGAAAATTCCTTAAAGCTCTTCAAAACTGAAACTAACATGGCTAGATCTAAGCCTAATTAGCATGTATTATCATATATTTGTGTCAAATTCCCGTAGATCTTATGTTTGAATGAAGTTTTGATGTGAAATGTCATGAAATTGTGCTGAATTACATGTTATCCAAATTTTATTTTTAATTTTTTACTGAAATTCGGTTAGATTTAGCAAAAGTGATACACATGAAAATTGTATATCTTTTCAAGATCTTCGATTTGGTATCTTATAGGCCTCATAACGATGAAAAATGAAAAAGTTATGCTACTTTTAAAATGTCAGCGAAAAGCACTACATTTCCAGATTTGGACTTGAAAATATTTTGGTCGTTTGTATCAGTTTCGTGGAAATTTAAGACCATGGTATGGACAGGAGGATATCAATCTGGGCACATGACGGCAATTGCTCTGTTCAATATAGACCAGTAACCCTAATCGTGCCCGACCTACTCCTCTGAGCCTGCCCCTTGGAGATGCTAAAAACACGTCTACACAAGGAGAGGAGAAATTCACATATATAGCCTAGTAACTTTTCCTCCCTTTCCAATGTGGGATCTTTCAGGCGCATTTATCATTTCCCATATTCTCTTATATCTATACAATGGAGGAAGTGTATATTTCAAGTTTTTTCAACAGTCAATAACACTTTTTCACCACAATTGTAAGGTGAGAAGCTTACTGGGCGCTTGCAGAACTAAGCAGCTTCAGAGGAACAACCTGTTGAAATGGTGATGTATAATCACCACCTTTTTTTGTATTTCTTTTGTTTTCTTGTTTCTTTCTTGGAGTGGGTCCTGATGATACCAAAATCTGCTTTACACGATCTAGCGGTGATAGAGTTATCCCTGTAAGTCACTTGCACTCACAGAGAGGTATTAAGGGTACCAGAATTATGATACTTCAATATTTAAGCTAGAAATTGGAATCTCAGGTAAATTTAAGAGAAGGAGATTAAGTACAGAAGTGTTACCAACGGAGGAGATGTGAGGGATGATTTGACTGAACCTGGTCTTCCCAAGCTGCCTACGTACCCCTTTTTTTGAGGATCAAGTCTAACGTAGTACCATTATGAATATGAGGATCCCTTTTATAGAGAACATAGTCTATAATAGTTAGAATCTTGCTGATTTAGGAGTTTTTCCGAATTGGTCGACACCCCCGGGAGATAAGCTTAGATCTATTTCCAATAGATATCCCATGTCCCTTAACGAGCAAGTTACTATTATGGGGCTCCTCATAGGTAGAAAGTTACCGCCTTAGGGTAGATTGCCTTTATGAGGTGCGGTTTCCCAATTTGGACGTCACTATCTATGCGGAGGCGATAAGATCTTGTTACCTCTTTTCATAGAAACTCTTAAACCGGCTCCTCTTTCTTTGGAGGTGCCACGTGTCGTTCATCCACGGTAGATACCGATTTTACCCCCAACATATTGCCCCCCACTTCCTCGAGCCGGGTTTGGGTCGAGGAAGTAGTTTAAGGATTTTACGTTGTATGTAAGGGTTTATTCGGTACCGATAGACGGACGAGTTTACTTTCGTAGTGACTAATCCAAGTAACCGTAATCGGTCGGTCTCTTTAGACGGCACCAATGCGTCATTTTTGATAACTCCAGCATCCATTGTTGGATGTTACGGGGAATCTGTAAATCAGTCTTGGTATTCGTAACGGCGGCTCCTTTCATAATTACGTAACAGAAAGGGTCCCTTCATAATGGACATCGTTTCCTGGGATCGGTGGCTGCATACCACGTGGCAAGGAGGGGAAACCCAAAGGACACTTAATAGTCCCTAGTTTCCTTCTCTCTCCCTTTCCACTTATATATAAGGATCCTATCTCCAGATTCTGTACTTAGATAGAAACTTATTTTCTCCCTCTCTTTTTGTTTTTTCAAAATGTCGAAATCTCCCAGCACTTCCTCTTCACGGGCTAAGGGTTTTTCCCCTTCTCCGCCCAATTTCTCCCCTCATCCTTGCAAACCACCTTCCCCGAAAGAGGAATCCACGGGGGAATATGTTTCTCAGAAACGCTCCTTATTCCTTTCTGTACACAACGAAGGGATGGAGATGTGTGGGAGGGTCTCGGCACTGGAGAAGGAGAACGCCTACCTACGCGCGGCAAACCTGAGCTTGAAGGAACAAGTAGACAAGCTCACCAAACAACTGGCTGAATACGAGACTGATTCCCGGGAGGCTTCCCCTCCTCGCCGACTCAACAGCGAGGATGATACCGACGAGGAGAATTCTCCTCGTGACTGGTCTGACTAGGGAAGTTACTTCTCCAAGAACTCTACATAGTCCCTTCTTTTCGCCCGTTGCCGCCATCCTTTTTTTTATTTTTTATATACATATGTACACATCCTGAAAGCCTTAATGAAGAGATTTATTTTCCCAGTGATGACCGAGTTTCGTAATATTTCGATTTGCTTTTCTTTCTTCAATGTTACATGTTTGCTGGGTTGTGAGACTAGCACTACATTGCAGCACATCATCGAATAGGTAGGAAGTATAACCAAATATGTAGATTAAAACCTGTCTTTCGGTACAAACTAATTAACTTCAGTACCGACCGAGCAATTAATACGCAATCGACTGAATGAAACTGGTCATCATAAATCTCCCATGATTTACTGTTCAGCCATTTAAGAATTGTCAAATCACGCTTCTGTGAGATGGCAACCTTTCTCATAATGACCTTAGTACACTGTTCTCGAAGCAAATGGTATCATGACACGCGTCAGGAGAGCGGGGGAACCCCAAGGGGTGTCTTTTCACCACCTTTTGAGTTCTATTAATAGGAAAGTTTTTCTCAAACGCTTACTTACTAAATCTTTCACACATATTTTCTCCTTCTTCCCTTCCTACTTTTCCTTACTTCCCAATCGCCATGGCCGAAAACCAGGATTTGGATCTTTCTAGTCCTTGGTTTTTCGAAGATCATACCATCGACGTTGAAGCCATCCCGGAGGGGGATATTATTCCCGTATCTTCCCCGGAGCCGTCGGTAGAACGAGTGGCTAAAAGGACAAGGAGGGGCTTAGGAGGAAAAGAGGTAGAGAAAGGGAAAAGAGGGGAGGACAAGGTTGCTGCAACCTCTCCTCCCCCAGCAACTAGAACAGCGCCGGAGAAGGTGGGACCCTCTTCCTCCGGTCAATCGGACGCTCAATGCGAAATGTCTAATTTGAAGGGGATGAGGCTATTCGCTCGCAACTATCGGCGCTCGGTAAGACGGGCCAAGGACCGAAGCATAAAGTTCGCCCGCCGGTTTATAGAGATGGCGGAGGAGCTAAGCGACTTAGAGGTGAAGGCGGCCCTACTGGAGGAAGAGAACGCGGTGCTGCGCGCTCGCTTAGCGAGTTTGACGGGAGAGGCCGGTCCCTCGCGTAACCCTTCCGGGATGCTCCCTACCGAGTGATACTTCTGGGTGCCCCGGGTCCTAATTTTGTTTGCTTTTTGTCTTGTATAGTTTTTGGCCGCGAAGCCTTTCTACTTGTAAACAGCTTAACAATCTAATGGAAACTTATTTTATGTATATCTATCGATCCGTGCCATTTCTTGTTTCTGTTTGCATCAGTTTGAATGTACACTGCCCGAGTCATAAATTTACTCGGATCAATATATCCTGATTCCATCACTGACACTGGGAGCTCGGTACTGACCTATCTCCTTTTTGAGGGTACATAATTGTCACCGAGTTGCACACATACTCTGTCTTCGGCGGTTCCCACACCTTGGAAATGATATATTGGTATCCATAAAGGTAACCGTCGCTTTTCTCGGCGCAATGATGGGAGATGGGAGGCGTCACTGCCTAGAGGCGTGACACGTGTTTCCTTTTAGAATGGCAACCTTGGGTTTTCCCGCCTAAGGGTTTGACCCCACATATAAAGTGTTTTACCTTCCTCATTTTTCACGCAAAAACTCCTTTTACTTTTCACCACAGGTTTTTCACTTCAAAGAGAACACTCGAAGATTGACGAGACTTCTCTATCCTCTGGAAGATTTACCTTGTACTCCATTCTTTCAAGAATCAGTAAGTCTCCTTGCACGTTACCTCTCCCCTTCATTTTTATCTTTTACCATGTCAGAGGCCACAGATTCTCAAAATATCTCCGGTAGCGGGGGTTACATGGAGAACTCAGAGTCTCCTCATAGAATAGAATCAAATGAAAATCTTAGGGACGAAGCCAGCGCTAGTGAGCCGCCGGCTCCAGCGAAATCTTATAAGAAGAGAAAACCCACCAGTAAGGAGAGGGCCCCGAAATTGGCAAAGAAGACTACAACCGATTCGGGGGCCACCGGTGAGGTCTACAAACCTGATGACATTCCTTTAAGTCTAAAAATGAAAACACCCTTAAGGGAGCAAAACATTTCCCTAATTAAAGAGTTGGCCGACTTTTTTGAGGCTATGGGAGATACTAGCGAACCCCATAGACCGGAGATAGTTACAACTCAAGTTTGTACCTTGATAGGAAAAAACGTAGATGACATTCGTAGGGAATTCGCTATACCCGATAATTATCTTATTCGGATGCCCAATCCTACCGAGCGGGCTTACAAAAGCTCGGTCGCGGACGAGACGACCTTCTATCTGGAGGTCTTTCGCGGGGGTTTAAGATTCCCCATGGCCGAGGTAATTCCTCAAATCTTTAAATTTTATGGGATTGCACCCTCCCAAGTTTTCCCCAATAGTTGGAGAAATTTACTGGCCTATTTGGCCAAAAGCAAACTTTTGAATGCTGGAGTATCGGTCGATGTCTTCCGTCGATGTTTCAAGCTGGTGGATGACGGAGAATGGCTGACCATCACACACCGGCGAAACATAATGATTGGATAAAAAACCCCCTCTTCGATCAAGGGGCGGAAGAATGAGTTTGTCTTCATTCGGCCTCCTACGAACGCTGGGTGGGAGTTTCCTCTTGATTGGAGAAAACCCTCAACCGACAGATTGAGTGTTATGCCGAAACTAGGAGACGTGGCAAATAATATTTTCAGGTCCGTCTCGTCGGGTTTTAAGATCGATACCCGGGAGTTCAAGGACCAGGAGAAGCTTGTAGAATATGGTTTGTGCCGCGAGGTAGCTCGCCCCAAAGTTTCCATCAAGGGGATCGAATCCACAAAAAGCGGTAATTTTTGTTCTTGCCTCTTATTCATTTAGTCGTGTCTTTGTTGAAGATCTTTAAAAATTATATTCCTTTATGCAGGAATGGAGTCTCAACAGACGGGCGGTCCCGAGAAAAAAAAGGCCCCGGAAAGAATCCAAACTCATGAAAAGAGCAAAGAATCCGAACAGGGTAAGGTTGCTGAGAAAGGTGAGGCTCCTTCACGAACGATGCCAGTAATATAAGTGGTGGCTCTGGAAAGGGCTCGGAGGGCCAAATAGGGAGGGCAACAACTTGGTATTGCTCCTCCCTTAACAACCCTTTTCGGGAAGCCTACAGAACCGTCGGGAGGGGAGAGGCCTAGCCCGGGCAAGAAACCCAGAGAGAGCACTCCTGATGTTCTAACCGATGGAGGCCCCAGCAGTATTCCTCGTTCTTCTGCAGTGGACGGGGGTATGCGAACACAGCTTCTCTTTCATCATGTTGACTTTCCCGAGGGAGACGACAAGATCTGAGGGGGCCTTTTTACCCCTTCCTGGAAAGTCGAAGATAAGGATTCTGCTATGCATAAACCTCGGGTGGGGGTAGAGATGTGCCTGAACAGCATGCTCCCGAATGATAAGGAAGAGCTGCGAAAATTGAGTGCTGGGGCACTAAGCCGCTTCTTTCTTCATCAAAAGAAAATAGTATGTATCACCGTGTCTTTCTTCTTTCCTTTTCTTTCTATATTTACTTGGACTTACGTCCGTCACCCTTTATCAGATGAACGACCTCAGTGCCACGGCCTCCAACCGTATTATGGATACTCTAGCAGACAATCTAAAACTCAGAGACGCGGTTGGCGGTCTAGAGGGAAAGAATGGCCTTTTGCAAGAGCGAATCGTAGAATTGGAGGGGAAGGAGAACACCAATAAGGAGGTCACTGCCCAGCTCCGTAATGATTTAGAGGACATACAGAGGAAGCTCAAAAAGTCGGAGGAGGTAATTAAGGATCTTACTAGAGATCGGTCGGTAGTCGAGGCGGAGGCCATTTCCCAATTCAAGCAGAGCGAGGATTTTGGTTTTGCAGTGGCATACTATGCTCTTGACTTTGAAGTGAGAGGGTTTGAAGAGTGTAAGAAACAGGTCCTACAGATCATGCCCGATTTTCCGGTAGACCGCTTCGCCGCCCCCAAGATCGATACCGTTGCTACCGATTCCCCGATTATTGCTGAGTTGAATCCTCCTGCTGATATTTAAAATCCTTACTTGACACTTTATTAAACTTATCTTGGTTGTAATATTTGCCCCGTGATGGGCATATACGCTGTCGTGATGTGCTTTTATTAGTACTTTTTGATACTTTTCAGCACATTTTATTTATGTTTATACGGTGCATAGGTCCTATTCCTTATCTTTATGGGGGAATAAGACTTATACTTTTGATTTTATAAACCTCCAATCTTGCCTGTACAAAGGGATGTGATTTTTCTTTTATTATCTTGGTTATTTCTTCTCTCCTTATTTAAAAATCAAAGAGGAGAGATCCAGATAAGAAAATGGGATGGATGTTTGGTCCTATACCCTTTTATGAGACGTGGGCCAGACGTTTATCTTTAGGGATACGCTCTCTTGTTCCTTTATAAAGGTAATAATTTCTGGGTATTCCCTTTGTGCTTTGCACGTCGGTCGTCTTTCTTCGATTGATCAATTCGAAGTCGACTGACCCGCCCTCCTTTATGAGGAGGGAACTCATATCCAGTGATATTTTTAGTGGTATCTGGGATGATCAACCTCGGTCGCACTTTACACATCATCTGGTTTGATCTAAAGATCAGGGCATCGGGTCCTCCTGTCTAATGGGTCAGACGAGTGCCTCACCCTACTCAACCGGCTTTTATGCGCGATTGGTGGGCATTAACCTTAAAAGGTTAATTGATGTAATGACATCGAGTCCTCCTGTCTTGGGTCGGACAAGCGTCTTACCTTACTCGACCGGCTTATATGCTCGGTCGGTGGGTGTTAACGTTTGTAAATTAACCGTTATATGCATATAACTATTTATGTTTGTTTATTATCTAACCTTAATATATGCGTGTATGAGCTTGTTTCTCCTTTTTCAAGGATAAGCATTTTTCCTTGTCTTAGTCAGCTTATACACACTACTGACGAAAGGTTAGTAATATTTCAAAAAGTTTTTTTAAACATATATAAAAACAGTAATCATTCATGGAAATAGAATAGGAACACTTATTGAAATAAAACTAAACTTTATTTAATCAGGTGAACTTCCTTATTACATCGTTTCTGAGATCCGTCTCTACCTATTCCTGCATTTTAAAGAAAAAGAACAAGACATAATAGCTGAAATAAATAAATAAAAATTAACGAAACTTACTGATAGAACTTTCTCAAGTTCTGCATGTGCCATGCCCTGGGGATTGATGTTCCATCCAGATTTTCTAATTGGTATGCTCCTGGGCGTAGGATCCTTATAACTCTGTAGGGTCCTTCCCATGAGGGGCGAGTTTTCCGGTGTTCCTCGGGTCTAAAACCTCTGCCCGTCGGAGTACCAGCTCTCCTTCCTTAAGAGCACTTCCTTGTATCCGATGGTTATAATACCGAGAGACCCTTTGTTGATACGCTGCGACTCTGATTCGTGCTTTTTCTCGGGTTTCCTCAACGAGGTCTAAACTGCTTCTCATGAGTTCCTCGTTGGTATGTTCATTGAAGCTTTCAACTCCAGGAGAAGGAATGGCTATCTCAACAGGGATAACTGCCTCGACACCAAAGGTTAAATTGAATGGAGATTCGCCCGTGGCGGTGCGCGGGGTAGTTCGGTAGGCCCATAGGACATTTGGTAATTCAGATGCCCAGGTGTTCTTGGCGTCTTCAACTCTTTTTTTGAAACTCTGGAGGAGAATCCGGTTGGTTACCTCGACTTGTCCATTAGCCTGTGGATGTCCAACCGAGGTAAATCTTTGTTCAATCACGAGCTTTTCACAGAGAGTTCTGAATTGTTCACTGGCGAACTGTGGCCCATTATCTGTAACCAAAACTTTTGGAATTTCAAACCGACATATGACGTCGTGATAGAGAAAGATCTCTGTCGCCTTCGATGTGGCCCTTTTAACCGCTTTGGCCTCTACCCACTTGGTGAAATAGTCTATTGCAACATATAACATTGTATGCCCCTCGATTGACGGTGGGAATGGACCTAATAGATCCATTCCCCACATCGCAAAGGGAATTGGACTAGAGATAGAGTGGTATTGGGTTGCTGGCTGTCGAGGTACTGATGAGAATTTTTGGCATTGCGCGCACCTCTTTACATAGTTCTGAGCATCTCTTAATATGGTAGGCCAAAAGAAGCCTCGGCGAAGGATTTTGTGAGCCAGGACTCTGCCCTCCGAGTGATCTCCGCATATGCCTTCATGTACTTCAGTCATAGCTCGGTCGGCGTCCATAGGCCGGAGACATTTTAGAAGTGGCCAAGAGAATGATCGTTTGTAAAGTATCGCGTTTTTCAGGATATATGGGGCGGACTTGGCTGTAATTCGCCTTGCCTCCTTTCTGTCGTCTGGCAAAAAGCCGTTTTTGAGGTACTGAACGATGGGATCCATCCAACATGGTTCGTGGTCCAGGTGAGTGACTTCATCTCTTTCTATGCTAGGGTGGGAGAGAACCTCTGTGTATACATTCCCCCAGCTGGTGGTTTCTGAAGAAGCCATCCTGGATAAGGCATCGGCTCTCGCATTAAGAGTTCTTGAAATCTGAATAATCTCGAATTGCTGGAAAAGGGAGATTTTTTCCCTTACTTTTTCCAAATATTTGATCATCCTTTTATCCTTTGCCTCATAGAATCCGTTGATGTGTCCAACGATGAGTTGAGAGTCACTATGGGCTTTCAATCTGTCGGCCTCCAACTCATGCGCGAGAGAGAGGCCCGCTAGAAGTGCTTCATATTCGGCTTCGTTATTAGAAGCGTCGAAGTCGAGTTTCAAAGCATATTCAACCAGGAACTTGTCGGGTCCAGTCAAGACTAGGCCCGCTCCTTTTCCTTCTGAATTGGCTGATCCGTCGACAAACAATATCCATGGGTATTGTTGTTCTGGACTTTGCTCTTTTACTTCTTCCTGCCCCCCCCCCCCCCCCCCCCAAGTCTTCGGCCGGAACCGTGTATACGACAAAGTCGGCGAGTACCTGCGATTTAATGGCAGGGCGGGGCCGTACTTGTATGTCAAATTCGCCCAGCTCGATTGCCCAATTAATCAAGCGTCCAGAAGTATCAGGCTTCTGAAGGATTTTACGCAATGGGTGGTCGGTGAGAATGACTATGGTGTGGGCTTGGAAATATGGGCGCAATTTTCTAGCAGCGACGACCACCGCGAAAGCAAATTTCTCAATATTTTGACATCGAGTCTCGGCATCATGCAGTACTCGGCTGACATAATATATGGGGTGCTCGATTTTTTGTTCCAGTTTAACCAAGACGGCACTGACTGCTAAGGCGCTTACCGCTAGGTAGAGATATAACTCTTCGTTGGGGAGAGGTTTCATCAATACCGGAGGAGATTGGAGGTATTGTTTGAGCTTTTCCAAAGCTTCTTGTCATTCAGTCGTCCACTGGAAATCCTTCACGTTCCGCAATATCCTGAAAAACGGGAGGCATTTTTCGGCTGATCTGGACATGAAGCGATTGAGAGCCGCTATTCTTCCTGTAAGTCGTTGTACCTCATATACAGTTCGTGGTGGGGTCATATCGAGGATGGCTTGTATCTTTTCGGGATTAGCCTCTATCCCTCGTTGACTTACCATGAAACCGAGGAACTTGCTGGATGTTACCCCGAAAGCACATTTCGAGGGATTGAGCTTCATCTGGTATTTCCGTAACGTTAGAAATGCTTCCTGGAGGTCGGTAACATGGCTGGTACTGTTTAAACTCTTAATAAGCATATCATCAACATAGACTTCCATGTTCCGACCAATTTGTGTAGCGAAAATTGTGTTCACTAACCGTTGATACGTGGCTCCCGCATTTTTAAGGCCGAAAGGCATGACTTTGTAACAAAACAAACCTTGTTCTGTGACAAAGGACGTTTTAGGGATGTCGGGGGCAAACATACGTATCTGGTTGTATCCAGAAAAAGCATCCATGAAGCTGAGCATCTCATGGCCTGATGTAGCGTCTATCAACATGTCGATTCGGGGAAGCGGGTAGTGATCTTTCGGACAGGCCTTATTTAGGTCGGTAAAGTCGACGCATATTCTCCATTTCCCGCTTGCTTTCTTGACCATTACTACATTAGAGAGCCAGTCCGGATAATGGATCTCGCGGATAAACCCCGCTTGGAGAAGCTTATCGACCTCCTCTTTGATTGATTTCTGTCGTTCGGGAGCAAAGTTCCTTTTCTTTTGTTTGATCGGTCTATGAGAGGGGTCGACGCTGAGCCGATGGACAGAAACGTCTGTTGGAATTCCCGGCATATCTAGAGCAGACCATGCAAACACGTCTGCGTTATCTTTTAAAAATTGTATCAAAGTGGTTCGGATCTTCCCGGTGAGAAGGGAGCCGATCTGGACCACCTTTTCATTATTCTCCCCGAACAGTGGTATCTTGGTCAACTCTTCCATCGGCTCTCCGCGCATCTGGTAATTATCGGGACGGAGGTCAGTGCCAGCGATCTGGAAAGCTTCTTTTGCTTTCTTTACTACTCTGGTGTAGTCAGCATAGCAGTTCCGAGCCCTCTCCTGATCTCCTCTAACTTCACCGACTCCCGCTTTTGTTGGGAATTTAATTTTCAGATGGGGTGTCGAAACCACGGCTTCAAGCTTGTTCAGAGCCGGGCGTCCTATAATGGCGTTATAAGTAGAGGGGACCTTCACAACCACGAACGTTTGTATAATGGTTTTCTGGCGAGGTTCGGTCCCAAAAGTTATAGGTAGGTCTATTCTTCCTTCGATGCTAATGGATCCGCCAGAAAAGCCATAAATGGACCACTCGACCGGAATAAGCTTGTCTAAGCCCAAGTGCATTTCTTTAAAAGCATCGTAATGTAAGATATTGACAGAGCTTCCGGTGTCTACCATCACTTTACTTACACTGAAATTGGCAATAATAAGGCGAACGACGATCGCATCATCATGAGGGAGCAAAATATCACTATAGTCTTTTTCGGAGAATACAATTTGCCCCTCAGCGTCGGGAGATTGCCCTCGTAATTTCTTTGCAGGGCCTTCCACTGTATGAACTTGGGCGCATAAGCTTTCTGTCCAGAAACCGTCGGGCCACTCGAGGCTGGTCCTCCGGCGATTACATCAATGCTCCCTGCGAGTGTGAGGGGAGCGGCGATTCGTACATCCGGGAGTTGTTGGACCTCGGATATCTGCCTAGTTTGATCATTCCCGGCAGCCGATTGGGTCGGGATGGGGGGACCAGAGGTCTTTAGAACCTCGGATTTATAAGAAGGCCCGATATGTTTCGGGTTCGACAGATACCGGTCAATGCGCCCAAGTCCAACTAATCGTTCGATTTCATTTTTGAGATTATAACAATCTTCAATGGTATGGCCATGATCCCCGTGGAAATGGCAGTATTTACCAGTATTACGCTTTCGACCAGTGCCCTTCATCTTTGGTGGCCATTGGAGATCCTCCTTTCCCCGGATTTCATAAAGGACATTGGCAACGGATGTGTTCAATGGGGTGTAGTTACACCTGTCGAACTGTTGCGGGGGGACGCGGGTACCTGGTTGTGATTGTCGGTTATCGGACCGAGGGGGTTTGCTCTGGCCATTGTTCGAAATGGAATCCTTCTTCCTCTTCTCCGGGACCTTAGCGAGTTCCAATTCTCTCTCCATAGCGAACGATTCTTCATTGTTGACATACTTATCTGCTACCGCCATTAGTTCTTGCAGATCTCGGGGAGGGTCGATATTAAGGGCGACCTTAAGATCTCGATCGCGAATGGCCGATTTCATTGTTGCGCGCACCATTTCGTGGTTAGGATTTTTGATTTGGGATAACTCGGTCCTAAACCGATCTATGAAAGAACGCAAGGTCTCATCCTTCCCTTGGCGAAGAGCCAGGAGTGCGTCGGCCGGTTTTTTCTGCGGTCGGCTATTGGCGAAATATGTCACGAATTCTCGGAAAGATATGGAATTAGGTCTAAGGCGATTGAACCAACTTTTCGCCCCTTTTTTCAAGTATGAAGAAAAACCGCGACACGTGATCGCGTCACTAGCTCCCTTGAATTCCATCGCCCTTTTGTAAGACTGGAGGTATTCTAAGGGATCCAACGTACCGTCATAGAGATCGAGTCTTGGTAAGTCAAAATTGGGCACGAGTTGAGCTTGAGCGATGGCCTCCGTGAATGGTGATTGGGTTTCATTCTCCCATTCGGTAAGGAGGTCAGGTTCATAAGGTTTCCTAACATGACGCTGCATCTCCTTTACCTGTCTCTGAAGCTCAGCGAGGAGTGCCGAGTCAGGGGTATGAATTTCGCCTCTTGAATTACGTTGCGGGTTATCCGGTGATCGGTGGGGTCTTCTTGCCTCAGTAACCCTCTGAGGGTCGTTGCTTGGAGTTGTAATTGGCCGAAAAGTTAATTCCGGCGCTCGTCGGTCGTTCACATCATTATTCCCATGATCCGGCCTGGGGCTAGTGATCGAGACCGACGGTCGGTGATTCACGGGCCTTCGACTGCGAGGATTTCTGCCCTCCGGAGATTCGACTTGGTCTTCTTCCAAACGCTGATCTCGCACTTGTACGATCATTGGGGGAGGATCGGCATTTCGAACTACCGGGGGAGGGGGCGGAAGGCGTTGCAGTATGTCGTGGAGGGTGGTCGAAACGTGACCTACTTGCGATGCAAGTTGATTGAACATGGTCATAGTAACTTGAGTAGTGTCGTCATCGTTGGGTGTTTCCTCCAGCACTTGATCCACGGGAATCACCGCCTGAGCTTGACTTCTAGTCAGCACTCCTTCGCCTGGTGGGTTAGCTGCGGCAGATTTCGAAGTTTTTGACTTCGAGTTCGTCATGGTACCACGGATGGCGCCAATCTGATGATACCAAAATCTGCTTTACACGATCTAGCGGTGATAGAGTTATCCCTGTAAGTCACTTGCACTCACAGAGAGGTATTAAGGGTACCAGAATTATGATACTTCAATATTTAAGCTAGAAATTGGAATCTCAGGTAAATTTAAGGGAAGGAGATTAAGTACAGAAGTGTTATCAACGAAGGAGATGTGATGGATGATTTGACTGAACCTGGTCTTCCCAAGCTGCCTACGTACCCCTTTTTTTGAGGATCAAGTCTAACGTAGTTCCATTATGAATAGGAGGATCCCTTTTATAGAGAACAGAGTCCATAATAGTTAGAATCTTGCTGTTTTAGGAGTCTTTCCGAATTGGTCGACACCCCCGGGAGATAAGCTTATATCTATTTCCAATAGATATCCCATGTCCCTTAACGAGCAAGTTACTATTATGGGGCTTCTCATAGGTAGAAAGTTACCGCCTTAGGGTAGATTGCCTTTATGAGGTGCGGTTTCCCAATTTGGACGTCACTATCTATGCGGAGGCGATAAGATCTTGTTACCTCTTTTTATAGAAACTCTTAAACCGGCTCCTCTTTCTTTAGAGGTGCCACGTGTCGTTCATCCACGGTAGATACCGATTTTACCCCCAACAGGTCCCACTTGGTCTTGGAGTGGGCCTCACTTGGAGTGGGGTATGTTGTAAATACATAAAGGCAAGAATAGGGTTTAAAAGAAGGGTTAGAGAACTTGAAAGGTTTAGAGAAGTGAAGAGAAGAGAGGAAAAATCTAAAGCAAGGAAAGAGGGGTTTTCTCTTGGGGCTCTAGGAGGATTTTTGTGGTGAAACAAGAAAAAAGATCTCTCTCCTTATTCTTGGTTAATCAAGGTGGTTCTTTTACTCAATGGTAAGAGGAGAAAATATGGGCAAGAAGAGGGGTTTTTCTCTTGGGGCTCTAGGAGGGCTTTTGTGGTGAAGCAAAAGAAAGGTTCTTCATCTTGAGGGTGAGAAGAAAGGTTAGAGTAAGGCTAGAGGGGTTTTCTCTTGGGGGCTCTTGGAGTGCTTTTGTGGTCAAGCAAAAGCAAGGTTCTTCTTGGAGGTATAATCTTCTTGTTCCATTGCTCTTCTTCTCCATAGAGTTTTCTTCTTTGCAAGAGAAGCATTGTATTTGAGGGTTTTCCTCATATTTGGTGTAGAGATTTCAGGGTCGCTTCGGGGTTGCATAAAAGGTTTGAGAGAAGGGTTTTATCAGTGGATTTTACCGATAGAGGTAACATTGTACTATTGGTTCTAAATAGTGGATTTTTGTGTTGCCTTGTCCACAGAATAGTCCATTGTGGTGAACCACGCATATTCTTGTCTTCTTGTGGTTGCTTATGATTTGCTCCCTTTTTGTGGTTGTGGTTTATTTGCACATATTTTCTCCATCTTGTTGTCCAAGATCTTGGATATTTCCATGTGTTCGCCGGTGGTAGATCGACAGATGTTATTGGTGGCGGGTCTTAACGCCCAACACAACCTTCGTAGTTACCATGAATTTTCAGCATCCATTCGCCATCATGAACAACAACATGCATTAAAATTTCTCCTAATTTCCAAGGTTTCTGCTGCTGTTGGAGATGATTGCGTTCTCTTGCAAAAAAAGGGGTTTTAAGTGAAAAGAGTTTCAAGAAAATCAGCGCCTTCAATGCAAAACGGAATTGATTGAGGGGAGTTCTTTCTGAGATTCAGCCATGGCAGAAATTAGGGTTTGCAAAGAGAAAAGGGACAGAGGAGCAGAAGATGGGAAGGACAAACGAAGATGTCTGAGAAATGAGAAACATGAGGAAAAAACCACTTCTCTCTTCTCTAGCGCCAAGATCTGGCTTGAAAGACCATCAAATCCTACGGAGAGAGAGAGAGAGAGAGACAAATGAAAAATTGCAATTTTTGTACGCCGCTTTCCCACCCATAGCGAACTTGGACTCGGAAGCCCCCGACAACTCCGACTATGAAACCAATCACTATCTTTTGGAGTGTATGCGACTTCCCCCGTTTTGGGGTAGACGGATGGCGGGGCGGAAGCAACTTATGCGCTAATTTCCCTAATTTAGAGCTCATGGAACAACCACCACTTTTGCATTGGGGGTAAACGAATGTTTTACCCCCTATTTACCCTCACTGGAACACACCCGGCTCTATTTGGATGCTGGTAGATGTTGGCAGGATTTGGAGAAGAAGAAGTCAAAGGGAGATTAAAAGCAAATCAAAAGGAAATCAGTCGACGGGGAGATTGAGAGCAAATCTCCCAGACGTTGTTTGGTTGCGTTAGGAGATGTGAAGGAGGTTTTTTGCCTTATTTTTTAAGATCTTTTTTATAGGAATTTGCTACCCACCTTCGCCGAGGCCACTTGTGCGCTTGTGGCCCATCCTTTGATGCAAAGATTGGCAGAAGTAACATGGTGAAAAGGTGGCTAGCAAAAACGAAAAACATAATACCAAAAAATGGTAATCATTACGATTTGTGACAGAAGTACCAAGTTTGAAATGAAAAATTACCAAAAAATGGAAGCAAAGTTGGAAAATTGTGAAAAAAATACCAACAGGATGGGCTAACATATGACAATTACCAAAAAAAAACTACAATGAAAATTAAAAGATTATGACAATTATGGGAAAATAGAATTTGCCTGAGAAATTCTCCCCTTTTTTCTTCATTTTGGAGAAATGCGTTGAGGGAGTTTACAGGGTTCCACTTCAGCAGACAAGCGCCCGACAACCCCAGTGGTCAAACTCCCCATTTTTGCTAAATTCCAAACCGAAACAGCTTTAAGCAAATCAGTAGAATAACATTCCCTGGTATTTTTCTCCAAAAAAGGTGACCAAACAGAGCATTAGTAAAATTCCAGATTCCGTTTAAATGCCAGTGGGCCTTCCAAGCACCCTTCCATGTGCTTGTGCAAATGTTGTTCCCGAGAACACAAATAATCAACAACACCTATAGCATCAACAATAGCAGTTTTTTTTTTTCACGTACTAAAATATCCAAAAAAATTCTTTTCTTCTTCTCCATCTTCTAAAATGGAGAAATAAAAAAGAAAAGGTTAGGGTTATGGTTAATACAATTGTCATGGTTGTATTAGCAGCTTGCATGGTTGATTGCATTTTTCCAGGGTTAATAACAGTTTTACTAACAAGTTAGGATTAGAGTTAGTAACAGTTTTTCGCATGCCAAAGTACCAAAAATCTCCTTCTTCTTCCCCATCTTGTTCTCAAATGGAAAAAAGAGAGCGTAGGTTAGGGTTAGAGTTAGGAATGATAACAACTTTCGTGGTTTGGGGTTTAAATGGAAATTTCCAGGGTTAGTTGCAGTTTTAATGGCAGGTTAGGATTAGGTTTAAAAGCAGTCTCCTCATACCAATAGACCCACATATCCAATAGCAACTTTCATGGTTGATTGAGAACAAACGGTTTCTATTCAGGTGAGAACAGGCAGGAACTGTTGGATATGTAAATCATTTCGGCCGTGTTCAATGGTGAAATTCCATTAAGCAACCCAAGAGGAGGGGTAGATTGGGTTTATAAAAATTTAAGGCTAATACTTATAATTTAAAATTGCAACCACCCCTTGTTAAGTTTAGAATTGAAAACAGGCAAGATCGAAAACCCTCTTACAATCCTCGATTCACCTTTCTTCATGGGGCGAATCGATGACCCTCGTACAATTGCTTGAATAGAAACAAAGAAGAAAGCTTGATGTCTCTTGAAGGCTTGTACAACTTGTAAGCTCACAATACCTCTCCAAATAATTACAATAAAGACCTATTAAGATCATCTTCTCAAATGACTAAATGCACAAATTGAAAGGTCAAGTAGGTGTGTGTGTGTTTGTTTTCCAATTGTTCAAAAGGTTGCTAATGCATCAATTAAGTCCATATTTATAGGCCTTTAGGAAATATGACCGTTGGAGGGTAAAATGGGCAAGATTGATGCAAAAAGACCAAACAGAAAACTAGCCGTTATAGCCCGCAACGGCTATATTTTTGTAGGTCCGGTCGACCAGCCAGTACACTCTGGCCGTTTTATTTTTGAACAGCAAGAATCGCTTGGTCGATCGGCCCTTCACGGATTCCCAATTTTGATTTTTCCAGGGCTTCGACTCGAATCCACCGGCCCTGTAGGAAATTACAAAATTTGAAATTTAAACATTAATATCTTTGAGATTTTGTCCATGGGTCTTGATCTTATCTTTTCACAATAATTGGGACCTTTGAAAATGATTTGAGTCAAAGCATGGAGGCTTCCAAAATGGTTTTCAAAAGAAATTGATAAAAATCTTTGAAAGAGTGCAAAAACCATTTAAAAAGCGATCTCCAATACAATTTAAGAAATGTAAAAATACTTGTCTTCTTGATTGTCTTGGCTTGAATGGTCCCCTGTTGGACTCTTGCATCTGCTTGTGAACCTTTGGCTAGAGTTGAGCATGCGAGTCCACCATTCCCGAACACTTTCACTTTGGTTCCATGAATGAGTCACATCATAGGTTCATCTTTCAAGCTTGGGCTATGGAACTTGTGCAAGAAGTGATGTCCTCATGATTTGTCTGTCTGATACACATCACATGCAAAGTACATTGGTATAGTTAATCAATTTTGGTTTGAGGGTCATCAAAACATAGGTAGGGTTGAACCCTTGAGCTAACAAATGGATCTTGCCATTTTGAAACTCCCTGGAGAGGATCCAAGAAAGAACACTCTCTTCTAGTAACCGAGCTATTTATAATTGTGTTTATTCTTTTAAACACTCTCTGAAAGCTAGGGTTATTATGAGAATGCAGCTGTTAGTTTTTATATTGCTATACTGATTTATCTTTTTGCATTGACTTTACCGAATCCGAATAGAATTGAACACTAGAATTGGAAGAATTAGAATAGGATTGGAATTTGGCGTCGATACTGATTCCTGTATTTCAAATGCAGCCTAAGGCTACATTTGGATTGCAAGAATCGGGAATTGAAATTGGCATTCTATTTTGATTCCTATTTTGAATTCCCTAAGGTTATGATGAGAATGCCTCCTCTTGCTGAAGGCAGAAAACAGATTACAGTATTTTTCTACATCAGTGTTATTTCCCACCTGTTGTAGTGGGCAACAGATTCAATCACTTGATTTTGGCAATCCAAACATACCCTAAGGTTTTCAAATTCTTCTGGAAATACAACTCAACTCAACTTAAGACTTTGTCCCAAACTAGTTGGGGTCGGCTAATGAATCCTTCAGAAAATTTTCATGAAAAAGTTCAAAGAATCTCAAATTCTTCTGTAAATGAAATGGAAAATATCTATTTTGAAAATGGGTTTTTCCCCACGCCTCATTTTTTTAGTGGTTGCCCGACATGGGTCTTATCCAGCACTGATTATCCTAGCAGCCATTTGCTTAGAATAGTACCAGCAACTTGTGTGACCCCAGAAATTGCCGTAGGCATAACAAGATATTGGATTGTATCATTCGACACTTACATTTTCTTGTAATTGGCCATCCTGCATGGATAGATTCAAGCTGTTTTGCACACAAAATACTACTGCTATATCATCACAACACAAACCTACTTTAAACTTTTGGCATCTACCAGCCCTACTATGTCCTTGATTTTTTTTTCCTTTTTTTTGAAAGATAGACCTACTATGTCCTTGAATTTGTAACCTATGGGTATCCATAGTAGCTTATGATTGATCGACCTACTCGAAGCGTGGTTTCTTCCGGCTTCCCAACTCTCTTTCAGCACGAGCACTTTCTTCTATGGCCTCAGCACGAGCACTTTCCTGTCCGGCCTCAGCATGAGCACGAGCATGAGTAAGATCTACTTTCTCTGCAACCTCCATATCTACTTGAATGCCAACATTTACCTTTCCTTTTTTAACACCACCAGCACTTTTTCCTAGGAAGCTCCTTTCTATATGACTAGGCCATTCCATGAGACCCGAGCACCTTTCCTTTTCAGGCAATGCAATTCCATGCAATTCAGAACTCTCCGTCAACTCAAGAGCCTCCGTTTGACATTGACTAGCACGAGCACTTTCCTTTCCAGCATTAAACTCTGCTTTAAGACCACTAGAAATTTCCCATCCGCTCCTCCCCATTATATGAACATATAAGGGACGCAGATCAGCAAAACTTTTGAGAAGATCAGTAATCTTTTTGCGCAAAGCATCCTCACGTTTGACGAAACTCAACCACCTTTTCCTTTCAGGCAATGCAATTCCATACAATTCACACCTCTCCCCTGTCAACTCAAGAGCCTCCGTTTGAAACTGATAAACAACATCTCCCATTTTCGACAGCACGCATCGGACCTTTTTCATCAACTCAGTCTTTCGCTCAGACAAAACACCCATTCTCTGGATTTCAGAAAAAGAAAAAGAAATATTAGATTTGCTTCGTAACGTGCTTTACAGTGAAGGAGATAATAAATCAAATAGCTAAGAAATATCAAAGCAACCTAATCATTTAACTATCCAAAGATAATAGGAAACATGAAAGAGAAAAAATAGCTCCTAGATCTTTTTTTGGTTGACCCAGAAGATCTTTTTTTGGTTTTTACTGGTCGCTCAAAAATCACTGAAATCTGTTGTCATCGAATTCTACCACCTAATAATCTTTACTTCTAGTCATCGAATTTGAACCATATTCTATATAGTTTTCGACCGTCCAATGTTCAGCGAGGAAAAAAGTACATGTTGTCTGATGTTACAATTGCATAACTCTGTTTGAACACCAAAACTTACCACCTTTCCAGCATTCAACTCTGCTTTAACACCACCATCACTTTCTCCTGGGCTCATCCTTACTGTATGAACATATACCCGACGCAGAACAGTTACCCTTTTGAGAAGATCAGTCACCCTATTGCGCAAAGCATCCTCGTGTTCGATGAGACTCGACCACCTTTTCTCTTCAGGCAATGCAATTCCATACAATTCACACCTCTCCTCTGTCAACTCAAGAGCCTCCATTTGACACTGATAAATATCATCTTCGACTTTCGACAGCAACCGTCGGACCTTTTTCACCAACTCAGCCTTCTGCTCAGACGAAGCATCCATTCTCTGGAATTCAGAAAAAGAAAACGAAATATCAGATTCGCTTCGTAACGTGCTTTACAGTGAAGGAGATAATAAATCAAATAGCTAAGAAATATCAAAGCAACCTAATCATTTAACTATCCAAAGACAATAGGAAACATGAAACAGAAAAAATAAATAAATAAAGGACCCAAAATCGTTTGGGTTAATTTTCAACAGACAGATTTCTTCCAGTTTATATCAAACCGGTTTTAAACGTGAGAAAGAGTTGATAGTGGTCGTTCAATTTCCTTATTTCCATAGCAAACAACTAGCCGTGTTTTGCACTGGATTGTCTCGTCATCTATCATATGATCCCAACCCTTCAATTGGAGGAAATTTGTTATTGAATTGTCAATGAGGCAGCAGCCTCAACCCAATAAAGCCGAGTGAGTCCTATCTTTGACCTATCTAAACCGTCCATCTGATATTCTTTACTTGGAACCACCTATGGCTCAAAAAACAAAGAAATCAACAATTCTACCATCTAATAATCTTTACTTCTAGTCATTGAATTTGAACCATATTTTATATAGTTTTTGACTGTCAATGCTCAGCAAGGGAAAAAGTACATGTTGTTTGATGTTACAATTGCATAACTAATTGATTTCTTTTCTTCTTCTTTTTTGTGTGGGGGGGGGGGGAGGGGGGGGGGGGGGGGGTGCGCATGGCATTGGAAATATGCAAAAATTTAAATCAATCTGAAAAGTAATGTAACCGGCCATTGAAACACTTAAATTTTGGTACTCTTGCAAACACGTGGCCGGGTTTCGGGTCAGGTCTGGTTATCTTGTGTTCAACCCGAACCCAATCCGAAATAAAATCGGGTTGGTTTTTTCGAACCCAAACCCGAACCCAACCCGAGTTACCATATGGCCAACCCAACGCGAGCAGAAATCGGGTTGAACCCGACCCAAGTTGCACCCCTAAAGGCCCATGAAATGAGCAGTTACGATCAGTCAAAGATGGGACTCCATGTATCATAGTGGGAGTGTGTGTGCTACTTGGATGTGATCAGATCCGTTGATAAATAGACGACTACAGATCTTGCCAGACGGAATTGAAGTATTGAACAATGATGATTATTTGATAAGTGTGCCCACAAGGGTCTCTCCCAAGTCCTAGTAAAAAAACTCCCAGCTAACTCAAGAATTCATCCTCGGGTCCAAAAGGATGGGACACTGATCAGAAATGGCTTGTCGAAGGCAACCTGCTCCTGACCAAACCCAACCAAGCATGGCAAATTAGGAAGCAATCTAATCTACTCTTCTTTATGTGCCCCAAACAAAGCAAAGTCAACAAGAGCATTTCTATCAACTAACTTTGAGAACGCCGGCATGCCAGGCAGAATTCTGACACTAGAAACATTGCTCAATAAAACATTTGGCATTGAAGTCTCATCTCACACGCAAAAGGAAGCCGTCACCTTCCTCTAACCACCTCTAACCCCACCCAAAAACTACTGTGTGCCCATTTTTAACCTCCAAAAATGGAAGGGTTAGGATGATCCTATGAAGCTGGTTTTTTGGGCGCACCCTATCTATATGAGGGCCTCTCAAAGGAATGCTTTGGATCATCCAAACAATGTGGGGACCCCTGTGTTTGTGAGCTCTAGCTATATATATATATATATATAGCTAAATTTTTACCCCCACAAATGGACATCCTATGATGATCCAATTGAGCTAAATTTTGGTACACACCCCATCCATGATGGGGCCTTTCAAATGAATGCTTAGGACCACCCCAACAATGCGGCCCCACCCTTGTTTTACGCTTAGCTGCTAACGTTAGCAGGAACCCTTTTCTCATATATATATATATATATATATATATATATATATATATATAGAGAGAGAGAGAGAGAGAGAGAGAGAGAGAGAGGTGTTCCTGAGCATTCATTTGGGCCCACATTTTTGGGGTGATCCAAAGCATTCATTTGGAAGACCCTTCCATGGATAGGGTGTGTACCAAAAATCAGCCCTATAGGATCATCCTAACCCTGCCATTTGTGGAGGGAAAAATGGGCAGAAACATGGACACAGTGTCTGTCCATTTTCCCCTCCACCTTTGATGGGGTTAGGATGATCCTATCGATCTGATTTTTGGTACACACCCTATCCATGGAAGGGCCTTCCAAATGAATTGGATGCCTCCAAAAATGTGGGGCCACATGTTTTTGAGCTAGAGCTCAGATAAGCTTATCTGAGCTCTAGCTCAGGAACACTTTCCTCATATATATATATATATATATATATATATATATATATATATATATATATATAGAGAGAGAGAGAGAGAGAGAGAGAGAGAGAGAGAGAGAAGGGTTCCTGTGCTTGAGCGCGGATAGCTTATCTGTGCTCGAGTGCTGAAAACAGGGGTGAGGCCACATTTTTTTTGTGTGTGTGTGTGGGGGGGGGGGGGGGGGGACCCTAAGCATTCATTTGGAAGGCGGCCCCATCATGGATAGGGTCTGTACCAAAAATCAGCTTCATTGGACCAGCATAGGGTGTCCATTTGTGGGCTTCAAAATAGACAGATACTGTTTGTCCACTAATGTGCCCAGTTTTCACCCCACAAATGGACACCCTATGGTGATCCAATGGAGCTGATTTTTGGTGGACACCCTATCCATAAAAGGGCCCATCAAATGAATGCTTTGGATCCCCCCCCCCCCCACCCCAAATATGGCCCACCCCAGTTTCTGTGCTCGAGCGCAAATAAGCTTATTTGCGCTCGAGCGCATAAACCCTTTTCTCATATATATATATATATATATATATAGCAGAAGAGAAAAGGAGAGAATTATTTGAATTTTTCCCAAAATTCTATGTGAATTACACATCACTTTTTTTAAAAAAGGCACCCATTCAACCCACATATTTTCAATCCTACCCCCTCCCTTTATGTTTTTTAACAAAGGCACCCATTAAAGCCACATAATTTCAATTCTACCCCCCTCCTTTATGCTTTTTTAATTATGGAAACCTCTATAGATTGGAGGGCTAGGATCAGCCTATGGAAATGATCTTACGGGCACAACCTATTGATGTT
This sequence comes from Tasmannia lanceolata, assembly GCF_043159265.1. Classification (NCBI taxonomy): domain Eukaryota; kingdom Viridiplantae; phylum Streptophyta; class Magnoliopsida; order Canellales; family Winteraceae; genus Tasmannia; species Tasmannia lanceolata. The sequence continues at coordinate 10,277,958 of NW_027518690.1, read as the reverse complement.
GTGTTCCATCACATGGACGGTTTGGATCAACCGGTGATGTGGTCCGTACAATTCTTTGTCGGCCCGTGCATCGCACGGGGTTTTTTACTAGTATATATATATATATATATATATATATATATATAGAGAGAGAGAGAGAGAGAGAGAGAGAGAGAGAACGGTTTCTACACAATAGTGTAGATAAGTTATCTACACACTAGCTTAAAATACAATGGAGGGCATATTGTTTGGGTGATCCAAACCATTCATTTGATTGGCCTCACATAGATAGGGTGTCCACAAAAAATCAGCTCCATGGGATCATCCCAACCCTTCGAACAGTGGAAGCAAAAAATGGATAGATTTGTGAAGGGTTGGGATGATCCTATGGAGCTGTTTTTTGTGGACACCCTATCTATTCGAGGATCAATCAAATGAATGGTTTGGATCACCCAATCAATATGCCCTCCACTGTATTTTAGGCTAGTGTGTAGATAACTTATCTACACTAGTGTGTAGAAACCATTATATATATATATATATATATATATATATATATATATATATATAATGGTTCCTGCAAACGTGTGCAGGTAAGTTACCTGCACACATTTGCAAAAACAGGGTAGGGCCACCATTCATTTGCAAAAACATGTGAACGGATCTGCAAATCAAGAGCAATGGAGTCACAATGGCAGGAAAAACAATGGTCCAGCGAGCAAAAAAAAAAAGGACACACCAAAGGTGCGCACAACGATCATCGGCAAAGCAGCACAAAGCTAAGAGAAGATAACCGCCGATCAGGAAACATTCGGAGACAAGGTAGATGAGGAAACCGTCGCCTGGAGAGAAGAAGAAAGGCAAAAGAGGATAATCAACCAATGATGGGGAAACCTAGCGATCCTGATCCGCTAAAGATCGGACAAATCTCAGTCTCGCGGTCGTCATAGCCTATCGTTGGGCTCAGCGAGGACAATCCCTGTAAAGGGGCCACGCTACGTCATCGCCCGTCCTAAAACCCGATAAAACGTCGGAAAACAGATGAAAACCGAAAAATCACGATCAAAACTGAAAATGGAATGAAGAGAGGGCTCCGAGTGACCTGGCAATCACCATCCTTGCCCATTTTTAGTTTTTGTATTTTTTAGTTTTTTGTTTTGAAAGGTTTGAGAAAGCTTTATTAAAAAGGTTTGAATGATTTTTGAAAAGATGTAAAAATGTTTATTGAAATGGTTTGAAAGAATTTACCAAAAAGGTTTGAATGGACTTGGGATGCCGGTCTCAAGCTGCCTACGTACCCTGTGGAAAGGGATCAAGCCGACGTAGTTCGAAACAGCTTTTCGAAAAACGCTTTTTGTGTTTTTTAAGTTTTTTGTTGTTTTGTGATTTTTATTGTTTTGTATTTTTTATGTGTTTTTGTTTATCCGTTTTGATTGAAAGGGGTTTTGGCTCAAGAGGTTGCCGTCCGTCATAGCCTAAACTCGACAAAGTGTTCCCATGATTGAAGGGACCCCGAAATGAGAAGAGAATCATGAGGAACATAAGCAGAATGGCTCTGAACAAAGAAGAAACCCGAGGAAATGTCCCTATAATCGATGGAATTCCGAAGTTCGAATAGGATTCCTAGGAACGTGAGGAGAATGAACCCGAAGAAGACACCCCGAGCCTTGTAAGAAATGATGACCACGAAGAAGAGGAGACCCCTAAGCCCTATGAGAAGTGACGAGATAAGAAAAGAGACATGAAGGGCAGAGGGGTGGCTCAAGAAACATTCTGTCATCGTCTGGCTTGAAGAGAATATCCTGAAAAATCGATGGAAAAGTCGAACACTGATGACTATCCTGAACTCCAATGAAGATCCCGACAGCAAAAGGAAGTTCTAGGACTCCAAAACGAAATTTGGATATCGACAAGGAACCCAAGGGGAGAGACGGAGAAAAGAAACGAGGGGGCTCCGAGTAGCCTCACTATGATTGTGCTTCAAGGGTAACCTCAAGAATATCTCTGGCAAAAGAGCAATTATTCTTGTCATTTACTAACAATTCAAATATGCATCTATGTTATGCAACAACCAAGATTCCTAAGTCAGTCAAATTGTCTGATGTATCAAGGTGTAACCAATCGAGTGATTTCTAACCCATGTTTGCAATAACAGATTGACAGGAATAAGCAAATGAGCGAATACAGGTCAATATGTGAAGTCACGATTGAAATATAAAGATTTATAAAATGGAATACTGATATCCGCCCATGCAAAGAATGAAGGGTATCGAAGTTGACAGAGACAAAGAAAATGCAAGACAATACAGTGTAAATAAGCATTTGAGGTACACTTGAAAGTGAACGCATTTTGATTTGTCAACAGTCCATAATGGACTGGTAACAGACAACATCTTTACTTGTATATGAGTTATGTTGCAGAAACTTTGAACAGCATCTGGACTGTACATCATCATAATTTGAGCAACGAAGGCCTTCCCGTATTTCAATGATCACACTCTCTCATTTCCAAACCAAGGATGAAAACTTTGATGCCTTGCACGGATTATGATATCCAATTGTGACCCAATAGAATACTAGACACAACAGAGAGAGTATATTTACATAGTCCTTTCTTGAAATCTACCTAAATTTAACAAAACAGGGAGTGAAATGTATACGATGGCATATAGAAAATGACTATGAAGTCTTAACAGTTAAGACTAACTTAAGGAATTCATCAGAAGGGAGTAAATGAAAGATGACAATCAAGAGAAAAATGGGTCTCATACAAACACCTCCAAAAATCCAAGCAACAATCACACAAAATTCTTGGAACAGAAGTTCAAGAAGCTGTAAAGAAACAAATTGCTAAATATAGCAAACATCAATGACATGATTAACCACACAAGCTTAAACAGGAAATGAACTTATGAGGAGAAGATAGAACTGAAATTACCTCCTGGGCATGTCTTCTCCTCTTCGCCCAAAAATGTCCAAGAAAATTCTTTCTTCTACCCAAGAAAACTCTTCTCCTTTTCTTCAATTTCCACAAAGAGAGATCTCAGATCTCTCTCCTTTCCCTCTTCTTCTTCTTCTTCTATCAGCTAAACCCTCAAATAGAGACCCCAAACCCATCTTTGAAACCCTTTTAGTTACTGCCCTTGAAAATGGCGTGGAATAGTAGCACATCCAAAACGATTTCTCTAGTCTTCTTTCCAACCTTATCCTAGAGAAATGTGGTTGGGTCGGAGATGGAGCTGATAGGTGGGGATTAATGATTTGGGGTTAGGATCAAATAAGGTTCGGTGGTGATGATGGGCTGATGAGGTAATGGATAGCCAAAATGAAAGGGGGGTCAATGGGTTCTTGGGTCTTTGTGGACGTGGGTTTGAAGAATTACAGAGAGAAATGAAGATGAAGAGGGTGGGCGGATCTGGAAGTGTTGGTCGAGGAGATGATGAAGATGTTGGTGACAGGCGTGTGGAGGTGGAGAAATAGGCGGCAATGGAGAATCAAACAGAGGATGTAATTCTCAGTGCATGACAACAACCATATCATTGGCTAGTGTGTTGAAACATACATGAAAATACCATATGACTCAATTCATGCATTCTAATCAAAGTAAAGACAGATGGTCGAGTCACATAAGTGTTTAGGCATACATGTAGAATTATCCATTTAAGGGAAATGTATTGGCTTGACTGCACCAACAAACATTCTACAAGCGTATCCATTATCTCTTATAATGCCTGATCTTCATTATATCCACAATACAACAAAGATATCTTAAGACATCAGGACCTTGTATCTTGGACGGATATTTTTAAGAATGGTACTTTACCAAATTCAACCTGATAACCAATCATTATCAACACAAAGAGCATTCCCTCTAACTTTCGATTCCAACCAGGACATAGAAGACATTTCCTACAACTTTCCTTAGAAAATTGACTCTTAAGCTGAAAAGATACTATATAAACCCAAAACAAAACAGACGAATTTTGAAATAAACTTTGTGATAACCGTAAACCTTATATCTCTATTGCCATACCCCCGCTAAGACCATCATGATCCAGTTAAAAATGCCCACAAGAAATCCAAATAATGAGAAAAAGTACTTAATCTTCAGAATCAAATGAAATGGTCAGGCTCTCCTTGATAACAATTCCTTTGAAAGAGAATGCACACAAATCTATGAAAGTATTTACACCCACTTTAGAATACTGATTTTAAACAACCAAATGGAGAATCAGGGAGTCATTAAAGCTGACCCTGGTTTATGAATAGAGAGCATTATCAAATTCCTTTGAAATCCCCGGGTGTGAAAGAACTACTGGAAACATTTTCATGAAGTAAAACTTCACAAACTAACTCATATCTTCAATATACGACCACTCTATTGTATGTAATGAAATCAATTGGCATGACTCTATCCCAAAATTTAAAGTCAGTAGCAATTTAGTAAAGGTTGTGATCAAACAACTACATTGTATAACCATGGAACGTCATGTCAAGCTTAACATCCAAAACCAACGTACAGGAGAATTGTAGTATCTACAGAAGAATTGTAGTATCTACACATGACCAGCTGCTCATCAAATGAACATGCTTACATATCACACAAACCAATACTACCCTCTTCAAATAAAATCATAACCATAGGCTATCAATTAGTGACTGAAGGAAATTCCTTGTGAGTCATGACAAATTTGCAGAAAATTCCAAATAAAGCTACAATTGCTTACGAATCAAGGGAGAAATATAGCCAATTCCAAGCATATTATAACTTCATGAGCGAGTTCCAAATAGGAAAATTACTACCGATCTTGAAGTGATAGCTACAAGCTCCACAAAGAAAACACAGTAATACACTATTAAATGAATTTTCAAAAGAAATTTCCATAAAACTTGAAGAATTACTATTGATTCTCAGCAAAATAATAACCTCATACAAGCAAATGCACATCCAAGGAAGATTGTTGTAGATCTCAACTAAAATCGTGATCACACACCATTAAATGGATCATCAACAGAAAGATTATCATAATCCATCGGAAAAAACCACTGTGGATTCAAGGAAAATCACCTTTATGCAACTTCAAATGAACATCACATAGACAAATTTTCATAACCCATGAAGGATCACTAGAAGTTCTGACTATCATCACATTCGTACACCTTTAGATGAACATCCTAGAGGGATTATCACAAATCACAGAGGAATTGCCAAAGCGCTTAAACATAACAGCCACCGTACACTAGTTAAATGATCATCAGGGATAAATCCTCACAAATTATGAAAGAGTAACAACATTGATAGTGTAAGAAGAAGAACACGAAAAATTACCTCTTCTCTTGATGCTTTTCTACTCAGCTGTGAGAGGGAGTATGCCGATCTTGATCGAAATTGACCAAAACTTTGATGAAGATGAATAAGTCTGTATTGGAGAAGATTAGATCTAGCGATTAGGGCTAAGACAAGGGTAAACCAAAGGTCTAGGGTTAAGAAAATGGGGAACTTGAGGTTTGGAGTTAAGGTGGAGGTAAAAGGGGAAGAAGAAGAATGGTGATGGCTGAGAAAGGAAGTAATGAAAGTGGAATTGAGGTAGAAGATGGGGTTTCTTAGATCTAACGGAGATGGCTGCAAGGAGTAAGGGGTTGGAGGTAGTGATTTGTTGATGATGGTGATGGGTATGGCGGTAATGGTGGTCGAGATGATGAATTTGGGTTCAAGAAAGGGGAAGGTGGTGTTGGCTGAAAATGGTAGTGATAGGTTATGGTGATGAGAAATTGAGACGATGGAGATGAGAAATGAAAGGGTAAATGAGGTCTGTTGGTGGTGGTGCCGGATTCCGGTGGTAGGATTCCAGCGAAATGGCCGATATCAATGGTGGAAGAGATGGAGCAAGGGGTAGCTAGTGGTAATGGAGTTGGGGTTTAGGTTTAAAGGAAGAGGTTCAAGGAGATGGTGGCCGATGTAATAGATGAGGGTTTTGGAAGACTTGAAATGGGAAACGATTGCAGGGAAGATGGCTGGTGAGGGAGAGGCTGGAGATCGGATGGCCGAAGAAGAAAACCCAAATCTCATCACCTTCTCTCTCTTTCTATGGCAGCTTCTAAAAATAGGATAGAAAACCCTAACTCCCCTGCCTCTCACGAGCTCTTTTGCTTCTTTTGTAAGCAAATGCTCATATTTTCCTACCCCTTTTTGCACCTCCAGGCAGCCCCTTTTGGTGAATACCAATACAACATTTCTTCATTTCTGGGTGGCTAGGGCAAGAAGAGGGAGAAATAAACATTCACTAATTTTTTGATTCCCTTTTTTTCATCTTAAACAACCCACTCTGAGATATTTCACTCCCCTTCTCCAAAAGAATAATGACATTTACACAACCTATCTTGATATTTGCACTTACTTGATTTGTCGTACTTGCCAATTCTTCTCCGATTTTGGTGAAAATTTGCAATCATTCTGCTTGGAACAATGGTCATATTCCGGGAACTTTGTACCTCTCCATGAGCACAACAGGCTGTCAAAATTTCAGATTTTCCTGGCATTTAGGGCCTACTCCTTCGGGAATTTCAAGATTTTATTCGACTTCGGGATCTTATTCGATTTCAAAAATTTATTTGATTTTGGGGAAAATGGTCCAGTCAAAATGGGGTGTCTATAAGAATACAATGGGAAGAAGGAGATGACTACAAGAAAACCGTAAGGCAACAACAACCAACAACAAGAGAACAACTAGACAAGGATACATCACACTCCATCCATGGAACTACATGAGGGTTTCAACAAAAAGAACGACTTCAAGGCACTACACCTCTCTCGGACATTTCACCAAACACTTGGTGTGCACCTTGAAGAACAACACAAAAGACAGAAGACCACGATTCTAGAGGAGAAAAGAGAGATTAGGATGGAATGGATGGAATGGATGGAGGAAGAGACTCAAAACATGAAAGAAAGAAAGGGTCTAAAACATAAAGAGAGGTGAAAGAAACTAGAACCCAAAAAGCGTATGGACTTAGAGAAGAATGAGAGTTTGGGATGGAGAACTAAAAAGAAAAAAGAAATTTATGGATTTAGGACCATAAAAGAACAAGATACAATGTTATGGATGAAGGAAAAAAGAAGAAGGAAAAGAATACACAAGTAGGGATCTTTTGGGTTGTCTTTCTTTCTTTGGGATGGATAGATTCACAAATTGTATTTACAAAAAAAGGTTTTTTGTTTAGGGATTCACAAGATGGAGGTTAGGGCTTGAAGGTTAGGGTTTAGAGATGAAGGTTTAAGGTTTAGGGATTTCGGTTTTGGAGGGTTTGGGGAAGATGGAAAAGGGAAAGGGATAGGGAAAAGAGAGAGGACATAGATGAGAGCTAGGGCTTTGGGGTGAGGGTAGCGCACGAGAGAGGGGGAGGGATACGACGTGTGAGAGAGAGAGAGAGAGAGAGAGAGAGAGAGAGAGAGATGAGAGATGGATAAGAGAGGGACTCTTCTTCACTTTTCTTTCCCTTAGGATCATTAGCTCTGATACCATGTTAGAAATGAGATTAGGGTTAGACAGGAAGAAGATGAGGAATGGAGAGATGGAGAGTCTCCACTAGGGAGCTCCCATGTAAAATGATGTATATATAAGACCCAACTAGGGCAACCAAGTACAATGACAATCATACCCCTCACATACACAGTAATGACTAAAATACCCCTAACTACACTTCAACAGTTACTAATGTTGGAATTACCATGTTTTAATAAATGCACAAACTAAGTTTGTCTTTTCTTCTCAAACAGCCATCAAATGCTATTACATTCCCAAAAAACGTTATTAAAGCTCTCAGAAACCTATTAAAAAGGAAAGACAGCTATAATGACATTTTCTATCCGGTCTCTTGCCAACAACTTCAAACCTTGATGTACTTTTCTCACCTCCGCCGACATTGCATCAGAGATCCCAATAGGGCAATCAAAGGCCCACAATACCGCTCCGTCACTATTCCTTAGGACCCCACCAATGCCGGCTGGGCCCAGATTTCCAAAGCTAGAGCCATCAAAATTAAATTTGGTTGTATCCAACGCCGAGGGAACCCACTCTTGGACCATTTTTTGCTTCAAAACTGCCGAAGCACAAAGATCAAAAGCAAAAACAAATCTAAAAGAAGCCTCCATGGTGTTTTGATCACTTTTTTGATGAAATGATTGATTGGGTGGCTTGATTTCCTTGGTCCTTTTTCCATATCCGTTGCTATGCTAACCAAGTGGCCAACCATCAAGCAAGAGAGGGAGTCTCTAAAGATGATCTCGCTCTTTGTTTACTTTCTTCCCCCTTAGGGTGTGTTCAGTAACCATCTCGATGATGCATTTTGCTATTTTTTAGGGATGGAGAATGATAACAGTTGAGAATCACAAAAATCTTGTGTTCGGCATCCCGACCCGCAAAGGTCCGTTTCTAAGTTTTCACAGTTTTAGACGACTAAAAATAGGATTTTGAGAAGCGACTCCAAGTCGTTTCTCCCGATTCTCATTTACCCGTTTCTGCCCGAAATTTTTGGCGAGAATGAGAAGGGTCGCCGAACACACCCTTAATCTCTCTTTTCTGTATCTTTCTTCTCTATTCGATGCAATTTGCTTTGTATTTTGACCACCTCAGTCTTTTCCACCAATAAATTGGCTATCATTTTCAAAAGAAAAAAAAGAAAGGCATGCCGAGTTTGTGCAATTATTAAAACATGGTAGTGCCAATATCAATGGCCTTTGTTTATGTTGCTTACTTTTTGCCCATTTAAGTTGACCTTTCCAAATTCATTAAAACCACATTTGGATAAACCATGGATTTGGAGTTGGAGTTGAATTTCTAAAATGAGAATGTGGTTTGTGAGCAGCTGCTCAGATAGCTTATCTGAGCAGCTGCATCAAAAACTCATGTGGCCCACATTTTTGGGGTGATCCAAAGCATTCATTTGAAAGGCCTTCCATGGATAGGGTGTGTACCAAAAATCAGCCCTATAGGATCATTCTAACCCAATCAAAGGTGGAGGGGAAAATGGACAGACACTGTTTCTGCCCATTTTTTCCCTCCACAAATCGCAGGGTCAGAATGATTCTATAGGGCTGATTTTTGGTACACACCCTATCAATGGAAGGGCCTTCCAAATGAATGCTTTGGATCCCCCGAAAAATGTGGGGCCACATGTGTTTGTGAGCTCCTGCTCAGATAAGCTTATCTGAGCAGCTGCTCACAAACCATTTCCTCTTCTAAAATATGTGGATTTGAAATCTATAATTTTAAATTTTACATATTTATAAATAATGTCGTGTGGATGACCGTGCGTGTAAAGATTTTGATTTCAAATCTAAATTTAAAAAATCTGTTGTTTGGATGCCTTTTGGATTTGGATTTGAAATCTTCTTTTAAAAATAAAATTTGGATTTGAAATCATATAAATCCAAAATGCCCTTATCCTATGAAAAATCACTAAAATATGCCCAATGCAAATCCAATGGGATATTTTGATCATTTTTATACCATAGGGATATTTTAGTCCCTACCAAGTTGAAGGGAAAGTTTTATAAGACGGTTGTGAGGCCAGCCATGCTGTACGGCTCAGAATGTTAGGCCACACCAAGAAGCAGCATGTGCATAAGATAAGTGTAGCGGAGATGTGAATGCTTAGATGGATGTGCGGCCACACAAGGTTAGATAGAATTAAAAATGAAGACATTCATAAAAAGGTGGGGGTGGCACCAATTGAGGAGAAGATGAGAGAGCACCTGTGGACCCCGATCCGAGAAGATGCCGAGGGAAGAGCCTCTGACGGTCTCTAGATCATCCACGTGAAGGAGAGCTCTACCATGGAACTCTCAAAACGGTTGCCACCCTTATAGCATAGCACGAGTGGCGATAAAAATCTTGATCCGGAGCCAGGGCTCGAAACTAAGACGTACCTAAAATAACTCAAAGTCGCCACCCATGGATAGGCCAAGAAACAAAAAACAAAAAAAAAACAAATCCTATGTGCAATGGATAACCAGAAATATATATGGGTCCGTGCCTGATTATGAATGAGGAAAGTCCGAAGAGCACTCGGTCTCTTATGCTATTTATTTATTAACTTTGAAGAGTTTTGGGTGAAAATCATATGAAATGGGAACATATATCCCCGAGAAGACGTCTACCTAAGCATGCATGACCCGGGGATAGAAATAATAAGTATACATAAAATAAATGAAAGAAGTGTCACCTAAGCATAGCTAGGTTATGAGTGTCATGCCTAATTGATGTCTAAGTTCTGGTGAGCAAATACATGCAGGCTACAGCTAAAGGTATAAGGTAAATAAAGGAGTAAGTATAATGAAATATGATAAGCAAGAAAATAGTAAAGCAGCTACAACTAAGCATGTGATTAATATAAGTAAGCGGAGAATCATAACTAAACAAACAAACAAGATATGATAAACTGATAAAATCCACTGCTAGCAAATAAACAAAGCATAATAAACTGGAAAGTATGTAAAGAATTACAGCTAAACAGATAATCAAGAAATAAAATGAGAAGACAGTAAATGAAGTAAAGAATGAACAAGAGATAATAAACAAATAAAGACATAATAAAATATAACTTAGGGCATCACATAGCACCCTAAAGAAATATAAATTAAGGCATCACATAGTGCCTCAATGAAATATAAATTAGGGAATCACATAGCGCCCTAATAAAATATAAATTAAGACATCACATAGCGCCCTAATTCATATCAGTTCTTGCATAGGCAGCAATAAAATATATATATATATGAGGAAAAAGAGTGTGCGGTTGAGCGCACCCACGAAACATGCGGTTGAAGAGAGAGAAGCTATCTCATTGGCTATTGAAATGTGGGCCCATGCGGGAAAAGAAAGAGAGAAATTGCGTTATCGAGGGTGCGTCACGATCTAGCTTCTCTCTCCTCTGCGGAAATCTCAAAACCCAGCCGAAATCTCTCTCCTTCTCTGCGAGTCTGTTGAGAAGAAAAACCTCAAAAGAGTGTGATCGCATGTTTCTTTGGTGCGGTTGGGAAGAAAAACCTGTTGGGAAGAAAAACAAAATCCATAGAGGAGAAGAAAAACCTGCGATTTCTTACAAAACCCAGCCGAAATCTCTCTCCTTCTCTGCGACTCGTGCGAGCAAGGGTTTCGAACCAGAAGCTTTGTTCCTTCAAGCTTTCTTTCAATCTTGGATCCTAAATCCGCGTCTCTCTTCGCTCTCGCTTTCTCTGCAAGTCTCCTCTCTGCCGCCCCTAAGGTTAGTGTGATTCTGACTTTAATCTCTTCTTCTCTTTTTTTTCCTGCAAATGATGTGCAAAAAGAGCGTTTCATCATTTTTTCCTCACTTTAATAGGGTTTCATCTATTTTTTAAGTGGGTTTCATCTGCAAATCACTTCAAGAGGGTTTCATCTGTTTTATCACTTTAAGAGGGTATGGCCTGCAAATCATTTTTTAATAGGGTTTCATCTGTTTGTATTTATTCTTAGATTTTTAGTGTATGTAGGGTTTCATCTTCTGCCTTTGTCTTTTTCTATTTTCTTTTTTCTATTCCATCTCCCCCACATGGCAATCTAGCAGAAACCCACTTTTCTTCATTCTCATACCATTCCCTGTTGTTATCTGTATAAAAGTCAGGATTTTTTTTTGCTGCAAAAATCATCAATAGTGCAAATTTTTCGATTTTGCTGTAAAAAAGTTGCAAAAATTTAGCGTTTAAAGTGGATTTTGTTCTTTGTTTCTTTTTTTTCTCATTGTTTATACTGGATTTTCTCTGTTTCTCTTTTTGGTTCCTTCTATTTTTCTTTTATTTTTTTCATGAAAAAATCATGCAAAAATTTTCGATTTTACCTCTGTTTTTATTCAGTCTCCCTCTATAGATAGGAGGTATAGGATCTTCTCTCTATTAGTAGCATTTGCATGAATTTTAAAGTGCACTCTTTTTTTTAATCTAAACTGTATATAATCACTGTTAATAATGTTCTGCACAGAGTCAATGTATAAGGCAACAATTGGAGTTTAAATTATGTCCTTCCATCTCTGTTATGTTTTCAGTTGTTCGTGTTCATCAGTGCAGGAAATAACAACAGAACAGCTTCAAAATCTACTATCCCCTAATACTGGTATGAAACAACTTGAATCGTCACTGAAACCATATTTTGTTTATGTTGCTTGTTTGTGATGCATGGAGAACATGAAGAAATATATGTTTTTGAAAAAGAACATAGTCTGATAGTAAATGCATTTGGTAATTCATTGATCAAGTGACACAATTTTTGAACAACCTTTTTTTGATTGATAAATTTCTAAACAACTTGATTGACAAAATTATACATGGTTAGAAACTTGCCCTCGTGCATGAGAAAGAAACCTGTGTCGGTGTGCATTCAGCAGAAGGGATGAGAGATTACTTTTTGTGAATTAGATGGGAGAAAACTTTTCCCTCCCCTGTGAGAGAGGATGAAAAACATAAAATGTGGAACTTATCCCTCGAAATGGTGAGTATGCCTTTTAGAGTCCATAATATAAATGTAAGGAAAAGAACAGAGAAACGGAATGGTTGGACGAATTGCGAAGTACAGGTGCATATGTGAACCTTATTGACACCTCAAGAGGTTAGAATCATCAATTTTCTAATGGAACAAGGCTTTATTGCACATTTCGTTTCAAAACAACCCTAACTATTTAATAGGTGGGACTTTTCCATCCTTAATAGGTGGGACTTTCCCTTTTATTATAAAAGTCAGGATTTTTATGGGATAACTAATGAATCTTTCAATTATTTGCTCAGTTCTCTAAGATTAATTGTTGTTTATTTCTGCAATATGTTTGTGGTTAGTTAATGCATTTTTTTTCACTTTACACAGGCCTCATCCAACTGAATGCTTTGGTGGTGACCTGGATGGCGATTGGAGGATTCTAATAACCCGAAAAGAGATAGAAGTAGTTGGATGAAAAGGAATTGCTCCACACTCAACGGGGGCAATGAGATTGAATTTGTGCTCTGATGCTGCTTTAGATTCTGAAATCTTTGATCCAAAATTGCATCTTTGCTGTTCCAATTATAGATTCTAAAGTTTGACATCATGCTTGCAAAGATACCTTACAGGGCGAAACTGGCAGTTATTGAATTGCTTGTTTGCATTCTTCAGACTAAAATTTCCTAATTTTTTAAAGACGTGTGAATTTCTTGTTTGAACCTGAACTGTTACGCCATCTCAAAGTGAACTGTTGCTTGATGGAATACTGAAGTTGGGTTTTGTTTATATTGGTTCCTATTGCTTGTTCTTTTTTAGGCCCTATTTGTTTAAGATAATGAAGACCGATTGTGAGTGCTAAAACTATTACTGGACTCAAATTTAAACGTAATTTTGAATCCAGTAAATGGATTGGTACTCATAATCGGTTCACATAATCTTAAACAGACAGTTCCTTATCATGTGATTGCCTGCAAGAATATTTACTAGTGAATGTTGTGTCCTTAAGATGCATTGAATGTATTGGCAGATAACTTGTGATGGAAACGAAATTCATCTAACTCTATTGAACAACACGTGATTACTAAGACCCTGTATGTTTTTTATTTTGAGAATAGATTGTGACTCCAAAACTGATCGTTTGAGTGCAATGGTCAGTTAGGCTTATACCAATTTGATAATTCCCATTCAGATTCCTGACATTTTTTACAGTTCAAGAAACTTCCTTCTGCTCCCATCAATGAAGGCCTTAAACCCCATTCTAGCTTCCTACGTCTTTGAATTCTTACATCTGCAAGTACATTTCCCTGTCAGATGTCCAATCCTAATTGCTCCAAAGACAACCTTCGTGGGTGGATTTACTTACTGAGTTGCACCCTGAATTGGAGATTAAGGAGTAGATAAGTTACATTCTAAGTGGGTTCCTATGACGACCCGGGAGCCTTGCTGTTGAGATTGTAACAAATATTCACTGGATCAGTTTTCAAGCTTTTCTCGATCTATAGAAGAGCTTTGCTACCATTTTCAGTACGGGCCATCATGCGATAGAGCTTCGGGATGGTTGTGAATCATTGCTTTGATTTGTTGTATAACTGTATTATTATGGATGATTTGATTATTATTTGACACTGTCAATGAACTCTGATCATATATGTGTGAGAAAATTGACATAAGCATACTTCAAAAGTCCTACGTCCATACTTTTTTTTACTTTTTCAAATCCTATTATAGTTCTACTAACTACTAAAATAACATATCAGGTTACCTGGTGGTGATTCTTTTAAGCCTTTCAATAATGTGCAATCCCTTTATAGATTGGAGGGTCAGGATCATCCAATTGAATGATTTTTAGGGCACAACCTATTTACTTTGCGTTCCAACAAATGAACGGTTTGGATATTCCTATGAAGTGGGCCATACAGTACTTTAAAAAAATAAGGAACTCTACCCCAACATGCCATATAAAATCTCCACTTTTAGAAATAGAAGAAATTCCAGCATTTTATTTATTTTCATTTTTAATAGAGAAATACTTTTAGTAACTTGTGACATTTTTTTGAACAAAGCCTTTCTTTTGTACAAATAGTCCTAGATTTTCGTTATCTTAAGCCTTGAAAATAGGATGTCTCTAGTGAAGAGATTGAAAAAAGATTATACGATTTTATTCAACAACAGAAAACTACTTCCTCGGATCATAACAACTTAACATAACAATGGGGTAAGATATGGGATTTGCAAAATTCAATAATTTATTCAATCGGGATTGTCCAATTGGTGGGCCTATCATGGATCTCTTATCTTTGGTTAAACTGGATCGTCCAATTGGTGGGTCTATCGTGGAAGTACACGTAAGGTTTAAATCTTGTTAATCCGGAAAATGGAGGTCTCATATACCAAAACTCTATTGCAATGGACAATCCTGACCCTTTGATTTGCGGAGAATTCGATTTGTTGCTTTAAAATGGGAAAAAAAGCAAGTTCCATGCGTATAACAAAACATGGTTGTGCTGATATCAGTTACCTAAAATAGTTTTGGAATCTGGCCTGCCCATGTGGGCCCAACGAATTAATGGCTTGGATCATTCAAGCAATTGGACCCAACATGGTTTTCCCCTTGCATTAGGTAAATCATAACCCTTATATATTGTGAAAAAACTTTAAAATCAAAGGGTTAAAATCGTCCAGTGAAAAAGATTGGACACCATAAAGTGCACTTTTGTTTCCTTTCTTGAAGGCCAATCTCCGATATTTCCGACTCAACTCAAGATAATTAGTATATCCTAGTGAAAACAGGTATTCTTTCAACACCGTCTCAAATTTCCAAGACCGGTCTTCAAATCGTATCCTACTTGGTTACTGTAACCAATATTACAATAGTCCCCAGGACCTTTGCCTTTTTCTCCTCTCTTTTCTTCTTTCAAAACAAACTTCTACAAAGAAATATCAATAGCAATGGCCTTGAGTTTCCTTGAAACAATCCCTTCCATACATTACCACTGCCATGATCTTTACCATATATTTAGCAATACAAGAGAGGAGCCAATACTCAAGGTTGTAATTCATCTTAAAAAGAAACAGACGGTGACGATTGGCACGAAAAAAGGGGTTAACAGTTAACACCATCATCTGTAATGGTCGACCGGGTCATGAAGATACATCTTCTGTCACTAATTCTGACTCGGCGCTGTCGCTTGAGGGATCAGAAGAGTTTATTTCAGAGTTGCTTTGTACTTTGGAGAATAGTAAAGAGATCAATGAAGACTTGACACGAATGATTGCTCGTTACACACACGAAGCGACAAGTAAGGCTATGTCCACGAGGCCAAGTATGCTAGGGATCTTTGTGGACGTAGAAATTTTGAAGATTTCATGGATTGAGTCATTAAAGGTGGAAGCATTTGAAGTGGATGAGTCTTGTAGGGCTTGTGTGGTTTGTCAGGAAGAGTTTACAATTGGGATGGAGGTTGCTCGCTTGCCTTGCTCGCATGTTTTCCATGGAAGATGTATTGTTGAGTGGCTGGAACTGAAGAATTCATGCCCGGTTTGCCGCCATGAGATGTCGGGTTGATTACAATATTTCTTCTTCTTGTTGTTGATATTTTTTTACAAAAAAAAGGGGCGGCCCAGTGCAGGAGGCACCACCATTGCGGGGTCTAGGGAGGGCTAGATGTACGCAGCCTTACTCCTGCTTTGCAGAGAGGCTGTTTCCATGACTCAAACCCGTGACCACCAGGTCACAATGGAGCAACGTTACCGTTGCGCCAAAGCTCGCCCTCTTTTCTTCATATATTTTTTTATATTTGTCTCTCTTTTTTTTCATTTGTTTGTAAAGTGTGACATTGAGCGTATCCACAATATTATTTTCACTTGGTTGACTTACAAGCATGATTTTAAATTTCAGTTGGGACAAAAAAGTAATATTTTATTATATCCGAAATTTCAGAATAATACTATATTTTAAAAAAAAATTCCCAAAAATTAGACCAAAATTTCGGGCGAAATTTGGCAAACCTGAAATTTCGGTTTCGGCTTCAACCAAAATCTGAAATTGAATACCATGTGTGCTACTTGTGCTCTTCTCTTCTTCTTCACTTTTTGGGGAGAACCAGCTAGCTCTAGGTTCGAGTGTACATATCAGCCAAAGAGGAATCCTTCCATCCAATTACATAGAACTCCTCATAAAGACTTTCGGATAAACTTAGGTAACATATAAGAGGGGCGTCCTTGCAAAAATAGGATGAAAGGAAACCCCAATTGGATCCTTTCATCCCATTTTTGCAAGGGGGAGTTAAGTAATCCTCAACATATAAAGCCTTTTCCACACTGGATCAAGGTTTTAAATTTCGGTTTCGGGGTCAATTTTGGTCCTCACCGAAACCAAAATTTTAGCAGAAATTTTGTATTGGGTGCTCAAACTTTCATTTTTTTGGCCGAAATTTCGGCTGAAATTTGGTAAATGATTAAAAAATAATACTTTTCCTAAAATTTCGGTAATTTCGTGAATTTCGGCCGAAATTTTGTGCGTTTCGAAGATTTCAGTTTCGTTTGTTTAACTTGCCATACTAATAAGGGCTACGAGCTGAAAGCTGCTTCTCTTTCAATTATGGGGAGCTTACTGGAGACATGTAGCCGCACGTAAAGGGATAGGGAGAGAACAATGGGGGAACGAATCAAGTTCTAAGGTTCGATCTGGGAAAAGAAAGATGGAAGAAAGAACCAAAACTCCGGACCTAGCTAGCTCAAGAGCTATTGTAGGCTTACCTTATTATTGAGGTATGGGAAATTTCATGCTTTTTAGAATCTGAAAAAGTTTAAAGTGGTTCATATGCCTACGAGGCCATTCCATCCCTTCCTAGGCGGCAATGAAATTGTCGAGGATGAATATGTTGGCCAACAATCCTGTTTGTTCCTTTCTAATAATCTTGGGAAGGATGTTATGAAGTAGGAGGATTTGTTTGGGAAGTAATAAGCCCCTTTGACATATCTTCATCTGCAAAGAATTCTCGACGTGAAAACACAGAGACAAAGGGCGCCCAGAATTCGTGATGTTATACACGTAGCTAGGGAAATTTCAGATATGGTTGACCGGAATCTGAAATTTCGGGTTTCGATCGAAATTTAAGACCTTGCTCTGAATACATCATAAATAACCTAAAATACTAAAATAATACTTCACTTTTAAGGACACACTAATTTTGATTTACTAAATCCCAACGCCTCTCTCACTTTTTAAGGAAATATCTATATTTTAATAGAAAAATGGGGTTAGATAAAGGATTTGCAAAATTCAACAATTTAGTCAATCTGGATAGTCCAATTGGTGGGTCTAACATGGATCTCTTCTTTTTGGTCAATCTGGATCGTCCAATTGGTGGACCAATCATGGATCTCAGAATTCGCATTGTTGTTTTTTTTACTTTACAAATCGTCGACATTTGATTGGATTAAATATTGTTTTAATGTGGCTTCCCATCCGAGCCCCACAAATGAATGGCTTCGATCATTCACCAAGAGGACCCAACATACTTTTCCACTTGCATTGGGTAAATCCTACCCCTTTTTATTATGCGAAAATAGTGTACTGTTGCTTAGTTTACAAAACACCCACTTTAAATGGTAAAGATTGGACACCATATTAATAGGAGTGCACCTTGGATCGTGCTCAAGTTCAACCGGATTTTTGGCTCAGGCTGAGTTGGCATTTCCTCCGTTGGATTCTTGGGAAAAGCCAACCCGATTTAATTTTGGCTAGGGTTAGGGTTGAGTCATTGGCAACCCGACCCGATCCCGAACCTGTCCTCTAATTGTAGCAAGATCCGTTTGGATACACGGATTTTATAATCCATGATTTCTTCAAAATTGTAGAAAAGAGACAAGAGGGTCATTTTCTGACTTCTCGCCCTTCTTTCCGCCAGCAAGAGAGTAGCAGATCATCCCTTGTTTCCAGGTTTTAGAAATCTCAAGATGTGGGAGAGACTTATAAAACCTGAATTTCTCACATAAAATCCAAGAAACACTATCTGGACAGCATATAGCAGCCTGATCATGAACCCTCTTTAACAAGAGAAATTATATGGTGTAAGGGCTTGCCTTTGTACGGTGGAAGTACCACCCTTGACATTTGATCCAACAACAGCTCCTCAAAAAGCTCAAAAAGTGAGCTGCTGTTGGATCAAATATCAAGGGCGGTACCCCTACCGTATTGTTGTAAGCCCTTACACCATATAAAATCTCCTTTTACAACACTCTTTTACACAGTTTTCAAACAAAAAACCTGGATTCTAAAATCCGTGTATCCAAACGGCTATGTTTTTGTCTTGTATTTTTCTTTTTGGCCCTAGGTGAACCCAACCTGACTCAACCCGACTTGATCTGGTTAAAAAAACATGTTAGATTGGTTGGGTTAGGCTTGAGAGATTTAGAGGCGGGTTGGGTTTGGGTTTGGGTTCATCATCCTCGACCCGAAGCTCAGGTTGGATCGGAATTGAGGGAATGCTATCTTGGGTTAGGCTAGGGTCGGCCTTAACCTATGGTCCCGAGCCAAACCCACTAAGCCCACAAAGTACTTTGTAAGATAAAGAGGTGTTCATATCGTATCTGGTTCCTATTATTACCTGTCTTTTTTCTTGTTGCTCTCTTCTTTCTAAACAACTTCAACAAAGAAATAGCCCTAGCAATGGCCTTGACCATTCATGAAATAATTTCTTCAATAAATTACTACTGCCTGGAGGTTGCCCATAGATTCAACACAGCAGAGGAGCAAATTGTCAAGGTTATAATTCATCTTGAAAAGCAATGGACGAGGATGATTAGCACAGAACAAGGGGTTATAACACAGTCATCTATAATGCCCGAGTGACTCCTCAAATTACTTCTCGTGTCACCAATTTTGACTCCGTGATTTCAATTGATGGATCAGAAGAGTTTATTTCAAATTTGCTTTCGAATTTGGAGATTAGTAGAGAGACCAATGAAGATTTGAGACCACTGATTGGTCGTTACACCCACGATGCAACAACTAAGGCTATGTCCACAAGGCCATCTATGTTAGTGATCATTGTGAAGGTAGAGATTGTAAGGACATGGGTGTATGATTCATGGATTGAGTTATTACATATGCAAGCATTTGAAGGGAGTACTGATTTGGGTGAGGCGTGCATGGTGTGTCTCGATGAGTTTTCAATTGGGATGGAGGTTACTCGCTTGCCTTGCTTGCATATTTTCCATGGAAGATGTATTATTGATTGACTGGAACAGAAGAATTCGTGCCCGATTTGCCGACATGGGCTGTCAGGTTAATTATTTCTTCTTCTTCTTTCTATTATTTTTCGTTTGTTCATCACCTTTATTTTTGTGGGTAAGCTGGGGTTGGGCTAAAGAAAAAGATGTTACATTCATGAGCACAATACGCCATCCCTAACTCGGAACTATGAGAGAGGATGGTATAAAACTCGGGATAGACAAACACTAAACCTAAGAGCTCGTCTATCTTAATATTTATCATTATTTTTCGTTTGTGTAACCCGTGACATTGGGTGTATGGACAATACTATTTTCATGTTGGTTGTTTTACAACATACCTCCGTACGACTAGTCTTTTTATCTTCTTCTTCACTTTATCTTTAAGCTATTTTTTCTCCTTTTCTCCACACAAATCGACTAGATAATTAACTTTAGGCAGCATAAGGGCACGTTGGGCTACCATGAATTTTTTTATCCCTGGAATATTAGTTTACCCAATGGTGAGGGATCGTTGGAGAGAGATGGATACGTGTGGGACTGAGTGAGAGGACAAGAAAAGCCTTAAAAACCAAGAAACAAAAAACTCAACTCAAAATATGATCAAATTTTTCCCTGATTTTGTAGTCACTTCTCACCCTCAAATCATTTGTGCCCTCTCAAGTCTCTCCTTCTCCCACCCATCCTACCCCTCTCACCACTAGGAGACACTGATTTATCATGAAAAAAAATTCCCTGCCTAAAAGACTACAATAATACTTCACTCTTCATGACACAGTAATTTTGATTTACCAAATTCTAACACCTATCTCTAGCTACCCACTCTGCGTCTGCCTCTATCTGTCCCGCCCCTGCTATTGCCCCTCTCAATCTTTTCTTTTTTCGGCCTGTCGACAAAACATTTTTCCTGATTATTTTCATTTTCTTTTCTTTATGCCACATCACCTCTGCATGCTTTTCTACAAATGGAATGCAACTTAACAAAGCCAGGGCAGTGTTTGGTTGCACATTATCTCAGCAGCCACAGGGATTTTGAAGGAATTGCATTGAATTTCCAAGAGACTCCTTAACATGTTTCCTAGCCAATTTATTGCATGTTTGCCCATGTGGCTTTCATGTCCCTTCTAACTTTCAAACCAAATTCTACTGAAAAAAAGGTAGAATTTTGGTTGGAAAATCATAGGAATTGTTCTTTTTTCTCTCTTTCTCTTTCTTTCCTCTCTCTTTTCACTCTCTATGTTTGTAATGACATCCCTAGTTATTTCCCTACTCTTCGAGTCTATGCCATGCAACCAAACGCTACTTACCACGGTTCTTGGACGTAATTATAGACAAACCCAATGCTTGTCTCCTCTCTATTGACTTTTTATTCCACTACTCTCCGAGCCTATGCCACGCATCCAAACATAAGGATTTAACTAATAGGAGGCTGTAATTTCTTATGTGTTTTTTTTTCCTACTCATGGAACTGAAGGATTTGACTAAACAGGAGGCTGTAATTTCTTATGTGTTTTTTTTTCCTACTCATGGAACTGAAGGATTTGACTAAACAGGAGTCTCTAATTTCTATTCGAAGAACTGCTTATCTTGTGACTGCTGCCCCACACATCAGGTTGGAATGTATCCTATAGCCACAATTTTTATGATGTGATTGGGTCCTATCACTTAGGCCCCACATTCTTTGCTTCATCACACCCTTAAAATCACTCTTCATTAATGTGAACTGGAGCCATAATCTAGTGATCTCTTTTTCTTTCTTTTTTGATGGATAAGCTGGGGTTAGGCATGACCCTGGCGTGCACAATTTGGTAGAATGATTAATAATCTTAGGTCCTCTTAGTGGTCAAATCAGTTTACTAGTGAACCTTTTGTTGTGGAAAACACTTTCAAAAGAATTGGTCATTTGATTGAGATCATTTACGAGGAAAACAAAAACCATTTAGAGAAAAAACGTTGAAATAGAGACAGGACATGCCTCTGGCGAGAACTTTTTTATGCATGGGCCTAGCTATCACTTTGGGGCCAATATTAAAAGGCCCTGTTCGTTTTAGATTATGACAACTGATTGTGGATTCCCAAACCAATTATTGGACCGAAAATTGCACTAAATTTGAGTCCAATAATCGCTCATGTACTCCACAATTGGTTGTCGTAATCTAAAACAAACAGGCCCTAAATTGTTCGAGTGATATTTTTTAGGCATGGTCCACCGCATTGGGGCTAGCTTGATAAATGCTCAAAACTGTGTATCATCCCCAGAGAAGATTTTACATTTCAAGTTAAGGCTACTGATGTTGGAAGTAGGAACTACTATGTTTTGATAATTGCACTAACTCACCTTGTCTTTTCTTTTTTATCGGGCTCTCTAAAGCTTTTTGGGAATTCAAGAACCTTTGCCAGCTCATTAAATAATAAAGGACAAGATGAGTTGGTGGAATATAATTATAAAGTACAAGATGAGTTGGTGCAATATAATTATCAAGAGATTGTAGTGCCAATATCACAAGCCAAAGTCTAAAATACCAATTGGTAGCCCTGACCGAGTGAAACTCTTTGTAAAAACAACCTTCGTACAGTTTCCCGTCTAGTCACGTTAATCCATATTAGGAAAGTTCCCTAAACTCTATCTTTATAAATAACAATCCTTCTACAATTTCTCTTCCCCAATTTGATTAACTATTTGGTTACTTCAAGAACAAGAACCAATACAAAAGTCCACCAAATCGTAACAAGAGCTTTACCTCTTTCTCTTTCTCCTCTCTTCTCTCAAAACAATATTTTTTTTGTAGGAATGGCCTTAATCGGCTTCCATGAAACAATCACTTCCATTCGTTACCAATGCCATGAATTTACCTATATGTTAAGGAAAACTTGGTAAGCCAGGATTGTAATTAACATTAAACAGAAACGTAGACTTATGATTCATACGGAACAAGGGATTGAAACCCATGAGGGTGGTTTGATTTCTTTAAAATCATCATCATCTGTCACTGATTTTAACAAGTTGCTTTTGCCTGGTGGAGCAGATGAGTTTATTTCAGAGATGCTTTCTTCTTTAGATATCAATAGGGAGAATAGGGTCGTTTAGATTTCTCGTTACATCATAGAAGAAATAAATGGGACTATGTCTAAAAGGCTAGGAATCTTCGTGGACCTAGAGATTTTAAAGACATGGGTGTCTGAACGAGGATTTGAAGTTATGGATTCGAACTCGGGGGAGTCGAGAGGGATCAACGGTGGTCCTGCGTCAAGATCTTTGATTGAGTCATTACAGATGGAACTATGTGAAAGGGGTACTGATTTGGTGGACGCTTGTACGGTTTGCCTTGATGATTTTTCGGTGGGGATGGAGGTTGCTCGCTTGCCTTGCTCGCATGTTTTCCATGGAAGATGTCTTATTCAGTGGCTGCAACTTAAGAATTCATGCCCGATTTGCCGACATAAGATTTCGGGTTGTTCACATTAATGTCTTTTATCTTCTTCCTCTTATTCTTTTTGTATTTATCTTTATTTTTCCATTGTTACTTGTGACAATGAGTTTAATGATAATGGCATTCTTTGGTTGTTTTTATTTAGAATGGAAATTTATGAGAGTACATTGAAACCATAGTTTTAAAACTCACCCGCGTCATCGTGGACTCCCCCGAGTCGACTCCCCTTTCGTAGCTCGTGTTGTGTGTTTTGCCCCCTGAGTTATAACTGTGTCAACTGGGTACTCAGCCACGTCAACCACATACTTAACGGCTTCCGTACTGAGTCAAAAAAGATTTTTCTCGGCCACATTTTAAAACATTGATAGAAACTAAAATGTGTGTGTGTGTGTGTGAGAGAGAGAGAGAGAGAGAGAGAGTCTAACATTTAGGGTTTAGAAGGAATCTCTATAAAGATTCTCCCCTAAAACTCTAACATTTAGGGTTTAGAAGGAATCTCTATAAAGATTCTCCCCTAAAACCCACTATACCAATTGAAGTAAGAAACCGACCATATGCCATATTTGGCAGCCATGATTTTTTCATGATAAAAAGTACTGAGAAGGGTGAGAGAAGGAGAGACTTGTGAGTGGGTGGTGGGAAGTGGCTAAAAATCAAGGAAAAAATCAAGTCATATACTGGGGTGGAGCTTTTTGTTTCCTTGATTTTCTGGCTTTTCTCACCCTCCCTCACCATTGGGTAAGCTAATATTCTAGGAAAAAAAATTCATAGTAGCCAAACATTTCATCGAAACAAGAGAAATTCTCACATTTTATTTATTTTTCATTTTTAATTAGAGAGTAATTTTTAGTGACTCATGATATTTTTTTTGTACAGACTGTCTTTTTTTCCTCTGGTTTGTTCAAATAGCCCTAGATTTTAGGTATCTTATGAGTTAAGACAGGAGGAAGACTTTAATGAAGAGAATGAAAGAAGATTACATGATGATATTCTGCCGTTGTAACAGAAAATAGTTAGTGATGGGGTCCGGACTCAGCACTGAGGGAATCCGGACTCACCACTGAGGGAATCCGGACTCAGCACTGAGGGGTCCGAACTCAGCTCTGAGGGGTCCGAACTCAGCATCCAATTGGCTGCTGGCACGTGGCCCTCACAAGGACCGTTGGAAGGCCAACACCTGTCCCCACTAGGTGTGGCACCTGGACCAATCAGGGACTTCCACCTGCCCTTCTTAGGTATGAGACCTGGTCCATACAGAGCCCACCACCTGTCTTGGACAGGTGGCTCAGAATTACCACCTGTCCTAGACAGGTGGCTCAGAATCACTATAAATAGCCTTCACTTGTGCTAAGGTGAGGGTTCTAAGATCTGAAATCCAAGATCCTAAGCTCCTCAGTTCGGAATTGCTCTGCACTCCTGCTCATACTGACTTGAGTGTCGAAGCGCCCGTCCGGAGCACCACTCCGGGCTGGTCTTCTGACCCTTTGTCTTCTTGTCAGGCCCTAACAGCGCAGGACTCCATCAGCCCTTCAGGCACAGATGAGTCCTTCAGGTCCAGATGAGTCCTTCAGGCCCAGATGAGTCCTTCAGGCACAGATCAGCCCTTCAGGTCCAGATGAGCCCTTCAGGTCCAGATGAGTCCTTCAGGCCCAGATGAGTCCTTCAGGTCCAGATGAGTCCTTCAGGTCCAGATGAGCCCTTCAGGCCCAGATCAGTCCTTCAGGTCCAGATGAGTCCTTCAGGCCCAGATGAGTCCTTCAGGTCCAGATGAGCCCTTCAGGCCCAGATCAGTCCTTCAGGTCCAGATGAGTCCTTCAGGCCCAGATGAGTCCTTCAGGCACAGATGAGTCCTTCAGGTCCAGATGAGTCCTTCAGGTCCAGATGAGTCCTTCAGGCCCAGATGAGTCCTTCAGGTCCAGATGAGTCCTTCAGGCACAGATGAGTCCTTCAGGCACAGATCAGCCCTTCAGGTCCAGATGAGCCCTTCAGGTCCAGATCAGCCCTTCAGGTCCAGATCAGTCCTTCAGGTCCAGATGAGCCCTTCAGGTCCAGATGAGTCCTTCAGGCCCAGATGAGTCCTTCAGGTCCAGATGAGTCCTTCAGGCCCAGATGAGTCCTTCAGGTCCAGATCAGCCCTTCAGGTCCAGATCAGCCCTTCAGGCCCAGATGAGTCCTTCAGGTCCAGATCAGTCCTTCAGGCCCAGATCAGCCCTTCAGGTCCAGATCAGTCCTTAAGGTCCAGATCAGCCCTTCAGGCCCAGATCAGCCTTTCCGGCCCTACCATAACCTGTTACCAATTTTAGACCTAACAGATTTGGCGCCATCCGTGGGACCCCGCAACAAAAAGCTGTTCGAAATCTCACTCAGACAAAAATGGTAGGACGGATTGGCGCCGAGAACACACGCCCCCGGACCGGAATCAGACTCGTCATTTCACAAGACGAGACAACAGCCTCCGGGACAGGCATGTGCGTCCTGAGTCTAAGTGTTTGCAGTGCTTGCAGACTTAGACCTCAGCAGCGGTGCAGAGGTTCACTCCGTAGAACCTGTTTGAAGCGCAGACTCAGCGGTGGTGCACTCCGGGTCATCCTAGTGGCTTGGAGATCAGTTCCAGCCGAGGACGCCAGCAGTGAATATCAGTTCCAGTCGAGGACGCCAGTAGTGTGGCCCACTCCGGCTCATCCTAGTGGCTTGGAGATCAGTTCCAGTCGAGGACGCCAGTAGTGTGGCCCACTCCGGCTCATCCTAGTGGCTCGGAGATCAGGTCCAGTCGAGGACGCCAGTAGTGTGGCCCACTCCGGCTCATCCTAGTGGCTTGGAGATCAGTTCCAGTCGAGGACGCCAGTAGTGTGGCCCACTCCGGCTCATCCTAGTGGCTCGGAGATCAGTTCCAGTCGAGGACGCCAGTAGTGTGGCCCACTCCGGCTCATCCTAGTGGCTTGGAGATCAGTTCCAGCCGAGGACGCCAGCAGTGAATATCAGTTCCAGTCGAGGACGCCAGTAGTGTGGCCCACTCCGGCTCATCATAGTGGCTTGGAGATCAGTTCCAGTCGAGGACGCCAGTAGTGTGGCCCACTCCGGCTCATCCTAGTGGCTCGGAGATCAGTTCCAGTCGAGGACGCCAGTAGTGTGGCCCACTCCGGCTCATCATAGTGGCTTGGAGATCAGTTCCAGTCGAGGACGCCAGTAGTGTGGCCCACTCCGGCTCATCCTAGTGGCTCGGAGATCAGTTCCAGTCGAGGAAGCCAGTAGTGTGGCCCACTCCGGCTCATCCTAGTGGCTTGGAGATCAGTTCCAGTCGAGGACGCTAGTAGTGTGGCCCACTCCGGCTCATCCTAGTGGCTCGGAGATCAGTTCCAGTCGAGGACGCCAGTAGTGTGGCCCACTCCGGCTCATCCTAGTGGCTTGGAGATCAGTTCCAGTCGAGGACGCCAGTAGTGTGGCCCACTCCGGCTCATCCTAGTGGCTTGGAGATCAGTTCCAGTCGAGGACGCCAGTAGTGTGGCCCACTCCGGCTCATCCTAGTGGCTCGGAGATCAGTTCCAGTCGAGGACGCCAGTAGTGTGGCCCACTCCGGCTCATCCTAGTGGCTTGGAGATCAGTTCCAGCCGAGGACGCCAGCAGTGAATAACAGTTCCAGTCGAGGACGCCAGTAGTGTGGCCCACTCCGGCTCATCATAGTGGCTTGGAGATCAGTTCCAGTCGAGGACGCCAGTAGTGTGGCCCACTCCGGCTCATCCTAGTGGCTTGGAGATCAGTTCCAGTCGAGGACGCCAGTAGTGTGGGCCACTCCGGCTCATCCTAGTGGCTCGGAGATCAGTTCCAGTCGAGGACGCCAGTAGTGTGGCCCACTCCGGCTCATCCTAGTGGCTTGGAGATCAGTTCCAGCCGAGGACGCCAGCAGTGAATACCACCTTCGAAGACTCTAAGTGTTTGCATACTTAGCTCTCAGCTCGGTGCTTGCAGACTTAGAAGCCCCGCAGTGGTGCACTGCGGCTCATCCTGTTGGCTTGGAAATCAGTTCCAGCCGAGGACGCCAGCAGTGAATACCACCTTCGAAGACTCTAAGTGTTTGCATACTTAGCTCACAGCTAGGTGGTTGCAGACTTAGAAGCCCAGCAGTGGCTCACTCCGGCTCATCCTGGTGGCTTGGAGATCAGTTCCAGCCGAGGACGCCAGCAGTGAAGACCACCTTGAAGTAGTGTGGCCCACTCCGGCTCATCCTGGTGGCTTGGAGATCAGTTCCAGCCGAGGACGCCAGCAGTGAAGACCACCTTGAAGCAGCAGTGGCTCACTCCGGCTCATCCTGGTGGCTTGGAGATCAGTTCCAGCCAAGGACGCCAGCAGTGCCCACTCCAGCTCATCCCGGTGGCTTGGAGATCAGTTCCAGCCGAGGACGCCAGCAGTGGAGATCACCTCAGGCCGACCAGAAAATGAGGTCATCTCAGGCCGACCAGAGAAATGAGGTCATCTCAGGCCGACCAGAAAATCATGGTCATCTCAGGCCGACCAGAGAAAATGAGGTCATCTCAGGCCGACCAGAAAATCTGGTCATCTGAAGAAGACAAAAGACCTGTCCGGCTGTCCGGACAGGATATGGCGCAAGCGCTAGAAGACAAAAGACCTGTCCGGCTGTCCGGACAGGATATGGCGCATTCGCTAGAAGACAAAAGACCTGCCCGGCCGAGCCGCCCAGAAGGCTTAGCCGGACAGGATATGACGCGTTCGCTGAAAAAGACAAAATTCTGCCCGGCCGAGCCGCCCAGAAGGACTCGACCGGCCAGAGCTCCAGTGCAGATTCTGTCCGGCCGAGCCGCCCAGAAGGCTTCGACGGACAGACCTCCAGTGTAAATTCGGCCCGGCCGAGCCGCCCAGAAGGCTTAGACGGACAGACCTCCAGCGCAGTTTCTGCCCTTTCAGGCCGCCCAGAAGGGCTTGGCCGGCCAGACTTCTGTTCCAAAATTTGGCCGTACTGGATAGCTCAGAGGCTCCTATCCGGCCGTGCTCCTTCAGGCCAAACTTCAAGGCCAGACCAGAGCGCCCGGAGGCCCCCTGTCCGGCCGCAGTTTCTTCAGGCCCAGTCTGAGGCCGGCCTGAGCTGCCCAGAGGCCTTAAGGCCGGCCAGATGCTGTTTTTAACCCTCTCTTTGCTTCTCCCAGCCACTCTCATGGCTCGAAGAACCAGGGGGCAACTGATGGGGTCCGGACTCAGCACTGAGGGAATCCGGACTCACCACTGAGGGAATCCGGACTCAGCACTGAGGGGTCCGAACTCAGCTCTGAGGGGTCCGAACTCAGCATCCAATTGGCTGCTGGCACGTGGCCCTCACAAGGACCGTTGGAAGGCCAACACCTGTCCCCACTAGGTGTGGCACCTGGACCAATCAGGGACTTCCACCTGCCCTTCTTAGGTATGAGACCTGGTCCATACAGAGCCCACCACCTGTCTTGGACAGGTGGCTCAGAATTACCACCTGTCCTAGACAGGTGGCTCAGAATCACTATAAATAGCCTTCACTTGTGCTAAGGTGAGGGTTCTAAGATCTGAAATCCAAGATCCTAAGCTCCTCAGTTCGGAATTGCTCTGCACTCCTGCTCATACTGACTTGAGTGTCGAAGCGCCCGTCCGGAGCACCACTCCGGGCTGGTCTTCTGACCCTTTGTCTTCTTGTCAGGCCCTAACAGCGCAGGACTCCATCAGCCCTTCAGGCACAGATGAGTCCTTCAGGTGCAGATGAGTCCTTCAGGCCCAGATGAGTCCTTCAGGCACAGATCAGCCCTTCAGGTCCAGATGAGCCCTTCAGGTCCAGATGAGCCCTTCAGGTCCAGATGAGTCCTTCAGGTCCAGATGAGTCCTTCAGGCCCAGATGAGTCCTTCAGGTCCAGATGAGTCCTTCAGGTCCAGATGAGCCCTTCAGGCCCAGATCAGTCCTTCAGGTCCAGATGAGTCCTTCAGGCCCAGATGAGTCCTTCAGGTCCAGATGAGTCCTTCAGGTCCAGATGAGCCCTTCAGGCCCAGATCAGTCCTTCAGGTCCAGATGAGTCCTTCAGGCCCAGATGAGTCCTTCAGGCACAGATGAGTCCTTCAGGTCCAGATGAGTCCTTCAGGTCCAGATGAGTCCTTCAGGTCCAGATGAGTCCTTCAGGCCCAGATGAGTCCTTCAGGCACAGATCAGCCCTTCAGGTCCAGATCAGCCCTTCAGGTCCAGATCAGTCCTTCAGGTCCAGATGAGTCCTTCAGGCCCAGATGAGTCCTTCAGGTCCAGATGAGTCCTTCAGGCCCAGATGAGTCCTTCAGGTCCAGATGAGTCCTTCAGGCCCAGATGAGTCCTTCAGGTCCAGATCAGCCCTTCAGGTCCAGATCAGCCCTTCAGGCCCAGATGAGTCCTTCAGGTCCAGATCAGTCCTTCAGGCCCAGATCAGCCCTTCAGGTCCAGATCAGTCCTTAAGGTCCAGATCAGCCCTTCAGGCCCAGATCAGCCTTTCCGGCCCTACCATAACCTGTTACCAATTTTAGACCTAACAGTTAGGATTGTCCAATGGAAATATATGGCCCATCCATTGTCCGGTTTAACAGATGAACGGTGATCAGTTGGGCCCACTTCACAGGATGATCTAAACTGTTCTTTTGTTGGGCTATAATGTACCACGTAGATCATCTCTATGGGATCATCGTAACCTTCCAATCTGCAGAGGTTTCTATAATGTGCAGTCATTCTATAGATCGGAGGGTTGGATAATCCTATATAGAGATGATCTACTGGGTACAGCCTTTTTACGTTATGACCCAACAAATAAATGAACGGTTTAGATCATCCTGAGAAGTGGGCCCATTGTACTTTCTGAAAAAATACTCAACATCCGCGCACTCACCGTATAGAATCTCTATAAAATCCACCTACGATTCACACCTGTGGAGATCGTACGATTCCCACTAGAACTTAAATTCTATACTTTTTACTAGTAAAAGCTAAGTACCTTTCTCCCTTTTATTTGATCAATCTGGATCGTCCAATTGGTATGCCCGACATGGATCTCTTATGTTTGTTAAATCTGGATCATCCAATTCATGGGCCCACCATGGATCTAGGGTGGCCCAGAATTACAGTAATCAATCACTTGGAACTTTCCAATCAAATGCCGAGGGCGATTATTTCTTGTGAAAAAAAAAAATCCTAGAAATTTCTTTTTGTTTCCTAGATTTAGAGGGAAATGATAAGATTTTAGCTTATTTTGAGGGGCATTGTCAAACAGCAGAAAAGGAGGAAAATCTGAAAAAGTTTTTGTTTTCCAAACTTTTCCAGAAAATTCATGCAATCTAACAGTGCCCTAGTGCCTAAATCTTGGTGATCCAAGCTGTTCATCTGTTAATTAGGATAATGGATTGCTCATTCATCAAAAATCTATTGAACTAGACAATCCTAACCCTTTGATTTGCATAGAGTACGAATTGTAATCTTTTTTACTTTATAAACCAAACCTCTAAGGATTAGAGCTGTCCTATTGAAATGAACGGCTTCGATCATTCAACAAGTGGTCCCAACATTTTTCCTTGCATTAGGCAATCGTAGAGATTTCATAAGGTACTCTGTGGCCTTCCAGTATCTTTTAAAAAAGTGTAGTACGGCCCACTTCGTAGTATGATCAAAACCGTTCATTTGTTAGGCACCAGTGTAAATATGTTGAAAACCCGTTGATCGGCCCTGACTTTCCGTCCAAGAAACCACAAAAATAGTTCTCCTCGTTTACCCATAAATCCTTTTTTCCAATATAACCCTGCCTCTATAAATAGCAACTTCTGTCCCATCACATTACAAAGATTCCCTAATAAATCTTGTCTTTAAGTAACAAGCTTTATAAAGTTTCTCTTTGTTTCACTCTAGTAACATAACAAAAGTCCCCCAAATCCTAGCAGTAGATTTCTCTTCTCCTTTCTTCTCTAACATCTTCCACAAAGAATTAAGCATGATTGACTATGTCACCCTTTAGCTTAATTGAAACAATCGCTTCCATACTTTACGATTGCCATGAATTTTCCTATACCTTGAGAAATTCAAGAGAGATGCCACAACTCAAGGTTGTAATTCACCTTAAAGAGAAACGTAGAGTAATGATTCCCACTGAAAAAAATGTCTACACCATCATATATAATAGTCGAGAGATTTCTTTAGATAAATCTTCTATCACTGATATTCCATCTATACTTTCGCCCGGAGGAGCAGAAGAGTTTATTTCAAACTTGCTTTCTTGTTTCAATATTAATAGAGAGAACAATGAGGACTCGAGACTAAAGATTTCGCGTTATATTGTAAAAGCAATATGTGAGGCTATGTCTACAAGGCTAGAAGTCTTTGTGAACATAGAGATTTTAAAGACATGGGTGTATGAAAGAGAAGTTATGGATTGGAACTCGGCGAAGTGGAGTGGGATCGACGGTGATTATGCGTTGAGATCTCCGATTGAGTCATTACAGATGGAAGCATTTGAAGGGGGTGATTTAGGTGAGGCTTGTGTGGTTTGTCTCAATGATTTTTTGAAGGGGATGGCGGTTGCTCGCTTACCTTGCTCTCATTTTTTCCATGGAAGATGCATTGTTCAGTGGTTGGAACTGAAGAATTCATGCCCGATTTGCTGACATGAGATGTCATGTTGTTAGCATTTTGTTAGCATAAATGTAAATAGATTGTACCACGCAGATCATCTCTATTGGATGATCCTAACTGTCCGATCTGTAGAGGTATCTATAACGTGCTGTCTTTCTATAGACCGGAGTGTCAGGACCACCTCATCGCGTGTATCTCTCCTCTCCAAACCCTCCCTCGGCGAAACCCTCGACGAACCCGCCGGCTACATCATCTTCTCCGGCGAGCACCACCTCCGGCGAACACTAGAAAGGTTGGTGCTCGTTTCCCTCTCTCTCATTTGCTTTTTTTTTCGCCCAATCTCGCCATTCCCTCTCATTTTTTCATTTTCTGCAAGAAATGACTAACCTAGGGTTCGGATTTGGGTTTTTTTCGTTTGGGGTTGGGTTTCTTATGAACGAAATAAGGTTTTGAGTTTTTTTCTCTTCTGTGTGTTCAGATCTACATCAATACTCATTTTCATGGAGTTTTTTCATTTGATGTGTGTTCAGATCTACATTTCAGGGGTTGTGTTTTTACATATTTTTCAGCCATTTCTTGACGTTTTTTCATGGCTGGTAGTTGTTTCATGTGGGTTTATTCAAAGAAGTAATTGTTTGGAAAAGAGTTGAAGTTTTCATTGTTTCATGTGGGTTTTTTCATTTTGGATTGTTTAGTTGTTTCATGTGCGTTTTTCCATGAATGCTAGTTTTTTCATGTCTGAGTGGGTTTTTCATGTAATTGTTTTGCTATGTGAAAAAACCCAATTGTTTTGCTATGTGAAAAACCCAATTGTTATGTGAAAAACCCAATTGTTTTTTCATGTCTGAGTGGGTTTTTCATGTAATTGTGGGTTTTTCATGTCTGAATGGGTTTTTTCACATGAATCCATGAATCCATGTGAAAAAACAATTACATGAAAAACAATTGGGTTTTTTTCCATCTTCACTCTTTTCCATTGCTTAAAATAGTGAAAAGGCTATGGCATTTAGCAATTTCATGGCCTGGCCATAAACATCATTGATGAAACTATTGGTTTCAGAGACATAGTTATTATCTGGTTGATTTTGGACATAAACATCATTGATGAAACTATTGGTTTCAGAGACATAGTTATTATCTGGTTGACAAAGAACCTTCAATGCATTGGTGGCAACAAGTTCCTTTTTTTCTTCTACTATTATGAATGATATTAGTCTCTTATCTAGTAATAATTGCTGTATTGGTTTTTTACTACAATGTAAATGGGAATGAGGCTAACTAAAGTTGTTGAAATTTCCCTTGCTTCTTATATGAAATATCATGGATAGTTTTGCAATTAGCTTATATGATTCTCCAAATTGGAATTTGTACAGACAAACATTCTACCTTTAGTTGTTGTCCTCAACTTTATAGAATAGTAAATTGACCCATGTATTGGTTATTCCTGTGAAAACTTGGTGATAGGTTCATGTTTAAAAGCGATAGGTTCATGTTTAAAAGCTAAATTAGTGAAAAGGCTATGGCATTTAGCAATTTCATGGAATGGCAAGGGCAGTAGGGAAACTCTCTGTTTTGCTTTTCTGTGTGTTGGGATTTGTCAGTATTGTCTTTAGTATTCTATTTTTCTTATGGTTGTTGATGCTAGCTGATAGGGAGGTCCAGATTTATGAATCTATGTCGATTTCATTGCTGCTGTGAAGATCATTCCTTTATGTTGGAGACCCAATGCTCACATTATTATTCAATCCATTCTTTATTTTTGGTATCTCATTTCAGTGCATTAGTTTCCTCAAGATCTCAAGGTTCGTAGGTACCGCTTGAATTTTGATTCTGCATTTTGATTATCTTTGATATTTTCAGACGTAACTTGTCATTTTCTTCGGCCGTTATTTGTCCATAAATTAAGAGGAAAGTATATTAAAAACATGAAGAAAATGCTATTATGTTATGTGTTGTTTAGCATTTAATGCCCAAAAAAAAAATCTTGTGCAAAATATGTTTAATATGGGTTTCTGCATATTTTCCCTTGCTTTCTGGGCAAGTGAACAACGAGAAAAAAACTTTCCTGCATATTTTCCCTCGCTTTCTGGGCAAGTGAACAGCGAGAAAGCAAGAGAAAATCACAGTTTCTTTTCCTTTCCTTTCCTTTTTGCCATGTCAGATTCCTTTCCTTTCTTTTCCTTTCCTTTCCCGGGAAAACAAGTGAACAGAGCCTTAGTTACGAGACCGGGAAAGATCTCGAAGGCTAACACGTGTCCGTCTCTTTTATTTATAATAATATTAATTAATATATTTAATATATATATATATATATATATATATATATATATATATATATATATATATATATGGGAATTGCCAGCGTCCATCGCAAAAGGTTTTCGCGGCCTCATCCCAGAGCATACTGTTTTTTCGCTCTCTCTTTGGATTCCCTCTTTTTCTCTTCCGATCCTTCAAGGTGGTATGTATCCATTTAGTCTTAGATTATTTTTTAGATCTATTTGTCTGTGTTTTAGAATCTCATGTTTAGGTCTATTTGCTTTGTGTTTTGTAGTTTCTCGGACTCGTTTTTTTTTTCTTTTTTGGATTCATGGTGTTCTAGGGCTACGATATCTAATCTGTTTAGTTTTCTATGTTTTTTTTTTCGTTTGGATCTGTGGTTTGAGGTGTTCTTTCTGCCATGTATGTATGCTGAGTTGCTTGGATGTTATTGAATGAAATAGGGTTTGTCCGTTTGTGATCTTTTCCGTTATTTCTCATGTTTATTTGGAGCATTTTAGGGTTTTCTGTTTACTGAGATTAAGGCATATTTCCTAATCTTTGACTCAGTATTTTATAATGTTTATTGTTTTGATGTTGACGAATAAACTAGGGTTTGTCTGTTGATCTATCTGTGATGCGTTTTTTGGTGTTCTTTTCCCTTAATTCTCATGTTTGTTTGGAAATTTTTAGGGTTTTCTGGTTGCTGAGATTAAGTAATTTGTCTTTATCTATGACATCATATTTTATAATGTCTGTTGCCTCCTGAAAGCTGATCGTTGATGAGAGAGGTTTTTTTTTGTTGTTGTTGGCTCTTGAACGTAAATTTTGCTTCGGGCTCGGTGGCTTAGGATAGGGACTTCTTGTGTTAAATGTGGTCTATGGCATGTTCTGTATTCAAATTGTAGTTCGATTTCCTATCTTTTTTGTTGTACTGTACTAGATTATTATTCATCGTCTTTCCAGGGGTTTGATTATTTATATTTATCACCCTTGTTGTCCTTGATGTTTTTGTTGCAAAAAAATTAAAAATGTTATGTTGAAGATTGTTTGTTCCAAGATTTAGAAATTTGCATTTCATGTACTTCAGTGGGTTAAAGATGTATTATTGTTTCGCCGCATCTTGATGCTTGTGTTTTAAAAAAAATCGTTATGTTCAATATTTTTTCTTCTTAGGATTTATCAGAGGGTTATAGTTGAAGTAGAATTTAGAGATTGGTGAGAAGAATGTGGTAGAGAATGCCAAGTAGAAGAATATAGTAATAAAAGAAAGTTGCAAGAGAGGTTGAAAGGAGAAGTGAGTGGGAAAATAAGGCTTAGATGGGTTTATATAGAGGTAGGGGCTTGCTGATGTCAAAAGACAAAAAAAAAAAAACCTCCCAACGACTGTCAAACGATAAATAAAGTAAAAAATGAGAGTACAATTGTTAAAAACCAAAACTAGCCGTTACAGAGGCAAAATTATAATGTTTTGAAAAAAGTATTTCGTCCGAAGTGGACATAACAGAACCCGTAATGAATCTTTAAATACACCGTTTCCGTCCCATAACGAAATATTTTGTCCATTTCGGACAAAACGAAATGAATTTTATGACTTAGGGCTTTTATTAAGAGGTTCGTAGGAGGGGGAATGAAGTCGATGTTCGAGGGTGGAGAGTCGGGGTGCTAGGGGGGTTTTATTAAGACATGACATGTGCTTTTATAAAAAATGTTAAGCAGAAAAGGCGTTTATACAAGATTCACATTTTTAAAAAGGCAATGATGGGTCGTATTTATCAGGAAAAATATGATTCGTGCGGAACACGGCTACGATAAGAATCTGACATGGATTGCGCATAGGGCGCAAAGAATCCCACACGAATCCATGTCCAATTCACATGCCGAAACATGTCGACACGGATTGCGCATAGGATGCAAAGAATCCATGCAACATAGGTTGCTGATGATAGTCATGTTTGGGACATCATGCACAAAGTTTTAACCTATTTATTTGTTGGGGTCTTGAGGCAAAATTGGTGGATTGTTTTGCTCTTTGGCTGTGGCAGAAGGCATTGAAAGGGTAATTTCTGAGACAAACTATGTGTGGTTATTTATGTTTTTGGATTGGAATTTGAGGAGGAAATCTTTTGATCGTTGAAGGATAACATGTCCTTAATCATTCCATTCACGACATGCTTTCAACTTAACTTATATGCTAATAAAATAGGTCAATGTGGTTACTTTCTTTCTCATGGATAATGTAAGAGTAGATATGTCTATCGGATCGGATTTTACGTGGCCGATGTACTCAACAAGTGGTAGTGGTTGGAACGGTCGTCGTTTCATTGCGGTTGGAGTGATCGTAGGTGTCATTTTGAGGTCATGGGTAGAGCAAGGTTTTAAATTTTGGTTTCGGTGTTGGTTTTGGCCACCACCAAATCGAAGTTTTGGTCAAAATCATGTAGAACTAGTGTAGTGGTTTTATTTTTTTTATTTCGACCGAAATGTCAAATTTTAGTGTAAATTTCGGCTACTTCGATGGAAATTATAACATTTGGGTCAGCGGACATTAAAAATTTCGTGGAAATTTTGTAAAAAGGCTGTTAACTAACCAACTTCTCCAAAAGCTTAAGTTGTTGGAGAAAGGCGTTATTTATCTTTTATACTTTAACACTCCCCCGCACGTGTGGCCCACTTGGCAAACACGTGGCACATGTGGTCCCACTTTGGGCTGACCATCGCATGTGGATTTTTGCTATCTGGGAGGTTTGAACTCGAGACCTTTGGCTCTGATACCATGTTAACTAACCAACTTCTCCAAAAGCTTAAGCTGTTGGAGAAAGGCGTTATTTATCTTTTATACTTTAACAAAGGCTAAAAATGAAATTTCGCTGAAATCTTGTAAAGAAACTACTTCATCAAATCTGAAACTGAAATATTTCGTCCGTTTCGTTTTGTTTCGGCCGAAATTTAAAACTATGGGCTAGAGTGCTCGTTGGAGGTAGAAAATTTGTCCGAGAAATTCTTGTTCGAGGTAGAGCTTCGCACTGAGGTTGGTCTGAGTTTGCGGTAAAGTCGAGTTCTACCCACTTGAATATTGACATTTTTGACAGAAATGCTAGTTTTACCCTATGGCAGATGAGGGTGAAGAAATCCTTATTCGATAGGGCCTGACTTAGGCGTTGAAGGGAAAGGATCGAAAGCCATAGACGGTGACGGATGCAGAGTTGGAAGGTATTGAGTCGGAGGCGGTCAACATAATTCTGCTATGTTTTTAATGTTATGGAGGAAGAATAAATGCCTAAATTATGGAAGAAGTTGGAAAAGCTTTACGTGCGAAAAGGCTTGGCCAACCAATTTTTATTTGAAGTGGCAGTTGTACGGGTTGAAGATGTAGGAAGGTGGGAATCTTTTGGAATACATACTGTTTTCAATGGGCTTTTGGATTAGCTCCACAAGGTTGATGAGAAGTTAAGGCAAGCATAAGACGCTTTTGCTTCTTAGTTCGCTATGAGATTCGTATGACAACCCGTTAATGACTCTATTATATGGTAAGGATACTGTGAAGTCAGATGAAGTCACGTCGTTTCTATTTTTGAATGAGCTGCAGAAGATACCGGTTCTTGACGGGGGAGTAAGAGCATGGGCTGGTTATTCATGGTGAAAAGTGACAAAAACGCCCATGACATAAAAAATGATCATAATATCGCAGATAAGGAATACACGATAGTCATGGAAAATTACTAAAATACTCCTATATCGAGTTTAAATGACCAAAATATTCCTAGTCATGAACAATGACGGAAGTACCCTCATAACAATTGCATGATCGAAATTCTTCATATCGGGTGAAAATGAAAAATGACTGGAATACCCCTGGGTCTTGGAAAATGACTAAAATATCCCTCTAACTCAACTCAAAAAAGCCTTTGTCCCAAACTAGTTGGGGTCGGCTAAATGAATCCTTTAGAAAAATTGCATGATTTCATGAAGAGTTGTGGAATCTTGGACAACGATTCAAGATATCTGAGACAAGTGTAAGTTTGAGTGAAGCATTGTGATTGAAGTCTTGCCAAAAAACTGCCAGACTCCTCGACAAAAGCATTCAAAGTCTTTGAACCATAAGCAAAATAGCTTGCACGTCAAAACACCAGGAGGTTATCCTTGGACATTTGAGCTGTTATAGCCAAAATCCTAATGTTATAAAATCCTTTTGTGAACCTTTTGAGCCAAAATCTAAAATCAAACATTTCTTTCAAACACATTATAAACCGGGGGTATTATGCACCCGAACTACGCGGACCTGATCCCCATCTCTTCAGGGGTACATAGGCAGTCTGATTAATTCAGATTCGGTCAACCTTGGGATAAAATCCCTTTTCTATCTTTGAAGGTTAAAGCTAAACCATTCTTTGATAAACCCCAAAAAGCGAACTACGTGGATCTGATCCTCCATTTTTTGGGTACGTAGGCAGTCTGGCAAGACCAAATTCGGTTCAAATCGTTTGAACCAAAGATATCCTACCATTTTGAACCCAAGCCTACCTAGAAAGTCTGTCTGGTGAAACAAGCAAAGGTTCAAGGCGTATGAAGCAAAAACAGAAAGAAAAGAAAAAAATGAGAGTTTGAAGACCCACTTGGTTGAAAACCCGAAAGGGTGACCTAGACCAAAGTGACAGTCACGTACTTGCTAAGTCAACAACTAAAGGGATTGGCTTATGCAAAGTAAGGTTAGTGATTTGCTGGATTGAAAACTTGAAGAGACAATCTAGTTAGGGGCAAGGACTTCTCATGAAGAGAGTTGATGAGATGTAGAATGAGTTCCTCAGTTACGAAGAACTCCAAAGTTTGAGTGCAAGTAATGCAATCAAAAGCTCAGACAAGTGGTCTTTTAGACCGAAAGCTTGGAAGAACAATAGTTGTGACTTCTTGCGAAGAAATAAATCAAAGAAATGGAGAAGCAATTTCAAAACAGGACAGGATCCTGGAATCCGAGTAGTGTCGGCAATACTTGCTTTGATACCCTTTTAAATTAGGGGCAGAAACTGAGCAATCCAAGGGGGGTAATAACCATGACGGAAGTCCTGATGGAGAAAATTAGAGCATCTTGACATGGTTTTCGAGAGTACTCCAAGAGTGGCTAGCCTAATCATAAAAAATAATGCATTTGATCTAAGGGTGAATAAAAAATGAGTCAAGTCCTTTGAATAATCTGAGTCTTCTTTGATCGAGTCCTTGGAAGTCTGTTCCTCGTTTATATCTGTTTTTCTCTCAAAGTCCAAAGTGCCTGGCACTGGAAAAGCGGAAGTACACCTTTCGAAATGCGAAGAAAATTCAAAGTAGATCCTGGCTTAGGAATCAAGGAAGAGGCAAGACACATTTTGTTCAAACTTGCCAGAGACATCAAAGCCTCAAGTAGTGAGCAGTGAAGTGAAAGAAAAATTGCAGACTCAGCCATTGTGGATATCTTTTTACCCATATACCAAAGAAATAACCCATGCAAGCTTAAACTTTTCTACCTACCCTGGTTTTGCTCTCCTATGAATCCTGTCATGAAAGTACATCATACTAGGGGCATCTTTTATGACTTGCGTCATAAAAGATATCAAACACAAGATAATTGAGATAGATATTCTCGGCAGATAGAAACCAGAGAAGCTTGAGTATATTTTTATGAGCTAAACTTCCAAATTCCTCAATTGAATTCACTCTTTGAAAGAGTCAAAGTTTCAGAAAAATACAGTCTCCAACGGAGTCTAGAATTTACTCCTACAGTTTTCAACCTTCAACAAAATGCTTTTCCCTTGTTTAAAAGAGTCAATACTTGAAAATCATATCAATTTACTTGCGTTTAGTCTTCAACAAAGATCATGCACTCCCATATATTCTCGGTAGGAGATAGCTATTCCACCAGTGAAATCGATAAAGATCGATAAACTCATCAATCATGTTTGCAAGGCCTTTGGGCCTAAAAAAAACTTTTTCTTCATTAAAACCCGAACAAGGGGCATTTAAAAAAAAAAAAATTTGATGGCTAGTCGGTGAAGTGCCAAGTAGTGGTTTGTCTAATTGTCATTTGGTGAAAAGTAGTTTCGTTGTGATATGAAGAGGTGAGAGAAAAGTAGTTTCTCAAGGTTAAAGAAGAGAGGAAAGTAGTTTGTCAATGGTATGAAGATTTTGGAGAAAAAGTAGTTTCTCGTGCAGTTGAAGATTGGGCGAAAAGTAGTTTCCCCGAAGTGTCGAGGATTGGGTGAAAAGTAGTTTCCTCGAAGTTTCGAGGATTGGGTGAAAAGTAGTTTCCCCGTGGATTTGAAGAGTGGGCGAAAAGTAGTTTCCCCATGATTTGGAAGATTGGGTGAAAAGTAGTTTCCCCGTGAATGGAAGATTGGGCGAAAAGTAGTTTCCCCTTGAATTGGAAGATTTGGCGAAAAGTAGCTTCCCCTTTGATCGGAAGATTGGGCGAAAAGTAGTTTCTCATGATTTGGAAGATTGGGCGAAAAGTAGTTTCCCTGTGATTTGGAAGATTGGG
Source organism: Tasmannia lanceolata (assembly GCF_043159265.1). Lineage (NCBI taxonomy): Eukaryota > Viridiplantae > Streptophyta > Magnoliopsida > Canellales > Winteraceae > Tasmannia > Tasmannia lanceolata. The sequence continues at coordinate 10,237,458 of NW_027518690.1, read as the reverse complement.
CGAAAAGTAGTTTCCCTGTGATTTGGAAGATTGGGCGAAAAGTAGTTTCCTTGTGTAGTTTCCCCTTGAATTGGAAGATTGGGCGAAAAGTAGTGTCCTCTTAGAGATAATGTTTTTGGAGAAAAGTAGTTTCTCAGATATAGAGTTTTTGGAGAAAAGTAGTTTATCAGAGATCGAGTTTTTGGAGAAAAGTAGTTTCTCAGAGATGGAGTTTTTGGAAAAAAGTAGTTTCTCATATATTGAGTTTTTGGAGAAAAGTAGTTTCTCAGAGATTGAGTTGTTGGAGAAAAGTAGTTTCTCAGAGATAGAGTTTTTAGATAAAATTAGTTTCTCAAAGATAGAGTTTTGAAGAAAAGTAGTTTCTCATGAATAGAAATTTTAGAGAAAAGTAGTTTCCCATGAATAGAGATTTTGGAGAGAAGTAGTTTCTCAGAGAAGAAAATGGAGTAAAATAGTTTCTCAAGCATTTAAAGGATTGGAGAATAGTAGTTTTTCATGGAATGAAGAGAGAAAAGTAGTTTCTCAGGCATATAAAGGATGGGAGAAAAGTAGTTTATCATGGATAAGAAGATTTTGGAAAAGTAGTTTCTTGTGGTTATAGTGTTTGTGTGAAAAGTAGTTTCCTTTTGGTTTTGAATGTTTGTGTGAAAAGTAGTTTCCTTATGATTTTGAATGTTTGTGTGAAAAGTAGTTTCTCTTGATTTTGAATGTTTGTCTGAAAGTAGTTTCCCTATTGTTTTGAATGCTTGAGGTGAAAAGTAGTTTCACCAAATATGATATACTTTGCGGAATTAAGAGTCAGAGAGAGGCTATCTCACCAATGTTTGTATAGTTTAGGTCTTGCTGAAGTCATTTTGCTATTTTACCTTTGTAAATACCGTTTTTAGAGTAAAAAAAATCAAAAATTTGTTTTGTTTTGGCCTTTTTACTATTTTACCCTTGTGAGTATCATTTCAAAACCAAAAACTAAAATTTGCATTATTTTGATATCTAATCGGCCAAAATGTGTTGTCTTGTCAGCTTTGCCATTCACGCGATAAGCACGCTCTGCCAAAGAGGGGCATCTGTAGACACCCCATTTTTACTGAACCCTAATAACCATGTTTGATTGAAAATCCTATAAATAGGTGAATTAGAGTCCCAAATTGTACCTTAGGGTAGTTTAGGATCCCAAGTAGGTCCCTTTAAAATTTCGTTTAAATCCGTTGAGGTTTGCCTAGCAAACGAGTGTAGTTTGTGAGATAGTGTATATATAGTGTAGCAGAAGGGGGGTGATTTATCTGGTTTAAGGGTAATCTAGTTGGTGTATATTGCAGCAGAGGGTTGTCCCTGGGTACCTTAAGGGGGCATGAATTTATCCTTTATGTTTTCATTAAAATTTTTCAAAAGACCACTTTTTCTTACTAAAACAAAGTGGAAATACAACAAGAGAGGGTGTCTAATAACATTATGGGGGATAAAATTATGCCTTACGCCTATAAATAGAAGCTTGAGATTCTCTTACAAGCTAAGACAAAAAATCAGGGCCTTCTTTTGTTTCCCCAAATCCCCACGAACGAGAGTGAGAGAGAAATCTGAAAACCCTAGTTGAAACCCTTTCTTCTCCGGCTAGAATTCCGGCCAAGCTTCTTTGTTGCCTAATTCATGTCATCTTCCGCTTCTTCTTAGTATTAGTTGTGGTGATCTCTAGATCGAAGCCTTCTTCTCAGCCTTAAACTCTTAGCTTACACCTTTAAACTCTAGACTTGTGTCTTACTTGTTCAAAATCATAGAGTTAGGTTTAATTTTGGCTTTGAAGTTTTCTGGAATGTGAAGATTGAAAGCTTTTTGGAATTTTTTGGTAATTTCTTTTAATCGGCAGCTCGGACCTTCAATTCGGTTAGTATTGAGTTTCTTGTTTTAAAAGGAACCTAAAAAAAGTAATCTGTAGGATCATGCCCTGTTTTGAATTTGATATCTGATAGATTAATCATATTGTTAGATTGATGCAATGTTTTGAATATACATATGATTGATTTGAATATATTATGAATTATGAGTGAAGAAAATCTCAGATCTGCTTGTTTATAGACCTGTTGTGTTTCTTTGTAAATGAACATCATATGATTTTGGAAATCTTTGCATTTTTAATGTCGTTTTTTTTAGAAGGTTGCAAAACCTGCTTGTCCATAGGTCTGCTGTGAATTTTCGTGGATGTACATCACATAATTTCCGAAGCTTTTGTATTTCATCATCATTTGTTTTTAGAAGGCTATAAAACATGCTTGTTCATAGATCTGCTATGAGTTTTTGTGGAGGCGCATCGTATGATCTTTGAAATTTTGCATCTCTTCATTTGCTTTTTCAGAAAATGATTAAACCTGTTTGGTTATATGATTGTTGTGTGCTCTCTAAGGATACTGACTACATCATCTTTGAAATTTTGTGCTACTTTATCAATTTTGTTTAGAAAATAGGAGATCCGGTTGTTCACGAGCTTGAAAAGTTTTTTTTAAAAACAAGAGTGAAGAAAGAATTAGTTTTTTTAGATATAAATAGAAAAGATAGTGATTTCCTTTTTAGAGCAAAAAATTTGTTGGAAAGAAAGTTGGTACAGGTTAATGTATATGCCAAAACATTGCTGTTGTTACATTGTGCAGTTTCATTTGTTTTTTCAATTCAGTTAACCTGTAAATGTTTTGAAATCGTATTTTGGTAGTGTTATGAACAAGAGAAAGGGAGCAGATTTGCGTTTTTATTAGGTTGTAAACTTGTCCGGTTATTCAGTGTTGTATTGTGCTGAAACAAATGGATAGTGCAGTCATTAGCTACTGGTTTCATTTTCCTTAAGGAATTAGGGGCAAATGGAAGTCTACATTACCATGTGTATGCTTGATTTTCAGTTCAGCTGTGTCTATAATATCAGGCATATGCTCGATTTTCAGTTCAGTTGTGTCTTCATTATCAATGTGTATATTCAATCTCAGTTCAGCTACGTCTCTATCATTGTGTGCATTCCTGTGACCAAAAACAGAGTGGCAATGGTGTTTTATATGTGTATTTTTTTCTGTCCAAAACAGGGCAGCAACATAGTGTTTTGTTTGTGCCCAAACAGGGCAGTAGCATGGTGTGTATGTATATGTATGGGTGAGTGTGTAGTTATGTGTGTGAATGTATATGAGTGTAAGTGTGTGTGCATGTGGCTGTGTGTGTGAATGTATGTGAGTATCTATGAGAGTGTATGTGTTTGTATGTGAGTGAGAGTGTGAGGATACGTTTGTATACATGTATGTGTATGTGTGTATTTGTGTGTGTGTATGTAGGTGTGTGTATGGTGTGTATATGTGTGGGTGTGTATGTGTGTGTGATTTTGGAAATGTAATCTCTTAGAAACATTAGGGTAGTAATAATGCCTTTGTGTTCTCATGGTTTTGATGTCTTGGTAAAGGTACAAAATCTTTTGTTTTGTATGTTTGACTTAATACAGTTCATCATAATATGAAATTAAACATCATAAAATGTATATACATGTTTTGTACCTATAACCCAGAAGAGTAGTTTTGTTGTTTGTGTATGTTGGTTTCATTGCGCGGCTTTAAGAACTAGTATAAAATATCATCAAGTTTTGATAGCTATGTGTAATCAGTTTGTTCGTTGAATGGAACAATCATATTTGTTAGGATTCTATCTTATCTCTGTTTCTTGAAGATAGATAATGTCAGTGTAATTGTGTTTAAATAATTATATTAATTGATGGTGTTTTCCGGGGTATTGGTATTCTGGATTTGGTTGGGAACTTTTGTAGTTGTGGATAATTATTTTGATGATAGAAAAGTGAATTGAAGGTTACTGCGATCTTCTTTTACTTAATTGTTGTATAGAAAGGTATGGTAGGATGTTTGAGAAAATATGGGTGTAACCATAATCATAGATTTCTGTACAAACTATCTTGGCTTACCCTTGTACAATTGTTCACAGGTGATAACAAATCAGTTTTAATTTGGATTTCTGTATAAATAATTAAGACACATGGACACTGAACACGTCTAAAGTTTCATTTATATACATATATGTATATAAATCAATATACCTATGTGATTCTGGTGTGTGATTGTGGCATAGACTTATTGTATTCTTAGGGAATTGCTTTTCCTAAAAACCTCTTTATAGGAAAGCCATGTAGAGGACCTGATTTTGTATTTATACCCAATTCATGACAGTAGGTTCAGGTTGCACACTTTACTGGGCATTTTTAAATGTGACTATTCATACAGGGCTGATCATTCAAAAGGCCTTGCAGCCATGTTTGAATAATAGCACTGAACTGATCTAGTGTCATTGTGGAAAAATAATATTAGCTCAACCATGCTTTGTGGTTACATGTTTTCAGCTTGAATTGGTTTAGATATTACTGTAATGTGATGGATGATAAGAGTTGAATTGCTTAAACTTTGTCCCCTGTGTTTTGAATGACTGAACTGTTGTTTAATTGTGTTTGGTGTAGCCTTCAAGTTTAGCATATTATTCAGATCAGCTAACACTTAACCTGTTACCTAACTTGAAACTAGCTAGCACCTAACCTGAACTAGTTGTCACACAACTTGCAATCAGGTAGCATAACCTGAAACCAGCTAGTACACAACCTGAAATCAAGTAGCATAACCTGAAACCAGCTAGTACACAACCTGAAATCATGTAGTATAACCTGAAACCACCTAGTATATAACCTGAAATCTGCTAGCCTATAACCTGAAAATTAGTTGAGACAGAATCAGAAATTGGCTAGTTCAGAACCTGAAATTACTTGGCACAGAATCTGAAATTAGCTAGTTCAAAACCCGAAATTAATTACTTAGCGCATAACCTGAAATTATTTCATATATATATACCACAAATGGTGTGTACTAATTTCAGCAGTGGATGGTCTCCTTTTGGCTGGGTAGTTACTCATTTCATTTCTGAAAACTATCAACATTCATTTTTAGTGTGCTGAATTGGAAGATTTTATATCTTGTTTTCATTATGATAAATTCAAATTCATTGTATTGGTGTGTTAATTAGTAACAATTGGATAGTCATATATATAGTCTTTGACTTTTGTTTCTAACTATATGAGTGATATTTATTTGCCTGTAATTACCCTTCATTCCATTTATTATAGAGTTCTTTGGTGTAAAGATGTTACGACATTGTGACCTCAAGGTTATATGGTTGAGTGGTACATTGATTTGGTTGGGTTTTGCCCAAAATGTTTCAAGTCATAGCGTTGCTGGTTTATTTCAAGTTTCATAATATTATCCCTTGATTAAGTGTTTTGGACATGTAAGGTTTTGTTACTTATTCATTGCAAGGGCGATGAAGGTGTTAACCCAAGCCAATCATTAGGGGAGACTTGCTTAAGTCCTATGTCCCATTCTCTTTCTGCATTTTAGGAGCCTTTTCAAGTCTTTCAGATATTCCCTTTAGACATTAGATTCCCTTGTCATTGCAAGACAAGGGCGATGAAGGTGTTAACCCAAGCCCTTCATTAGGGGACTTGCTTAGTCCTAGTAGCACTCCCCTATTTTATTTTTAGACTTACCCAGTCTTTTATATATCTTTGGAGTGTTAGTAGCCTTTCTTCATTGCAAGAGCAATAAAAAAGTCATCGAGAGCCCTCACTAGGAGACACTCTGTCTCGATAGGCAATTCTCTTTGGAGACAAGCCTCATGTAGAGCCCACCTTTAGGGAGGTCACTTTGGTCATGTTATAAAGTTTATATCTTTGGAGTGTTAGTAGCCTTTCTTCATTGCAAGAGCAATGAAAAAGTCATCTAGAGCCCTCACTAGGAGACACACTCTGTCTCGATAGGCAATTCTCCTTTGGAGACAAGCCTCATGTAGAGCCTACCTTTAGGGAGGTCACTTTGGTCATGTTATAAAGTTTACTTATAGGAGGCTTGCGTCGCCTCATTTATAGAACCCTCTCTAAGTTGTACCCCAACTTGTACCCCCTATAGTTAGAAGACTAACTTACTCTTTTAGTTACCTTAAACCCTATTTATCATTGCAAGGGCAATGATAGGGATACTTGGAGTCCACCTTTGTGTCTAGAAAACTTGCTCAGTCTCACTAGCACCCTTGTTTACTCATTTTGGTAGCGTTATTAGCGAGTCTTTGACTTATTTGCCTCCCCTCTTAGTGGTACTAGTTTAGGAGTTTATCCTTTAGTTTAGGAGTTTGTTCTTTAATGTTGTTATCACTCCTCTTTATTAGAGACTAGCACAATCTTATTAGAGCTTTGCTTACTTGGGATCTTACCATGTTTGTTTTAGTTGGGACACTAGTTTGCTTGCTTGGGATCTTGGATCATTTACTTGTTTTGGGACATTAGTTTATTCGTTGTGAATCATTTCCTTTTGATACTAGTTGCTTGTTTGGGGTCTCCCCTTTAACTTCAGGGCTTTGCCCTAGTTTGTTGTTGTGTTTGCATGTTCCCTTTAAAGGTGAAAACATTTAAAAGTAAAAAAACATTGGAACATTTTTAAAACATAAAAAACATTGAAATATATTATAATCACAAAAACATTAGAAATTTTAAAACTTAGAAACATTTGAAAACATCAGAAATTCAAAAATTCAAAAACCTTTGAAAACTTAAAATTTTGGCAGTAGTTAGGAAAGTTTGTTTTCGAACTACGTTGGCATGATCCTCTTCCACGAGGTATGTAGGCAGCTTGGGATCCATATCCCAAGTCCAGTCAAATTTTGTAAATAAATCATTTAACCCTTTTAAAAATACAATTTTTTTTCATAAAACATGTTTTCGAAAAGATCTTCCTCTAGAGTTAGGAGTTTGCCCTAGATAGAGGGTGTTAAAGTTAGGAGTTTGTCCTGATATACTGTGTATTTTGTTTGTGTTTGTTTTATAGTTAAGAGTTTGTCCTAGCTAGGAGTTTGACACCTCTGTTCGGTCAGTTGGCGATCCACATCGCCGACTGATGACTAGATTTATGATGCTTTAGTCTGCCTATTATTTTCCTTAAGACACACAGCCTAGTTGCACATAGATTGTAGGAACCACCTGCATTAGCTTAGGGTTAAACTTGCATTTAGTTAGGGCATATAGGGTGTCCTAAAATTCACAATTCACTTGAATTTAAATAAACGTTAAAGAGGCTTTAAAAATCAGTTCGGTCTTTTAGGTCGAGTCTAGTTTAGTGGTCTAGATGTCTTAGGCATCATAATTTAGAATAGGCGTGTAAGAACTACATTGTCTTGATTCCTGTGAGGCGGGGATACGTAAGCGGCTTTAGATGAACATCTCAGACCATCCGAAGATTCGGGCGACAACGTTTATAGTCTTAGGGTTTGTTGTTAGTGTTTTAAAGTTTATGATTGTGGTTATCATTGTTTCTTGTGTGTTTTCTTTCAGATTGAGATTATCTCCTTACTCACATGCTTAGTTGTAGTTTTCTTTGCAGTTCTTTATTGTTTTGATTATGTGTTTAACAGTAGTTGTTACTTGTTTACCTTCATTTATTAGTTTATTTCATTATTTTTTTTGAATTTTATAAATTTTTACATAAACAACAAGTCTAACAAAAGCCCAAAAGAAGAAAAATAAAAAAAAACATTGAGATCATGTCGTTGTCTACCCATTTTTACAGTGTAACCCCCAATCAAAACCCACTACATCTTTATCCCCATGATAAGAACATAACCACAGCAACCATGTTCCTCTTCTTCCTTTTCTTGTTTCCTTCCTTCTCTTTCTCTCGTTGCGGGTCACAATCTGCAGGCAAGACCGGAAAGCGCTGAGAATCAGCACAGTAATCATAAATAAGTTGTTTGGCATGGACCCACATTAGCTGATGGCTCTGATGCACGCTCAGCTCCGTCATAACTGGCTGGTCCCACCAGTACCTCGCTCTAGTGTTACTGCACCGTTTCATATTCTCCTCAAGTGATGATGACATGGGTATACTTATTATTTCTATCCCCGGGTCATGCATGCTTAGGTAGACGTCTTCTCGGGGATATATGTTCCCATTTCATATGATTTTCACCCAAAACTCTTCAAAGTTAATAAATTAATAGCATAAGAGACCGAGTGCTCTTCGGACTTTCCTCATTCATAATCAGGCACGGACTCATATATATTTCTGGTTATCCATTGCACATAGGATTTGTTTTTTTTTTTTTTTTTGTTTCTTGGCCTATCCATGAGTGGCGGCGACTTTGAGTTATTTTAGGTACGTCTTAGTTTCGAGCCCTGGCTCCGGATCAAGATTTTTATCGCCACTCGGGCTATGCTATAAGGGTGGCAACCGTTTTGAGAGTTCCATGGTAGAGCTCTCCTTCACGTGGATGATCTAGAGACCGTCGGAGGCTCTTCCCTCGGCATCTTCTCGGATCGGGGTCCACAGGTGCTCTCTCATCTTCTCCTCAATTGGTGCCACCCCCACCTTTTTATGAATGTCTTCATTTTTAATTCTATCTAACCTTGTGTGGCCGCACATCCATCTAAGCATTCACATCTCCGCTACACTTATCTTATGCACATGCTGCTTCTTGGTGTGGCCTAACATTCTGAGCCGTACAGCATGGCTGGCCTCACAACCGTCTTATAAAACTTTCCCTTCAACTTGGTAGGGACTAAAATATCCCTATGGTATAAAAATGATCAAAATATCCCATTGGATTTGCATTGGGCATATTTTAGTGATTTTTCATAGGATAAGGGCATTTTGGATTTATAAGATTTCAAATCCAAATTTTATTTTTAAAAGAAGATTTCAAATCCAAATCCAAAAGGCATCCAAACAACAGATTTTTTAAATTTAGATTTGAAATCAAAATCTTTACACGCACGGTCATCCACACGACATTATTTATAAATATGTAAAATTTAAAATTATAGATTTCAAATCCACATATTTTAGAAGAGGAAATGGTTTGTGAGCAGCTGCTCAGATAAGCTTATCTGAGCAGGAGCTCACAAACACATGTGGCCCCACATTTTTCGGGGGATCCAAAGCATTCATTTGGAAGGCCCTTCCATTGATAGGGTGTGTACCAAAAATCAGCCCTATAGAATCATTCTGACCCTGCGATTTGTGGAGGGAAAAAATGGGCAGAAACAGTGTCTGTCCATTTTCCCCTCCACCTTTGATTGGGTTAGAATGATCCTATAGGGCTGATTTTTGGTACACACCCTATCCATGGAAGGCCTTTCAAATGAATGCTTTGGATCACCCCAAAAATGTGGGCCACATGAGTTTTTGATGCAGCTGCTCAGATAAGCTATCTGAGCAGCTGCTCACAAACCACATTCTCATTTTAGAAATTCAACCCCAACTCCAAATCCATGGTTTATCCAAATGTGGTTTTAATGAATTTGGAAAGGTCAACTTAAATGGGCAAAAAGTAAGCAACATAAACAAAGGCCATTGATATTGGCACTACCATGTTTTAATAATTGCACAAACTCGGCATGCCTTTCTTTTTTTTCTTTTGAAAATGATAGCCAATTTATTGGTGGAAAAGACTGAGGTGGTCAAAATACAAAGCAAATTGCATCGAATAGAGAAGAAAGATACAGAAAAGAGAGATTAAGGGTGTGTTCGGCGACCCTTCTCATTCTCGCCAAAAATTTCGGGCAGAAACGGGTAAATGAGAATCGGGAGAAACGACTTGGAGTCGCTTCTCAAAATCCTATTTTTAGCCGTCTAAAACTGTGAAAACTTAGAAACGGACCTTTGCGGGTCGGGATGCCGAACACAAGATTTTTGGGATTCTCAACTGTTTTCATTCTCCATCCCTAAAAAATAGCAAAATGCATCATCAAGATGGTTACTGAACACACCCTAAGGGGGAAGAAAGTAAACAAAGAGCGAGATCATCTTTAGAGACTCCCTCTCTTGCTTGATGGTTGGCCACTTGGTTAGCATAGCAACGGATATGGAAAAAGGACCAAGGAAATCAAGCCATCCAATCAATCATTTCATCAAAAAAGTGATCAAAACACCATGGAGGCTTCTTTTAGATTTGTTTTTGCTTTTGATCTTTGTGCTTCGGCAGTTTTGAAGCAAAAAATGGTCCAAGAGTGGGTTCCCTCGGCGTTGGATACAACCAAATTTAATTTTGATGGCTCTAGCTTTGGAAATCTGGGCCCAGCCGGCATTGGTGGGGTCCTAAGGAATAGTGACGGAGCGGTATTGTGGGCCTTTGATTGCCCTATTGGGATCTCTGATGCAATGTCGGCGGAGGTGAGAAAAGTACATCAAGGTTTGAAGTTGTTGGCAAGAGACCGGATAGAAAATGTCATTATAGCTGTCTTTCCTTTTTAATAGGTTTCTGAGAGCTTTAATAACGTTTTTTGGGAATGTAATAGCATTTGATGGCTGTTTGAGAAGAAAAGACAAACTTAGTTTGTGCATTTATTAAAACATGGTAATTCCAACATTAGTAACTGTTGAAGTGTAGTTAGGGGTATTTTAGTCATTACTGTGTATGTGAGGGGTATGATTGTCATTGTACTTGGTTGCCCTAGTTGGGCCTTATATATACATCATTTTACATGGGAGCTCCCTAGTGGAGACTCTCCATCTCTCCATTCCTCGTCTTCTTCCTGTCTAACCCTAATCTCATTTCTAACATGGTATCAGAGCTAATGATCCTAAGGGAAAGAAAAGTGAAGAAGAGTCCCTCTCTTATCCATCTCTCATCTCTCTCTCTCTCTCTCTCTCTCTCACACACACACACACACGTCGTATCCCTCCCCCTCTCTCGTGCGCTACCCTCACCCCAAAGCCCTAGCTCTCATCTATGTCCTCTCTCTTTTCCCTATCCCTTTCCCTTTTCCATCTTCCCGAAACCCTCCAAAACCGAAATCCCTAAACCTTAAACCTTCATCTCTAAACCCTAACCTTCAAGCCCTAACCTCCATCTTGTGAATCCCTAAACAAAAAACCCTTTTTTGTAAATACAATTTGTGAATCTATCCATCCCAAAGAAAGAAAGACAACCCAAAAGATCCCTACTTGTGTATTCTTTTCCTTCTTCTTTTTTCCTTCATCCATAACATTGTATCTTGTTCTTTTATGGTCCTAAATCCATAAATTTCTTTTTTCTTTTTAGTTCTCCATCCCAAACTCTCATTCTTCTCTAAGTCCATACGCTTTTTGGGTTCTAGTTTCTTTCACCTCTCTTTATGTTTTAGACCCTTTCTTTCTTTCATGTTTTGAGTCTCTTCCTCCATCCATTCCATCCATTCCATCCTAATCTGTCTTTTCTCCTCTAGAATCGTGGTCTTCTGTCTTTTGTGTTGTTCTTCAAGGTGCACACCAAGTGTTTGGTGAAATGTCCGAGAGAGGTGTAGTGCCTTGAAGTCGTTCTTTTTGTTGAAACCCTCATGTAGTTCCATGGATGGAGTGTGATGTATCCTTGTCTAGTTGTTCTCTTGTTGTTGGCTTGTTGTTGCCTTACGGTTTTCTTGTAGTCATCTCCTTCTTCCCATTGTATTCTTATAGACACCCCATTTTGACTGGACCATTTTCCCCAAAATCAAATAAATTTTTGAAATCGAATAAGATCCCGAAGTCGAATAAAATCTTGAAATTCCCGAAGGAGTAGGCCCTAAATGCCAGGAAAATCTGAAATTTTGGCAGCCTGTTGTGCTCATGGAGAGGTACAAAGTTCCCGGAATATGACCATTGTTCCAAGCAGAATGATTGCAAATTTTCACCAAAATCGGAGAAGAATTGCCAAGTACGACAAATCAAGTAAGTGCAAATATCAAGATAGGTTGTGTAAATGTCATTATTCTTTTGGAGAAGGGGAGTGAAATATCTCAGAGTGGGTTGTTTAAGATGGAAAAAAGGGAATCAAAAAATTAGTGAATGTTTATTTCTCCCTCTTCTTGCCCTAGCCACCCAGAAATGAAGAAATGTTGTTATGGTATTCACCAAAAGGGGCTGCCTGGAGGTGCAAAAAGGGGTAGGAAAATATGAGCATTTGCTTACAAAAGAAGCAAAAAAGCTCGTGAGAGGCAGGGGAGTTAGGGTTTTCTATCCTATTTTTAGAAGCTGCCATAGAAAGAGAGAGAAGGTGATGAGATTTGGGTTTTCTCCTTCGGCCATCCGATCTCCAGCCTCTCCCTCACCAGCCATCTTCCCTGCAATCATTTCCCATTTCAAGTCTTCCAAAACCCTCATCTATTACATCGGCCACCATCTCCTTGAACCTCTTCCTTTAAACCTAAACCCCAACTCCATTACCACTAGCTACCCCTTGCTCCATCTCTTCCACCATTGATATCGGCCATTTCGCTGGAATCCTACCACCGGAATCCGGCACCACCACCAACAGACCTCATTTACCCTTTCATTTCTCATCTCCATCGTCTCAATTTCTCATCACCATAACCTATCACTACCATTTTCAGCCAACACCACCTTCCCCTTTCTTGAACCCAAATTCATCATCTCGACCACCATTACCGCCATACCCATCACCATCATCAACAAATCACTACCTCCAACCCCTTACTCCTTGCAGCCATCTCCGTTAGATCTAAGAAACCCCATCTTCTACCTCAATTCCACTTTCATTACTTCCTTTCTCAGCCATCACCATTCTTCTTCTTCCCCTTTTACCTCCACCTTAACTCCAAACCTCAAGTTCCCCATTTTCTTAACCCTAGACCTTTGGTTTACCCTTGTCTTAGCCCTAATCGCTAGATCTAATCTTCTCCAATACAGACTTATTCATCTTCATCCAAGTTTTGGTCAATTTCGATCAAGATCGGCATACTCCCTCTCACAGCTGAGTAGAAAAGCATCAAGAGAAGAGGTAATTATTCGTGTTCTTCTTCTTACACTATCAATGTTGTTACTCTTTCATAATTTGTGAGGATTTATCCCTGATGATCATTTAACTAGTGTACGGTGGCTGTTATGTTTAAGCGCTTTGGCAATTCCTCTGTGATTTGTGATAATCCCTCTAGGATGTTCATCTAAAGGTGTACGAATGTGATGATAGTCAGAACTTCTAGTGATCCTTCATGGGTTATGAAAATTTGTCTATGTGATGTTCATTTGAAGTTGCATAAAGGTGATTTTCCTTGAATCCACAGTGGTTTTTTCCGATGGATTATGATAATCTTTCTGTTGATGATCCATTTAATGGTGTGTGATCACGATTTTAGTTGAGATCTACAACAATCTTCCTTGGATGTGCATTTGCTTGTATGAGGTTATTATTTTGCTGAGAATCAATAGTAATTCTTCAAGTTTTATGGAAATTTCTTTTGAAAATTCATTTAATAGTGTATTACTGTGTTTTCTTTGTGGAGCTTGTAGCTATCACTTCAAGATCGGTAGTAATTTTCCTATTTGGAACTCGCTCATGAAGTTATAATATGCTTGGAATTGGCTATATTTCTCCCTTGATTCGTAAGCAATTGTAGCTTTATTTGGAATTTTCTGCAAATTTGTCATGACTCACAGGGAATTTCCTTCAGTCACTAATTGATAGCCTATGGTTATGATTTTATTTGAAGAGGGTAGTATTGGTTTGTGTGATATGTAAGCATGTTCATTTGATGAGCAGCTGGTCATGTGTAGATACTACAATTCTTCTGTAGATACTACAATTCTCCTATACGTTGGTTTTGGATGTTAAGCTTGACATGACGTTCCATGGTTATACAATGTAGTTGTTTGATCACAACCTTTACTAAATTGCTACTGACTTTAAATTTTGGGATAGAGTCATGCCAATTGATTTCATTACATACAATAGAGTGGTCGTATATTGAAGATATGAGTTAGTTTGTGAAGTTTTACTTCATGAAAATGTTTCCAGTAGTTCTTTCACACCCGGGGATTTCAAAGGAATTTGATAATGCTCTCTATTCATAAACCAGGGTCAGCTTTAATGACTCCCTGATTCTCCATTTGGTTGTTTAAAATCAGTATTCTAAAGTGGGTGTAAATACTTTCATAGATTTGTGTGCATTCTCTTTCAAAGGAATTGTTATCAAGGAGAGCCTGACCATTTCATTTGATTCTGAAGATTAAGTACTTTTTCTCATTATTTGGATTTCTTGTGGGCATTTTTAATTGGATCATGATGGTCTTAGCGGGGGTATGGCAATAGAGATATAAGGTTTACGGTTATCACAAAGTTTATTTCAAAATTCGTCTGTTTTGTTTTGGGTTTATATAGTATCTTTTCAGCTTAAGAGTCAATTTTCTAAGGAAAGTTGCAGGAAATGTCTTCTATGTCCTGGTTGGAATCGAAAGTTAGAGGGAATGCTCTTTGTGTTGATAATGATTGGTTATCAGGTTGAATTTGGTAAAGTACCATTCTTAAAAATATCCGTCCAAGATACAAGGTCCTGATGTCTTAAGATATCTTTGTTGTATTGTGGATATAATGAAGATCAGGCATTATAAGAGATAATGGATACGCTTGTAGAATGTTTGTTGGTGCAGTCAAGCCAATACATTTCCCTTAAATGGATAATTCTACATGTATGCCTAAACACTTATGTGACTCGACCATCTGTCTTTACTTTGATTAGAATGCATGAATTGAGTCATATGGTATTTTCATGTATGTTTCAACACACTAGCCAATGATATGGTTGTTGTCATGCACTGAGAATTACATCCTCTGTTTGATTCTCCATTGCCGCCTATTTCTCCACCTCCACACGCCTGTCACCAACATCTTCATCATCTCCTCGACCAACACTTCCAGATCCGCCCACCCTCTTCATCTTCATTTCTCTCTGTAATTCTTCAAACCCACGTCCACAAAGACCCAAGAACCCATTGACCCCCCTTTCATTTTGGCTATCCATTACCTCATCAGCCCATCGTCACCACCGAACCTTATTTGATCCTAACCAAATCATTAATCCCCACCTATCAGCTCCATCTCCGACCCAACCACATTTCTCTAGGATAAGGTTGGAAAGAAGACTAGAGAAATCGTTTTGGATGTGCTACTATTCCACGCCATTTTCAAGGGCAGTAACTAAAAGGGTTTCAAAGATGGGTTTGGGGTCTCTATTTGAGGGTTTAGCTGATAGAAGAAGAAGAAGAAGAGGGAAAGGAGAGAGATATGAGATCTCTCTTTGTGGAAATTGAAGAAAAGGAGAAGAGTTTTCTTGGGTAGAAGAAAGAATTTTCTTGGACATTTTTGGGCGAAGAGGAGAAGACATGCCCAGGAGGTAATTTCAGTTCTATCTTCTCCTCATAAGTTCATTTCCTGTTTAAGCTTGTGTGGTTAATCATGTCATTGATGTTTGCTATATTTAGAAATTTGTTTCTTTACAGCTTCTTGAACTTCTGTTCCAAGAATTTTGTGTGATTGTTGCTTGGATTTTTGGAGGTGTTTGTATGAGACCCATTTTTCTCTTGATTGTCATCTTTCATTTACTCCCTTCTGATGAATTCCTTAAGTTAGTCTTAATTGTTAAGACTTCATAGTCATTTTCTATATGCCATCGTATACATTTCACTCCCTGTTTTGTTAAATTTAGGTAGATTTCAAGAAAGGACTGTAAATATACTCTCTCTGTTGTGTCTAGTATTCTATTGGGTCACAATTGGATATCATAATCCGTGCAAGGCATCGAAGTTTTTATCCTTGGTTTGGAAATGAGGGAGTGTGATCATTGAAATACGGGAAGGCCTTCGTTGCTCAAATTATGATGATGTACAGTCCAGATGCTGTTCAAAGTTTCTTCAACATAACTCATATACAAGTAAAGATGTTGTCTGTTACCAGTCCATTATGGACTGTTGACAAATCAAAATGCGTTCACTTTCAAGTGTACCTCAAATGCTTATTTACACTGTATTGTCTTGCATTTTCTTTGTCTCTGTCAACTTCGATACCCTTCATTCTTTGCATGGGCGGATATCAGTATTCCATTTTATAAATCTTTATATTTCAATCGTGACTTCACATATTGACCTGTATTCGCTCATTTGCTTATTCCTGTCAATCTGTTATTGCAAACATGGGTTAGAAATCACTCGATTGGTTACACCTTGATACATCAGACAATTTGACTGACTTAGGAATCTTGGTTGTTGCATAACATAGATGCATATTTGAATTGTCAGTAAATGACAAGAATAATTGCTCTTTTGCCAGAGATATTCTTGAGGTTACCCTTGAAGCACAATCATAGTGAGGCTACTCGGAGCCCCCTCGTTTCTTTTCTCCGTCTCTCCCCTTGGGTTCCTTGTCGATATCCAAATTTCGTTTTGGAGTCCTAGAACTTCCTTTTGCTGTCGGGATCTTCATTGGAGTTCAGGATAGTCATCAGTGTTCGACTTTTCCATCGATTTTTCAGGATATTCTCTTCAAGCCAGACGATGACAGAATGTTTCTTGAGCCACCCCTCTGCCCTTCATGTCTCTTTTCTTATCTCGTCACTTCTCATAGGGCTTAGGGGTCTCCTCTTCTTCGTGGTCATCATTTCTTACAAGGCTCGGGGTGTCTTCTTCGGGTTCATTCTCCTCACGTTCCTAGGAATCCTATTCGAACTTCGGAATTCCATCGATTATAGGGACATTTCCTCGGGTTTCTTCTTTGTTCAGAGCCATTCTGCTTATGTTCCTCATGATTCTCTTCTCATTTCGGGGTCCCTTCAATCATGGGAACACTTTGTCGAGTTTAGGCTATGACGGACGGCAACCTCTTGAGCCAAAACCCCTTTCAATCAAAACGGATAAACAAAAACACATAAAAAATACAAAACAATAAAAATCACAAAACAACAAAAAACTTAAAAAACACAAAAAGCGTTTTTCGAAAAGCTGTTTCGAACTACGTCGGCTTGATCCCTTTCCACAGGGTACGTAGGCAGCTTGAGACCGGCATCCCAAGTCCATTCAAACCTTTTTGGTAAATTCTTTCAAACCATTTCAATAAACATTTTTACATCTTTTCAAAAATCATTCAAACCTTTTTAATAAAGCTTTCTCAAACCTTTCAAAACAAAAAACTAAAAAATACAAAAACTAAAAATGGGCAAGGATGGTGATTGCCAGGTCACTCGGAGCCCTCTCTTCATTCCATTTTCAGTTTTGATCGTGATTTTTCGGTTTTCATCTGTTTTCCGACGTTTTATCGGGTTTTAGGACGGGCGATGACGTAGCGTGGCCCCTTTACAGGGATTGTCCTCGCTGAGCCCAACGATAGGCTATGACGACCGCGAGACTGAGATTTGTCCGATCTTTAGCGGATCAGGATCGCTAGGTTTCCCCATCATTGGTTGATTATCCTCTTTTGCCTTTCTTCTTCTCTCCAGGCGACGGTTTCCTCATCTACCTTGTCTCCGAATGTTTCCTGATCGGCGGTTATCTTCTCTTAGCTTTGTGCTGCTTTGCCGATGATCGTTGTGCGCACCTTTGGTGTGTCCTTTTTTTTTTTGCTCGCTGGACCGTTGTTTTTCCTGCCATTGTGACTCCATTGCTCTTGATTTGCAGATCCGTTCACATGTTTTTGCAAATGAATGGTGGCCCTACCCTGTTTTTGCAAATGTGTGCAGGAACCATTATATATATATATATATATATATATATATATATATATATATATATATATATATATATATATATATATTGGTTTCTACACACTAGTGTAGATAAGTTATCTACACACTAGCCTAAAATACAGTGGAGGGCATATTGATTGGGTGATCCAAACCATTCATTTGATTGATCCTCGAATAGATAGGGTGTCCACAAAAAACAGCTCCATAGGATCATCCCAACCCTTCACAAATCTATCCATTTTTTGCTTCCACTGTTCGAAGGGTTGGGATGATCCCATGGAGCTGATTTTTTGTGGACACCCTATCTATGTGAGGCCAATCAAATGAATGGTTTGGATCACCCAAACAATATGCCCTCCATTGTATTTTAAGCTAGTGTGTAGATAACTTATCTACACTATTGTGTAGAAACCGTTCTCTCTCTCTCTCTCTCTCTCTCTCTCTCTATATATATATATATATATATATATATATATATATATATATATATATAGATACTAGTAAAAAACCCCGTGCGATGCACGGGCCGACAAAGAATTGTACGGACCACATCACCGGTTGATCCAAACCGTCCATGTGATGGAACACAACATCAATAGGTTGTGCCCGTAAGATCATTTCCATAGGCTGATCCTAGCCCTCCAATCTATAGAGGTTTCCATAATTAAAAAAGCATAAAGGAGGGGGGTAGAATTGAAATTATGTGGCTTTAATGGGTGCCTTTGTTAAAAAACATAAAGGGAGGGGGTAGGATTGAAAATATGTGGGTTGAATGGGTGCCTTTGTTAAAAAAAGTGATGTGTAATTCACATAGAATTTTGGGAAAAATTCAAATAATTCTCTCCTTTTCTCTTCTGCTATATATATATATATATATATATATATATATAGAGAGAAAACGGTTCCTACACATATGTGTAGAGAGTTCTCTACACACTAGCTTAAAATACAGTGGGGGCCCACATTGTTTGGGTGATCCAAGCCATCCATTTTAAAGGCCCTCACATAGATAGGGTGTCTACAAAAAATCAGATCCATAAGATCATCCCAACCCTACGATTTGTGGAGGTAAAATGGGTGTCTTTAAACCTTTACAAATTAGTCCATTTTTTGCCTCCACAGTTCGAATGGTTAGGATGATCCTATGGATCTGATTTTTTGTGGACACCCTATCTATGTGAGGGCCTTAAAAATGAATGGTTTGGATCACCCAAATAATGTGGCCCCCACTGTATTTTAAGCTAGTGTGTAGATAACTTATCTACACATATGTGTAGGAACCGTTTTCTCATATATATATATATATATATATATATATATGAGAAAAGGGTTTATGCGCTCGAGCGCAAATAAGCTTATTTGCGCTTGAGCACAGAAACTGGGGTGGGCCATATTTGGGGTGGGGGGGGGGGGGGGGGGGATCCAAAGCATTCATTTGATGGGCCCTTTTATGGATAGGGTGTCCACCAAAAATCAGCTCCATTGGATCACCATAGGGTGTCTATTTGTGGGGTGAAAACTGGGCACATTAGTGGACAAACAGTATCTGTCCATTTTGAAGCCCACAAATGGACACCCTATGCTGGTCCAATGAAGCTGATTTTTGGTACAGACCCTATCCATGATGGGGCCGCCTTCCAAATGAATGCTTAGGGTCCCCCCCCCCCCCCCCCCACACACACAAAAAAAATGTGGCCTCACCCCTGTTTTCAGCACTCGAGCACAGATAAGCTATCCGCGCTCAAGCACAGGAACCCTTCTCTCTCTCTCTATATATATATATACATATATATATATATATATATATATATATATATATATATATGAGGAAAGTGTTCCTGAGCTAGAGCTCAGATAAGCTTATCTGAGCTCTAGCTCAAAAACGTGTGGCCCCACATTTTTGGAGGCATCCAATTCATTTGGAAGGCCCTTCCATGGATAGGGTGTGTACCAAAAATCAGATCGATAGGATCATCCTAACCCCATCAAAGGTGGAGGGGAAAATGGACAGACACTGTGTCCATGTTTCTGCCCATTTTTCCCTCAACAAATGGCAGGGTTAGGATGATCCTATAGGGCTGATTTTTGGTACACACCCTATCCATGGAAGGGTCTTCCAAATGAATGCTTTGGATCACCCCAAAAATGTGGGCCCAAATGAATGCTCAGGAACACCTCTCTCTCTCTCTCTATATATATATATATATATATATATATATATATATATATATGAGAAAAGGGTTCCTGCTAACGTTAGCAGCTAAGCGTAAAACAAGGGTGGGGCCGCATTGTTGGGGTGGTCCTAAGCATTCATTTGAAAGGCCCCATCATGGATGGGGTGTGTACCAAAATTTAGCTCAATTGGATCATCATAGGATGTCCATTTGTGGGGGTGAAAATTTAGCTATATATATATATATATATATATATATATATATATATAGCTAGAGCTCACAAACACAGGGGTCCCCACATTGTTTGGATGATCCAAAGCATTCCTTTGAGAGGCCCTCATATAGATAGGGTGCGCCCAAAAAACCAGCTTCATAGGATCATCCTAACCCTTCCATTTTTGGAGGTTAAAAATGGGCACACAGTAGTTTTTGGGTGGGGTTAGAGGTGGTTAGAGGAAGGTGACGGCTTCCTTGTGCGTGTGAGATGAGACTTCAATGCCAAATGTTTTATTGAGCAATGTTTCTAGTGTCAGAATTCTGCCTGGCATGCCGGCGTTCTCAAAGTTAGTTGATAGAAATGCTCTTGTTGACTTTGCTTTGTTTGGGGCACATAAAGAAGAGTAGATTAGATTGCTTCCTAATTTGCCATGCTTGGTTGGGTTTGGTCAGGAGCAGGTTGCCTTCGACAAGCCATTTCTTATCAGTGTCCCATCCTTTTGGACCCGAGGATGAATTCTTGAGTTAGCTGGGAGTTTTTTTACTAGGACTTGGGAGAGACCCTTGTGGGCACACTTATCAAATAATCATCATTGTTCAATACTTCAATTCCGTCTGGCCAGATCTGTAGTCGTCTATTTATCAACGGATCTGATCACATCCAAGTAGCACACACACTCCAACTATGATACATGGAGTCCCATCTTTGACTGATCGTAACTGCTCATTTCATGGGCCTTTAGGGGTGCAACTTGGGTCGGGTTCAACCCGATTTCTGCTCGCGTTGGGTTGGCCATATGGTAACTCGGGTTGGGTTCGGGTTTGGGTTCGAAAAAACCAACCCGATTTTATTTCGGATTGGGTTCGGGTTGAACACAAGATAACCAGACCCGACCCGAAACCCGGCCACGTGTTTGCAAGAGTACCAAAATTTAAGTGTTTCAATGGCCGGTTACATTACTTTTCAGATTGATTTAAATTTTTGCATATTTCCAATGCCATGCGCCCCCCCCCCCCCCCCCCCCCCCCCACAAAAAAGAAGAAGAAAAGAAATCAATTAGTTATGCAATTGTAACATCAAACAACATGTACTTTTTCCCTTGCTGAGCATTGACAGTCAAAAACTATATAAAATATGGTTCAAATTCAATGACTAGAAGTAAAGATTATTAGATGGTAGAATTGTTGATTTCTTTGTTTTTTGAGCCATAGGTGGTTCCAAGTAAAGAATATCAGATGGACGGTTTAGATAGGTCAAAGATAGGACTCACTCGGCTTTATTGGGTTGAGGCTGCTGCCTCATTGACAATTCAATAACAAATTTCCTCCAATTGAAGGGTTGGGATCATATGATAGATGACGAGACAATCCAGTGCAAAACACGGCTAGTTGTTTGCTATGGAAATAAGGAAATTGAACGACCACTATCAACTCTTTCTCACGTTTAAAACCGGTTTGATATAAACTGGAAGAAATCTGTCTGTTGAAAATTAACCCAAACGATTTTGGGTCCTTTATTTATTTATTTTTTCTGTTTCATGTTTCCTATTGTCTTTGGATAGTTAAATGATTAGGTTGCTTTGATATTTCTTAGCTATTTGATTTATTATCTCCTTCACTGTAAAGCACGTTACGAAGCGAATCTAATATTTCGTTTTCTTTTTCTGAATTCCAGAGAATGGATGCTTCGTCTGAGCAGAAGGCTGAGTTGGTGAAAAAAGTCCGACGGTTGCTGTCGAAAGTCGAAGATGATATTTATCAGTGTCAAATGGAGGCTCTTGAGTTGACAGAGGAGAGGTGTGAATTGTATGGAATTGCATTGCCTGAAGAGAAAAGGTGGTCGAGTCTCATCGAACACGAGGATGCTTTGCGCAATAGGGTGACTGATCTTCTCAAAAGGGTAACTGTTCTGCGTCGGGTATATGTTCATACAGTAAGGATGAGCCCAGGAGAAAGTGATGGTGGTGTTAAAGCAGAGTTGAATGCTGGAAAGGTGGTAAGTTTTGGTGTTCAAACAGAGTTATTCAATTGTAACATCAGACAACATGTACTTTTTTCCTCGCTGAACATTGGACGGTCGAAAACTATATAGAATATGGTTCAAATTCGATGACTAGAAGTAAAGATTATTAGGTGGTAGAATTCGATGACAACAGATTTCAGTGATTTTTGAGCGACCAGTAAAAACCAAAAAAAGATCTTCTGGGTCAACCAAAAAAAGATCTAGGAGCTATTTTTTCTCTTTCATGTTTCCTATTATCTTTGGATAGTTAAATGATTAGGTTGCTTTGATATTTCTTAGCTATTTGATTTATTATCTCCTTCACTGTAAAGCACGTTACGAAGCAAATCTAATATTTCTTTTTCTTTTTCTGAAATCCAGAGAATGGGTGTTTTGTCTGAGCGAAAGACTGAGTTGATGAAAAAGGTCCGATGCGTGCTGTCGAAAATGGGAGATGTTGTTTATCAGTTTCAAACGGAGGCTCTTGAGTTGACAGGGGAGAGGTGTGAATTGTATGGAATTGCATTGCCTGAAAGGAAAAGGTGGTTGAGTTTCGTCAAACGTGAGGATGCTTTGCGCAAAAAGATTACTGATCTTCTCAAAAGTTTTGCTGATCTGCGTCCCTTATATGTTCATATAATGGGGAGGAGCGGATGGGAAATTTCTAGTGGTCTTAAAGCAGAGTTTAATGCTGGAAAGGAAAGTGCTCGTGCTAGTCAATGTCAAACGGAGGCTCTTGAGTTGACGGAGAGTTCTGAATTGCATGGAATTGCATTGCCTGAAAAGGAAAGGTGCTCGGGTCTCATGGAATGGCCTAGTCATATAGAAAGGAGCTTCCTAGGAAAAAGTGCTGGTGGTGTTAAAAAAGGAAAGGTAAATGTTGGCATTCAAGTAGATATGGAGGTTGCAGAGAAAGTAGATCTTACTCATGCTCGTGCTCATGCTGAGGCCGGACAGGAAAGTGCTCGTGCTGAGGCCATAGAAGAAAGTGCTCGTGCTGAAAGAGAGTTGGGAAGCCGGAAGAAACCACGCTTCGAGTAGGTCAATCAATCATAAGCTACTATGGATACCCATAGGTTACAAATTCAAGGACATAGTAGGTCTATCTTTCAAAAAAAAGGAAAAAAAAATCAAGGACATAGTAGGGCTGGTAGATGCCAAAAGTTTAAAGTAGGTTTGTGTTGTGATGATATAGCAGTAGTATTTTGTGTGCAAAACAGCTTGAATCTATCCATGCAGGATGGCCAATTACAAGAAAATGTAAGTGTCGAATGATACAATCCAGTATCTTGTTATGCCTACGGCAATTTCTGGGGTCACACAAGTTGCTGGTACTATTCTAAGCAAATGGCTGCTAGGATAATCAGTGCTGGATAAGACCCATGTCGGGCAACCACTAAAAAAATGAGGCGTGGGGAAAAACCCATTTTCAAAATAGATATTTTCCATTTCATTTACAGAAGAATTTGAGATTCTTTGAACTTTTTCATGAAAATTTTCTGAAGGATTCATTAGCCGACCCCAACTAGTT
The DNA here is from genome assembly GCF_043159265.1 of Tasmannia lanceolata. Classification (NCBI taxonomy): domain Eukaryota; kingdom Viridiplantae; phylum Streptophyta; class Magnoliopsida; order Canellales; family Winteraceae; genus Tasmannia; species Tasmannia lanceolata. The sequence goes on along the minus strand of NW_027518690.1, from coordinate 10,213,993 downwards.
TGGGACAAAGTCTTAAGTTGAGTTGAGTTGTATTTCCAGAAGAATTTGAAAACCTTAGGGTATGTTTGGATTGCCAAAATCAAGTGATTGAATCTGTTTCCCACTACAACAGGTGGGAAATAACACTGATGTAGAAAAATACTGTAATCTGTTTTCTGCCTTAAGCAAGAGGAGGCATTCTCATCATAACCTTAGGGAATTCAAAATAGGAATCAAAATAGAATGCCAATTTCAATTCCCGATTCTTGCAATCCAAATGTAGCCTTAGGCTGCATTTGAAATACAGGAATCAGTATCGACGCCAAATTCCAATCCTATTCTAATTCTTCCAATTCTAGTGTTCAATTCTATTCGGATTCGGTAAAGTCAATGCAAAAAGATAAATCAGTATAGCAATATAAAAACTAACAGCTGCATTCTCATAATAACCCTAGCTTTCAGAGAGTGTTTAAAAGAATAAACACAATTATAAATAGCTCGGTTACTAGAAGAGAGTGTTCTTTCTTGGATCCTCTCCAGGGAGTTTCAAAATGGCAAGATCCATTTGTTAGCTTAAGGGTTAACCCTACCTATGTTTTGATGACCCTCAAACTAAAATTGATTAACTATACCAATGTACTTTGCATGTGATGTGTATCAGACAGAAAAATCATGAGGACATCACTTCTTGCACAAGTTCCATAGCCCAAGCTTGAAAGATGAACCTATGATGTGACTCATTCATGGAACCAAAGTGAAAGTGTTCGGGAATGGTGGACTCGCATGCTCAACTCTAGCCAAAGGTTCACAAGCACATGCAAGAGTCCAACAGGGGACCATTCAAGCCAAGACAATCAAGAAGACAAGTATTTTTACATTTCTTAAATTGTATTGGAGATCGCTTTTTAAATGGTTTTTGCACTCTTTCAAAGATTTTTATCAATTTCTTTTGAAAACCATTTTGGAAGCCTCCATGCTTTGACTCAAATCATTTTCAAAGGTCCCAATTATTGTGAAAAGATAAGATCAAGACCCATGGACAAAATCTCAAAGATATTAATGTTTAAATTTCAAATTTTGTAATTTCCTACAGGGCCGGTGGATTCGAGTTGAAGCCCTGGAAAAATCAAAATTGGGAATCCGTTAAGGGCCGATCGACCAAGCGATTCTTGCTGTTCAAAAATAAAACGGCCAGAGTGTACTGGCTGGTCGACCGGACCTACAAAAATATAGCCGTTGCGGGCTATAACGGCTAGTTTTCTGTTTGGTCTTTTTGCATCAATCTTGCCCATTTTACCCTCCAACGGTCATATTTCCTAAAGGCCTATAAATATGGACTTAATTGATGCATTAGCAACCTTTTGAACAATTGGAAAACAAACACACACACACCTACTTGACCTTTCAATTTGTGCATTTAGTCATTTGAGAAGATGATCTTAATAGGTCTTTATTGTAATTATTTGGAGAGGTATTGTGAGCTTACAAGTTGTACAAGCCTTCAAGAGACATCAAGCTTTCTTCTTTGTTTCTATTCAAGCAATTGTACGAGGGTCATCGATTCGCCCCATGAAGAAAGGTGAATCAAGCATTGTAAGAGGGTTTTCGATCTTGCCTGTTTTCAATTCTAAACTTAACAAGGGGTGGTTGCAATTTTAAATTATAAGTATTAGCCTTAAATTTTTATAAACCCAATCTACCCCTCCTCTTGGGTTGCTTAATGGAATTTCACCATTGAACACGGCCGAAATGATTTACATATCCAACAGTTCCTGCCTGTTCTCACCTGAATAGAAACCGTTTGTTCTCAATCAACCATGAAAGTTGCTATTGGATATGTGGGTCTATTGGTATGAGGAGACTGCTTTTAAACCTAATCCTAACCTGCCATTAAAACTGCAACTAACCCTGGAAATTTCCATTTAAACCCCAAACCACGAAAGTTGTTATCATTCCTAACTCTAACCCTAACCTACGCTCTCTTTTTTCCATTTGAGAACAAGATGGGGAAGAAGAAGGAGATTTTTGGTACTTTGGCATGCGAAAAACTGTTACTAACTCTAATCCTAACTTGTTATTAAAACTGTTATTAACCCTGGAAAAATGCAATCAACCATGAAAGCTGCTAATACAACCATGACAATTGTATTAACCATAACCCTAACCTTTTCTTTTTTATTTCTCCATTTTAGAAGATGGAGAAGAAGAAAAGAATTTTTTTGGATATTTTGGTACGTGAAAAAAAAAAAACTGCTATTGTTGATGCTATAGGTGTTGTTGATTATTTGTGTTCTCGGGAACAACATTTGCACAAGCACATGGAAGGGTGCTTGGAAGGCCCACTGGCATTTAAACGGAATCTGGAATTTTACTAATGCTCTGTTTGGTCACCTTTTTTGGAGAAAAATACCAGGGAATGTTATTCTACTGATTTGCTTAAAGCTGTTTCGGTTTGGAATTTAGCAAAAATGGGGAGTTTGACCACTGGGGTTGTCGGGCGCTTGTCTGCTGAAGTGGAACCCTGTAAACTCCCTCAACGCATTTCTCCAAAATGAAGAAAAAAGGGGAGAATTTCTCAGGCAAATTCTATTTTCCCATAATTGTCATAATCTTTTAATTTTCATTGTAGTTTTTTTTTGGTAATTGTCATATGTTAGCCCATCCTGTTGGTATTTTTTTCACAATTTTCCAACTTTGCTTCCATTTTTTGGTAATTTTTCATTTCAAACTTGGTACTTCTGTCACAAATCGTAATGATTACCATTTTTTGGTATTACGTTTTTCGTTTTTGCTAGCCACCTTTTCACCATGTTACTTCTGCCAATCTTTGCATCAAAGGATGGGCCACAAGCGCACAAGTGGCCTCGGCGAAGGTGGGTAGCAAATTCCTATAAAAAAGATCTTAAAAAATAAGGCAAAAAACCTCCTTCACATCTCCTAACGCAACCAAACAACGTCTGGGAGATTTGCTCTCAATCTCCCCGTCGACTGATTTCCTTTTGATTTGCTTTTAATCTCCCTTTGACTTCTTCTTCTCCAAATCCTCCCAACATCTACCAGCATCCAAATAGAGCCGGGTGTGTTCCAGTGAGGGTAAATAGGGGGTAAAATATTCGTTTACCCCCAATGCAAAAGTGGTGGTTGTTCCATGAGCTCTAAATTAGGGAAATTAGCGCATAAGTTGCTTCCGCCCCGCCATCCGTCTACCCCAAAACGGGGGAAGTCGCATACACTCCAAAAGATAGTGATTGGTTTCATAGTCGGAGTTGTCGGGGGCTTCCGAGTCCAAGTTCGCTATGGGTGGGAAAGCGGCGTACAAAAATTACAAATTTTCATTTGTCTCTCTCTCTCTCTCTCTCTCTCTCTCTCCGTAGGATTTGATGGTCTTTCAAGCCAGATCTTGGCGCTAGAGAAGAGAGAAGTGGTTTTTTCCTCATGTTTCTCATTTCTCAGACATCTTCGTTTGTCCTTCCCATCTTCTGCTTCTCTGTCCCTTTTCTCTTTGCAAACCCTAATTTCTGCCATGGCTGAATCTCAGAAAGAACTCCCCTCAATCAATTCCGTTTTGCATTGAAGGCGCTGATTTTCTTGAAACTCTTTTCACTTAAAACCCCTTTTTTTGCAAGAGAACGCAATCATCTCCAACAGCAGCAGAAACCTTGGAAATTAGGAGAAATTTTAATGCATGTTGTTGTTCATGATGGCGAATGGATGCTGAAAATTCATGGTAACTACGAAGGTTGTGTTGGGCGTTAAGACCCGCCACCAATAACATCTGTCGATCTACCACCGGCGAACACATGGAAATATCCAAGATCTTGGACAACAAGATGGAGAAAATATGTGCAAATAAACCACAACCACAAAAAGGGAGCAAATCATAAGCAACCACAAGAAGACAAGAATATGCGTGGTTCACCACAATGGACTATTCTGTGGACAAGGCAACACAAAAATCCACTATTTAGAACCAATAGTACAATGTTACCTCTATCGGTAAAATCCACTGATAAAACCCTTCTCTCAAACCTTTTATGCAACCCCGAAGCGACCCTGAAATCTCTACACCAAATATGAGGAAAATCCTCAAATACAATGCTTCTCTTGCAAAGAAGAAAACTCTATGGAGAAGAAGAGCAATGGAACAAGAAGATTATACCTCCAAGAAGAACCTTGCTTTTGCTTGACCACAAAAGCACTCCAAGAGCCCCCAAGAGAAAACCCCTCTAGCCTTACTCTAACCTTTCTTCTCACCCTCAAGATGAAGAACCTTTCTTTTGCTTCACCACAAAAGCCCTCCTAGAGCCCCAAGAGAAAAACCCCTCTTCTTGCCCATATTTTCTCCTCTTACCATTGAGTAAAAGAACCACCTTGATTAACCATAATAAGGAGAGAGATCTTTTTTCTTGTTTCACCACAAAAATCCTCCTAGAGCCCCAAGAGAAAACCCCTCTTTCCTTGCTTTAGATTTTTCCTCTCTTCTCTTCACTTCTCTAAACCTTTCAAGTTCTCTAACCCTTCTTTTAAACCCTATTCTTGCCTTTATGTATTTACAACATACCCCACTCCAAGTGAGGCCCACTCCAAGACCAAGTGGGACCTGTTGGGGGTAAAATCGGTATCTACCGTGGATGAACGACATGTGGCACCTCCAAAGAAAGAGGAGCCGGTTTAAGAGTTTCTATAAAAAGAGGTAACAAGATCTTATCGCCTCTGCATAGATAGTGACGTCCAAATTGGGAAACCGCACCTCATAAAGGCAATCTACCCTAAGGCGGTAACTTTCTACCTATGAGGAGCCCCATAATAGTAACTTGCTCGTTAAGGGACATGGGATATCTATTGGAAATAGATATAAGCTTATCTCCCGGGGGTGTCGACCAATTCGGAAAGACTCCTAAAACAGCAAGATTCTAACTATTATGGACTCTGTTCTCTATAAAAGGGATCCTCATATTCATAATGGAACTACGTTAGACTTGATCCTCAAAAAAAGGGGTACGTAGGCAGCTTGGGAAGACCAGGTTCAGTCAAATCATCCCTCACATCTCCTTCGTTGATAACACTTCTGTACTTAATTTCCTTCCCTTAAATTTACCTAAGATTCCAATTTCTAGCTTAAATATTGAAGTATCATAATTCTGGTACCCTTAATACCTCTCTGTGAGTGCAAGTGACTTACAGGTATAACTCTATCACCGCTAGATCGTGTAAAGCAGATTTTGGTATCATCAGATTGGCGCCATCCGTGGGACCATGACGAACTCGAAGTCAAAAACTTCAAAATCTGCCGCAGTTAACCCACCAGGCGAAGGAGTGCTGACTAGAAGTCAAGCTCAGGCGGTGATTCCCGTGGATCAAGTGCTGGAGGAAACACCCAACGATGACGACACTACTCAAGTTACTATGGCCATGTTCAATCAACTTGCATCGCAAGTAGGTCACGTTTCGACCACCCTCCACGACATACTGCAACGCCTTCCGCCCCCTCCCCCGGTAGTTCGAAATGCCGATCCTCCCCCAATGATCGTACAAGTGCGAGATCAGCGTTTGGAAGAAGACCAAGTCGAATCTCCGGAGGGCAGAAATCCTCGCAGTCGAAGGCCCGTGAATCACCGACCGTCGGTCTCGATCACTAGCCCTAGGCCGGATCATGGGAATAATGATGTGAACGACCGACGAGCGCCGGAATTAACTTTTAGGCCAATTACAACTCCAAGCAACGACCCTCAGAGGGTTACTGAGGCAAGAAGACCCCACCGATCACCGGATAACCCGCAACGTAATTCAAGAGGCGAAATTCATACCCCTGACTCGGCACTCCTCGCTGAGCTTCAGAGACAGGTAAAGGAGATGCAGCGTCATGTTAGGAAACCTTATGAACCTGACCTCCTTACCGAATGGGAGAATGAAACCCAATCACCATTCACGGAGGCCATCGCTCAAGCTCAACTCGTGCCCAATTTTGACTTACCAAGACTCGATCTCTATGACGGTACGTCGGATCCCTTAGAATACCTCCAGTCTTACAAAAGGGCGATGGAATTCAAGGGAGCTAGTGACGCGATCACGTGTCGCGGTTTTTCTTCATACTTGAAAAAAGGAGCGAACAGTTGGTTCAATCGCCTTAGACCTAATTCCATATCTTTCCGAGAATTCGTGACATATTTCGCCAATAGCCGACCGCAGAAAAAACCGGCCGACGCACTCCTGGCTCTTCGCCAAGGGAAGGATGAGACCTTGCGTTCTTTCATAGATCGGTTTAGGACCGAGTTATCCCAAATCAAAAATCCTAACCACGAAATGGTGCGCGCAACAATGAAATCGGCCATTCGCGATCGAGATCTTAAGGTCGCCCTTAATATCGACCCTCCCCGAGATCTGCAAGAACTAATGGCGGTAGCAGATAAGTATGTCAACAATGAAGAATCGTTCGCTATGGAGAGAGAATTGGAACTCGCTAAGGTCCCGGAGAAGAGGAAGAAGGATTCCATTTCGAACAATGGCCAGAGCAAACCCCCTCGGTCCGATAACCGACAATCACAACCAGGTACCCACGTCCCCCCGCAACAGTTCGACAGGTGTAACTACACCCCATTGAACACATCTGTTGCCAATGTCCTTTATGAAATCCGGGGAAAGGAGGATCTCCAATGGCCACCAAAGATGAAGGGCACTGGTCGAAAGCGTAATACTGGTAAATACTGCCATTTCCACGGGGATCATGGCCATACCATTGAAGATTGTTATAATCTCAAAAATGAAATCGAACGATTAGTTGGACTTGGGCGCATTGACCGGTATCTGTCGAACCCGAAACATATCGGGCCTTCTTATAAATCCGAGGTTCTAAAGACCTCTGGTCCCCCCATCCCGACCCAATCGGCTGCCGGGAATGATCAAACTAGGCAGATATCCGAGGTCCAACAACTCCCGGATGTACGAATCGCCGCTCCCCTCACACTCGCAGGGAGCATTGATGTAATCGCCGGAGGACCAGCCTCGAGTGGCCCGACGGTTTCTGGACAGAAAGCTTATGCGCCCAAGTTCATACAGTGGAAGGCCCTGCAAAGAAATTACGAGGGCAATCTCCCGACGCTGAGGGGCAAATTGTATTCTCCGAAAAAGACTATAGTGATATTTTGCTCCCTCATGATGATGCGATCGTCGTTCGCCTTATTATCGCCAATTTCAGTGTAAGTAAAGTGATGGTAGACACCGGAAGCTCTGTCAATATCTTACATTACGATGCTTTTAAAGAAATGCACTTGGGCTTAGACAAGCTTATTCCGGTCGAGTGGTCCATTTATGGCTTTTCTGGCGGATCCATTAGCATCGAAGGAAGAATAGACCTACCTATAACTTTTGGGACCGAACCTCTCCAGAAAACCATTATACAAACGTTCGTGGTTGTGAAGGTCCCCTCTACTTATAACGCCATTATAGGACGCCCGGCTCTGAACATGCTTGAAGCCGTGGTTTCGACACCCCATCTGAAAATTAAATTCCCAACAAAAGCGGGAGTCGGTGAAGTTAGAGGAGATCAGGAGAGGGCTCGGAACTGCTATGCTGACTACACCAGAGTAGTAAAGAAAGCAAAAGAAGCTTTCCAGATCGCTGGCACTGACCTCCGTCCCGATAATTACCAGATGCGCGGAGAGCCGATGGAAGAGTTGACCAAGATACCACTGTTCGGGGAGAATAATGAAAAGGTGGTCCAGATCGGCTCCCTTCTCACCGGGAAGATCCGAACCACTTTGATACAATTTTTAAAAGATAACGCAGACGTGTTTGCATGGTCTGCTCTAGATATGCCGGGAATTCCAACAGACGTTTCTGTCCATCGGCTCAGCGTCGACCCCTCTCATAGACCGATCAAACAAAAGAAAAGGAACTTTGCTCCCGAACGACAGAAATCAATCAAAGAGGAGGTCGATAAGCTTCTCCAAGCGGGGTTTATCCGCGAGATCCATTATCCGGACTGGCTCTCTAATGTAGTAATGGTCAAGAAAGCAAGCGGGAAATGGAGAATATGCGTCGACTTTACCGACCTAAATAAGGCCTGTCCGAAAGATCACTACCCGCTTCCCCGAATCGACATGTTGATAGACGCTACATCAGGCCATGAGATGCTCAGCTTCATGGATGCTTTTTCTGGATACAACCAGATACGAATGTTTGCCCCCGACATCCCTAAAACGTCCTTTGTCACAGAACAAGGTTTGTTTTGTTACAAAGTCATGCCTTTCGGCCTTAAAAATGCGGGAGCCACGTATCAACGGTTAGTGAACACAATTTTCGCTACACAAATTGGTCGGAACATGGAAGTCTATGTTGATGATATGCTTATTAAGAGTTTAAACAGTACCAGCCATGTTACCGACCTCCAGGAAGCATTTCTAACGTTACGGAAATACCAGATGAAGCTCAATCCCTCGAAATGTGCTTTCGAGGTAACATCCAGCAAGTTCCTCGGTTTCATGGTAAGTCAACGAGGGATAGAGGCTAATCCCGAAAAGATACAAGCCATCCTCGATATGACCCCACCACGAACTGTATATGAGGTACAACGACTTACAGGAAGAATAGCGGCTCTCAATCGCTTCATGTCCAGATCAGCCGAAAAATGCCTCCCGTTTTTCAGGATATTGCGGAACGTGAAGGATTTCCAGTGGACGACTGAATGACAAGAAGCTTTTGAAAAGCTCAAACAATACCTCCAATCTCCTCCGGTATTGATGAAACCTCTCCCCAACGAAGAGTTATATCTCTACCTAGCGGTAAGCGCCTTAGCAGTCAGTGCCGTCTTGGTTAAACTGGAATAAAAAACCGAGCACCCCATATATTATGTCAGCCGAGTACTGCATGATGCCGAGACTTGATGTCAAAATATTGAGAAATTTGCTTTCGCGGTGGTCGTCGCTGCTAGAAAATTGCGCCCATATTTCCAAGCCCACACCATAGTCATTCTCACCGACCACCCATTGCGTAAAATCCTTCAGAAGCCTGATACTTCTGGACGCTTGATTAATTGGGCAATCGAGCTGGGCGAATTTGACATAAAAGTACGGCCCCGCCCTGCCATTAAATCGCAGGTACTCGCCGACTTTGTCGTAGAATGCACGGTTCCGGCCGAAGACTCGGGGGGGGGGGGGCAGGAAGAAGTAAAAGAGCAAAGTCCAGAACAACAATACCCATGGATATTGTTTGTCGACGGATCAGCCAATTCAGAAGGAAAAGGAGCGGGCCTAGTCTTGACTGGACCCGACAAGTTCCTGGTTGAATATGCTTTGAAACTCGACTTCGACGCTTCTAATAACGAAGCCGAATATGAAGCACTTCTAGCGGGCCTCTCTCTCGCGCATGAGTTGGAGGCCGACAGATTGAAAGCCCATAGTGACTCTCAACTCATCGTTGGACACATCAACGGATTCTATGAGGCAAAGGATAAAAGGATGATCAAATATTTGGAAAAAGTAAGGGAAAAAATCTCCCTTTTCCAGCAATTCGAGATTATTCAGATTTCAAGAACTCTTAATGCGAGAGCCGATGCCTTATCCAGGATGGCTTCTTCAGAATCCACCAGCTGGGGGAATGTATACATAGAGGTTCTCTCCCACCCTAGCATAGAAAGAGATGAAGTCACTCACCTGGACCACGAACCATGTTGGATGGATCCCATCGTTCAGTACCTCAAAGACGGCTTTTTGCCAGACGACAGAAAGGAGGCAAGGCGAATTACAGCCAAGTCCGCCCCATATATCCTGAAAAATGCGATACTTTACAAACGATCATTCTCTTGGCCACTTCTAAAATGTCTCCGGCCTATGGACGCCGACCGAGCTATGACTGAAGTACATGAAGGCATATGCGGAGATCACTCGGAGGGCAGAGTCCTGGCTCACAAAATCCTTCGCCGAGGCTTCTTTTGGCCTACCATATTAAGAGATGCTCAGAACTATGTAAAGAGGTGCGCGCAATGCCAAAAATTCTCATCAGTACCTCGACAGCCAGCAACCCAATACCACTCTATCTCTAGTCCAATTCCCTTTGCAATGTGGGGAATGGATCTATTAGGTCCATTCCCACGGTCAATCGAGGGGCATACAATGTTATATGTCGCAATAGACTATTTCACCAAGTGGGTAGAGGCCAAAGCGGTTAAAAGGGCCACATCGAAGGCGACAGAGATCTTTCTCTATCACGACGTCATATGTCGGTTTGAAATTCCAAAAGTTTTGGTTACAGATAATGGGCCACAGTTCGCCAGTGAACAATTCAGAACTTTCTGTGAAAAGCTCGTGATTGAACAAAGATTTACCTCGGTTGGACATCCACAGGCTAATGGACAAGTCGAGGTAACCAACCGGATTCTCCTCCAGAGTTTCAAAAAAAGAGTTGAAGACGCCAAGAACACCTGGGCATCTGAATTACCAAATGTCCTATGGGCCTACCGAACTACCCCGCGCACCGCCACGGGCGAATCTCCATTCAATTTAACCTTTGGTGTCGAGGCAGTTATCCCTGTTGAGATAGCCATTCCTTCTCCTGGAGTTGAAAGCTTCAATGAACATACCAACGAGGAACTCATGAGAAGCAGTTTAGACCTCGTTGAGGAAACCCGAGAAAAAGCACGAATCAGAGTCGCAGCGTATCAACAAAGGGTCTCTCGGTATTATAACCATCGGATACAAGGAAGTGCTCTTAAGGAAGGAGAGCTGGTACTCCGACGGGCAGAGGTTTTAGACCCGAGGAACACCGAAAAACTCGCCCCTCATGGGAAGGACCCTACAGAGTTATAAGGATCCTACGCCCAGGAGCATACCAATTAGAAAATCTGGATGGAACATCAATCCCCAGGGCATGGCACATGCAGAACTTGAGAAAGTTCTATCAGTAAGTTTCGTTAATTTTTATTTATTTATTTCAGCTATTATGTCTTGTTCTTTTTCTTTAAAATGCAGGAATAGGTAGAGACGGATCTCAGAAACGATGTAATAAGGAAGTTCACCTGATTAAATAAAGTTTAGTTTTATTTCAATAAGTGTTCCTATTCTATTTCCATGAATGATTACTGTTTTTATATATGTTTAAAAAAACTTTTTGAAATATTACTAACCTTTCGTCAGTAGTGTGTATAAGCTGACTAAGACAAGGAAAAATGCTTATCCTTGAAAAAGGAGAAACAAGCTCATACACGCATATATTAAGGTTAGATAATAAACAAACATAAATAGTTATATGCATATAACGGTTAATTTACAAACGTTAACACCCACCGACCGAGCATATAAGCCGGTCGAGTAAGGTAAGACGCTTGTCCGACCCAAGACAGGAGGACTCGATGTCATTACATCAATTAACCTTTTAAGGTTAATGCCCACCAATCGCGCATAAAAGCCGGTTGAGTAGGATGAGGCACTCGTCTGACCCATTAGACAGGAGGACCCGATGCCCTAATCTTTAGATCAAACCAGATGATGTGTAAAGTGCGACCGAGGTTGATCATCCCAGATACCACTAAAAATATCACTGGATATGAGTTCCCTCCTCATAAAGGAGGGCGGGTCAGTCGACTTCGAATTGATCAATCGAAGAAAGACGACCGCCGTGCAAAGCACAAAGGGAATACCCAGAAATTATTACCTTTATAAAGGAACAAGAGAGCGTATCCCTAAAGATAAAAGGGTATAAGACTAAACGTCTGGCCCACGTCTCATAAAAGGGTATAGGACCAAACATCCATCCCATTTTCTTATCTGGATCTCTCCTCTTTGATTTTTAAATAAGGAGAGTAGAAATAACCAAGATAATAAAAGAAAAATCACATCCCTTTGTACAGGCAAGATTGGAGGTTTATAAAATCAAAAGTATAAGTCTTATTCCCCCATAAAGATAAGGAATAGGACCTATGCACCGTATAAACATAAATAAAATGTGCTGAAAAGTATCAAAAAGTACTAATAAAAGCACATCACGACAGCGTATATGCCCATCACGGGGCAAATATTACAACCAAGATAAGTTTAATAAAGTGTCAAGTAAGGATTTTAAATATCAGCAGGAGGATTCAACTCAGCAATAATCGGGGAATCGGTAGCAACGGTATCGATCTTGGGGGCGGCGAAGCGGTCTACCGGAAAATTGGGCATGATCTGTAGGACCTGTTTCTTACACTCTTCAAACCCTCTCACTTCAAAGTCAAGAGCATAGTATGCCACTACAAAACCAAAATCCTCGCTCTGCTTGAATTGGGAAATGGCCTCCGCCTCGACTACCGACCGATCTCTAGTAAGATCCTTAATTACCTCCTCCGACTTTTTGAGCTTCCTCTGTATGTCCTCTAAATCATTACGGAGCTGGGCAGTGACCTCCTTATTGGTGTTCTCCTTCCCCTCCAATTCTACGATTCGCTCTTGCAAAAGGCCATTCTTTCCCTCTAGACCGCCAACCGCGTCTCTGAGTTTTAGATTGTCTGCTAGAGTATCCATAATACGGTTGGAGGCCGTGGCACTGAGGTCGTTCATCTGATAAAGGGTGACGGACGTAAGTCCAAGTAAATATAGAAAGAAAAGGAAAGAAGAAAGACACGGTGATACATACTATTTTCTGTTGATGAAGAAAGAAGCGGCTTAGTGCCCCAGCACTCAATTTTCGCAGCTCTTCCTTATCATTCGGGAGCATGCTGTTCAGGCACATCTCTACCCCCACCCGAGGTTTATGCATAGCAGAATCCTTATCTTCGACTTTCCAGGAAGGGGTAAAAAGGCCCCCTCAGATCTTGTCGTCTCCCTCGGGAAGGTCAACATGATGAAAGAGAAGTTGTGTTCGCATACCCCCGTCCACTGCAGAAGAACGAGGAATACTGCTGGGGCCTCCATCGGTTAGAACATCAGGAGTGCTCTCTCTGGGTTTCTTGCCCGGGCTAGGCCTCTCCCCTCCCGACGGTTCTGTAGGCTTCCCGAAAAGGGTTGTTAAGGGAGGAGCAATACCAAGTTGTTGCCCTCCCTATTTGGCCCTCCGAGCCCTTTCCAGAGCCACCACTTATATTACTGGCATCGTTCGTGAAGGAGCCTCACCTTTCTCAGCAACCTTACCCTGTTCGGATTCTTTGCTCTTTTCATGAGTTTGGATTCTTTCCGGGGCCTTTTTTTTCTCGGGACCGCCCGTCTGTTGAGACTCCATTCCTGCATAAAGGAATATAATTTTTAAAGATCTTCAACAAAGACACGACTAAATGAATAAGAGGCAAGAACAAAAATTACCGCTTTTTGTGGATTCGATCCCCTTGATGGAAACTTTGGGGCGAGCTACCTCGCGGCACAAACCATACTCTACAAGCTTCTCCTGGTCCTTGAACTCCCGGGTATCGATCTTAAAACCCAACGAGACGGACCTGAAAATATTATTTGCCACGTCTCCTAGTTTCGGCATAACACTCAATCTGTCGGTTGAGGGTTTTCTCCAATCAAGAGGAAACTCCCACCCAGCGTTCGTAGGAGGCCGAATGAAGACAAACTCATTCTTCCGCCCCTTGATTGAAGAGGGGTTTTTTTATCCAATCATTATGTTTCGCCGGTGTGTGATGGTCAGCCATTCTCCGTCATCCACCAGCTTGAAACATCGACGGAAGACATCGACCGATACTCCAGCATTCAAAAGTTTGCTTTTGGCCAAATAGGCCAGTAAATTTCTCCAACTATTGGGGAAAACTTGGGAGGGTGCAATCCCATAAAATTTAAAGATTTGAGGAATTACCTCGGCCATGGGGAATCTTAAACCCCCGCGAAAGACCTCCAGATAGAAGGTCGTCTCGTCCGCGACCGAGCTTTTGTAAGCCCGCTCGGTAGGATTGGGCATCCGAATAAGATAATTATCGGGTATAGCGAATTCCCTACGAATGTCATCTACATTTTTTCCTATCAAGGTACAAACTTGAGTTGTAACTATCTCCGGTCTATGGGGTTCGCTAGTATCTCCCATAGCCTCAAAAAAGTCGGCCAACTCTTTAATTAGGGAAATGTTTTGCTCCCTTAAGGGTGTTTTCATTTTTAGACTTAAAGGAATGTCATCAGGTTTGTAGACCTCACCGGTGGCCCCCGAATCGGTTCTAGTCTTCTTTGCCAATTTCGGGGCCCTCTCCTTACTGGTGGGTTTTCTCTTCTTATAAGATTTCGCTGGAGCCGGCGGCTCACTAGCGCTGGCTTCGTCCCTAAGATTTTCATTTGATTCTATTCTATGAGGAGACTCTGAGTTCTCCATGTAACCCCCGCTACCGGAGATATTTTGAGAATCTGTGGCCTCTGACATGGTAAAAGATAAAAATGAAGGGGAGAGGTAACGTGCAAGGAGACTTACTGATTCTTGAAAGAATGGAGTACAAGGTAAATCTTCCAGAGGATAGAGAAGTCTCGTCAATCTTCGAGTGTTCTCTTTGAAGTGAAAAACCTGTGGTGAAAAGTAAAAGGAGTTTTTGCGTGAAAAATGAGGAAGGTAAAACACTTTATATGTGGGGTCAAACCCTTAGGCGGGAAAACCCAAGGTTGCCATTCTAAAAGGAAACACGTGTCACGCCTCTAGGCAGTGACGCCTCCCATCTCCCATCATTGTGCCGAGAAAAGCGACGGTTACCTTTATGGATACCAATATATCATTTCCAAGGTGTGGGAACCGCCGAAGACAGAGTATGTGTGCAACTCGGTGACAATTATGTACCCTCAAAAAGGAGATAGGTCAGTACCGAGCTCCCAGTGTCAGTGATGGAATCAGGATATATTGATCCGAGTAAATTTATGACTCGGGCAATGTACATTCAAACTGATGCAAACAGAAACAAGAAATGGCACGGATCGATAGATATACATAAAATAAGTTTCCATTAGATTGTTAAGCTGTTTACAAGTAGAAAGGCTTCGCGGCCAAAAACTATACAAGACAAAAAGCAAACAAAATTAGGACCCGGGGCACCCAGAAGTATCACTCGGTAGGGAGCATCCCGGAAGGGTTACGCGAGGGACCGGCCTCTCCCGTCAAACTCGCTAAGCGAGCGCGCAGCACCGCGTTCTCTTCCTCCAGTAGGGCCGCCTTCACCTCTAAGTCGCTTAGCTCCTCCGCCATCTCTATAAACCGGCGGGCGAACTCTATGCTTCGGTCCTTGGCCCGTCTTACCGAGCGCCGATAGTTGCGAGCGAATAGCCTCATCCCCTTCAAATTAGACATTTCGCATTGAGCGTCCGATTGACCGGAGGAAGAGGGTCCCACCTTCTCCGGCGCTGTTCTAGTTGCTGGGGGAGGAGAGGTTGCAGCAACCTTGTCCTCCCCTCTTTTCCCTTTCTCTACCTCTTTTCCTCCTAAGCCCCTCCTTGTCCTTTTAGCCACTCGTTCTACCGACGGCTCCGGAGAAGATACGGGAATAATATCCCCCTCCGGGATGGCTTCAACGTCGATGGTATGATCTTCGAAAAACCAAGGACTAGAAAGATCCAAATCCTGGTTTTCGGCCATGGCGATTGGGAAGTAAGGAAAAGTAGGAAGGGAAGAAGGAGAAAATATGTGTGAAAGATTTAGTAAGTAAGCGTTTGAGAAAAACTTTCCTATTAATAGAACTCAAAAGGTGGTGAAAAGACACCCCTTGGGGTTCCCCCGCTCTCCTGACGCGTGTCATGATACCATTTGCTTCGAGAACAGTGTACTAAGGTCATTATGAGAAAGGTTGCCATCTCACAGAAGCGTGATTTGACAATTCTTAAATGGCTGAACAGTAAATCATGGGAGATTTATGATGACCAGTTTCATTCAGTCGATTGCGTATTAATTGCTCGGTCGGTACTGAAGTTAATTAGTTTGTACCGAAAGACAGGTTTTAATCTACATATTTGGTTATACTTCCTACCTATTCGATGATGTGCTGCAATGTAGTGCTAGTCTCACAACCCAGCAAACATGTAACATTGAAGAAAGAAAAGCAAATCGAAATATTACGAAACTCGGTCATCACTGGGAAAATAAATCTCTTCATTAAGGCTTTCAGGATGTGTACATATGTATATAAAAAATAAAAAAAAGGATGGCGGCAACGGGCGAAAAGAAGGGACTATGTAGAGTTCTTGGAGAAGTAACTTCCCTAGTCAGACCAGTCACGAGGAGAATTCTCCTCGTCGGTATCATCCTCGCTGTTGAGTCGGCGAGGAGGGGAAGCCTCCCGGGAATCAGTCTCGTATTCAGCCAGTTGTTTGGTGAGCTTGTCTACTTGTTCCTTCAAGCTCAGGTTGGCCGCGCGTAGGTAGGCGTTCTCCTTCTCCAGTGCCGAGACCCTCCCACACATCTCCATCCCTTCGTTGTGTACAGAAAGGAATAAGGAGCATTTCTGAGAAACATATTCCCCCGTGGATTCCTCTTTCGGGGAAGGTGGTTTGCAAGGATGAGGGGAGAAATTGGGCGGAGAAGGGGAAAAACCCTTAGCCCGTGAAGAGGAAGTGCTGGGAGATTTCGACATTTTGAAAAAACAAAAAGAGAGGGAGAAAATAAGTTTCTATCTAAGTACAGAATCTGGAGATAGGATCCTTATATATAAGTGGAAAGGGAGAGAGAAGGAAACTAGGGACTATTAAGTGTCCTTTGGGTTTCCCCTCCTTGCCACGTGGTATGCAGCCACCGATCCCAGGAAACGATGTCCATTATGAAGGGACCCTTTCTGTTACGTAATTATGAAAGGAGCCGCCGTTACGAATACCAAGACTGATTTACAGATTCCCCGTAACATCCAACAATGGATGCTGGAGTTATCAAAAATGACGCATTGGTGCGGTCTAAAGAGATCGACCGATTACGGTTACTTGGATTAGTCACTACGAAAGTAAACTCGTCCGTCTATCGGTACCGAATAAACCCTTACATACAACGTAAAATCCTTAAACTACTTCCTCGACCCAAACCCGGCTCGAGGAAGTGGGGGGCAATATGTTGGGGGTAAAATCGGTATCTACCGTGGATGAACGACACGTGGCACCTCCAAAGAAAGAGGAGCCGGTTTAAGAGTTTCTATGAAAAGAGGTAACAAGATCTTATCGCCTCCGCATAGATAGTGACGTCCAAATTGGGAAACCGCACCTCATAAAGGCAATCTACCCTAAGGCGATAACTTTCTACCTATGAGGAGCCCCATAATAGTAACTTGCTCGTTAAGGGACATGGGATATCTATTGGAAATAGATCTAAGCTTATCTCCCGGGGGTGTCGACCAATTCGGAAAAACTCCTAAATCAGCAAGATTCTAACTATTATAGACTATGTTCTCTATAAAAGGGATCCTCATATTCATAATGGTACTACGTTAGACTTGATCCTCAAAAAAAGGGGTACGTAGGCAGCTTGGGAAGACCAGGTTCAGTCAAATCATCCCTCACATCTCCTCCGTTGGTAACACTTCTGTACTTAATCTCCTTCCCTTAAATTTACCTGAGATTCCAATTTCTAGCTTAAATATTGAAGTATCATAATTCTGGTACCCTTAATACCTCTCTGTGAGTGCAAGTGACTTATAGGGATAACTCTATCACCGCTAGATCGTGTAAAGCAGATTTTGGTATCATCAGGACCCACTCCAAGAAAGAAACAAGAAAACAAAAGAAATACAAAAAAAAGGTGGTGATTATACATCACCATTTCAACAGGTTGTTCCTCTGAAGCTGCTTAGTTCTGCAAGCGCTCAGTAAGCTTCTCACCTTACAATTGTGGTGAAAAAGTGTTATTGAGTGTTGAAAAAACTTGAAATATACACTTCCTCCATTGTATAGATATAAGAGAATATGGGAAATGATAAATGCGCCTGAAAGATCCTACATTGGAAAGGGAGGAAAAGTTACTAGGCTATATATGTGAATTTCTCCTCTCCTTGTGTAGACGTGTTTTTAGCATCTCCAAGGGGCAGGCTCAGAGGAGTAGGTCGGGCACGATTAGGGTTACTGGTCTATATTGAACAGAGCAATTGCCGTCATGTGCCCAGATTGATATCCTCCTGTCCATACCATGGTCTTAAATTTCCACGAAACTGATACAAAACGACCAAAATATTTTCATTTCCATCCCCACCGAAACGCATACCGAAAGAAAAAATGCACATGGAAACAAAAACCATAGGTGTATTTGTGGTTTACCATACCCAATATTTTGAAAATCTTATGATTTACTATTCAAATCCTACGATTCAAATCAAATCTTATGGATTTCGATTTAAATCTTATTTTTTAATCTAAATTTGTAGGAATCTTGTGATATACGATTGAATTGTATGATTCATGTGATTTATCCTAATTAAGTTTTGTATAAAAGGAAAAAGGGCTTTCTTTTGAAAATCCCCAATACCCTCATGTGTTAAAAGCGGCTCTCAGAAACCCTCTCTTGAGGAGAAGAAAGAGAAGTAACACAATCACGTTATAATTTTCCATGCAGCCACTCCTTTCGAGCATCTTTTTTCTTAGACATAATCCCATTGTCCCCTTTGTAGTCCAGGTCACCAATCATCCTTAAGGGTCTAGAAATGTTTCCATGGATCCTATTAATGTGTCTAGATCCTGTCTGTTTGAGTTTGGGATTAAATTTGGATTTGGATGGTCCGTCAGACCGTCTTATTCCATTAACAACCCTAACCTCCTCCGTCAAAACTTTATATTTCATTGGCTTTTATTATTCCCAAACTATAAACATCAACAAATGGATGAAATTTAAATGGGACTTTGAAAATTTATAAAAAGAAAAAAAATCATAAAATACCCATGGGAAATGACTACAATACCGTTATTTAATGGAAAAATGATAAAAAAAAGGAAAAAATTCCTTAAAAAGAAACAATCCTAAAATACTCTTATGTCATAGAAAATGACCAAAGTACCTTATCTAATAGAAAAATGGAAACAATTAGAAATTTTTTTTTAAAATCCTAAAATACCCATATATCATTAAAAATGACAAAAATGCCATTATCTCGTATAAAATAACCATAGTACCCTTATCTCATGGAAAATAAAAAAATGAACAAAAGAATGACATTACAAAAAAATTCTAAAATGCCCTTATTTAGGTTGGGGCCCAACAAATGAACAGTTTAGATCATCCTATGAAGTGGACCCTGCTGTACTTCTTGAAAAATACTAGACATCACGCCCACTCACGATATTTAGGTTGTGGCCCAACAAATGAACGGTTTATCTCTATATGCAGGGTGAAAAGAAATAAAACCTACCAGCCCAAATTGCAAATCTTCATTGATCTAATGAAATAAGGATTATCTTTCCTAACCACATCTTTATTTCTCCATGCACATCCTTCTAAGGTTTCTATTTAAGCACTGGCTAGTTGTATTGTAGTAATCAACCAAAATTTCATTCCAATAGAACTTACTCCATGAGGCCCACTAGATGAATGGTTCTGATCAGATTACGGGTTGTTTCCATTTGATTTCATTTTCCTTACTCGAATTACTAATAAGTTATTAACCATATCTATCTTAGGCTACTGATATTGGCACGACCATGTTTTAATAATTGCCCTAACTCATCATCTTGGACGTTCCACTTACCGCTATCACAAACTTTAGCAGAATTCTGACTTTAACTTGACAAAGAACGTCAAATTCTTTTATTATATATTTAATAGAATAATTAAGCACCTCCTGCATTAAAACTTTATATTCCATTGGCTCTTATTATTTCCAAATGATTAACAGGAACCAATATGCAGTTTAATTTAGAAAGTCTTTGAAATCGCAGTGAAAATCATATTCAACCACAAAAGAGCGCAAAAAGAAATCTCAGTGTTGCGGTCAAAGTCTTTGAATGACAAAGCTGGAGATGAAGAGTGAGTAGGCAGCCTCACTTCTAACCTACACACACGAGAAAATGGTTAGAAGACCAACCTGGAGGGGGTTCTCCAAGAAGGCCCTCCGATGCTTAAGTCAGTGATAACAACAGATAAGGAAAATTCAATAGGAATAGTAAGTTTTGGGAATTTTCCTTATCTGTTGTTGTCATTGACTTAAGCATCGGAGGGCCTTCCTGGAGAACCCCTCTCCAGGCCGGTCTTCTAACCGTTTTCGCGTGTGTGTAGGTCAGAAGTGAGGGCACCTACTCACTCTTCATCTTCAGCTCAGTCATTCACAGATTTTGACCGCAACACTCAGTTTCATTAAACTTACACGCTTTATTGTGAAAAAATAAATATTCATTAACACTATAAATCAAATTCAACAATAAAAGAAGTAAACTTACAACCTTTACAATCAAAGAATAATAAACCAAAATTAATAAACCCTAATTAACAGATTCAATACGACTAATCAGACGAAGTCGGCACCCGAAATCTACAACTGGGACACATATTGCTCTTCTCCAACCACTCGGTAATGTTTTGTAAAAATGTTTGTCAGGCTAGCACAGGCCTTGTTGTAAAAATGTTGTAAATATTGGTCAGACATATAAATAAATAAAATCTTTGTTCATACTTGCCCAAATGTTGGTACAACTCTTCCACCTAGCATGGATAAAATTTAAATCTACTGTATCTTCACATCCGCAAGTAGAAAGTTTTTTTAAAAACCAATGCATCCAGAAAATTGAAAACCAGGGTTCAAGCCCGACACAGAGATAAGCTTCAACAGGATTTGTGCAGGGCTCGAGTATTGTGATCATAACAATGGTCATGACAGGATTATCTTCGTACCAGAAGACGGGTTTATTTGGGCAAAGCTTCGCCGCCATGGACTAGGAAGATTTATCTCTGTGTGGAGAGATAACCTTAAAATGGGAAATGAGATGTTTATGTAAATTAATTGCACCCATAAATCATTCCAATGAGATGATCCAAACCATTGAATTTATGGATCCCAATGTGAATTTCGATCTTACCAATGGTTGCACTTCTTGCATCATTTTTGTGGGCTGATCTTAACCGTTCAATCGATAATCAACAATGTAAAATTATTTGCACCTCACAAATCACCCCGGGATTGAATGTTTTAGTTTTCTCAAATATTTGGATACCCAGATGATTAGCAATGAAGCGCCACGATTTGGCTTGTCTAATCGTCGCTCTGCAATGTAGTGCTACCTAATGAATTAGGAGTCAGGTATATCTGCGAGGTTCATATGGAGCTGGTTTTTGCAAAACCATATGAATATGAATTTATATAGAACTAGTTTTGGTTACTGTCCTTACGACAAAATTCGAGCCGCAATGCTCATTTCCTTGAAAGGCAAGGGTCCTAGGCCCTAACCTAGGTGGCGACTCTGAATTCCCTATCTCATGAAGTTAGGACCTCGGTCCCGAGTTCGTAAGATACGCAGATCAAATTACACCCCCTTATAACTCGATGTGGTGATCCCTTGCCGTCTAGAAATATCCAGATGATGTCGTCTCCGGTTAGCGCGGTGTTTCGTCCCGTAGGCCGGTTCTCAAAAACTTATAATTTTCTCTATTTGCTTTAAGCCGTGGTCCTGTGGACCCCGATCCCGAGGGCAGTGGCGTGGATACGAGATTCACGTCGATCCTCTGAGATCTCCACACGTGAATGAGAGATCTACCAAGGAACTCTCAAAAGAGTACCCCTCACAGCATGGATGGCAAATATAAGATGAGATACCTCTTGATTCGGGGACTAGCCCGGAACCGAGACGTACCTAAAACAAAGAAGAGTCGCCATCCAAGGAAGTCGGCCCTGGATCCCCATGAAAACACTCTGTTGCAATGGATAACCAGAGATTCAAAAGTCCGTGCCTAGTGACGAATGGAGAAGGTCAGAAGAGCACCCCCAAATCGCCCAAGTGCAAGCACATGGTCTCTTATGCCATTTATTTATTAACTTTGAAGAATTTTGAGCGAAAATCTTGTGAAATGGGAACGAAATATCCCTGAGGTATCGTCTACCTAAGCATGCATGTCCTGGGGATAGGATAAAGAAAAGAAAACAACTAAGTCCTAAAAAGAGTGGATATCAGTGTCATCTGACATTGGAATCAATACTAGAATCCGTCGTGTCTCAGAAAGAGGAGAAGAAGACTAGAGTCAATCCAATATATGATAACCCTGTTACTTGTCTCCGTATATCACATATCTAATATCCATGCCTAAAGAGAGTTAGTACAAGTTTCATCTATCATTAGAACGAGCACTAGAATCCACCGTCTCTCAGAAAGAGGCGGAAAAGACTAATGTTGATCTAATAACAGATAATCATGTTACTAGTCTCTATCAATTATATCTAATCCTAACACAACATATCTAGAAAGCAGTAAACATACACATGCATATCTACAGCTAAGAAAGTAAACATGCACAATGAACAAACGTCAGTAGATGATAGTAAAGGATAATAACCAGCAGTAATAAAGATAAAGAACTATAGATAAGCATGTGAGAACTACTCTTAAACATGTGAGAACTACAGCGAAGCAGATAAGAGATACAACTAATCATGTGAGCAAGCAGTAAACTAGATAAAATAAACAAGCAAATGCTACAGCTAAGCATGTGAATCATCTAAAGAAAGCAATCATTCAAGCATACAAACTAGTATCAGACCACAAATTCCTATGACTCTAGGACAATGACCCCTAAAACTCTAATGTGAAACTTGACTCAGACCAAGATGGCCATCCATCCCGACTGCTCTACGTATCCCGGCCTCGGGAAGAATCAGAGTCAACGTAGTTCAGTGGCTTATTCTAAACTACGATGCCTAAATATGCCTAGACCACACTAGACTCAACACGACACGACTCGACTCATGTTTGAGTATTTTAGACACACCTATATGGTCCTAAACTAATGCAAGTAAACCTAGTCTAATGCAGGTGGGCCCTACATCCTATGTGTAACTAGGCTGTATGTCCTAAGGAAAATAATAGGCTAACTAAGTGCTTCCTAGTCTGGCCATCGGCTCGGCAAAGTGTCTAACCGACCACGACTTGATGCCTCCTAACTCAAGGGACACTCACACGACAAGACACACAAAGCATCAACATAACCAGGACAGACTCCTAACTCTAAGACATCTCAAACATCTAGGACAGATTCCTAACTTTAAGGAAAGATCTTTTTGAAACGGTTTTGAAGAATTATTCATTTTTTAGGGTTTTGAATTTATTAATGATTTTTAAGGATTTTTGGAAGGTTTAAAATGTTTATTTTTTAAGGTTTCACTGGACCTAGGATAAGAATCCCAAGCTGCATAGGTACCTCGTGGAAGAGGATCAAGCCAACGTAGTTCGGGACAGACTTTCCTAACTACACTCCTAATGACTCATGACTTTTGAAATTTTTTTATTTTTGAAAGTGTTTTCACCCTTTTTAGCCAAAGGGAACCCATATGTCTGCACCCCGTGATCCACAGCATGGAAGAGTGTCAGTGCTAAGGGCTAAATCCATATAGCTAAAAGGGAACTCCAATCTACTGGACAGACTCCTAAAAAGGAAATGACAGACTCCTATCATCATAAGGGTAGGACAGACTCCTGTATCGAGCAAAAGTTTGCAAAGGTTGGACAAAATCCTATACTTTGCGAGGTTGGACAGAATCCCATGACTTATGAAAGGTTGGACAAAATCCTAGCTTCCTATGACAGTAGGACAGGCTCTTGAAAGACTGACTCTCTAACTAAGGACAAACTCCTATGCTAATGGACTGACTCCTAAACTGGTGACTCTAAGATGGGTGCTAATGAGACAAGGCATGTCTCCTAAAACAAGAGGATAACTAGGGCAAATGAGACAAAGCCTGTCTCTTATGGATGAACTAGATCTAGTGAGACACTGAATGTCTCCTATGGAGGGCTCCAAGTAACCTTATCATTGCCCTTGCAACGATAAATCAGGATATAGGCATCTAAAAGACTAATTTAGTCTTCAACTGATGGGGGTACAAGTAATGATGAGACTAAGCAAGTCTTCTAATGGGAGTGACTCTCTAGTGAGACAAAGCATGTCTCCAAAGGGATTTGGCTTTTCTACATAAGACATAGCTTGTCTCCTAAAATGGGCTCTAGATAACTCTTTCATTGCCCTTGCAATGAATGGGCTTCTAATGTTCAAGGTTCTTATCTAAAAGACTATATTAGTCTTAAAACAAAAAAAGGAGAAAGCTACTTGGACTGAGCAAGTCCCCTAAGGATGGGGTTGGGATGACTCCTTCATCGCCATTTGCAATGAGGGAAGGATTCTATGGTTTAAACATATCCAAAAGACTTAACAAGTCTTCTAAATGAGAGAAGGGAGAGCTACTCGGACTAAACAAGTCCCCTAAAGATGGGCTTGGGCTAACGCCTTCATCGCCAACTAGGCTAAGTATGAATGAAACATCAAAAGCACGCATTTGAATTCTACATGTAAGCTGAAAATTTGTATTTAAAATTACACTATCCAAATGGCAAAACTAACAAAAGTGATACACATTTTATTAGTTATACGATTCGGCCGGTTCTCGACGGAAGTGGCCGGAAAATAGCCATATTTGGGCTGATTTAAGAATTATGCAGTTTGACTTTTCAAAAGTTCTGATTCTGTTTTGCAAAACAAAGGATCAAAAATGCATTTTCAATAAAAGTGTTCAACTACAAAGTTTTAGAAAATTGACCGAATAAACTTTTCTTCGTTGACAATTTTTCCTAGATCTTACCGGAAGTAGCCGGAAAACGGTCATTTCCGATCAAGTCCAAATCTGGAAATGTAGTGCTTTTCGCTGACATTTTAAAAGTAGCATAACTTTTTCATTTTTCATCGTTATGAGGCCTATAAGATACCAAATCGAAGATCTTGAAAAGATATACAATTTTCATGTGTATCACTTTTGCTAAATCTAACCGAATTTCAGTAAAAAATTAAAAATAAAATTTGGATAACATGTAATTCAACACAATTTCATGACATTTCACATCAAAACTTCATTCAAACATAAGATCTACGGGAATTTGACACAAATATATGATAATACATGCTAATTAGGCTTAGATCTAGCCATGTTAGTTTCAGTTTTGAAGAGCTTTAAGGAATTTTCACAAAACACACAGATTCATCATTTTGCACCGAATTTTGAGCTGAAATCTTAAAACGGCCATAACTTCTTCGTTTCTTGGCCAATTTTGGGCCATTATATGCCAAATCGAAGATCTCAACGAGCTCTACAACTCTTATGTAAAGCACAACACTCAGTTCTAACCAAGTTTTAGTGAAAAACTCAAAAATAATTCTGGACAGCTATATTTTTGAAGTTTTTCAACATCATACAAGAATATTTCACATCAAAACCCTACATCTATCATGGATTTCACTAGATATTCACATTACACACATATTAACACATAAATTTTTGAATTTCAAAGCCAAACACATCAGATCTAAAGATTTTCACAAAAATATCAAAGAATTCACCATTTTAACCCTAATTTCAGCTGAAATCTTAAAATTGGCATAACTTCTTCGTTTCTTAGCCGATTTTGAACCATTATATACCAAATCGAAGATCTCAACAAGTACTACACCTATTCATGTGAAATTTTTACAAATTCTAACCAAAAATTGATGAAAAATGGTAAAAAAACCTGGACAGCACTTTATTTTGCCATTTTTACATCAAAATTCAACTAGAACTCAAAATCTAAGGTAAATTTCTTTAGATCTTTATATGAGACATGTTTTTAAACATATTTTGGTTGATTTTAGTCCTAGGTTGCTAGATTTAACAATTTTAAGCATTTTCCACTTAGATTTCCTATTTTAGGCTAGATTTTCAAAGAAAACTCAAAATTTACTAACATTGTACTCTTCTCTTGGATCTCTCCTTGAAAGCTTCTCTCTCTAGATCTCCTTCTTTCTCTCTCTAGATTTTCTTTCTTTCTCTAAATCTCCTTCTTTCTCTAGATCTCCTTCTTTCTCTCTCTAGATCTCATTTTTCCTCTCTCTAGATCTCTCCTTCTTTCTCTCTCTAGATCTTATTTTTCTCTCTCTAGATCTTCTCTCTCTAGAAAACTCTCTCTTTCTCTCTAGAAAGCTCTCTCTCTCCCTCTCTCCTATTTATTTTTTCAAATGAGAGCCCAAAGGCTCTATTTATAGAATTTTTCCTTAATTTTTGTCCCCCATTAATTTATAGGACAATCCATTTTCAAAAAATTTGCTTTGGTTTTAGTTGCAAAAGCGTGATCTAAGGAGAAAATTTGAAGTAAAAAATTAACATAATTTTATCCCCTTCTATTACCTTAAGACACCCCTCCTATGTGTTTTACATTTGATTTTGTTGAAAATGGGTGGTCTCGGGAAGAAACTGGGCTAAAAATTAGTGCAGGATAACTCACCACCTTTAAAGGTTGTTTAAGATCTAAGCTAAGTTTTCTTAGTGTAATTACCTAAATCACCCCCCTTTCTCTCTAGTGTAAAAGCTGACCAAACCACTGGCTAGTTCACTCCCCTATTTACACTACAATTCTAACTCGACTCGTCTTATTAAGCAAATCTTTACGAATTTAGACAAAATTTTACAGGGACCTAACTAGGACCCTAACCTACCTTAGGGAGAAATCTGTGACTCTAGATTACTGATTTGATAGGGTTTTTATTCAAAGTGACAGGTTTAGGGTTCGGTCAAAATGGGGTGTCTACAGGTTCTTACAGATATCTGGGTAAGGGTTATGGTGACAATCGGAGAAGGTGTTAGGCACCCCTCTTCGCTGGACAAATCTGGTCTCTTAACTTATATTGGCATTTTTCGAAGAATTTGAACCAATATAATTTATCTTTTTATCTTTTATTTTGGTTATGCTTCGTTCCAAAATGTAAATAAAGATGAATTCATATCCCTATACATCTATTCATCCATGGTTTTACCAAATTCATCAATTTTTCTCATCCTAAACTCATTTTTCATTAAGCTTGAGACTTTATCATACAATGATTCATTTTGTGGATGATTAATTTTGTGGATCCAAAGATGATATCATCCACTTAGGTTTTCATAATAAGGATGTTTTCATCTTTCTTCTTGATGAAAAGTGTTTGTCAATCTTGCCAGTTTAAAATACAAGAAATGTGTTGAACATTTCATATCAAGCCCTAGGGGCTTGTTTTGATTCTTCCTTTCTTTACTTTCTGTCATTTACAGATTTCTGTATTTTCCTTTACAAAGTAAAGTATGAGGTGGTGACGTCACAAGACTTGTTTCACTCGACCGAGTGCTTATGGCATAAACCCCTCTACTTTACTTTTACTTTATGTACTGTCTTTTCCGTTTGATTTACGGAGAGGGGGCCTACTTGGGATTAGTTGCAGTTCTGGAGCTTTTCTTCTTTCCCGTATTCCTCATCCTTTCGAGCCAGCGTATGGGCTCTCTGTGCCGAATTTCGTACAGAATATTGGACATTGTTGTGTTTAGCGGGGTGTAGTTGACTTTTCAAACGGGGGAATCGGGGCTCGATTACTCGATCAGTCGTTATGTCGCGCTTGTTTGTTATTCGGTCCCGATCTAGAATCATCTTTCCGCTTCTCACCTCCCCACGCGATTTGAAATCTCAAAGCGAAAACGAACGAGAACGAACTGAAAATGATGAAAATGAACGTTGTACGGATATTTATATCCGTACAATGGGAAGTTTCAGGACCCCAATTTTGCCCCCTACATCATCATGGGGGAGATGGACGTTCTTGTAGTCTTCCTCAGAGAAGATTATTACCTCATCATCCTTTGGAGATTCCGAGCGTGATTTTTTGACAGGACCTCGATCGAATGGATTTGGGCAGTGTAAGCTTTCTGCCCAGAGATGGTCGGGCCTCCTAATGTTGATCCACCCGCCGGTGTTATATCGACAAAGTGAAGAATCGACTCTGAAGGGGATGTAGAACATCCGCGAATAGTGGTCGTGTTCGATCAAGTTTTTTGATGAATCCGTTGACAGACGGATTGTACATGCTGGGATCTTTATCAAAAGGTGATTGAAAGGTCTTCGCATACTTTGACTCTGCTAGGATTTATTGCTTTCACATCCGACCCAATTGCCCTCTAAACAAACAAGAGGACAACTCAAGAAGGAAGAAGGAAAAGAACAAGAGCTTCGGTGCAACTTGGGACGGCCTTAGTTGCTCATCCGCAAGCAAGTCAAGCGAAGAAGAAGATCCTAATGTTTGCTTCATGGCACTTGAATCTCATGAGGAAGAGGTATTTGTCTAACCCTTTAACTCCAAAAGTGAATCAATTGAAAATGACAAGTTCTTTGCCTTTTCTTGCATTTCCTTTAGGGAATCTGCGGATATGGCCATTTTATATGAGCAGGGTGAGAGGAAACTGGTGCTGCAAATGAGTGAGGACAATTAGGTCAGACTCCTATCATGGAATTGACAAACACTGATTTTAGTATGAGACAATCTCATGGAAATGTTATACACAAGTTGAAAAAAAAGATAATACCAATACATCTCTCCCTTGGGTAAGAACCAACACATAGCAATAGTAAGAAGGGTCATGGTAAGTAGGGGTGTTCATTATTCGGTTTTAACCGAATAACCGAACCGAACCGAATTGGTTCGGTTCGGTTTTTTGCTAATTCGGTTCGGTTTCAATTTTTATTTTTGGTTAATTCGGTTATTCGGTTTCGGTTATCTTGGGAAAAATATGATTAACCGAATAACCGAAATTAACCAAAATAAACATTATTTTTTCAAAAAATGGTGTATGGGCACTCCGTAGGATGATCCAAATCGTCCATTTGACTGATCATAACTTCAATAGGTTATCCCTAAAAAACCGTTTCGATAGATTGCTCATAGCCCTCCGATCAAACTGTCCAAATAGATTTTTTTTGTCTTTTTCTATCACTATTCGGTTATTCGGTTATAACCGAATAACTGAATTTTTAATCGATTCGGTTTTGGTTCGATTTTCATAAAATTCGGTTTGGTTTCGGTTTCCAAAATTTGCTAATCGAAATTATTTCGGTTATCAAATTTCGGTTATTTAGGTTTGGTTATAAGCGATTGAACACCCCTAGTGGTAAGGTAAACGCATGGTTTATCAATAACCCTAAAGGATAGCGGTCACACTGAATTTTCTTGAATATAGGTTTGAATGAGGAATTTGACTCAAAGAAATGTGCTCAAGCTCCTCTTATCTGTATTTGTTGAGAATAATTATCCCAACTATCTTTGCGTTTGATATCTTTTATGACCTGGCAAACCAGGTCATAAAAGATGCCCCTAGTATGATGTGCTTCCCTGACAAAGTCTTAAGAAAGCAAAGCCAGGTAATGGATGAAATTTTGAATTTGCATGGGTTCTTTCTTTGGTATATGGGTAAAACAATCTCCACAAAGGTTGAATCCGAGAATTCTCTTTATCACTACCCACTGTTTGAAGTTTGATGTCTCTGACGGGTTCAAACAATATGTCTCTTGCCCTTTTTTTTATTTGTCCGATGTTGTGTTCCCGATCATGAGGAACAATCGATCCCTATCCTTTTGCCATGATTAAGCATGTGGTGGCCATTTTAGTGCAAAGAAAACCACCCACAAAGTGTTGCAATGTGGTTTCTATTGGCCGAGTCTTTTTAAGGATTCTTTTGAGTTTTGTAAGGCGTATAGATCTTATCAGTCGTTAGGTAGAGTTACAAAGAGGAACATGATGCCCCTCAACCCAATCTTAGTGGTAGAGATCATAAGCATTTTTTGGTCCGAGTAACTCATTTTGGGGCCGAGTAAGCATATTTTAGGACCGAGTAACTCACAAGCATTTTTGGGTCCGAGTAACTCGTTTAGGGGGTGAGCAAGCAAATTTTGCATCCGACTAACTCATTATGGGACCGACTAAGCATTTTTGGGTCTGAGTAACTCATTTTGGGGCCGAGCAAGCACATTTTGGGTCCGACTAACTTAGTTTGGGACCGACTAAGCATTTTTGGGCCCGACTAACTCATTTTGGGGTTGAGTAAGGATATTTTGGGACCTAGTAACTCATAAGCATTTTTGGTCCGAGATCAGGGGGTACAGTGGTGTGCAATGCAAGCATCATGGCCAATCCCAGGGATAGATTATTCGAGGATTTCTCTACCCATGTAGAGGACTGCCTATTTTTGTAAAAGTAGAAAGATAAAGGACCAATTACCAATGGGGGGCAAAAATTAGATGTAATTATCAACAGGACCCATGCTTTTCTGAAATTATCAACGAGGGACAAAATAGGTCTTGTCAATAAAAGGTGGACGAAAATGCCTTTCTTAAGCAACACGTTTTGCTTTTTCACTTTTTCCTCTTCTCTCTTCTTTCCGTCTTTTTTTTTTTACTTTTCCATTTTCAACTTTGTTTTTTTACCTCACCAGTCATCTTCTTCGTCGTTTAGCCACCCTTGGAAACGGGAAAGCTCGAAAACTTGAAACGTGACTTCATTCTCATCTATCTCTCTATATCTAGGTTTTGTTTTTCATTTGTTTTAGGGTTTTGTATTTCTCCTTCTCCCTTTCAATGGCGGATGGGGAAGATGAATCGTAGGGTAGAAAGAAAAAAAAACGGTGAAAATGAATGAGTGAAAAAAACAGGAAGTAAAAATGTGTTCATAAGGGACTTGTAAGCCCATTCGGAAAATTGGTAACCCCACTTTAATATTGGATAACCCCAACCCTAGAGACTTGAAAACCCCCTTCCAAAACTCCAGTACCCTCAGCCAATTTTAAGGGACTTGATAAGCCCATTCATAAATTGGTAACCCCACTTTAATATTGGATAACCCCAACCCTAGAGACTTGAAAACCCCCTTCTAAAACTCCAGTACCCTCAGCCAATTTTAAGGGATTTGATAAGCCCATTCATAAATTGGTAGCCCCGTTTTGATACTAGATAACCCCAATCGCAAAGACTTGAAAACCCCCTTCCAAAACTCAAGTACTTTCGGCCAATTTTCAGGGACTTGATAAGCCCATTCGGAAATTGGTCACCCCATTTTTTATACTAGATATCCCAATCCTAGAGACTTGAAAACCCCCTTCCAAAACTCCAGTACCCTCGGCCAATTTTCTGGGGCTTGATGGCCTCATTTGGAAATTAGTAACCCAATTTTTATACAAGATAATCTCAATCCCAGAGACTTGAAAACCCCCTTCCAAAACTCCAATATCCTCGGCCAATTTTTAGGCACTTGGTAAGCCCATTCAGAAATTGGTAACCCTACTTTTGAGAGTTTCTAACCCCCTCTTCCAGAGAGATGATAAACCCCTTTTGTTACAAAACCCCCTGCCTATAGCAACTCTTCTAATGGCATTACAATTCTGCTCATGATAGAAATAACAAAAGAAATGGATGTTTTTTTCATTAAATGTGCTTTATGTATTACACCCCAATTTGTGCATTACAAAAAAATATAAGCATATAAAAAATGTGTAGCCATCCATTCATGTATTACATCAAATTTTTTGTATACAACTACTTATCTTACAAAAAGTGAGTTAAGCCATCCATGCATTATCTCTAGAACAGACCCTAAAATACAAACCGCTTAAACCCTAAACAAGATAAATCAGAAACATAGGAATGAAAAATAGTGCAGAACCCTACAAAAAAGAAAAACAAAACCTGGATACATAGAGACAGATGGTAAGAACTCAACATTCAAGTTTTCAAAACTTGCCAGCAACAATGGTGGCTGAACAAGGAGGAAGATGACTAGTAGCGTAAAAAAATCAAAAAAGTGAAAATGGAAAAGTAAAAGAAGAGGGAAGAAGGAAAAAACAAGATGAGAACATGTTGTAAGTGCCAAAGGGCATTTTCATCTTGCTTTTACTTTTACTGACAAGACCTCTTTTGTCCCTCGTTGATAATTTCTGAAAAGCATGGGTCCATTTGATAATCCCGCCTAATTTTTGTCCCCCATTGGTAATTGTTCCTTTTGCAAGAGCCTTCTAGTATGACAATTTGCAAATAGAGTTATCACATTTGAGTGAATTTTGTGAATCCGGTCATGCCTTCAATTTGTGATAAGGTCCCTGACTTATCTATAAGAAAATGTTTTGATAAGGTTGGCGTCAACTCAAACAGTCATACCCATGCATCAAGTGGGGCCCACTATTTTACACCTCATGTGTTTGATGGAGTAGGGCTCTTTTTTTTTTACACTCATGCATACTAGTAGGAGACTAGGGGTGCAACTCGGTTTGGGTTGGATCGGGTTGACGCCAACCCTAACCTGAGATAGCATTCCCTCAACCCTAACCAGACCCAACTCGAGCCTCGGGTTGAGGATGGTCAACCCTAACCCAACCTCTCTCCCAATCGGGTTGGGTTGGGTTGGGTTTGAGTTCATCAAGGGCTTCGGGTAGGGTTGGGTTCGGGTTCTAGGGCCAAACAGAAAAATACAAGAACAAAACACAACCCAAAGAAAATCATGATAAATTAGAGAATGGTGGTAGGAGACATCTCTATTTTTCCCCGGGGGGATTCGATCACTGGTCTCCACATATTACGTCGATACTTCCACATATT
Source organism: Tasmannia lanceolata (assembly GCF_043159265.1). NCBI lineage: Eukaryota > Viridiplantae > Streptophyta > Magnoliopsida > Canellales > Winteraceae > Tasmannia > Tasmannia lanceolata. The sequence continues at coordinate 10,181,522 of NW_027518690.1, read as the reverse complement.
ACGGGTAACGTAGGAGACATCTCTATTTTTCCCCGGGGGGATTCGATCACTGGTCTCCAGGGAGCATACCCGAGACTTATGCCGAAGAGCCACACCCGTCCGGGCTATAGTCCTACTCGGAATAAGGCTTGTACATCTAGAAATGATATTTCCACACCTCACGTGCCAATAACGCTTATAATGGTGGTCGGGTTCGGGTTTGGGTCGGGTTGCCCAGGCATCAATCCTAACCCGACCCGAAATTAAATCGGGTGGGCTTTTCCCAACCCAACCCAAACCAAGAATATGCCAACCCAACCCGAGTCAAAATCTGGTTGAACCGGTCGGGTTCGGGTTAAGCCCGACCCAAGTTGCGCTATACATAGAAATGATATTTCCACACCATTATTCATTCCAAGCTTCTTCTTTTTTTTTTTGATAACGTAGGGTGTCCCCACGCCCTTCGGGAGTAGGACTATTCCCTACGGATGCACGCAATCGCCCGTAAACCACGCAAGCCCGACCCAAGTTGCGCTATATATAGAAATGATATTTCCACACCATTATTCATTCCGAGCTTTTTTCTTTTTTTTTGATAACGTAGGGTGTCCCCACGCCCTTCGGGAGTAGGACTATTCCCTACGGATGCACGCAATCGCCCGTAAACCATGTGCATCGGGCAAGTCCGGGTGGGATTCGATCACTGGTCTCCAGGGAGCATACCCGAGACTTATGCCGAAGAGCCACACCCGTCCGGGCTATAGTCCTACTCGGAATAAGGCTTGTACATCTAGAGATGATATTTCCACACCTCACGTGCCAATAACGCTTATAATGATGGGAGATGATATTCCCACACCTCACCGCCCCTTATAATTTCGCATTCCCCCCATATTTCCTTCAACTCGTCTCTTCCAAAAAGCAAAAAAAGGTACGGTCAGAGAGAGCTAGAGTCTTAAGGGTTTTGGACTCCTAGCCCTAGGTAGAATGCTCGATTCCCTTTCTCTAATTTTTTTCGCTTCAGTTTCTTTTGTTATTTTTTATAGATTCGTTGTGGCTATTGAGTAAGTGTTTTTTTTCATATGCCTTGGGTTTTGGATTCCTAGGTAAAATAGTGCTCGATTCTCTTTCTCTAATTTTTTTTTCTCATTTTGGTAGATTCGTTGTGGCTATGGAGTAAGCTTTTGTTTTCATATGTTTTGAATATCTTTGACTTTGTTATCTTGTTTTTTTGGTTATTGAATCTCTGTTCTTCATTGCTGTCTGCTTTCCAGAAGCTGAATATTGAGATATCAGGTTGTTTTGTGTCTGACTTGTCTTAGCTTGTTAAGGATTTTATGTAGATGTAGGTTTTGGATCAATTCAGATCGTCCCATATAGATAGGTTTTTATCTTGTTTTGCTTTTGAGTTTGATTTCTTTTTTCCTTTTTTTTATTCTAGGTCATATCTATTGCAAGGTGAGCATGTGGTATATTAGGCCAAGTAAATCTTTTTTTACTAGATCTTCTTTTAATTTTATCATCTTTTCCTTTTTAATGTTCAACCTGATTTTTCTAGGCTTTTGATTTATATTTTGTGTGTGTTTGCGTGAGTTTACTTTCTTTGCTTGTTTGTTCTGTAATCTAGCTGAAGAAACAATACTTAATTTGCTTTGGTTTTACCTGCATTTTAGCATCTGTATTGCTTCCTGATCCTAAATGTCTTATAAGTGACTGAATTCTTGCTAATGGATTGGCGGAAAATTGTGGATAACAGATGGCAGAGGATAACGTGGCACAGAATATCATGGCACAGGATAACTGCGGTGCTTGTAAAGTGCTCAAAAAGCCATGTGACAATGATTGTCCGTATGTCGCCTTTTTCCCTCTGACTAAAAAGATAATTTTAAGGCAATTCTCCAGCATATTGGCATTGCGAAGTTAAAAAAACGGGTCGACGACATTCACGTGGAGAATCATTCGAATCCGCAAAATCCGGTACAGCCTGTAAATGAAAATCAGCAAGGGGGTGCACCTGGAAACCAGATAGCGGATGCACGTTATGATAGAATGATTGGCATTGACCAAGGGTTGCAAGGGTTGCAAGGTTGGGCGCATGAAGGTGAAGGGGGATCGTTGTCAATGCAGTATGATAATGTGCCATTTGCAGTGTCGAGCATAATACCTCCTAATCAGCAATTGGAGGCTGATTTGGAGCAACTTCTCCTACCTACACCATCCTTAGATGATTTTCTGTCATTGGAGCATGTAGCAGCTGAAGTGCCCTTTGATCCCAGGGATAATGTCCCACCCCTACCAACTCTTGTTGGGGTAGATTGGAGTAATATTTCAGTTGAATTTGATGGAACTGTTGACTTAAATGTGGGTGGAGCAGGGGCTGTGGATGCTGGGGCTGCAGATGACAGGGTTGGCGCTAGGTCTTATGTGGCTTTGGATGCTGGGGCTTCATCAAATGTTGATCAAGGTGTTACTCAAGGTATAATTTTTTCTCACACTCACAAACACAGCACACTCCTTCGACCTTCTTATTTTTTTTCCTCGTGTTAAAAGCAGGAAAAGAAAGCACGGAATTGGCAGGCCAGAAAAGAAAGCGCTTGTCTTAAACCAGAGTTGGCGTAGGTATTTTTTTGTCCATTATACTCACATCTCTTTGCCTTTCATGATAGTAGGACTTGAAGAATTGTAGGGTTGTTAGTTTACAGATTTAAGCACAGGATACTTGTGTTGAAGCAGAGTTTGTTAAAGGTTTAAGGACATACCAAATGATTTATATAGGTTTGTGTTCTGATTAAAAACGTATCGAATGGAATGATACAATCCGATCCCTTCCTGTACTTCAATCCAGAATTCCTTCCTTTTGTCTTGTCTGATTTCCATGTCACGGTGTGAAAGGAAGGTACTAGGGGATGTTGAAATCTCCTTCATGTCAGCAATTGACCCAAAACAAGATTGGTTTTTGAGTGAGGTGGGGCTGAGTTTTAGGGGAAAAAACCACTTTCAAAATAGTTGTGTTTTTTTAATTATTATTACTTAAAAATCAGCCTTCATAGTTGTCTTTTTTCACTGTGCCCTTGGTCTGGATCTTCTTACATCATGAAAAGTGAGCCTATGTGGCTGCTCTCATATGCAACAGATCATCCGCGAAATACCTTCTGCGCCCCTATTGATCATTGTCAATAAAGTGCATTTGATGTTCAGTTAATTTTGTATTTCTCGATGCCTTTCCATATTTTTCTGTACCACTTTCTTGAGATAGCCATGGGGGCACCCTTGTAACTTGTTTAAGGGCGCCTTTCAGTCAATCATTCGTCATCTATTAAATGCCAAATTTATTTAAAACACTGTAAATTTAAGCTTCCATTTAACTTTTAAATACCTTAAAATGTAAAATTCTAAAACATTATATATTAAGGAGATGAGAAATTCGCACCTTCTGTAGGATCCTACGCACCCTTTTTAATGTGAATTGTGAGCAGGCTTTAACGCTTTTTAATGTCAAATCACGTTAAAAGGGGTGCGTGTTATCCTACAGTGGATGCGAATAAATCATCGCCTGTAAATTGAACTTTCATTTAACCATTAAATACCTTATAAATGCAAATGTCTTCATTGCTATTAAGCATCTTATGTAAATGGTATCCATATTTTTACCCCTTTCTTTTCCATATCTTCTTTTTCTTATCAGTATGTCCAAACTGAGGAAAGGAGGCTGTAGCATTAGGAACTCCAATGTGAAGCTTAGATCAATTTGTTTTGATTCATTTCAAGCTGCTTGATATCTTCTGTTATTGCTAGAATATTATGTCTACATTGTTTAGCGGAAATCATCATAGTTGTTTCTTGTAAACACTGTCCGTAAACACTGGACAGTGTTTACTTCTTTCTTTGCTTGAAAAGTCCATAGACAGTGATCGGTTTAGTTTAATATCATGCTTCATATGGGATTAACGTACTTTGGCCAGGAATTGCAGAATTCTTCTTTTCTAATCTTATATTTTAGCTTTATACACCACGCTTGGATGTGATTCCTATTTTTTTCTACTTTGTATTGGGATGGAAATGTTTGATTCCTAATTTGTTCATCTTGGATGATATTCAATTATCAATTTGAGATCGATCGTTGACACCCGTGTTTCTTCATTCTCACTTGACCTTTATATTTTATGAGAAAACAGAGTGCACTAGGCATGAATATGAGTAATACGAAAAAGAAATGTTCTTATGACTAATATTTTTATGGGTACAAATGGAGAAGGTAAGAGTTGGGATCTCAAAGTTGTTAATAAAATAATTTACATCTATATGGTTTTAAATAACGTAGGGGAGTTATAATAGAAACCCAAGTTTTCTCATCATATATGGTATAGGCAAGGTGTTTTTTTGATAGGCAAGCTGGGGTTAGGTGGACCCCTACCAAATATATTAATGCAAAAGAATAAGAATTTGCAATCTTACATATTTCCTTCCCTCCTCTATCTTGATGAACAATATGAAAAGAGGGGGGAATATCCAATCCTTTACATGGGCATCCGTACTTAGAATGATAATCAGCCTCTGAGTTCGATTTTCTCCATACGTGAGAGATCCTTCACCTATTGAAATATGTGACCATGTCTTCAATCTTTGCAAGTGTATTCCACTTCCTCCATGGGTAATGACTAATGAGTCTCCTTCCTAATGATCTTGACTGCTCCCTATGTATCAGATTCCAACCAAAGGTTTTCAATTTGATTTTCTTTTGCAGGTAGGAGGCCTTGAAAAATGGCATTTAGCTCCAAGGCATATATGTCTTCTTTTTCCACATTTAAGGAGAATGTTGATATAATGCGTCCATCTGAGTTATGAATTATACCTCCTATAGCTGCTTTGTCTTCTGTTAGAGAGGCATCCGTGCTTAATTTGTAGCCTCCCTTCAATGGTTTATCCTATGTATAGTATTTGATTTTTGGCTAAATTTAGTAAATGGCACATCCCATGTTCGATGCAAAGATTTTGTTACCGTGGGCTTCTTTGTCGTCAAGCTTCAAGTGGTGTAGCCTAATTTTGATGTCATTAGAATGTCTTTCAGAACAACACTCTTTGCTTTGATTTGCAGTAGGCCTTAACTGTTCTTGTATTACGATCTCTCCAAATGTGGAATATTGTAGCAGCAAATCCGATTTTTCATGGCACTCAACATTTCCTCTTGTTCTTTGAAGTTGTCTCTGAATAGCTCTTCTGTTCTCAACAATTTATGGGGTTTTATTCTATAATTAAATCTCCTTAAGATTGATCACCATATCCAGCAAGAGTATGCGCAATTAAAGAAGAGATAGTTGATGTCCTCTACCTCTATATTACGAAGCGTACAATATGGGGAGACATTTATGCCCATGTGAATCAAACTTTTGGCGGTGCTTAGCTTCTCTTGAATGCCCACCCACCCCACAAATGCATGTTTTTGGACTCACCCTTTTGCACATATAGTTTTAGCCTAATGTAGGTGCTGGGCCTTTTTGCTATGGCCATTCCAAGCAGATTTGATAATGAAAGTTCCTTTGGATGTCAGCTTTTTTATGTGCTTTTTCTCTGTATAAGGTTCTAGGAGACTTTTGCTGAGAATTTCCTAAACATTGATTAAAGTTGCTTTGTCAAACATCTGATCCCATGTTCCTTCATTTAGTAATTTGTCCAAACATATGTTTGGATGGAGACAGTTATCCACCGATGTGATGGAGACTTGGTTTTGCATGGGCCCATCTGGGTGCCACGGATCAGCCCAAGACTCTATATTTTGCCATCCCTTATTATGTAACATATGTTGTATTTAGCTGGATCTCTTGTTTTTAGAATGCCTCGGAACCCTGTGAAGGTTTTCTTGGCATTTTCATCGACCAATTGTTTTTTCCCTTAATACACTTTTTGTGAGCCCAGTGCATTCACGGAGTAATTCTTCCGTTGATGAGATGTCAGAAATGTTTAGTTAGAGCTGCCTCGTTTAGATCAGCCAATCTTCTGATTCCAAGACCCCTTTCCATCTTTGGTCTACAGATGTCTTCCCTAGATATCGGATGAAGCTTTCTCTTTAATTTGCAATCTGACTAGTTGAAGTCTCTGAACAATTTCTCTCTGCTTGATAGAACTCCTGTTGGAAGATTGAATGTCAAGGACCAATATATTTGAAAAGAGGTGAGAACTATTTTAAGCAGCTCATCCCGCCCTGCTCTGGATAGGTATCTATTGTTGTATGAAGCGATCTTCTTTTGAATCTTTCCAAGGAGTGGGATACATTCCTTGGCCGACAACCTTGATGACAACGTAAGACCTAGGTATTTTTGTGGCAATTCTCCTCTCATGTTGAGTTCACCAAGGTATTTTTGGGGCAATTCTCCTTTCATGTTGAGTTCACCGAGGATGTTGTCTTTCATCTGTTGGCTAGTTCATGTGAAGAAGATTTCGCTTTTCTCGAGGTTTTCCTGCAGACCTGTGCACATGTTGAATTCGTGCAAGCAATCATTGATTCCTTTTGCAGTAACAAGATCAGCTATAGGAAATAACATGAGCTCATCAGCGAAGAGGATGTGGTTAATAGAAAAATTACCTTTTGTAAAGGGAGTGGATATCCGACCTCTTTGATTTGCTTCACCAAGGATGATGAAAAGCATTTCCATCACAGTGCAGAAGGGGAGAGGAGATAGGGGATCCCCTTGTCTAAGACCGTTTGATGAGGAGAAATAGTCATAGGGAATTCCATCAATGGGGATTTAGGAAAGAGTTTATCAATGTGAAGTCTAATCCACCTACGCCATACCTCATCAAAGCCAATCTTTTTCATGAACTGGAGTAAGGCCTCTCAATTTACACCATTAAAAAAAAAGGCCGCTCGATTTATATTGTCGAGGGCTTTGACCGGATCAACCTTTATACAGTGTTCGCTTAGCTCCTCGAATGTGGAAGTTATGAATAAGGTCATGACTCTCCAGAACGTTTTCCTGGATAAGTCGACCTTGAATGAAAGCTGTTTGTTATGATCTTCTCCATTGTTTCTTTCAACTTGTTCGCTAGTATTTTTGTTATGATTTTATATATAAAGTTGCAGAGGGAGATTGGCCTCTACATTTTGGGCGTGGAGGCATTGTTGCTCTTGAGAATAAGAGCAATGGACATAGAGTTTGCTTCAGACAGCATTTTGTTTTTACTGGAAAGGTTTTGGACAACCGATGTGACATCCTCACCAACAAAGTACCAAAAGTTTTGGTAGAATTCTCCATTGAACCTGTTCAAACCTAGTGCTTTATTACCATTCGATTGAAATACTGCCATTTCAATTGCTTCTTACAGGTTCAGGGAGATGACCACTCCATTCTGATTTCCTGTCCAGAAGCTTTTTGAAGTGAGAGGAAATGATGTCTACTATCTTTGCACTATTTGTACTTGTGCTTCCATATTCTTTTTTAATACCCGTAATTCCATTTATGTTTTTTCTTGAGTTTACAGCAGAGTAGAAGAAAGCTTTATTTGTGTCTCCCATATTCAACCAATCCTATCCCGACTTTTGCCTTGCCATGGATTCTTCTAGTGTTGCTGTTTTTAATAGCTCATCTCTGGTTTTTCCTTTTTCTTCTATTAGGTCTCTATCCACTAGAGAGTTGATTAGTGATGTTTGGATTTCATCCGACATGTTCTTGAGTTCTGGAAGCCTTTTATCAACTCTGCCGAATGTCTCCTTATTCCATTTCTTTTTTTGAAAATTGACAAATATATTCATACCAGCAAAGTTTACAATGGGGACTAGTAGTCCCACCAGATTTACATAGTATGAATTGCCCAGAAGCATTCTCCTTAGCCCAAGAGAAAAAACCCATTACCCCTTACATTACCCAATAACCTCAGTTGAATCGAATCCAACAAAAAATGCCATATTGTGGAGCCCACCAAGTCAATATCGTGACCTGCCACGTCACACAAAATTCTGCACCACATTCCGAATTCGATTTTCAATAATCCTGCTCGAAAGCCCCAGAGCTATTGTGCACCCCTTACCGTGCACGATAGCCAACCACCTAACAACATCGTCGGATCTCCTGCGACCTCCACCTCGTCCCACTACCAATCACCGGCGGGCCAACCTTCCTGCCAACAGCCACCTCCATTTCCACTTTTACCACCTCCAGCCCCTCCTACATCTCCCCCACAAAAGACATCTCCGCCGGGGGTGTCTCAGCCATTGCCACCGTCATCAAGCATTCGGCAACCTCCTTTGCCGCTGGCGACCGCGCTCGTCCTGAGGCCACCAATCACGATCTTGATTCCGAAAACCACAGCATCCTACAGCCAAGCCCAGGAACCCCATTGCTAATCCGGCAATCCACGGCCTCGCTTCACCTATAGCCAGCCTTCCACAGCTCAGATCCAGCAACCTACGGCCTTTCACAGCCTCCGGCAACCTCCATGGTTTTCCTTGGCTCCAAATCTAGCTCACTGCATCCACGGCTCCAGATCTGGCCTCCACGGCCCCCGATCCAGCCTCCACGGCCCCAGATCTAGCCACCACGGAAGAGCCATGCTCCAGATTCGGCCTCCACGGCTCTTCTTTTGCCAGCAATGGGGAGAGACGAGAAAAAGAGGGCAAGACTCAAATACAGAGGAAGAGAGGTAGACAACCAGTAATGGGGAAAGAAGAGAAAGAGAGGGCGAGACCAAAAAAACAAAGGAAGAGAGGGAGATGAGAGAGGGGGAGACAAGGGAGAGGGAGAGAGAGGGAGACGAAAGGGAGGAAAGAGAGAGAGAGAGAGAGAGAGAGAGAGAGAGAGAGAGAGAGAGAGAGAGAGAGAGAGAGAGAGAGAGAGAGAGAGAGAGAGACCGCCTCCCTCCCAAAAGGGAGACGGAAGGGAGAGCTCCTTGTTCCATTTCTTGATTTGATGTTTTGCTTCTTTCAACTTTTGTCTGTAGATTGGGTTTCCTTTCACCTTGATACTCTATGCTTTCTCTACAATAGGGTAGAGAGATGTTTCCCTTACACACATTTAATAATTTAAATGGTTTTGGTCCAAGTGTTTTATGATCATTGGTGGCTACTATTATCAACGCATGATCTGATATCCCATGATTTCTGTATTATGCAAATGAGAGGGGAAACACTTGCAACCAGTCAGTATTCACTGGGGCTCTGTCTAGTCTGGAGTATTTTCTTTATTCTTTCCCTCTGTTGTTCTATTGAAGGATGTGCCCTGAAAATTTGAGATCTGATAAGGAGAAATTATCAATGCAGTGATTGAAATCATCAATATCATTTTGGCATGGATCAGCCCCTTTGACCTTTTCATTTGGAAATCATATGACATTGAGGTTCTTCGAGACAATCCACGGCTTAGAGATATTTCAAGCAATACAATCTAGATATTCCCAAAGTTGTCGCCGCTTCCCTCCATAGTTGTGTGTGTATGTAACAGTCATGTGGGTTATCTGCTTTGTTTAACTTCACAATGAATATGCTGAGTGGAATCTGAGATGATATTACCACATTCAACATCCGGATTATAGACAATCTAGATTTTTCTTCTGGATACATGAGCATAATTCACATAATATTCTCAATTGCCTCACACACACACACAATCCAGATTTTCCTTCTGCATACATGAGCATAATTCACACACACACACACACAATCCAGATTTTCCTTCTGCATACATGAGCATAATTCACACACACACACACAATCCAGATTTTCCTTCTGGATACATGAGCATAATTCACACACACATACACAATCCAGATTTTCCTTTTGGATACATGAGCATAATTCACATAGTATTCCCAATTGCCACACACACACATTCTTACTTTTTGGTAGACAATGTCATTTGGAGTTTCGATTTCGATTATATCTGGAAGTTTAGTGTTTGGTTGTTTATGCATCAATTTCTCTTATAAGCGACTGAATTGTTGCTAATGGATTGGCGGAAAATTGTGGATAACATGCACACAATAACATGGCACAAGACAATTGTGGTGCTTGTAAAGTGCTCAAAAAGACATGCAACGTTGATTGTCCGTATGTCGCCTTTTCCCCCTCTGACTAGAAAAGATGATTTTAAGGCGATTCTCAAGTATAATGGTATTGGGAAGTTAAAAAAAATGGGTCGACGAATATCATGTGGAAAAGCATTGTGATATGTTTGTGTCGTTAGTTTTTGAAGCAAAATGTCGTCAGTATGATCCCATCTAATGGAGTACTGGCTGTTTGTTGTTATTGCAAAGTCAAAATCGAAAACTAAAATAGCAAGTGGCGACCTTACAGGCTCGATTAAAGGTTTTGTAGAATCATTCGAATCCGCAAAATCCAGTACAGCCTGAAAATGAAAATCAGCAAGGAGATGCACACGAAAATCAGCAAGGGGATGGACATGAAAACCAGACAGTGGATGGAGCTTATGATATAATGAATGGCATTGAGCAAGGGTTGCAAGGTTGGTGGATGCTTGAAGGTGAAGGAGGCTCGTTGTCAATGCAGTATGATGATGTGCCATTTGCAGTGTCGAGCATGATACCTCCTAATCAGCAATTGGAGCTCATCCAAGCTGATATGGAGCAACTCCAACTCCTACCACCACCACCCCTACATGATTTTCAGTCATTCGAGCATATAGAAGCTGAAGTGCCCTTTGATCCCAGGGAGGATGTCCCACCCCTACCAACTCTTCTTGGGGTAGATTGGAGTAATATTTCAGCTGAGTTTGATGAAACTGTTGACTTAAATGTGGATGGAACAATTGGTGGATTATCCGCTTTTTACCTGGAACCGGTTGCTGGGGCTATGGATGACGGGGCTGCAGATGACGGGGTTGGAGTTGGGTCTGATGTGGCTTTGGGTGCTGAGGCTTCGTCAAATGTTGCTGCTCAAGGTATCAATTTTTTCTCACACTCACAAACACAGCACTCCTTCGACCTTCTTATTTTTTTTCCTCATGTTAAAAGCAGGAAATGAAAGCACGGAATTGGCAAGCCGGAAAAGAAAGCGCTCGTCTTAAACCAGAGTTTGAGTAGGTATTTTTTTGTCTATTATACTCACATCTCTTTACCTAACACGGTAGTAGGACCGGAAGAATTGTATGGTTGTTGGTTTACAGATTTAAGCACATGGTACTTGTGTTGAAACAGAGTTTGTTACAGGTTTAAGGACATACCAAAAGATTTTTATAGGTTTGTGTTCTGATTAAAAACGTATCGAATGGAATGATACAATCCGATCCCTTCCTGTCCTTCAATCCAGAATTCTTTCCTTTCGTCTTGTCTGATTTCCATGTCACGGTGTGAAAGGAAGGGACTAGGGGATGTTGAAATCTCCTTCATGTCAGCAATTGACCGAAAACAAAGATTAGGTTTTGAGTGAGGTGGGGTTGAGTTTTAGGGGAAAAAACCACTTTCAAAATAGTTGTGTTTTGCTAATTATCGTTTCTTAAAAATTAGCCTTGATAGTTGTCTTTTTTCACTGTGCCCTTGGTCTGGATCTTCTTACAATATGAAAAGTGAGCCTATGTGGCTGCTCTCACATGCAACAGATCACCCGCGAAATACCTTCTGCGATGGACGCTAGCAAATACCATATTATAAATGTAATTTATTCATATCTATTAAGAGGATTGATAGACTGAAGGATGTTCTTGCAAAAAACCAGTTACAAGGGCGCCCCTATTGATCATTGTCAACAAAGTGCATTTACTGTTCAGTTAATTTTGTATTTCTCTATGCCTTTTGTTATAGCTTATATGCGCTCGAGGGCACAAAACTCATGTAAATGCTAAAGTTGTTAGAGACACTACAACAAAACTGGGATTTCCCGTAGGGAAAAGTACCAAAATCCGTAGATAAAGGTTTTTCCCTACGGATTTCAGCTAGCACAACTTCTGTAGGCTAGGTGGGGGTAGGGAAAGCCTTTTCCCTACAGATTTCAAGTTCCGTAGGGATAAGCCACCTTTCCCTCCAGAATAATCTGTAGGGACATCACCAGACTTTCCTACGGAAGTTAATAAATACCATAGGAAAAGCTTACTTTTCCCTATTGTACTAGTACTAGTACATTCCACAGGCAAATTCAAATCATGGAATACAGACTGCAGGTATAATCTGTTCTTTCATCTGATAAACAGGTTTTACGTGGGAATTCGAGCATTTACCGGTCTACACCCAACTTTCTTTGGCAACAGATCCTAATAACTAATTCAATCCATCTCAAGCCAAGCAAAATCACATTTCTTGTATAGAAAATGTAGGGTAGGGACACATCTCCTTGTTTGGCCTACTAGCAGTTCATCCTCTGAAATTCAGAATTCTACTGTTTCCTGAGCCACGTAAAAGACCAAGAATTTAACTAACGAGATCCTTAATAAGATCATGGCTTCTTATTTTGACTTTGTTCATGACAAAGGAAATTCTCCATTCAATATTATGTACAGCTACCACAAGTCTAAAAAGTTATAAGATTTAATGGTCTCTCGTATCATGAATGAATTAAATTTTCAAAAAAACATGTCACAGCAACTCACCTAAGTGGCTATTTCAAAACAAAGATATTGGGTTTGAGAGACACATTCATCACATTAATGCAATAGGCAAGACATACAAATAAATAAATGGAAATTTTGAGTCATGGTCCTCATAATTTCTACTAGTATGTATGATATGGCTCCAAATTATGTACAGCTAACACTCCCCCCTTTAAGGCTGTGTGCCAACTCCTATAAGCATCAGATTTAGTATTAACTATATAAAGAGTAAACAGTTTAAAACTTATCTGTTTGGTGATGGAACTCAGAAAAGATAATATATTGTAGATCTCATGCAAACATGGTCAAAATATATGAACCTTACACTTTACTCAAATCATTATGATGTCAAAATATATGAACCTACGCACCTCAATAAAGTCAATTTGATCTCTATCTTAGAAACAGAGCTCATACATATGGCAGGATAGAGCATCCAAATACCTTCCACTATATCTCAGTGATTTTGTAGGTGAACCATCCTTGGGGAACTTGCATTTCTCCACATACCTGTAAGACAGGGAATTTAAAGCAAGAACCCCCAAAGTAACTAATATAAGCGGTCATTAAAAAATAATAGAAGTGTAAACAATCGAAAAATTGATTTGTATGCACTTTATTGTCGTCTCATCCTGGTTCTTTGCATTTCCTTCATTCGCTGAATAAAATTTTCCTTTATTTGGAGTCTACAAGGTACATAAATAAACCAAATAATTAATGAGGCACACTTAATTACCAAAGATACCACAAATAGCTTAGAAACTAATTTAAAAGACAATCCATATCATTTTCAAAGCTCGGACCTTACTTGATAGTAACCTGTATGTATGATTAATCCGAAAATTAGCTAGGAATAAAGCTGCATTTATGACTTGAAAGCAGTGTTCTAAAAAGCGCTGGGCGGCTGACTGACCTCCCAGTGCCCAGGCGGGGCCCAGGCGTTTTGAGGCGTTTTTCATTTTTTTTAGATATTAATATATTTTCATAATATCTTGCATTTTTTTATATAAAATATAAATACTTGAATACACAACAATCCAAACCATTTTTTGCAAAAGCACTAAACATTAAATAATAACAAAAAGTCAAAAACATAATAAGAAATTAAGCATAAAGTACTTAATAATTTAAGTATTTAACAATACAGCACAAATCCATGACAAAAAAAAGATTAAAATCCAAGCACTTCTTCAGTCTTCACCAATCATTGTCCTCTTCCTCCAAGACCAAGACTCTATCTCCATCTGAGTCTTCAAACCCGCCCCGCCCAAGTCCACACTCAGCGCCCAGGCGCCGCCTCATCGCCTGGGCGGCCGCCTAATAACGCCCAGGCGGTGAGACCACTTTTTTAAACTCAAAAAAAGCGCCCAAGGCATGGGCGGTGTGTTTTTTCTCCGCCCAGCGCCTAAGCGCGCCTGGGCGGCGGCCTTTTAGAACAGAGCTTCAAAGCACATAAAGACGACTCATATCATTTCAAAAGCTTAGACCCTGCTTTTGAAATAACATTGTTCTCCTTAAATATTTGTTAAACAAAATAAAAATGAATGCAAATTTTGACACAAGGATAACTTTAGGAGAAATTTCGTCATATTTAATTGCAAGAACATAGATAAACTCTTTCAAGATGCAAACTGAGCCACAAATTTAATGGTAGTTGATTCCTTGTACAATTCTTCGCCTCTACAGATATCAACCAAAAAATGAAGTAAATCAGGACAATTTCTTTTATAGATGAAAAGCAAACAAAGCAAGAGCTAAGATGAGATAAAATATTTTATAGGAAAGTTTGTCACATCTGACCATCTAACACACTGCTTACCTAGGCTTTCATAGGAATGCATCATTTATTTCAGGGAATGTTAGCCAAAATGAAATATTTCTCTTTCCCAGAGGGGTCATCTACTCGTAGATTTCCTAGCGTCATAGCGATATGGATAAGACATCCTAAAATAAAGTGTTATAAAAAGTTGACACTAGAGGGAAAGACGTCTCGCTGCTGTTGCAGCAAAGTCGAGGCAGCGAGGTGGATCTAATTGCCACAAATATTGATTTCCAAATAATGTCTTGCAGAACAGATTTGAAAATCGGATTTTTTTTCACTGTTGTAGCTGATTTGGAAATCTAAGGATCTGTTCCAGTTCCAAATCTCAACTGCAAATGTGAGAAATCCAAATCTAAATCTTATGGGTATCCAAACGTGGCTTCAATGTTCAGTAAGGCTCTGTTCGTTTTAGCTTGTGTGCTCCCACCCTATCATTGGATTCGAAATTGTTTTTAATTTTGAATCCAATGATTCGTCTTTAGCTCACAATTGATTGTCACAATCTAACACAAACAGGGCCTAAGCAGTACCTTCACTAGCCCATAATATCTGATCATTCTGGAGTAAAATAAAATAGAAATTAACCTTCAGAATGTCATCATCTAGTCCAGTATCAACCAAACCCTCTCTAAGCCTAGGTGACCCATCTTCAAGGCATGCATGAGAATCACTGTACCACAGTGAACCCCTCTTGCATATAGAGGCCACACTTCGGTACCTATATCAGCTTTGGTAGCACTATCTCACTCTCAGGCAAATTGCTCACATCACCACCACTTGAATGTGGATCACAAAAATATCATGACTTTGAGAATTTTCAACCCTTGCTTGAGACCCATCAATATGGATTGAGATTTGAGTATAACAGCCTCATCAATATGCCTCGATTCAAATAACAGACCAAGCATACATTTTCAATTTATGGGGTCTGCAACCTATAAACGTTTTGAATTACAAAATCCATTGACCCAAGACCAAATACAAATAAATTACACGAGAGAGCTGATAGGTATTGATGAGGGCTAAAAAAAGGCCCCCAATCACAGACCGCTACGTTGCGTTAGGGCAAATTCGCAACAACACCACCGCACAAGGGACAAAAAGGTAATAACGCCCCTCAACCAGAGGTTCCTCCTAATCAAATGAAGGACCAACACCTGTCTTCAGGGGTAAAATAGTAAAACAGCATACGAACCCCTGCTATAAATAGCCAGTGATAATCCCGAGGGAGGGGAGAGTAATTTTTATTGTTCATAGACGTTACATAAGCATTGCATCATCAATGGTAATAGCTGTTCCAACGTCATCTTAATAAATTACTATTTTCTGACCACAACAGATTGGCGCCATCCGTGGGCCCGGACAAAAAGTTATCTCATGCACCGGAAGATGGCAGGACGGAAGAGTGCCCGCAACACCCGAACAATTCAGCCAGTACATGAACGTGTTCCTCACACTACAAGGCTGGCATCCCACATCGTGGCGCCCCCTGCAACTACGAGGCATAACTCTTCCCACACCAGGCAGCCTCCTCCGATGCTTATGCCTACGCCCGAACAGTTCCAGTCCCTTGTTCAGCAGGTGACTCTCCTAACGGACCAGTACAAGAACCTAATGCAACAACCACCTCATCAGTTGCCCCAGCGAGAACCAAGCTTGGAAGCTGGCGATCCCGTACCTTCCTAACGTTATCCAACCCGCAATTCCTCAGATAGGCGGGCTCGTCATTCCAATACAAGACAAACACCTTCAGACGGTTCTCATCGCCACAGGACTCGCTCACGTTCGCTCAGCCGACAACGAACTAAGAATGACCCCAATGGTCGAACCAAACCTCGGCTTCGTAGGAGAAGCCCAGAAAGTCATTCAGGTTCAATCACGAGTCCCACCGTACAAAACGATGCCGAGAAGAATGACAGATCGCCTAAAAAAGTCAGTACCATTCTGCAAAAGTTCGAAGAAATTGACAGCAAGATCGCGGAACTAGCCAAAGGCCGTAACCTGTCTGCCCACAAACCATTTGCCAGCAAGCCACCCTTTACAGAAAGAGTCCTGAATGCGCCAACTCCTCGAGGGTTCAAGATGCCTCCCATCCCGCAATGCGACGGAACTTCGGACCCCATTGATCACTTGGAGACATTTAGAACGGTAATGCTTTTACACGATGCCTCAGATGGCTTCATTTGTAGGGCGTTGAGTAGCTAGGGACTGGTACTCCAGACTGAAGCTGGGCTCCATTGACACTTTTGAAGAATTCGTGGATAATCTGGTCCGACAATTCATGAGCAGCCGAAGGCCCCGAAAAACTACTGCGTCCCTATTGGCCATGAGGCAAGAGAACAACGAATCTCTTAAAGCCTTTGTAGGTCGGTTCAATAGGGAAGCTTTACAGTTGCCAAGTTTGGATCCATCCGCCGCCATGAACGCTCTGCCCACCGGGGCCCGATCCAATGATTTCAGACGATCAATCGCTCGGAAAAACCCGTCGTCCCTGGCAGACCTCATGACGGAGGCAAAAGAATACATTTCGGTAGAAGAGACTCTGGCCGCACTAAACGTAAGTCGGGGGGGGGGGGGGGGGGGGGGGGGTACAGCCGATGGGAAAAAGAAGGGCCTGGAAGAAGAAAGAAACCTCACGAGGCAACGTCGGGAAGACCGACCGCAAAGGAGGGAGGAGAATTACACTCCGCTCAACAACTCGAGGGCTCGGATACTGTCGGGAATCAGAGAAGAAGATTTCCTTAGGTGGCCAGTAAAAATGCAATCCAAAGGAAACAAGAGGGACAATTCAAAATATTGCCGATTTCATAAAGATCACGACCATGACACTGACGAATGCCACCAACTAAAAGAAGAAATTGAATTGCTGATACAGAGAGGATACCTCAAACGCTACATGTGAGGGGACAAGCGTGACAGGAAGGTGGGTAGAAACCGTAGCCGTCAAGGTCGAAGGAGCCGGCATCGATCCCGATCTCCGAAAATCCGCAATGTATCGACCGCCCCGAGAAGTCCACCAACTGAGAGACACCGTGTTCAACCCACAGGGGTCATAAACACGATTATAGGTGGACCGACGGCCGGAGAAACTTCGTCATTCGCTAGGAAGGCCTACGCCCGACAAATCAACTCAGTCCACATTTCTACAAAAAAGCGAAGAGTCGAAAACGAGATAACGTTCTCAGAAGACGATCTCGATAATCTCATATTACCACACGACGATGTTTTGGCCATCACCATGCTAATGGCCAACTGGGAGTTGAAGACAATCCTGGTAGACAATGAAGCTCGGCTGATATCCTATACTACCACGCATTCAAACAGATGTTTATTGGGGAAGACCGTCTCAAGCTAGCCAACTCAGACCTATTTGGATTCTCCGGAGAAATCATCAAACTAGAGGGGTCGATCGAACTCCCAGTCCTCGTGGGGGAACCACCCCTGCGGGCGTTCGCCATGGTTACTTTCCTGGTGGTGAGGGCCACGTCGGCCTACAACGCCATCCTTGGAAGACCTGGGCAAAATCTCCTCCGGGCCATTGCGTCCGCGTATCACCAGAAAGCAAAGTTCATAACGCCAGGAGGCTTAGGAGAAGTCCTAGGAGACCAGCCCCAATCAACGGAGTGCTATGTCACAGCACTAAACGGAAAGGGGGCAACCGAGATGCTACCAATCGAATTACTAGATCTCAGAGATGATACCTAGATCGTCACCAACGAAGCACCCGAAGATCTCGTATATGTTCCTTTGTAAGATCATAATGAAGATAAGGTACTTTGAATCGGATCGTCCTTGAACGATCGCTTGAAAGAGGAGCTGGTCCAGTTCCTGAGGGAGAACGCGAACGTCTTCGCTTGGACTCCCACTGACATGCCAGGAATAAACCCAGAGGTCAGCGTACACAAACTCAGCTTTGACGCGACCTGTAAACCAGTGAAACAAAGGAGAAGGCACTTCGCCCCAGAAAGACAACAAGCCATTAGAGAAGAAGTTGAGAAACTGCTAAAAGCAGAATTCATCTAAGAAATCAGATATCCCGATTGGCTAGCTAACGTGGTCATGGTGAAAAAGGGCAAACAGGAAGTGGAGGATTTGCATAAACTTCACTGACCTAAACAAGGCATGCCCAAAGGATAGCTACCCTCTCCCCAAAATAGATCAACTCATAGATGCCACCTCCGGACACGAATTGTTAATTTTCATGGACGCCTTCTCGGGCTATAACCAAATCTGCATGTACGAGGCAGACATTCCTAAAACGTCATTCATAAGAGATCAGGGAACCTACTGCTATAGGGTCATACCCTTCAGCCTAAAAAATGCAGGGGCCTGTGGGAGCCGGTTTTTTCCCTTGTTTGCGTAGGATGACATGGGATCACCACAATCGGGTACTAAAGGGGGTGTTATTTGATTTGCGCATCTTGCGAACTCAGGACCATAGTCCTAACTTCGCAAGTTAGAGAAACTTAGAATCACCGCCTAGGTTTAGGGCCTAGGACCCGTATCTACGCTTCCAAGGAAACGAGTAACGACTCGAATTTCATTGGAAGAATAGTAATCAGGGGTTCCTTTGCTCTGGGCCTAGAACCTTATATTTTACTCTGTTTGCTTAAGGCATGATCCTTACCGATATCTGGGTAAGGGTTGTGGTTACAATCGGGGAAGGGGTTGGGCACCCCTTTTGCCCGAATTAATCCGGTCTCTTAACTTAGATTGACATTTTGGAAGGATTTGAGATGAAATAAATTGATTTTATTTCCTTTGTTAGATTATGCTTAATTCCGAATATAAATGAAGTAGATTTATAAAAGAAATAAAAAATAAGCGATAGTTAACCTGATTAGCATTGTAAGTTGCTTACGGAAGATCTAGACATCGCAACTTACTCACAATGCGGGTTAACTTAAATTAAACGGAAAATGACTGTACAGAAGGTAAGAGTAAGGGAAAGGGGTTTATATCATAAGCGCTCGGCCGAACGGAACGAGATTATGACGTCACCACCTCGTACCTTTGTAAAGGAAATTACAGAAAGCTGTAAATTGCAGAAAGTAAAAGAAAGGCAGAGGGGTTTATATCATAAGCGCTCGGCCGAATGGAACGAGATTATGACGTCACCACCACGTACCTTACTTCGTAAAGGAAATTACGGAAAACTGTAAATTGCAGAAAGTAAAAGAAAGGCAGAGGGGTTTATATTATAAGCGCTCGGCCTAACGGAACGAGATTATGACGTCACCACCTCGTACCTTACTTTGTAATGTAAAAGTACAGAGAGCAGTAAGTGCTGGAATTAGTAAAAGGCAGGTAGAGGGGCTTGACACCAAAAACCTGGGGGCTAGATGAGCCGGAGGTCTTATGATGAAACCCACGCTACCAATTTCGTAAATACACAAGAAATAAATTTCAGAAAGTAGTAAAGTGGCAGGTTGAGGGGCTTGACATCACGAATGATGAAACCCACCCATACCTGTTTTGTAAATACACAACTGGAAGTAAATTGCGGAAGGTAGTAAAGTGGCAGGTTGAGGTGCTTGACATCACGAATGATGAAACCCACCCATACCCGTTTTGTAAATACCCAACTGAAAGGTAAATGAATTACATCTTTACATTTTTTAGGATTTTATCTTACCACTTGGAAAGGTGGGCGGCGTAACCGCGCTTGATGGAAAGGGGCCTCTGCAACTGCGGAGAAATCGGCGGCGTAACGACGTTGTATAACTGAATCGCCTCTGAGTTTGTCGCGATTTCGGCAAAACAAAGGCGCTGCTATTGAAAAGCAACTCGTAGTTATGCGAAATTCGGCAGAACAACGGCGCAAAAAAGAGGATGTCACTCCGAACCTTAGGAATTTCAGCGGAGTGCCAACGCCCAATGAGAGCTACATAGTGTTTCTCTACTTTCTCTCTGCTAAAAAGCAAGTTAACTAGGGTTTTTTTAATTTCAGCAGAGCTACATAGTGTTTCTCTACTTTCTCTCTGCTAAAAAGCAAGCTAACTAGGGTTTTTTTTAATTTCAATAGGGGTTTGGGGCTTCAGTAATACACCCAAGCATGGTTATGTCTCACCTTGGAAATACACCCAATCAGGGTTTTATGACCAATCACACAAAGGGGGGGGGACAGAAAACCACCCAAAATGTGGCCCCACCTTGTTCCTGTGCTCTAGCGCAGAAACCATTTCCTCTATACGGTGCCCGACCGTCACCCTTGATATTTGATCTAACAGCTACCCACTTTTTAAGAGGCTGCTGTTGGATCAAATATCAAGGGTGGTACTTTTGAAGTACCACCTTCACGGGACTTGACGGTCGGGCATCATATATATATATATATATATATATATATGGGGAAAGTGATTGTGAGCGGCCCCTCATATAAGCTTATATGAGGTGACCCGTCCAGGAGCTTTTTGAAGTGAGAGAAAATGATGTCTGCTATCTTTGCACTATCTGTACTTGTGCTTCCATCTTTTTTAATACCCGTAATTCCATTTATGTTTTTCTTGAGTTGACAATAGAGTAGAAGAAAGCTATATTTGTGTCCCCCATATTCAACCAATCCTATCCCGACTTTTGCCTTGCCATGGATTCTTCTAGTGTTGCTGTTTTTAATAGCTCATCTCTGGTTTTTCCTTTTTCTTCTATTAGGTCTCTGTCCACTGGAGAGTTGATTAGTGATGTTTGGACTTCATCCGACATGTTCTTGAGTTCTAGAAGCCTTTTATCAATTCTGCCGAATGTCTCCTTATTCCATTTCTTTTTTTTTTAAAAGTGATAAATATATTCATACTAGCAAAGTTTACAATGAAGACCACTAGTCCCACCAGATTTACATTGTATGAATTGCCAAGGAGCATTCTCCTTGGCCCAAGAGAAAAAACCCATTACCCCTTACATTACCCAATAACCTCAGTTGAATCGAATCCAACAAAAACTGCCATATTGTGGAGCCCACCAAGTCAATATCATAACCTGCCACGTCACACAAAATTCTCCACCACATTCCGAATTCGATTTTCAATAATCCCGCTCGAAAGCCCAGAGCTATCGTGCACCCCTTACTGTGCACGATAGCCAACCACCTAACAACATCGTCGGATCTCCGGCGGCCTCCACCTTGTCCTACTACCAATCACCGGCGGGCCAACCTCCCCGCCAACAACCACCTCCATTTCCACTGTTTACCACCTCCAGCCCCTACTACATCTCCTCCACAAAAGACATCTCCGCCGGGAGTGTCTCAGCCATCGCCACCGTGATCAAGCATTCGGCAATCTCCTTTGGCGCTGGCTACCACGTCCGTCCTCAGGCCACCAGTCACGATCTTGATTCTGAAAACCACAGCATCCTACTGCCAAGCCCAGGAACCCCATTGCTAATCCGGCAATCCACGGCCTCGCTCCACCTATAGCCGGCCTTCCACAACTCGGATCCAGCAACCCACGGCTTCCGGCAACCTCCATGGTTTTCCTTGGCTCCAAATCCAGCTCACTGCCTCCACGGCTCCAGATCCGGCCTCCACGGCCCCAGATCTAGCCACCACGGAAGAGCCATGCTCCAGATTCGACCTCCACGGCTCCTCTTTTGCCAGCAATGGGGAGAGACGAGAAAGAGAGGGCAAGACTCAAATACAGAGGAAGAGAGGGAGACAACCAGTAATGGGGAAAGACGAGAAGAGGGCAAGACTAAAAAAAACAGAGGGAGAGAGAGAGAGAGAGAAAGAGGAGTGAGAGAGGGAGGGAGGGAGGGAGGGAGAGAGAGAGAGAGAGAGGGCCACGAGAGAGAGGGACCGCCTCCCCCCCAAATGGGAGACGGAAGGGAGAGCTCCTTGTTTCATTTCTTGATTTGATGTTTTGCTTCTTTCAACTTTTGTCTGTACATTGGGTTTCCTTTCACCTTGATACTAGGGGTGTTCAATCGGTTATAACCGAACCGAAATAACCAAAATAATTTCGGTTATCAAATTTCGGAAACCGAAACCGAAACCGAACCGATTAAAAATTCGGTTATTCGGTTATAATCAAATAACCAAATAGTGATAGAAAAAGACAAAAAAATCTATTTGGACGGTTTGATCGGAGGGCTATATCAATCTATCGAAACGGTTTTTTAGGCACAACCTATTGAAGTTGTGATCAATCAAATGGACGGTTTGGATCATCCTACGGAGTGCCCATACACCATTTTTTGAAAAAATAATTTTTATTTTTGGTTAATTTCGGCTATTCGGTTAATCGATTTGTTTTTCCGAGATAACCGAATAACCGAATTAACCAAAAATAAAAACTGAAACCGAACCGAATTAGTAAAAAACCGAACCGAACTGACCGAATCAATTCGGTTCGATTATTTGGTTTTAACCGAATAATGAACACCCCTACTTGATACTCCATGCTTTCTCAACAATAGGGTAGAGAGATGTTTTCCATACACATTAAATAATTTAAATGGTTTTGGTCCAAGTGTTTTATGATCATTGGTGGATACTATTATCAATGCATGATCTGATATCCCATGATCTCTGTATTTTACAAATGAGAGGGGAAACTCTTGCAACCAGTCAGTATTCACCGGGGCTCTGTCTAGTATGGAGTATTTTCTTTATTCTTTCCCTCTGTTGTTCTATTGAAGGATGTGTCCCAAAGATTTGAGATCTAATAAGGAGAAATTATCAATGCAGTGATTGAAATCATCCATATCATTTTGGCATGGATCAACCCCTTTGACCTTTTCATTTGGAAATCATATGACATTGAAGTCCCCCGAGACAATCCACGGCTTAGAGATATTTCGAGCAATACAACCTAGATATTCCCAAAGTTGTCGCCGCTCCCCTCCATAGTTGTGTGTGTATGTACTAGTCATGTGGATTATCTGCTCTGTTTAACTTCACAGTGAATATGCTGAGTGGAATCTGAGATGATTTTGCCACATTCAACATCCGGATTACAGACAATCCAGATTTTTCTTCTGTATACATGAGCATAATTCACATATTTTTGTGCGATGGATTGTGTGTGTATTATGAGTGTGTGTGTGTGTGAATTATGTGAATTATGCTCATAATTCACACACAATTGCCAATTGCCAATTACACACACAATCCATCACAGAAAAATATGTGAATTATGCTCATGTATCTAGAAGAAAAATCTGGATTGTCTGCAATCCGGATGTTGAATGTGGTAAAATCATCTCAGATTCCACTCAGCATATTCACTGTGAAGTTAAACAAAGCAGATAATCCACATGACTGGTATATACACACACAACTATGGAGGGGAGCGGCGACAACTTTGGGAATATCTAGGTTGTATTGCTCGAAATATCTCTAAGCCGTGGATTGTCTCGGGGGACTTCAATGTCATATGATTTCCAAATGAAAAGGTCAAAGGGGTTGATCCATGCCAAAATGATATGGATGATTTCAATCACTGCATTGATAATTTCTCCTTATCAGATCTCAAATCTTCGGGACACATCCTTCAATAGAACAACAGAGGGAAAGAATAAAGAAAATACTCCATACTAGACAGAGCCCCGGTGAATACTGACTGGTTGCAAGAGTTTCCCCTCTCATTTGCATAATACAGATATCATGGGATATCAGATCATGCATTGATAATATTATCCACCAATGATCATAAAACACTTGGACCAAAACCATTTAAATTATTTAATGTGTATGGAAAACATCTCTCTACCCTATTGTAGAGAAAGCATGAAGTATCAAGTAGGGGTGTTCATTATTCGGTTATAACCGAACCGAATTGATTCGGTCGGTTCGGGTCAGTTTTTTGCTAATTCGGTTCGGTTTCGGTTTTATTTTTTGGTTAATTCGGTTATTCGGTTTCGATTATCTCAAAAAAAAAATTGGTTAACCGAATAACCAAAAATAAAAATTATTTTTTCAAAAAATGGTGTATGGGCACTCCGTAGGATGATCCAAACCGTCCATTTGATTGATCACAACTTCCATTGGTTGTGCCTAAAAAACCATGTCGATAGATTGATATAGCTCTCCGATCAAACCGTCCAAATAGATATTTTTGTCTTTTTCTATCACTATTCGGCTATAACTGAATTTTTAATCGGTTCGGTTTCGGTTTCCGAAATTTGATAACCAAAATTATTTCGGTTCGGTTATAGCCGATTGAACACCCCTAGTATCAAGGTGAAAGGAAACCCAATGTACAGACAAAAGTTGAAAGAAGCAAAAACATCAAATCAAGAAATGGAAGAAGGAGCACTCTCTTCCGTCACCCTTTTGGGAGGGAGGCGGTCCCTCTCTCTCCTCGCCCTCTCTCTCTCTCTCTCTCTCTCTCTCTCTCTCTCTCTCTCTCTCTCTCTCTCTCCTCTCTCTCGTTCGTCTCCCTCTCTCTCGCCTCCCTCTCTCCCCCCCTCTCTCTCCGTCTCTTGTCCTTTTCTCTCTCTGGTCTCCCTCACTCTCTCTCTCTCTCATCTCTTTTCCTCCCTCTCTCCCTCCCTTTCGTCTCCCTCTCTCTCTCTCTCATCTCCCTCTCTTCTTTTGTTTTTTTAGTTTCGCCCTCTCTTTTTCATCTTTCCTCATTACTAGTTGTCTCCCTCTCTTCCTCTGTATTTGAGTCTTGCCCTCTCTTTCTCGTCTCTCCCCATTGCTGGCAAAAGAGGAGCCGTGGAGGCCGAATCTGGAGCATGGCTTTTCCGTGGTGGCTAGATCTGGGGCTGTGAAGGCCGGATCTGGAGCCGTGGAGGTAGTGAGCTAGATTTGGAGCCAAGGAAAACCATGGAGGTTGCCGGAGGCCATGGGTTGCTGGATCCGAGTTGTGGAAGGCCGGCTATAGGTGGAGCGAGGCCGTGAATTGCTGGATTAGCAATGGGGTTCCTAGGCTTGGCTGTAGGATGCTGTGGTTTTCAGAATCAAGATCGTGGCTGGTGGCCTGAGGACGGACGTGGTGGCCGGCGGCAAAGGAGGTTGCCGAATGCTTGATGACAGTGGCGATGGCTGAGACACTCCTGGCGGAGATGTCTTTTGTGGAGGAGATGTAGGAAGGGTTGGAGGTGGTTGTTGGCGGAGAGGTTGGCTCGCCGGTGATTGGTAGTAGGACCAGGTGGAGGCCGCCAGAGATCCGACGATGTTGTTAGGTGGTTGGTTATCGTGCACGGTAAGGGGTGCATGATAGCTTTGGGCATTCGAGCGGGATTATTGAAAATCGAATTCGGAATGTGGTGGAGAATTTTGTGTGACTTGGCAAGTCACGATATTGACTTGGTTGGCTCCACAATATGGCAGTTTTTGTTGGATTCGATTCAACTGAGGTTATTGGGTAATGTAAGTGGTAATGGGTTTTTACTCTTGGGCCAAGGAGAATGCTCCTTGGCAATTCATACTATGTAAATCTGGTGGGACTACTGGTCTCCATTGTAAACTTTGCTGGTATGAATATATTTGTCAATTTAAAAAAAAAGAAATGGAATAAGGAGACATTCAGCAGAAGTTGATAAAAGGCTTCTAGAACTCAAGAACATGTCGGATGAAGTCCAAACATCACTAATCAACTCTCTAGTGGAGAGAGACCTAATAGAAGAAAAAGGAAAAACTAGAGATGAGCTATTAAAAACAGCAACACTAGAAGAATCCATGGCAAGGCAAAAGTCGGGATAGGATTGGTTGAATATGGGGGACACAAATACAGCTTTCTTCTACTATGTTGTAAACTCAAGAAAAAACATAAATGGAATTACGGGTATTAAAAAAGAAGATGGAAGCACAAGTACAGATAGTGCAAAGATAGCAGACATCATTTCCTCTCACTTCAAAATGCTCCCGGAGGTGTCACCTCATATAAGCTTATATGAGGGGCCGCTCACAATCACTTTCCCCATATATTTCTCATATATATATGAGAAATTATATGATGCCCGACCGTCAAGTCCCGTGAAGGTGGTACTTCAAAAGTACCACCCTTGATATTTGATCCAACAACAGTCTCTTAAAAAGTGGGTAGTTGTTAGATCAAATATCAAGGGGTGACGGTTGGGCACCGTATAGAGGAAATGGTTTCTGCGCTCGAGCACAGAAACAAGGTGGGGCCACATTTTGGGTGGGTTTTCTCTCCCCCCTTTGTGTGATTTGTCATAGAACCCTGCTTGGGTGTATTTCCAAGGTGAGACATATTACCATGCTTGGGTGTATTACTGAAACCCCAAACCCCTATTGAAATTAAAAAAAACCCTAGTTAGATTGCTTTTTAGCAGAGAGAAAGTAGAGAAACACTATGTAGCTCTCACTGGGCGTTGGCACTCCGCCGAAATTCTGAAAGTTCGGAGTGACACCCTCTCTTTGGGCCGTTGTTTTGCCGAATTTCGCAGAACTACGAGCTGCTTCTCAATAGCAGCGCCTTTGTTCAGCCGAAATCTCGACAAACTCGGAGGAATTCATTTACCTTTCAGTTGATGTAAAACTCTAAAAAAAAGTGAAGATGTAATTCGTTTACCTTTCAGTTGTGTATTTACAAAACGGGTATGGGTGGGTTTCATCATTCGTGATGTCAAGCCCCTCAACCTGCCACTTTACTACCTTCCGCAATTTACTTCCAGTTGTGTATTTACAAAACGGGTATGGGTGGGTTTCATCATTCGTGATGTCAAGCCCCTCAACCTGCCACTTAACTATTTTCTGAAATTTATTTCTTGTGTATTTACGAAATTGGTAGCGTGGGTTTCATCATAAGACCTCCGGCTCATCTAGCCCCCAGGTTTTTGGTGTCAAGGCCCTCTACCTGCCTTTTACTAATTCCAGCACTTACTGCTTTCTGTACTTTTACATTACAAAGTAAGGTACGAGGTGGTGACATCATAAACTCGTTCCGTTAGGCCGAGCGCTTATAATATAAACCCCTCTGCCTTTCTTTTACTTTCTGCAATTTACAGCTTTCTGTAATTTCCTTTACAAAGGTACAAGGTGGTGACGTCATAATCTTGTTCCGTTCGGCCGAGCTCTTATGATATAAACCCCTCTGCCTTTCTTTTACTTTCTGCAATTTACAGCTTTCTGTAATTTCCTTTACAAAGTAAGGTACGAGGTGGTGACGTCATAATCTCGTTCCGTTCGGCCGAGCGCTTATAATATAAACCCCTTTGCCTTACTCTTACCTTCTGTACAGTCATTTTCCGTTTAATTTAAGTTAACCCGCATTGTGAGTAAGTTGCGATGTCTAGATCTTCTGTAAGCAACTTACATTGCCAATCAGGTTAACTATCGCTTATTTGCGATTTCTTTTATAAATCCACTTCATTTATATATTCAGAATTAAGCATAATCTAACAAAGGAAATAAAATCAATTTATTTCATCTCAAATCCTTCCAAAATGCCAATCTAAGTTAAGAGACCGGATTAATCCAGGCAAAAGGGGAGCCTAATACCTTCCCCGATTGTAACCACAACCCTTACCCAGATATCTGTAAGGACCAAGCCTTAAGCAAACGGCGTAAAATATAAGGTTCTAGGCCCAGAGGAAAGGAACCCCTGATTACTATTCTTCCAATGAAATTCGAGTCGTTACTCGTTTCCTTGGAAGCGTAGATACGGGTCCTAGGCCCTAATCTAGGTGGCGACTCTAAGTTTCTCTAACTTGCGAAGTTAAGACTACGGTCATGAGTTCGCACGATGCGCAGATCAAATAACACCCCCTTTAGTACCCGATTGTGGTGATCCCATGTCATCCCGCGCAAACACGGGAAAAAACCGGCTCCCACAGGCCCCTGCATTTTTTAGGCCGAAGGGCATGACCCTATAGCAGTAGGTTCCCTGATCTGTTATGAATGATGTTTTAGGAATGTCTGCCTCGTACATGCAGATTTGGTTATAGCTTGAGAAGGCGTCCATGAAACTTAACAATTCGTGCCCGGAGGTGGCATCTATGAGTTGATCTATTTTGGGGAGAGGGTAGCTATCCTTTGGGCATGCCTTGTTTAGGTCAGTGAAGTTTATGCAAATCCTCCACTTCCTGTTTGCCCTTTTTCACCATGACCACGTTAGCTAGCCAATCGGGATATCTGATTTCTTGGATGAATTCTGCTTTTAGCAATTTCTCAACTTCTTCTCTAATGGCTTGTTGTATTTCTTGGGCGAAGTGCCTTCTCCTTTGTTTCACTGGTTTACATGGGTCGCGTCTACACTGAGTTTGTGTACGCTGACCTCTGGGTTTATTCCTGGTATGTCAGCGGGAGTCCACGCGAAGACGTTCGCGTTCTCCCTCAGGAACTGGACCAGCTCCTCTTTCAAGCGATCGTTCAAGGACGATCCGATTCGAACTACCTTATCTTCATTATGATCATACAAAGGAACAGATACGAGATCTTCGGATGCTTCGTTGGTGACGATCTAGGTATCATCTCTGAGATCTAGTAATTCGATTGGTAGCGTCTCGGTTGCCCCCTTTCCATTTAGTGCTGTGACATAGCACTCCGTTGATTGGGGTTGGTCTCCTAGGACTTCATTTTCTGGAGATACGCGGACGCAACGGCCCGGAGGAGGTTTTGCCCAGGTCTTCCAAGGATGGCATTGTAGGCCGACGTGGCCCTCACCACCAGGAAAGTAACCATGGCGAACGCCCGCAGGGGTGGTTCCCCTACGAGGACAGGGAGTTCGATCGACCCCTCTACTTTGACGATTTCTCCGAAGAATCCAAATAGGTCTGAATTGGCTAGCTTGAGACGGTTTTCCCCAATAAGCATCTGTTTGAATGCGTGGAAGTATAGGATATCAGCCGAGCTTCCATTGTCTACCAGGATTTTCTTCAACTCCCAGCTGGCCACTAGCATGGTGATGGCCAAAGCGTCGTCGTGTGGTAATTTGAGATTATCGAGATCGGCATCTGAGAACGTTATCTCGTTTTCGACTCTTCGCTTCTATGTAGAAATGTGGACTGAGTTGATTTGTCGGGCGTTGGCCTTCCTAGCGGATTACGAAGTCCCTCCGGCCGCCTGTCCACGTATAATCGTGTTTATGACCCCTGTGGGTTGAACACGGTGTCTCTCAGTTGGTGGACTTCTCGGGTCGGTCAATACATTGCGGATTTTCAGAGATCGGGATCGATGCGGGCTCCTTCGACCTTGAGGGCTACGGTTTCTTCCCTCCTTCGTGTCACGCTCGTCCCCTTTCATGTAGCGTTTGTCCTCTCTCTCTATCAGCAATTCAATTTCTTCTTTTAGTTGGTGGCATTCGTCATTGTCATGGCCGTGGTCTTTATGAAATCGACAATATTTTGATTTGTCCCTCTTGTTTCCTTTGGATTGCATTTTTACTAGCCACCTAAGGAAATCTTCTTCTCTGATTGCCGACAGTTTCCGAGCCTTCGAGGTGTTGAGCGGAGTGTAATTCTCCTCCCTCCTTTGCAGTCGGTCTTCCCGACGTTGCCTCGCGGGGTTTCTTTCTTCTTCCGGGCCCTTCTTTTTTCCATCGGATGTATCCCCCTGACTTACGTTTAGTGCGGCCAGAGTCTCTTCTACTGAAATGTATTCTTCTGCCCCCGTCATGAGGTCTGCCAGGGACGGACGACGAGTTTTTCCGAACGATTGATCGTCTGAAATCATTGGATCAGGCCCCAGTGGGCAGAGCGTTCATGGCGGCGGATGGATCCAAACTTGGCACCTGTAAAGCTTCCCTGTTGAACCGACCTACAAAGGCTTTAAGAGATTCGTTGTTCTCTTGCCTCATGGCCATTAGGGACGCATCAGTTTTTCGAGGCCTTCGGCTGCTCATGAATTGTTGGACTAGATTATCCCTGAATTCTTCAAAAGTGTCTATGGAACTTGGCTTCAATCTGGAGTACCAGTCCCTAGCTGCTCCTATGAGGGTCGTAGGGGACGCCCTACAAAGGAAGCCATCTGAGGCATCGTGTAAAAGCATTACTGTTCTAAATGTCTCCAAGTGATCAATGGGGTCCGAAGTTCCGTCGCATTGCGGGATGGGAGGCATCTTGAACCCTCGAGGAGTTGGCGCATTCAGGTCTTTCTGTAAAGGGTGGCTTGCTGGCGAATGGTTTGTGGGCAGACAGGTTACGGCCTTCGGCTAGTTCCGCGATCTTGCTGTCAATTTCTTCGAACTGTCGCAGAATGGTACTGACTTTTTTAGGCGATCTGTCGTTCTTCTCGGCATCGTTTTGTACGGTGGGACTCGTGATTGAACCTGAATAACTTTCTGGGCTTCTCCTACGAAGCCGAGGTTTGGTTCGGCCATTGGGGTCATTCTTAGTTCGTTGTCGGCTGAGCGAACGTGAGCGAGTCCTGTGGCGATGAGAACCGTCTGAAGGTGTTTGTCTTGTATTGGAATGACGAGCCCGCCTATCTGAGGAATTGCGGGTTGGCTAACGTTGGGAAGGTACGGGATTGCCAGCTTCCAAGCTTGGTTCTCGCCGGGGCAACTGATGAGGTGGTTGTTGCATTAGGTTCTTGTAGTGGTCCGTTAGGAGAGTCACCTGCTGAACAAGGGACGGAACTGTTCGGGCGTAGGCATAAGCATCGGAGGAGGCTGCCTGGGGTGGGAAGAGCTACGCCTCGTAGTTGCAGGGGGCGCCACGACGTGGGATGCCTGCCTTGTAGTGTGAGGAACGCGTTCATGTACTGGCTGAATTGTTCGGGTGTTGCGGGCACTCTTCCGTCCTGCCATCTTCCGGTGCATGGGATAGCTTTTTGTCCGGGCCCACGGATGGCGCCAATCTGTTGTGGTCAGAAAATTTATTAAGATGACGTTGGAAGAGCTATTACCATTGATGATGCAATGCTTATGTATTGTCTATGAACAATAAAAATTTCTCTCCCCTCCCTCGGGATTATCGCTATCTATTGGAAATTTGACACAGGGGGGACTAATAAAAGACATAATATCAGAGGGGTCAAGTGTTTGTTGGAAATGACAGAAGGGGGTCAAAATTTGGTTTTCGAAATTTCGTGGGACGAAAATGCCCCTCTGGCAGAAACAGTGAAATGACTTAGAAAAATTAAGAAATAAAACATTTATGGTTTCCCTCTTCTCTCTTCCCTCTTCTCTCCTCTCGTCTCTGTTAAATTTTTTTCGTCCTCTCCTCCCTCCGGCGATCTCTACGGCAATCACTCCGGCGATCTCGACCAAGGTGAAGTACGTATCAAACCTCGCATTTGAAGGAAACCCTACCTAGTACGTCGTTTCCTTCCCTTCCTTTATTCAATCTCATTTTTATTTATTTTTGAAGAGGAAAATCAGGTTGAGAGAGATGCAAAAGGGGGGGGGGTAAATCCTTTTTCATGCTATATGTTTTTTATTTTTTTCAGTTCATATACATGTCAGTTACTGCATTTCCTCCTACAGAGTAAAATAGTTGTAAATGCTTTTAAATGTTGTTTGTTGCTGCTAGGGTTTTATGTTTTACAATAATTTGTGAAATGGAGAAACGTTCTGCTGTTTATTTATTCTAGGGTTTTATTTTGTACATTAATTTGTGAAATGGAGAGATGGGATTTCATTTCATATATGTGTATCCACCAACAGAGTAAAATAGAGTTGCATGCTACGGTATTTGTCGATGCTAGGGTTTAATTTTTGACGTTAATTTGTGGAATGGAGAAATGCAATTTCGTTTCATGTACATATGTTAATGCTAGGCTTTTAATTTTACAATTTGTGGAGTGGAGAAATGGGATTTCAAAAACACCTTCTTGAAAACCATGTAGAGCTCCCCTATATTGGCCTTGAAAACCCTCTTTTGATACTAGTAGCTGGAAACCCTTTTCTGTGAACTTGGGGACCATGTTGGGCAGTTGATGTCCCCTCTATGGGGACTTCTTCTAGGTACTATTAACCCCTTTTTTGTAGCTGAAACCCCATGACTTTCAACTTGACGACCATCTTCTGGATTTGATGGACCCTCCAAGGGTACTTCTTCTACCCCATTTGAGGGCCCATAATCCCTTCTCTAATACCATGCATAGCTCCCCTCTATTGCCCTTGAGAAGCCCCCCTTAGGTACTAATAACCCCCTTTTTTGTAGCTGAAAACCCATGACTTTCAACTTCAAGACTTTCTTCTGGATTTGATCGACCCTCCGAGGGTACTTCTTCTACCCCATTTGAGGGCCCATAATCCCTTCTCTAATACCATACATAGGTCCCCTTTGTTGCCCTTGAGAAGCCCCCCTTAGGTACTAATAACCCCTTCTTTGTAGCTGAAAACCCATGCCTTTCAACTTGAGCACCATCTTTGGATTTGCTGCACCCTCCAAGGGTACTTCTCCTACCCCATTTGAGGGCCCATAATCCCTTCTCTAATACCATCCATAGGTCCCCTCTATTGACCTTGAGAAGCCCCCCTTAGGTACTAGTAACCCCTTTTTTGTAGCTGAAAAGCCATGACTTTGAACTTCAGGACCATCTTTTGGATTTGATCGACCCTCCGAGGGTACTTCTTCTACCCCATTTGAGGGCCCATAATCCCTTCTCTAATACCATCCATAGGTCCCCTTTGTTGCCCTTGAGAAGCCCCCCTTAGGTACTAATAACCCCTTCTTTGTAGCTGAAAACCCATGCCTTTCAACTTGAGCACCATCTTTGGATTTGCTGCACCCTCCAAGGGTACTTCTCCTACCCCATTTGAGGGCCCATAATCCCTTCTCTAATACCATCCATAGGTCCCCTCTATTGGCCTTGAGAAGCCCCCCTTAGGTACTAATAACCCCTTCTTTGTAGCTGAAATCCCATGCCTTTGAACTTGAGGACCTTCTTCTGGATTTGATGGACCCTACGAGGGTACTTCTTCTACCCCATTTGAGGGCCCATAATCCCTTCTCTAATACCATCCATAGGTCCCCTCTGTTGCCCTTGAGAAGCCCCCCTTAGGTACTAATAACCCCTTCTTTGTAGCTGAAAACCCATGACTTTCAACTTCAGGACCATCTTCTGGATTTGATGGACCCTCCAAGGGTACTTCTTCTACCCCATTTGAGGGCCCATAATTCCTTCTCTAATACCATCCATAGGTCCCCTCTGTTGCCCTTGAGAAGCCCCCCTTAGGTACTAATAACCCCTTCTTTGTAGTTGAAAACCCATGCCTTTCAACTTGAGCACCATCTTTGGATTTGCTGCACCCTCCAAGGGTACTTCTCGTACCCCATTTGAGGGCCCATAATCCCTTCTCTAATACCATCCATAGGTCCCCTCTATTGGCCTTGAGAAGCCCCCCTTAGGTACTAATAACCGCTTCTTTGTAGCTGAAAACCCATGCCTTTCACCTTGAGGATCTTCTTCTGGATTTGCTGCACCCTCCAAGGGTACTTCTCCTACTCCATTTGAGGGCCCATAATCCATTCTCTAATACCATCCATAGGTCCCCTCTATTGGCCTTGAGAAGCCCCCCTTAGGTACTAATAACCCCTTCTTTGTAGCTGAAATCCCATGCCTTTGAACTTGAGGACCTTCTTCTGGATTTGATGGACCCTCCGAGGGTACTTCTTCTACCCCATTTGAGGGCCCATAATCCCTTCTCTAATACCATCCATAGGTCCCCTCTGTTGCCCTTGAGAAGCCCCCCTTAGGTACTAATAACCCCTTCTTTGTAGCTGAAAACCCATGACTTTCAACTTCAGGACCATCTTCTGGATTTGATGGACCCTCCAAGGGTACTTATTCTACCCCATTTGAGTGCCCATAATCCCTTCTCTAATACCATGCATAGCTCCCCTCGGTTGCCCTTGAGAAGCCCCCCTTAGGTACTAATAACCCCTTTTTGTAGCTGAAAACCCATGACTTTCAACTTGAGGACTTTCTTCTGGATTTGATGGACCCTCCAAGGGTACTTCTTCTACCCCATTTGAGTGCCCATAATCCCTTCTCTAATACCATGCATAGCTCCCCTCGGTTGCCCTTGAGAAGCCCCCCTTAGGTACTAATAACCCCTTCTTTGTAGCTGAAAACCCATGCCTTTCACCTTGAGGACCTTCTTCTGGATTTGATGGACCCTCCGAGGGTACTTCTTCTACCCCATTTGAGTGCCCATAATCCCTTCTCTAATACCATCCATAGGTCCCCTCTGTTGCCCTTGAGAAGCCCCCCTTATGTACTAATAACCCCTTTTTTGTAGCTGAAAACCCATGACTTTCAACTTCAAGACCATCTTCTGGATTTGATGGACCCTCCGAGGGTACTTCTTCTACCCCATTTGAGGGCCCATAATCCCTTCTCTAATACCATGCATAGCTCCCCTCTATTGCCCTTGAGAAGCCCCCCTTACATACTAATAACCCCTTTTTTGTAGCTGAAATAGAGTTGACTTTGAACTTCAGAACCTTCTTCTGCATTTATGCTAGGTTTTATTTTTTACGTTAATTTTTGGAATGGAGAAATGCGATTTCATTTCATGTACATATCAGTTACCGCATTTCCACCTACGGAGTAAAATAAATGCAAATGGTCGTCTGCTATTTGTTTATGCTAGGCTTTTATTTTTACAATAGGTGGAGTGGAGAAATGGGTTTTCAAAAACACCTTCTTCAATACCATGTAGAGGGCACAATTTATAGTTGCTGGGCC
The DNA here is from genome assembly GCF_043159265.1 of Tasmannia lanceolata. Lineage (NCBI taxonomy): Eukaryota > Viridiplantae > Streptophyta > Magnoliopsida > Canellales > Winteraceae > Tasmannia > Tasmannia lanceolata. The sequence goes on along the minus strand of NW_027518690.1, from coordinate 10,146,649 downwards.
TTCTTTAATACCATGTGGAGACCCATGTTCATTGTTGAAGCAGTCATGGTTCACTTGTTTTATCTTTGATTTCATTTATTAAATTATTGGTCCAATGGTGGTCATTGAATTCCAATACCTAGTGCTTATCTGCTTTGTTTCTCAAAAGGTCTGATGCTATAAGTTTTTTTTTAATGCATGTGAGCTAATACTCGCCTGATGCCCATGTGGATGAGAATTTTAACAGACCTCCTAATCTGTTTTGGGGGTTTGTCCTTGTTGTTGTGCTTTCAGAAAATTCATATAGAACACTGATCGTTGCACTTATTGGTTAGCTCTTTTATTTCTTGTTTGCTTTGCTTCATATCTAAGAAGCCAGACCTTAGAGGTTACAGACATGATACATATTTTCAGGTAAGTATGAGAATTGTAATAATTTTTGGTTTGCTTGGTAGCTTTTCTTCATAATAGTACTGATTGGGAATATGAGTTTATGCTATGGGTTGGATTTTATTGATTTTCTTGGTAATTTATTTTAGAGATGATGAGGACGAGATTTTTAATGATTGTCAATATAACTGAGTTTTTGGGTTATGAATTGATCTCGGTGATTTTGATTTGGTTGTTCATTGTTATATAGTTTTTATTCGGTCAGGAGCCATTCAAAGCCTTGAAAGATGGTGATGCGAAAAAGTGATAGAGTGAAAGTAACAAAGCCTCCAAGAAGGACAGAAAGGAGTTTAGAAGGGGAGGAGACGAAAACTGCAGCTGTGAAGAAGAGAGGAACAGATGTAAGTGTGTATGTTGTTAATTGTATCAATCATAGTAAGTTAATTCATTTACCACATATATTTTGGCGATGTAATTTGTTTTGCAGGCTCCATACGTCCCAGCACGATGTTCACCAGCTTCTTTCAAATCGGCAATGGACAGGATAAAGTTCAAGCCAGTCCATTTTCATGCCATAGAAAAGACTCTTTTCCGACATCTGTTTGGCATGGAGGACATTATCATGCACAAGCCTCTCATAAGAGCTATCCACGATAAGTGGACTCCCGGCACTAACATGTTCACGTTAGGGAGTATAAATGTCCCCTTCCTTCCAAGAGATGTGGCATTGGCATTAGGACTGCCACTTAGTGGAGAGCGAATGGACGTGGTGAGGGTTCTGTCATTCGACAGGACAAAACCATAACCTAAAGTGCCTGGCTGGCCATTTCCAGAGGCCAACGTCAAGCCATCGGTTATTGAGAATGAAATTACAGCATTAGTTAGAGAACGCAATAAAGTTTCGATAGAGAAGACAGTGAAATATGTTCTCCTGCATCTTTTTGCCTCTGTCCTTTTCACAAAAAGCGCACATCGAGCTGACGAGCTCTTCTGGCCCTACATCGACGACATAGGAAACATTGGCAACTATAACTGGGCGATGGCAGTGTATGACTGGCTCGTAGATTACCTAGACAGAGTCAGCAAGGGTGGCAGGTACCTTGGTGGCTGCTCGTTGGTAATTCAGGTAATTTGGACTCATGACATTTAATATTCTAACCGTGCTGTTTATAGTTTGATTAACATGGTGTTTCGTATGTATGCAGGTATGGTTATACGAGCATACCACATTTTGGATTCCCACCAATCCAACTGCTCGTCCACGTGTCCTTAAATGGGACTGGAAAGCAAACGAATCAAAGACATATCGATTAGTGGAGCAGAAGCAGATAAAGAAATCGGAGGTGAGATATGAAAAAATTGTTAACGTATATATCAATACTAGTATCTTGATAACTGACTATGCTTTTCAAAAATTCAGGTGGTGGTGACATTGAAAGTATCTCTGTTAGAGAAGTCACAGTACCTACAGGATGAGGTAATGCAGTCGAGCAGGACTATGTTGCGTACGTTATTTTATTTTACTTATTGATTTTTTAAATTTGATCATTGACTGTCATGTTTAAACATTAGGATGTTGATGAGACAATGGAAGTCGATAAGGAACAGTTGGAATCCGAGGGGATAGTTTTGGGAGTAGAAAGTGAAATGGAGAAAGGAAGTAGTGAAGATGAGTCGAAGCATATAAAATTTTTGGCGAGAGAGGGAGATGTAATTGATAGACAGTGGCAGATGATTAGAGCAGCATGGGAAGAAATAAGAAAAAGAGAGGAAGATGTTGGAAAAAGAGAGGAAGATGTCAGAAAGAAAGAGGAGGATTTGAAAAAAGGATGGGAGCGTATGCGGAGAACAAATGAAGAGACTGGGGGAAGAATGGAGGGGGTTGAGGTGGAGGGGGTTGAGGAGGAGAGGAAGGGCGAAAATGCATCTCAAGGTGCACGATTATCTTCGCAGCTGTGCGAGGATTGGACGGATTTAGCTGACCTTGGATGTGACATGGATGCAGCCGCCACCCTAATAGATGTATCGGCTCAGAACCCCAAGTCACATGAAGAAATATTCGGCACCACAGACGGGGTGATCCTTAACCCTTTACAACGATTGTTCGAAATGGAGGTGACCAAGGAAGGGGCACCATCTACTGAAGTTGAGATGAAAGTGAGTGGTGTAAGGGATGAGATGGTGGATGCCGAATTAGGGAGCATTGTGAGGGGTGTGAAGATGGATGGAAGGAGTAGGAAACCTGGGAGAGCCAGAAAAAGCCCCTACTATTCAGGGAAGACCCGAAAGAGGAGGCAGAAGGAAGGGAAGAAACAGGGGGAGGACCCCAACATACCTAAACCACCGCCCAAGAAGAAAGGGGATGACGGGAAGATGCGTAAGGGAAGGAGAACAACTCTGATAGAGAGACTTCTAAAGCATGATAAAAGGCAAGTAGATGTGAATTATATTATACCATGATTTAAGTTGATCAGAATTGAAAATTATTAACTAACAATTTAATACAATTTTGCAGTGATATCCTCATGGAAACGGATGATGTACACCTAATAGCTGAAGACCTACAACATCTTTGGAATGTCAGACAATACCTGACTGGCACTGTAAGTGTCATTTTTTATCATTAATTTCTACATTACTGTAGGGAATAATGTACATCTGACATTTACTTCTCTTCCTTGAAGATTGTCGATATATATGGGAAGCACGTGCAGTCCTCCAACGACGATGGGTTAGCAGATCCTACAATGGGGGGAATTGTCTTCGTTCCATCGGTGGTACATGTAAGTGTTATTTCTATCATCACACATTGAGGTTTACATAAGATTTTATCTGTAGTATCCCATTGAATTCCTTTTTTTATAGGGAACTCTTACTGCAGTAGGGACCGAAGTCACTGAGGTCCAGAGGGTAGAAAAGTGGAGGACAGCGAAAGACGCTCTGCACAGTAGACTTATAACTCCTAAAACCAAAAATCTCAACATCGGAGGCTCCTCCCAAGTTGAAGACCCCGAATACGTTCGTGAAGAAGTTCCCGACGAAGAAGGGCCTTCACGGAAGAAGTCCAAGGCCAAGGCTGTGGCTGCCGAGGTTGTGGCCAAGTCCTATTTCACTGGGGATAAGGCGAAGAAACTTTGGGACGACGTCGGCACTAGGCGCGTCCTGACCGGTAGGTACATTGATCCCCCTGTCCTTGAAAATTTTGATTTAAAGGCCAAATTTGATGCTCTTCATTGGACACCCATCCTTCACATTAACGAACCCGTTTACCCTCGATTGGTGCGTCTCTTCTATGCCAATCTCACCATTTCCCCTTCCTTCTTCAAAATCGAATCTAAGGTCAAGAAAACTGTCATCAAACTCACCTATCAGACTTTTGCCACAATATTTGGGATTAGCCATGAGGGCCTCTTACACTATTTTTGGCCGGACGATGGGACGCATGAACTTGATGATATTGATCATGACACTGTCTATGGGCGGATAACACGGCGCTACCACCCTAATATGCCCGTACAATCTGCCGACCTCATTCCGGTTGCGCGCGTGCTCCATAACTTCATGTACCACATCTTCATACCTCGTGGTGGGATGCGTGAAGCCGTAAGACCCTTAGAGGCATATATTATCTACAGCATCCTAGAGGGCCGCCAACTTTGTCTGCCATATATCATGTTTCGCTTCATGTTTCAGACCCCGAACGCTACCGATCTTCCTTGCCATATGGCATGATTCTCACCCGTGTCTTCCGGCACTTCGGCATCACCTTGGATGGAGAGATGACCATGACTCCTACTGCCCCGTTTGATGTTCCGACCTTTAACCGCATGGCTCTTAATGAAGCAGCGATTGACATCGATGTTCACGATGGAGGAGGCTACGAAGCCGAGGACCAGCCTGCACCGGCACCTCAGCCTTCAGAAGATACATCTCAGTTCTGCACTCGCCAGGATTTGGCTCACATGCAGGAGGCCATTGAGCGATCCATGGCCTCTCAGTTTCAGCAGTTGTCTACCCATGTCGACTCTGCGATTTCGACTCGCTTCCACACCATAACTTCCCACTTTGATGACCAGTGGGCCGCCTATTATCGCTACATCTCCAGTGGTCAGTGGGGCCAGGCGCCGGGCAGTTCTTCTCATCACCCACCGCCTCTTTCGGAGCAGTAGATGGCTCTAGTTCTCTGATGATGGATCCTGTCTTGTTCAGATTTTTTTATATATTAGCCTTATCTATATGTTTCTATAGTGTTTGGATTATCAGTTGGTTGTATGGATCATATTTAGGTAGTTGCTTGGATAGTCAGTTGGATCTTTTTGGGATGTATTCCGTTTTATATAATTCTGTCACTGTTATGATGTGTCCTGGATGCTATGTCCTTTGAGTGGTTGTATGCACTTTCATTGGCTCACACCTACTCTCTTTCCTTTTGTTCCACCTTTTTTGGTGATGACAAAAGGGGGAGAATATTTGAGCTCCCAAGTCATAATAATATGCATATATTAAGGGGGAGTAAAGCTCTATGCTCCATTTTTTTGGGACATCAATGCCCATGAAACGAACAAAAAGGTCAATAAATAAAGGTTGCAAAATGACAAACTTTATTTCGCCCTTTCTTACCAGCAGGGAAAAGCTTTTTGCAAACTTTTTTGCAAAATGACAAACTTTTTGCAAAATGAACAAAAAGGTCATATATATATATATATATATATATATACAACCAATTTAATTTTCCAGTTCTTGAATTTTTTTACCAGCAGGGAAAAGCTTATTTTAACAATGCTTGCAAGGTAGAACTCATTCGAGCTTCAGAAAACTGGGCAGCCTTCAACTATGACAACCCATTCCACCTTAAGAAAACAGGGTTTCCCTCCAAAAATTACAGTATACCAGTAATTACAGTATACCATTAATTACAGTATAACAAAGAATACAGTATTCCACCTTCAAAAAATTGGGTTTCCCTCATAAAACTGGGCAGCCTTCAACTATGCACACCACTAATTACAGTATACCATTAATTACAGTATAACAAAAAATAGAGTATTCCACCTTCAAAAAATTGGGTTTCCCTCATAAAACTGGGCAGCCTTCAACTATGCACACCACTAATTACAGTATACCATTAATTACAGTATAACAAAAAATAGAGTATTCCACCTTCAAAAAATTGGGTTCTCCTCAGAAAACTTGCCAGCCTTCAACTATGCACACCACTAATTACAGTATACCAAAAAAGGGTTTCCCTCAAAAAATTATTATATACAGCAACTAATTACTGTGCACACTTTCAATTAATCCACTTCTCCTCCTTCATCCAACTGGAGCCTCCAATGCATTCTCTGCGGAATAATTACGTGAAAAAAGGAGCTGCACAAGGTACACCCGACCTACAACACCACCACCACACCGAATAAGTATGGAATCGGGGATGTTCTATACTACTTATTGACCTCAATATATTACGTATCATGTACCTATTGAAAACGGGGGCAGAGGGTCCAATGGAAGATTCATCAGGGAGTTGTCTCTCCATGGGAGGTTCTCTGCAAGTCCTTTTGTTGTGGCCTAGTTTTCCACAGATCGTACATTTGCGATGCACTCCACTCTGCAATTCGCGGTCAGATCTTCTCGTTCGCGGCCGTCCAGGTGGTCTTTTCGCTATTGGAGGTAATACAGTCTGCAGAGGTTCTGGAGGCAGTTCCCATTGAGTGCGATCTACTGTAGGGTGAAGCACCTCACAGTACGTTTCCCGATACATCTCTATACGAAACCATTTATGGCAATAATCGTACTCATCAAAATCTGTGATGGCAATGGCTGCCATGGCATGTCCGCACGGAAGGCCAAGCGTTTGGAACTCACGACATGTACAGGTTTGTTGCAGCAAGTTTACGACATCATGATGATCACGGGACCTTACTTCAAATTCGTGCACACCTACTCGATAAGCAGTATATCCGCGACCCTGTTCCCTGGCCAGTCCCAAATGTTTTTCTGCATAATGCGTGCACTTTGTTTCCCATTGAAGGCCCATCGCTTGACGTTTCTGTATGTATTCGGAGCTCTTAAAACGAGTCAGCTCCACCGCAGCTGCAATCGGCAATTTTCTGGCATCCTTTAGCACTGCATTGTAATACTCCGATCTATTGGTGGTCAACACATCATATCTTTCCCCCTTGAAGTAGAAACTAGCCCAGTTTTCCTTCGGAATAGCGGCTATCCAGTTGTGTGCATTTTCATTCCTCGCCTTAATTTTTTCCATTGTGTCTCTGAAAACACTCTCAAAGCCCTAGCAGCTCTCCAAAACAATTTCTTAAGTAAAGGGTCTTTGAAGTCGGTGTACAGATTGGCGGCGAGGTGACGCATGCAGTAGCTATGGTTTGCAATAGGCATTACTTTAGGCACTGCTTGCATCAACCCCTTTTGTCGATCGGAGCACAGGGTGAATGCGCCTATCCCCTCAGGCAATACGTGCCGCTTCACCAAATAGAGGAACCAGCACCAGCTATCTTCGTTCTCAGTCTCGACAACACCAAAAGCTAATGGAACTAAGCCGTTGTTCCCGTCTACCCCAACTGCGATCAGTAAGATTCCAAGATACTTTCCACGTAGATGCGTCCCATCGACCAAAACTATCGATCTGAGTGTTCGTTGGAAAGAACGTATGCTGGGACCAAATGCCCAGAATAAGCGAGCAAATTTATCATCTCCCCCTGGACGTAGATCTCTCGCTCGAAAAACACGCATGTAGGTGCCCGGGTTTGTTCTCATCATCTCAACTATCAGTGCAGGGAGCAAGCGGTACGAGTCCTCCACATTTCCACACTTTATTTCAAGGATGATGTTCATCGCAAGGTGTGCTCTACGGTAGGTCATGGTTATACCCCAGTGCGACTTCATGTACTGTCTTATGATCCTTGTCCCCACATCTTCTGGACGGTCAAATAGGGGTAAGCATGTCTCGGCAACCCATGGGGATGTAGCTAGATGATTATCATTGCCCTTTAAGTGAGATGTACAAGTATGGTCGCTCACAAACTTCTTCACTAACACATAAGTCATACGGCTAATGCCTGATATACGCCACTTGCAACCTGGTTCCTTGCATACAACGGCATACTTCTTGGGAGTTGACCGTGACTTCTTGAACATGAATCGCTGCCGAATTGCATACTCCTTAACGGCCTTCTTGAACTGCTTCATATTTGGATACATAGCCCCAACAGTTAACTCATCGAACTGAAGATTATCTGCATCTACCTCATCAGCCCCAACATACATGTCGTCTACTTTCAGTGGCCGACTTGTGCCAGCAGGTAGAAATGGCCAACCATTGGCGGTAGGGGGAGCCACTTCAGGATCATGGGCGGCCTCATCACCCTCCTCATCCTGAACCTCAGCCTCAGCCTCATCATCATCCTCATCATCATCCTCTGCAGGATCATCATCATTGTCATCTTCAATTCTAAATTCTTCGAAATCACAACCGAAGACATGAAAATCATCCTCCAAAATGTTACTATGCTCCAACGGCACATCTGCATCATTCCCGGGGACAATGATATCGTCGGAGGTAGGGTTCTCATACATATCGTCCGAGAAGTTTTCATTTTGGCCAACTCGTACCCTACACAGTTCAACAATATAAAATTAGGATAGTAGATTGAGTACTTCAATATAAATAAAATTGTACAAGACATACCTTGAACTAAATTGTGCCGAGTCACCTCCTATGCTTGTATTACCCAATTCTGTTTCATATTCTCTTTCTAAGTCTACTTCAAAACGAGAGTCGGGAGTGACAGTTACTCGTTCCGATGGATATCTTAGGTGTCGAATCGGTGGAACGGAAGTAGGAGGTATGCATGCATTATGAGAGGGATTTTGAGAGGGAATCGGTGGTACAGAAGTCAAACGTATGGGCAGGTTATGAGAGGGATTTCGAGGTGAAAAGGAAGTAGAAGGTATGACATTGTTTGTGGGCAGAATTGAAGAATAAGATGAATTTAGGCCATTGTCAATTTTTGTTATGTATAGCATCACAGAGTTGAAATTATCTTTCTCAAGCACCTTAACCAACGATTGGAAGATTTCATCGCTATCGACGTCGATTAGAGTGCTTATATATGGATCAACAACATATCGACATTTGATGGATAGTGACACCCCTCCTCCAATACTCCCAATTCGACTGTGGATTAGAGCCTCCAATTCTTTAAGATTCATTCGGGGACTTACCAATAACAATTTCTTACTCCCACCAACATATTCCCAATTAACTTCATCCTTCAGTATGCCATCATAGTGTAACAGCAGAGAAAGCATTGTGCGTGCCAGTTTACGAAGACCTGCAAAGGGCAGACAAGATATGATAAGAACCAGTACGTAAAGGGGGCTTCTCAAGGCGAATAAGTAGAGGCCGACATAAGCAAAACCTTCGGAGGCACACGTTGAAAGAAGAAAATATGACCTTCATGATTGAAAACTTGTCTGCAAAAGGAGTATATGATATGGTTAAGACTTAAACATGAGAAGAAGATGATAACATATTTTTTCTCAGTACATTTAATACCAGACTGAAGCATGGAAATAATTTAACATAAGTGAACATTGCATTTCAAGTACACAGGTCACAGTACGAAATCTAGTTTAAAGACGAAATCTACGAGAAATTAGTTTAACATCTTATATCTGGCAAGGATATAATATTTCTTAATTAAATTACAGCAGAAGGGATTATGGGCACTCAAATGGGGTAGAAGAAGTACCCTTGGATGGTCCATCAAATCCAGAAGAAAGTCCTGAAGTTGAAAGTCATGGGTTTTCAGCTACAAAAAAGGGGTTATTAGTACCTAAGGGGGGCTTCTCAAGGCCAATAGAGGGGACCTATGGATGGTATTAGAGAAGGGATTATGGGCCCTCAAATGGGGTAGGAGAAGTACCCTGGGAGGGTGCAGCAAATCCAAAGATGGTGCTCAAGTTGAAAGGCATGGGTTTTCAGCTACAAAGAAGGGGTTATTAGTACCTAAGGGGGGCTTCTCAAGGGCAACAGAGGGGACCTATGGATGGTATTAGAGAAGGGATTATGGGCCCTCAAATGGGGTAGAAGAAGTACCCTTGGAGGGTCCATCAAATCCAGAAGAAAGTCGTGAAGTTGAAAGTCATGGGTTTTCAGCTACAAAAAAGGGGTTATTAGTACCTAAGGGGGGCTTCTCAGGGGCAATAGAGGGGAGCTATGCATGGTATTAGAGAAGGGATTATGGGCACTCAAATGGGGTAGAAGTACCCTTGGAGGGTCCATCAAATCCAGAAGAAAGTCGTGAAGTTGAAAGTCATGGGTTTTCAGCTACAAAAAAGGGGTTATTAGTACCTAAGGAGGGCTTCTCAAGGGCAATAGAGGGGAGCTATGCATGGTATTAGAGAAGGGATTATGGGCCCTCAAATGGGGTAGAATAAGTACCCTTAGAGGGTCCATCAAATCCAGAAGATGGTCGTGAAGTTGAAAGTCATGGGTTTTCAGCTACAAAGAAGGGGTTATTAGTACCTAAGGGGGGCTTCTCAAGGGCAACCGAGGGGAGCTATGCATGGTATTAGAGAAAGGATTATGGGCCCTCAAATGGGGTAGAATAAGTACCCTTGGAGGGTCCATCAAATCCAGAAGATGGTCGTCAAGTTGAAAGTCATGGGTTTTCATCTACAAAAAAGGGGTTATTAGTACCTAAGGGGGGCTTCTCAAGGGCAACCGAGGGGAGTTATGCATGGTATTAGAGAACGGATTATGGGCACTCAAATGGGGTAGAAGTACCCTTGGAGGGTCCATCAAATCTAGAAGAAAGTCCTCAAGTTGAAAGTCATGGGTTTTCAGCTACAAAAAAGGGGTTATTAGTACCTAAGGGGGGCTTCTCAAGGGCAATAGAGGGGAGCTATGCATGGTATTAGAGAAGGGGATTATGGGCCCTCAAATGGGGTAGAAGAAGTACCCTTGGAGGGTCCATCAAATCCAGAAGATGGTCCTGAAGTTGAAAGTCATGGGTTTTCAGCTACAAAAAAGGGGTTATTAGTACGTAAGGGGGGCTTCTCAAAGGCAATAGAGGGGACCTATGGATGGTATTAGAGAAGGGATTATGGGCACTCAAATGGGGTAGGAGAAGTACCCTCGGAGGGTCCATCAAATCCAGAAGAAGGTCCTCAAGGTGAAAGGCATGGGTTTTCAGCTACAAAGAAGGGGTTATTAGTACCTAAGGGGGGCTTCTCAAGGGCAACCGAGGGGAGCTATGCATGGTATTAGAGAAGGGATTATGGGCACTCAAATGGGGTAGAAGAAGTACCCTTGGAGGGTCCATCAAATCCAGAAGAAAGTCCTCAAGTTGAAAGTCATGAGTTTTCAGCTACAAAAAAGGGGTTATTAGTACCTAAGGGGGGCTTCTCAAGGGCAATAGAGGGGAGCTATGCATGGTATTAGAGAAGGGATTATGGGCCCTCAAATGGGATAGAAGAAGTACCCTTGGAGGGTCCATCAAATCCAGAAGATGGTCCTGAAGTTGAAAGTCATGGGTTTTCAGCTACAAAAAGGGGTTATTAGTACGTAAGGGGGGGCTTCTCAAGGGCAATAGAGGGGACCTATGGATGGTATTAGAGAAGGGATTATGGGCACTCAAATAGGGTAGGAGAAGTACCCTCGGAGGGTCCATCAAATCCAAAAGAAGGTCCTCAAGGTGAAAGGCATGGGTTTTCAGCTACAAAGAAGGGGTTAGTAGTACCTAAGGGGGACTTCTCAAGGGCAACCGAGGGGAGCTATGCATGGTATTAGAGAAGGGATTATGGGCACTCAAATGGGGTAGAAGTACCCTTGGAGGGTCCATCAAATCCAGAAGAAAGTCGTGAAGTTGAAAGTCATGGGTTTTCAGCTACAAAAAAGGGGTTATTAGTACCTAAGGGGGGCTTCTCAAGGGCAATAGAGGGGAGCTATGCATGGTATTAGAGAAGGGATTATGGGCACTCAAATGGGGTAGAAGAAGTACCCTTGGAGGGTCCATCAAATCCAGAAGATGGTCGTGAAGTTGAAAGTCATGGGTTTTCAGCTACAAAAAGGGGTTATTAGTACCTAAGGGGGGCTTCTCAAGGGCAATAGAGGGGAGCTATGCATGGTATTAGAGAAGGGATTATGGGCCCTCAAAAATTCAATCCCTACACTCTTCAAACTCATGTCTGTCTTCTTTTCGCAAGCACTTTCACATTTAACACCAAAGCTAAATGGGATAGCATGAGTTTTGATATACTAATAATAGCAATATCTTATGGAGCACAACCACCATTTGCGCATTATCATATCACACTGCCACATTTCTCTTAAATAAAATCTTTGCAAATTATTTCTTTCAGATAGTAAAGAAAATAATATGAAAGATAACAAGGGGGTGAAGGCAATGGAGAAAGATATGTGATTGTATAAGAATGCCATCTGGAAACATGTACCCCAACTGTAAGAACGGTGTGTTTGCCACAAATGGTTTATTTTTTCTCTAAATATACACTCAACTCCTATTGTTAAAGCATCAATTTCTTTAATGTTTATCTTTTCAAGAATTTGTTGCTCAAAATAAATGGATGTTAAGAAAGCTTTTATTCATGGAAAGTTCAAAAGCATAAATGTAGTTCAAAAGCTTTTAGTATGAGAGGTGAGACTACAAACTACATCTACATCTCTACTATGACAGGTGAGAATACAAATTTGTCAACTGACTACAAACTACATCTCTACTTCGTACTCACACCGAAGACAGATCATGAAAAATAAACTGAGACCAGGTAGGGTTTACTGTTTTCCAGGTTTCATACGTGCTTCACCTTCGTCGAGATCGCCGGAGAGATTGCCTACGGCTCTGTTTGGTTGTCAAAAATCAGGCATCTCATTAGAATTTCGTGGGAATTTTAGATGCCGGCACGTCGTTTGGTTGTGTTTTTCAAACCCGATGGTCAAAACACCCACAACAATGTCGGGATACGGTCGGCCCACGTGGCTCTCCAATGAGAACCGAATGGCAAACCCCCAAAACCGAGTTTCTGTATTAGAATTTTAACAGGAATGGCCTTCTCAAACGACGGATGAGGCTCCACGCACTGCTTCGTCGCATATCTTCCGCTAAATTCTTGTAACCAAATGGCATTTGGGAATTTAGTTCCAACAAAATCCTAGTAAGCATCCCTACAACCAAACGTTACTTCAAAACCCCACCCCCATAAGGTCCTTTCATTGCCATTCTACACAAATCCCCTTTCACTCTCCCTTCCCGCCGAGATTCACGAACCAAACAGACCCGTAGAGATCGCCGGAGAAGATGACGGAAAAAAAAAAAAACACAGACGGGAGGAGAGAAGAGGGAAGAGAAAGAGAGGGAAACTGAAATGCTTTTTATTTCTTAAAAGTCATATCACCTATTTCTGCCACAAAGGGCATTCTCGTCATTGAAAATTTAGAAAACCAAATTTTGACCCCCTTATGTCATTTTTGCTATAGCTAGACCCCTGTGTCATTATACGATTTATTTGACCCCCCTACGTCAAATCTTCCTATCTATTTATAGCAGGGGTTCGTATGCTGTTTTACTATTTTACCCCTGAGGACAGGTGTTGGCCCTTCATTTGATTAGGAGGAACCTCTGGTTGAGGGGCGTTGTTACCTTTTTGTCCCTTGTGCGGTGGTGTTGTTGCAAATTCGCCCCTAACGCCATGTAGCGGTCTATGATTGGGGGCCTTTTTTTAGCCCTCATCAATACCTATCAGCTGTCTCATGTAATTTATTTGTATTTGGTCTTGGGTCAGTGGATTTTGTAATTCAAAACGTTTATAGGTTGCAGACCATAAATTGAAAATGTATGCTTGGTCTATTATTTTAATCGAGGCATATTGATGTGGCTGTTATACTCAAATCTCAATCCATATTGATGGGTCTCAAGCAAGGGTTGAAAATTCTCAAAGTCATGATATTTTTGTGATCCACATTCAAGTGGTGGTGATGTGAGCAATTTGCCTGAGAGTGTGATAGTGCTACCAAAGCTGATATAGGTACCAAAGTGTGGCCTCTATATGCAAGGGGGGTTCACTGTGGTACAGTGATTCCCATGCGTGCCTTGAAGATGGGTCACCTAGGCTTAGAGAGGGTTTGGTTGATACTGGACTAGATGATGACATTCTAAAGGTTAATTTCTATTTTATTTTACTCCAGAATGATCAGATATTATGGGCTAGTGAAAGTACTGCTTAGGCCCTGTTTGCGTTAGATTGTGACAGTGAGCTACAGACGAATCATTGAATTCAAAATTAAAAACAATTTCGAGTCCAATGATAGGGTGGGAGCTCACAAGCTAAAACGAACAGAGCCTTACTGAACATTAAAGCCACGTTTGGATACCCACAAGATTTAGATTTGGATTTCTCACATTTGAAGTTGAGATTTGGAACTGGATCAGATCCTTAGATTTCCAAATTAGCTACAACAGTGAAAAAAAATCGGATTTTCAAATCTTTTTGCAAGACGTTATTTGGAAATCAATATTTGTGGCAATTAGTTCCACCTCGCTGCCTCGACTTTGCTGCAGCAGCAGCGAGACGTCTTTCCCTCTAGTGTTAGCTTTTTATACCACTTTATTTCAGGATGTCTTATCCATATCGCTATATCGCTAGGAAATCTACGAGAGTAGATGACCCCTCTGGGAAAGAGAAATATTTCATTTTGGCTACATTCCTAGGAAAGCCTAGGTCAGCAATGTGTTAGATGGTCAGATGTGACAAACTTTCCTATAAAATATTTTATCTCATCTTAGCTCCCGCTTTGTCTGCTTTTCATCTATAAAAGCAATTGTCCTGATTTACTTCATTTTTCGGTTGATATCTATAGAGGCGAAGAATTGTACTAGGAATCAACTACCATTAAATTTGTGGCTCTGTTTGCATCTTGAAAGAGTTTATCTATGTTCTTGCAATTAAATATGACGAAATTTCTCCTAAAGTTATCCCTGTGTCAAAATTTGCATTCATTTTTATTTTGTTTAACAAATATTTAAGGAGAACATTGTTATTTCAAAAGCAGGGTCTGAGCTTTTGAAATGATATGGGTCGTCTTTATGTGCTTTCAAGTCATAAATGCAGCTTTATTCCTAGCTAATTTTTGGATTAATCATACATACATGTTACTATCAAGTAAGGTCCGAGCTTTAAAAATGATATGGATTGTCTTTTAAATTAGTTTCTATGCTATTTGTGGTATCTTTGGTAATTAAGTGTGCCTCATTAATTATTTGGTTTATTTATGTACCTTGTAGACTCCAAATAAAGGAAAATTTTATTTAGCGAATGAAGGACCAGGATGAGACGACAATAAAGTGCATAAAAATCAATTTTTGGATTGATTACACTTCTATTATTTTTTAACGATCGCTTATATTAGTTACTTTGGGGGTTCTCAATTCCCTGTCTTACATGTATGTGGAGAAATGCAAGTTCCCCAAGGATGGTTCACCTACAAAGTCTCTAAGATATATTGGAAGGTATTTGGATGCTCTATCCTGCCATATGTATGAGCTCTGTTTCTGAGATAGAGATCAAATTGACTTTATTGAGGTGCGTTGGTTCATATATTTTGACATCATAATGATTTTAGTAAAGTGTAAGGTTCAAATATTTTGACCATGTTTGCATGAGATCTCTACAATATCTTATCTTATCTGAGTTCCATCACTAAACAGATAAGTTTTAAACTGTTTACTCTTTATATAATTGATGCTAAATCTGATGCTCCTAGAAGTTGGCACACAGCCTTAAAGGGGGGAGTGTTAGCTGTACATAATTTGGAGCCATATCATACATACTAGTAGAAATTAAGAGGACCTTGACTCAAAATTTCCATTTATTTATTTGTATGTCCTGCCTATTGCATTAATGTGATGAATGTGTCTCTCAAACCCAATATCTTTGTTTTGAAATAGCCACCTAGGTGAGTTGCTGTGACATGTTTTTTTTGAAAATTCAATTCATTCATGATTCGAGAGACCATTGAATCTTATAACTTTTAGACTTGTGGTAGCTGTACATAATATTGAATGGAGAATTTCCTTTGTCATGAATAAAGTCAAAATAAGAAGCCACGATCTTATTAAGGATCTCGTTAGTTAAATTTTTGGTCTTTTACTTGGCTCATGAAACAATAGAATTCTGAATTTCAGAGGATGGACTGCTAGTATGCCAAACATGGAGATGTGTCCCTACCCTACATTTTCTATACAAGAAATGTGATTTTACTTGGCTTGAGGTGGATTGAATTAGTTATTAGGATCTTTTGCCAAAGAAAGTTGGGGGTAGACCGGTAAATGCTCGAATTCTCACGTAAAACCTGCTTTTCAGATGAAAGAACAGATTATACCTGCAGTCTGTATTCCATGATTTGAATTTGCCTGTGGAATGTACAAGTACTAGTACAATAGGTCACATAGAATTGTTATTTAAGAGATTTAAAAAAATAAAAAAGGCTATCCCTACAGATATGTTTTGAAATTCTGTAGGGAAAAGTACATTTTTCTTATGGATTATTTTGAAATTCTCGAGAAAGACACCTCTTTTTTACTCATTATTTTAAATTCGGTAGGGAAAAGCACCTATTCCTACGAATTTTTATGAAGTTCCGTAGGGAAAACCGCCTTTTAACTACTGTTTTTTTATTTATTTGAAATTATGTAGATAAAAGTACCTTTTCCCTATGGTTTTTTTTATTTTTTATTTTTGGAAATTCCGTAGGGGATATGTGCTTCTCCCTACGGGGAAAGGTGGCCTATCCATACGGAAAAATCTATAGGGAAAAGTAAGCTTTTCCTATGGTATTTATTAACTTCCGTAGGAAAGTCGAGTGCTGTCCCTACGGAACTTGAAATCTGTAGGGAAAAGGCTTTCCCTACCCCCACCTAGCCTACAGAAGTTGTGCTGGCTGAAATCCGTAGGGAAAAACCTTTATCTACGGATTTTGGTACTTTTCCCTACTGGAAATCCCAGTTTTGTTGTAGTGTCTCTAACAATTTTCTAGCTTTTGTGGTAATTGGTTGTTTCACATGATATTAGAGCTATTGCCTAAACCCACCTTCCTAATATTAAATCCACCTGTAGAGCCGACCCAAAAAGTAGGGGTCACATGTGAGGGGAAGTGTTGAAGTATAAATGATTAAATAACCCCAACTTTAATAGCTTAAGCTTTCGGAGTAACTAGGTATTTCACATTCCTGCAGCCAACTTCCTCTTCAACATTCTCTTCAGTCCATTTATGCATACCTAAGAATCACCTGCCCTTGCCAGCCATACGAGAACCCTTAGCCAGAACTAATGTGGCCACAATAATGCCATTCAAAACCATCAGCCAGGAGATGTAATTTGTTGAGTTCGTTTGGTTTCAAATAAAAACAAAGAGTATAAAGCTTGAGTTTCTTCTGACATATGGTTTATATATTAAATAGAGTAAGCCAAGAGCAACATGAATCTGGCAAATCTTTTTGTTGGTCAGGCATACATTGCCATGTGCAGCATCTCCTAAACCGTGGAAATATACGATCGGAAGGCCGACAGTATTTGGCACAGTCAAATCCTTTGTGAAAGCCAATAACACAGTCCCATAATTGAGAATGCCAACACTGGATTCAGACTGATGGTAATCTGCAGGACATCATGGAAACATTATGGAAATCTGCAAACTAGAATAACGTAACTTTAATGGCATTGCTGTGTATTGTATATTCAATGGCAATACAGCAGAAGCTCTGAAAATGATAAAAACTGAAAAAACTTGTTTTCAGTACTGTTTAAGAAAATGAACCTCATGAATATATATAAATGAACTTCATTATGATCTTACGATGCTGTAATGGGAAGTAGTATTTACACCCCTTATTTTGATAGAATAAACACTTCCGTTTGAAAGAGCCCTGAGTTTTCATAGTTATACGCAAGGAAGTAGGATTCTTCCCTGGGAGCCTTCGATTCCCCCTTCGATTCCCGTTTCGATTCCCGCTTTCAATTCCCGCTCTGGCAACCTTGAGTAGGATTCTTCCATGGGAGCCTTCGATTCCCGCTTTCGATTCCCGTTTTGATTCCCGCTTTCGATTCCCGCTCTGGCAACCTTGGTTATACCCCTCACTATAAATAATCATCTTCAACAAGAAAAGAACAAAAAAACAAAAAAACAAATTTCAGTTTCATTAAACTTACAAGCTTTCATTAAACTCTAGAGTTCACGTGTTTTTCTCTATTCTCTTGCTTGTTTTGATATCAAGGGTATCATGATCTTTGTTGTTATGCCCCTTTCCTTAGTTATTGTTCAAAGGATTTAGGAGTGGTCTTGGTTATTTTATTGTAATATCTTTCTTTAATTAATATACTGGTAGGAGTCCGCCTAACCCCAGCTTACCGATAAAAATTTAAAAAAAAACTTGCAAGCTTTACAATTAAAAAGAATAGCAAACTGGTTTACAGTAATCAACAATTAAAAAATAGTAAACTGGTTAACAGTAATCAACATATTCAACAAGACTAATCACACGAAGTTCAATAAGACTAATAAGACAAAGTTGGCATCTGAAATCGGCAGATTGGACACATATTGCTCTTGTCTAACCACTCAATAATGCACGCCTCGTGAAATATATGCGAACATGGCATACTCTTAACTTTCATTCCCACTAAAAACGTGTCAAAACAAACTACACAACTCTCATTAGAATCCTTCTCATCACAAATCCTCGTCTCCAATGCCTCGACCGAGGATTTCAATGCTGGGATCGCTCCAAAGCTGCTCCGGTGACCAGAATTCATGGATTCTGTCAAAACCCAGTTGGTGAATTCTTCCTCCACGTCGCCGGATATAGTAACAAATTCCTCCACATGAAAGAAGATTTCCAAATTCATCCACCCCATTTCCATAGCTTTATTCGCAAATTGGAGACAGTAAGTAGACATGTTGTCTTGCAGGCTTTGGTGGGCTCCTGGGTAAACATTGAAACATGAAAGCATGTGAATGACTAAAGTCTTACATCTCTCGGGTAGAATGAAGTGCCTGAGATCGAACGAAAATTCTTCTCTCTCGTCTCTAATGTTCATTGGGATTCCTTGCAACTGCTCTAATAAACTTGTTGTATGGTTAATTTGGATTAATGCTTTTGGGACTCCTGGATCGATGGGTGGTAGCAAAAACTGTGTTTTATGAAGATTAATATGAACATCAATTGGCATGATTGAGTGCGGTGCTAAGGAATAAGAAAAAGACTAATCTTATATATATAAGTAAAGCGGAATCCTCTAAGCCGTGGTGCTGCCACGTGGCAGCCCCTCCTCTTCCCCGCTTTAAAAGATTGTGTGGAACCCTCTCTATATACAATATGCTCTCTATACAAACGTCTTAATTTACGTTTCCTAAAACATTAAGTGCCTTTTGTTTCTGCCTTAAAGCACGCTATTAATACAAAGTCCCGTCTTTACCTCTTCCATCGAAAAAAAACCCTCAACTGTTCATATTCCACAAAGGCCTCTCTCTCTCTCTCAAAGGCTCGTCTTTTCCTCTTCCATCGAAATTTATCTTCAATTGTTCATATTCCAAAAATGCCGTCTCTCTCTCTCATACACATAATCTCCGCAACTCTCCCTTCCTACCAATGATGAACCCGACCTTAAAGACTGAATAACTGGAAAGCCCACTTCACGGTGCCATCCATCCTCTCTCTCTGTCTCCCGCCATTCCTCATCCCTCCCTACTCTGGAATCTGGTTCATTCCAGTAAGATCACAGTTCATGTCGTTTTCCGAGATTATTCAATATGGCTTCAAATAGGGAGGCTTTTGTTAGCGATTGCTTTGAGTGGATTGATGGTGTTCTTGTGTGGAACCCTGGGTTTAGAAGATCATTTTTTGAGTGGGAGGTGGAATTGATCTCTAGCCTGCGGGCCCTTCTTGAGGGTTGTTACATTAAAAGGAATGGGGAGGATAAAAGGCTTTGGATTGAGGAACCTTCTGGGACTTTCTCGGTTAAATCTTTCTATAAAAGTATTATGCCCATTTCTAACCCTTCATGTTCGGCAAAGGTATGGAAATTTCATTGCCCACCTAGAGTTTGTATCTTTGGTTGGGCGGTTTGTCGTGATAGAATACAAACTATTAATTTTCTGAGAAACCGTGGTATGTGGCTTATTGATCATTGCCCACTATGTCTGCATGATGGGGAATCTGTGGATCACTTGTTTATGCATTGTTCGTTCACTAGGCTCATATGGCAATTCATCTTCATGAGATTTGGGATTTGTTGGGTTTTTCCAAAATCTATTCCGTCACTTTTGCACCAATGGGGAGGGGTTCCTTGGATGGAAAAAGGAAAAACCTTGTGGAATTTGTGTTTACTTGCTACGTGGTGGTCTATATGGAAGGAGAGGAACTCTAGAGTCTTTGAGGGGAAAGCCATGAATCCTCATTGGATTTACTTGAAGATCATCACCTTGGTTATATCTTGGGTGAGATGCCTCCCATCCTTTCGGTTTGTATCGGCTTTTGATCTTTGGGAAGGTTGGCGGGAGGTGTGCTTTAGTGTTGAGCGCAGAGATCTTATTTTGCATAGGTGGAAGCCCCCTGCTCAAAACATGTATAAGATTAATTTCGATGGTGCGAGTTCCGGCAATCCGGGTCCGGCAGGAGTGGGAGGGGTTTGTCACAATGATAAGGGGGATGTTATGTGGGCATACTACGGTTCTATTGGTGTGTCTGATTCCTCGGATGCGGAAGTAAGGGCGGCACATTTTGGCATTTTGAATATTGATAGAAGGTTGATGGATCAAACCATTGTTGAGGGAGATTCGTTAAATGTGATTCGTTGGTTGAAAGGTGGGGTGGCTCCTCCGTGGAGATTTCTTTCCATTTTTTATGAGATTGAGGACTTAACTGCGGGGTTCGCTATCGGCTTTCAACATGTTAGAAGATCGGCAAATGATAAGGCGGATGCGCTAGCTAAGCGTGGTGTCTCCGGTGGTTCTATTCTGTGGTTCGACCACCTTCCTCCCTGAAAGGGGATTTCTCTGTATTTTGTTTTTTTCTTTGTTCCTGTTTCTTTCTTGCTTCCTATTGTAGATATGGGTGGTCCATCTCGGCCTCCTAAATTTGCTATATATTATTATTGCCATTTCAAAAAAAAAAAATTGCCCATCAGCTATTTTTGGAGATTTGGTTTTCTTTCTTTTTTCCCAGTTGCTTGAGTTTTAATACTACGGTCTCTGGATTTAAGTTTTCTTTGTTTATTACTATGGGTTGTTGATTTGCAGCACCGTGATCGGCTGTGGATGGTGATGAATATAATTTCAAGTCAGTCTCGGTGTACCGAGTACCTATTCTTTCAGGGGTTTACTTTGAAATGGGTTTTACAGTATTTTGTATTTAATTTTTTTTTCGGCCGTTTGGTTTGCAACACCACGATTGGCCACCCCACTGTGGAACGATGTTTGCTGCAAATCGTTGTCGATACTCACCTCCCGAGAAGCAACCGCCAACGTTTTATTAATTACACGAAGCGAGTTCATATCTGCACTACAGTGTTTGATATTGTCACTCTTTTATGGATTATTTTCAACCGCAATAGAAAGTTTTTGATTGGTGTTGCCATAGTTTATATGTGCCGGATATAATTTTTCTTGGTGGATTTATATGTGCCAGAGTTTATGCTTATTGTGTTTACTCATTCAAACAGTAACTCTTTTTTTTTCATATTTTATTTTTATTCCTTTAGTTCACAACATTGGAAGGCATTGTTGATGATACTGGGCAAGTGATACACGTTTCAACCCAGAGGTATGCATGCATATTACAAGTTAGGCTACAATGCTTTAAATAACCAAAAGAGTTCCTTCGTATATATCCAGCTCTTCTTTTTACATCATATTTAAATCCGATTACCAGATTATATAGGTACCCGTATCATTTCTTTTTCTACTTGGATTATTTTCCACGCATCGATGACAACTTCACCATTAGCTTGTCTTTATATTCGAATAGAATCAACCTTCCAATAACCAACACTGCTTCAACTACGATCAATATCTAACGAAAATAGGATGGAAATAGAGGACTCCATGGGAAGTTTTTGGTACACACAGTCAAGACCTTTGCTTCGAATAAACATCAAGACCTCACAATTGCGGTCGAGGACCCCGGAACGGCCCAACTCCTAAAACACGGACACCAAGAACAACCTCTCTTTCTTTCTCTCTTCAAATTTTCTTTCTAATGTTTCGAGTTCTTTTCAGATCGAGCATGTATTCAAGTACCCTGACATGTTGGACGTGTTTGTTCTAATTGAAGGGTATTGCCATATCTTTATATAACAATTTGTGCTCACACAAAACCATAAGTTGGTTTTCTGATTTTCCATGACTCTAAATTCATGATGTTGGCTCATCAACCAATCATCCATATTTCTTTTATATCTCTTTTCTTTTATCCCTCTTTTGGTAGATACTTATTATTGCATTTGGTTTGTGGTCTGCTCACAGAGATTACCCTCATAAACTAAAGGAGGCATCATGAAGCCTTATTTTTACAAATTAAAGTTTTGGAATCACATTTACTCAGAAGATCCGTTGGAATTTTACATTTGTGTATGTGAAGAAATTCACTGATTCCGATATTGAATTGCACAACAGTTGTGGGGTGAATCCTTATATAAGTTTTTCATCAAGTCTCAATAGTTGCTTCTTCTCAATGTATATCTTCCATTTCAGAATTATATGTTTACAATTTCATTCATATTTATCATTTCCATTGATGCCCCCTTTTCCCTAATGTTGTTCTCCTCACAAGTGCCAATGCTTTTGTTTCTTATAGAGTTGCAAAATGTTACTCTCGCAGAGGTTTCATCAAAGAGAATATTTTAAATTGTAGTATTTTTCGCATGGTTTTGCATATTTTTTTGCTTTCAATTACACTGCTAATTTATATAAGATCAAGTTTCATAGCTTTTGTTTCCCAAATTTCTTTCTTGGTGATAGAATTTTTTCCCAGACCCTATTCATAAATCTTTGCAAACTCAACGTTAAAAATCACTACTCACAATATAGTCTAAGTTGTGTAACATTTTAAAATAAACATCCATCAAAACTCAAATCGGCATTAGAGATTAACATAACACTTTTGGAAATTTAGAAGCAAGCATAAGCTCATGAGCCAAACTACTGCCAATTTTTATTTTTTTATTTTTTTTTGGAATTTACAATGTTGTTTGGGGTGTGGAAGAGAGTATTCTCTATTGGTCCTCTAACCAATGTTATGTCCAAAAGAACATAACTGTGGTTATCATTAACCTGAGAAGTTGATGCATGCTTCGCATTTTATGGGCATCAAAGTGAATTTTATGCACACAGAGTGCATATTCTATGTTTAGAATGGCCAATCAAAGCAGAGACACATCTCAGGTTGGATCACACATATAAAAGAAAGAGTGAGTTAGGAGTAACCTAAATATGGAATCATCCATTTAAACTAATTGCTGGATAAGGTAAGACTTCATCAATCTAAGCAATTTAACTTTTAATTTCAGCTCATCAATTGTAGGAACCTGCGATTCTCTTGGGTACAACTCGAATAACACAAATAGGCTATATCACAGTTAAATGGCTGTATGTTCAGATGGCCAAGACTCTCCACAGGTGAGCACTACCACTTATTATATAAATATGATAGTTTGATTTATCATGGTTAAGGGCACCAACCCCATATAGACATAACAGATAGAACTCTCCGACATGGAGTCTTCTTATTTTTCTTTATATTTTTTCTTCTTGAGTTCTGGCTTTTGGAAGGTTTTATATGAAGGAAATTTATAATGCTTTTGGTCTGAAGTTATATTTTTCGTTAGCTTCATTTGATTCTTTGTTTTTCATTCCCGTGCAACGCACGGGTCTGCAACTAGTACCGTAAGGTAGGTGAGTTCTCTCTCTCTTAATTAATTAAATAGTGGAAAGGATTAACTATCGGTACTCTCTATTTATATCGTGGTAGATGCATAAATAGAAAGTAGTGATAGTTATCTAATCTGATGAGGTAACCTGTTATTGTACGCTCCCCTTAATAGGAAGTAGGGGTATTTTCGTCATTTCTTACGAGGTGCTAAAAAGGTAAGTGAGGAGGTATTGTCCTGTGAGCCTACTTTTTTATGATAGAATTAGAAACCATTATTTGGTTTGGTTACGGATATATAGATTGAACCATATTTGTAGGCTATCTTAACCTTCTAATTTTGTCGAGGGATGAAACTAGAACTGTCGGTTTTAAAAAAATATATACAAATAAGAGCTCAGATGGTTTCTTGCGTGTGATTTTGGGTCATCAATTTAGGAACAAAATCAGGATCAAAGCAAGAAGTAAACGTACCTAGGAAGCAAAAACCAAAAGCAAGTAAAGGGGGAGAGAGATCTTTCTCTTTAAGATTGGCTACAATATTTATAAGGGCAAATGGTCTCTCAACAAACTTCTGACCATGTGCGTACAAGAGGAAGGGAGGCTAAAACAAGAGAAGCTGGAAACAGCCAATCTTGTCGTTCGAGGAAAGAATAAAGGAAAGAAAGCACATAACTCGTCAGTTAACCAAACTGGCGCTAAGGAAGTTACGCATGTGAAATGCTTTTTCTGCAGAAAGAAGGGACACGTAAAGAAAGACTGCATCAAGTATAAGAAATGGCTCGAAAAGCGAGGTAATCTGATTTCTTTTGTATGTTATGAATCAAATATGGTTAATGTTCAAAATGACACGTGGTGTATTGACTCTGGTTCTTCAATCCATGTTGCCAACACCTTGCAGGGAATGGTCAGCGAGCAAACCCCAACGGACAGTGAACGCTTTATCTTCTCAGGAAATAAGATACGCTCACGGGTGGAGGCTGTGGGGACCTGCCAACTTAGACTACCTACTGGATATGTTTTGCTTTTGGAAAAGACCTTCTATATTCCATCTTTCTCTAGGAACCTTATTTCAGTTTCGAAGCTTTTGACTTTGGATATGAACCTTAGTTTTAGTTCTTCTACATTTACTATTGTTAAAGATTCAGTTATTATTGGCAATGGTAGCTGTAGACACCCCCATTTTGCTACGCTTTAAAAAGCATAAGGTTTGTTTGGTCTGTGTCAGTCATTTGTATTAGGTTGGGTATTCTTGCATTTTAGGGTGAATTTCACCTCATTTTAGGTGTTTTGAAGTTGATCCGCGATCCTGAAGGTCTCTAGGGGGTCCCTTTCACCTCAAGAAGATGTAAAATCAAGTTTCCAATTGAGTGGGAAAAATTGCTATTTTCGAATTTTTAGGGTTTTCCGCATTTTGACCCATTTTTGCACTACGGGGGTATTTTGGTCATTTCCGATGTGTCATGTTTGACCCCCGAGTCGTGTCTGAGAAATCTTGAGCGATTCCATAAATTTTGGAAAAGCTGCTAAAAATGGAATTTCTCAGGGGTTTGACTTGAATTGAAAATTTCGCGAAACGAGGACGTTTCGGGCATTTGCAGGGGATCACATCCGACCATGTTTAATTTTCCTTATCCAATGAAGCCAATTAAAAAATTTTCTATTTTTGAGGTTTGACCACGAAGACTTATCATCTTTGACCTCCTCCTTTGACGGCTAATGGATTCGGGTGTGTTTTGGTCACCTTCCGGGTGCGAATTGGTCAAAAATAGTCATTTTGGTCCGAAAAAACTATTTTTCCTAAAGGGTATGGCTCAACCAAGTGTCAAAGGGTGCACTATAGAGGCTACACGGGTTGGGTATATTTATTAAAAAATTCGAATTTAAGAGGATTTTTCTTTTTTTTTTTATAGAAAAACTGAAATCCAAGTGGAAAAAGCCCGTTGGGCCAAAAGCCATGGAGTGGCGGGCCCATGGGGCCCACCCATGTGGGTCGACCACTATGGTGGGCGCCCCACATGGCTGGCCCACATGGGTTGGGTGCCCAACCCTATGGATAAGGTTATGACATCATTATTTAAATAAAAAAAAGAGGAAAAAAGGAAAGAAGAAGAAAAAGGAAGGCAGTGTTTCAATCGGAAAAGGTAACTTTCAAATGAGGTTTTGGAAGCTTCTAGAATTACTTAGTGCACAAGTAACCTTAGTTGAAAATGATATCCAAACTTAGAAATTGGAAAGGAATAGGAAACAAGGAAACCTATCCAAGGAAGGACACTTCAAGTGATAAGATTCATTTTCCCACTCTAACTTGGGTTTTTCTATAAAAAGCAAACCACACAACCCTAGGGGAGATAAAAAAAATTCGTCCTTCTCTCCTCCCCAAAAATAATAATAATAATAATAATAAATTTCTTTTTTCTCCAAAAGAAAAAAAAAAGAAAAGAAAAAAGCTCTCTCTCTCTCTTAGTTTAATCAATCTCTTTCAAGTGTTCTTCAAGAAGGGGTTCTTGAATCCTTTCTTCTTCCTCAACACACCACCAAAGATCATTGGAGCACCTTCTTTTGGATCTCGTGAGCGCACAAGAGGGTTGGGCAAAGTGAATATCTCGGATTACCAACCCTAGAGATAAGGATCGCGATCAACGACAGGAATCACATATCTCTTTCAAGTAGAAAATCATGCTAGAGTTTTATTTTTTTCATACATCAATTTAATAAATTAACTTCTGAAATTTCATTATAATATAACATGGATTATAAGTTTTCAAAATCCAAAATTTCGCCAAAAAAATTAGTTTTCCTCCATTAAATAATAATTTTCTTTCTTCCTCTTATCGATATGGATTTAATTTGGGTTTTCAAGATAAGTGTTTGAAATATGGATCTTTTTCAAAAAATGAATTTTTTTTAGGTTAGTAAAAATTATAAAACTACTGGAAAGCGAGATCTTGGGCTATGGTTTGGCCATCTCGGTTTCCGTTCTATTTTTCGAAAAGTAACCCAGCAAAGGGTTGTTTCTTGAAAAATAAAATAGAAAACGGGTCAAACCGGATCCAAATTTAATGAAATTTTATCTCCAAACCGATTTTTGTATTTCCAGATTACCCAAAAATTTTCGGATTTTTTTGAATTTTTTTAATCCAATTTTAAATTATTTTAAATTTTGGCTATTTTTAATAAATACCAAACGGTTTTAAAAATTAATAAAACTTTTCAAAATTCATACTTAATGGTAAATTGAATGTTTCATGGAAAAACATTTCGAAAAATATATTTTATTTATCGTTTTCCGATCGATTCTTCGTTTTACGTGCCGAAATTCTTTTTTATACTAAATTTATGGACTTTTGAAATTTTTCTTCACAAACCAGTAACATAGGTTACTGGTATGTTAGAGAAAAAGTTTGAAAGGATTTTGAAAAGTTTTGACATAGTTTTGCAATTTATTTTATTAATCGACATTCGATTCCTAGAAAATCAATTGGTCTTTTCAAATTAAAAATCAATTAATTGAGGAGCTTTAATTTTTAGGTTTTGAATTTTTGGTAAAAACTCTTATAATCTATAAAATATCTACTAGAATTTTTATATGATTTTAGGATGTCTTTAGGATGGTCTTTTAATTAGTTCTTTAATTCCATCCGATTTTTGTGAGCAAACAGAAATAACAATTCATGAAAAATTTACAGTATTCTTATATGGTTCTTATCATGCTGCTGTAAAAGTTTCAACTGATTTGGATTTGATTTGATATAGGTCTATGTGTAAACTTACAATCTGGTTAGGTATATTAAAAATTAGAAAATTAACATTAAATCACTTCTAAAATTCTTCAAACTTTTACAGTAGGAATCCCTGATTGTAATAAAGCTACTATAAGAATTTTAGGTTATTTGAATTTGATTTGCTATGTGTGTGTGTAAAACCATCAATCTGACCAAATTCTGGTAAATTCAATTAAAAATCAAAATTTACTCAATACACCATGATAATTGATAAAAAGCTCTAACTTTTTGTCATGAATTTGGTCCCTAACTTGTGTGAAACAGAAACCTTGGGGTTCGTAGATCCCCCTTGTAAATTCGCTACACCGCGATAGCTTAACTGCCGATTTCGCAACCATGATCGTATACTAATTGCGATCAATTCTTTATAATTGCAGTGCGTAAATTATAGTATGTTGTTGGCTCAGAGGTTCACTGTCCACGGAAATCCTGAGAAACATGTCAGGCAATAATATACTATAACTTATGTGTGCTAAATTATACGAGGGTTGAGAGCACGATTCCCTCCCATAGAGCCCTTGGTATTCCTTAGATGTTTAGGAACCGAAGCCCCTGAAAATTGAAAGTTGATTGGTTCTGCATAATTTGAACATTTAAATTATAGTATGTTGTTGGCTTTGAGGTCCACTGTCCACGGAAATCCTGAGAAACATGCCAGGCAATAATATACTATAACTTACGTGTTAAATTATACAAGGGTCGAAAGTATGAGTTCTTTTCATGAGCATAATTCTAAAAAAAATGATAAATAAACAAAGCTAAAAATCAATAATTTCAATAAGTTAAATCAATTTAATCCTCATCTTTGGAACCGTTGGATTACGGTGTCCTTGATAGGGACCCTTAGAGCCCCCTTAGGAACACTTATGTCTCGCTGTGTCCTAGGTTTTAGGGAGTCCTAGAGTTAGGAGTTCAGCCTCATCACGGCCGCTTGCTACGGATAGCAACCGTGCCATAGATCTAGTTACACTAGTTACCCCTTTTTCCCAAAGGACTGAGCCTAGTTACCTAGGATGCAGGTTCACCTGCATCAGCCTAAGGGATCCCTTGCATTTAGTTAGGATCATATAGAATCTTAGATGAAGTCCTAGGATAATAAAACCTTCAACTTGAACTAAATAATTCCTCTTAAACTGTTGAAACAGTCAATCTGTCTAGATCAGTGTCCTAGATGTTTAGGCATATAGCTTAGTTTAGGTGCACCGAACTATGATCGACTCTGATTCTAGTGAGGCTGGGATACGTAGGCAATTTGGATACTTGGATAGCATACCAAGCCCGAGTCGGCCCACCACAAATGGTGGGGTTTTGTATATTAGTTTTTTATGAATTTTTAACTGAATTAATTAAAATACCTAGGATCTTCCATGAAACTAGATTTTAGAAGAACTTTCACATAGATTGAATCCAAATGCAAAAAAGTCAAAACACACATTAGGCATTACATTGAAATTAAATTTTAGGATGCATGTCACATAGTTTGCACATTAATGAAGAGTTAAGTGAGCCATTTAAAAGAAATTCAAAAGAGTTAACTTTTGGAATTGAAGACCGGATTATCGGGCAGGAATGGTGCTTGTGGTGGTAACTCCCCATACCTTCCATTCTTGTAACCAGGTAACGAATCAAGATTTCTGGTCACTTATGGGTCCTAGATCCCTCATCTAAGTGGTGACTCTGTCATTCTCCTTTTTGTGAAATTCGGATTGCTTTAGTGATCCCAAGTTCATGGAAAGGATAAATTAAATCAAATTAAATAAATAAACAGCACACGCCAACCGCGTGGGTACGAGAGACCAAGAGTAAAGGAGAGTTTGGCGCCTCGCGCGCCATGCGTTCTCCCTCTCGCGGGATCGGGTCCCACAGTAGCTTAATTGATGTTTTATATCGTTTGAATTTGGATCCTTTTCCTAATTATACCCTAGTTCAAAATGGTGTGGCATTAAACGTGGCCATGAGAGCGTGGATTCCTCTACTTTATGGCACATGAGATTAGGTCACATCTCCATAGAGCGTATTAAAAGGTTAGTTAAAGATGGGGTCCTAGAGGCTCTTGATTTTGCTAATTTTGGGACTTGTGTGAACTGCATAAAGGGAAAGCAGACAAACAAATCCAAGAAGGGTGCCAGGAGGAGTTCAGAAAAGTTAGAGATCATTCATACTGATATTTGTGGGCCGTTTTCAACTCCTTGTGTGAATGGTAAAAAATATTTCATCTCTTTTATCGACGATCGTACGAGATATATGTATCTCTATCATCTCTTTGAAAAGAGTGAGGCACTAAGTGCCTTCAAGATTTACAAAGCAGAAGTAGAGAGACAGTCTGGAAAGAAAATAAAGATCGTTAGATCAGATAGAGGAGGCGAATATTATGGTAGGTACACTGAAATGGGACAAAGGCCAGGTTCATTTGCAGAATTCCTAAAGGAAGAGGGCATTATTGCTCAATATTCCATGCCGGGAACACCACAACAAAATGGTGTGGCTGAAAGGAGGAATCGCACCCTAATGGATATGGTTAGAAGTATGATTAGCCATTCGACCCTCTCATTAAATTTGTGGAGCGAAGCCTTAAAGACAGCCGTGTATGTTTTAAATAGGGTTCCAAGTAAAACAGTTCCTAAAACTCCATTCGAGTTGTGGAAAGGTTGGAAACCCAGTTTAAAACACTTAAAGATATGGGACTGTCCAGCTGAGGTTAAAGTATTTAATCCACATGAGAGGAAATTGAACCTAAAGACCGTTAGTGGATATTTTATTGGCTACGCTGAGGGGTCTAAAAGTTATAAGTTTTGCTGTCCTAATCATACTACTAAATTTGTTGAAGGAAAGAATGCTGTCTTTCTTGAGGACGGTGACAACAGTGTGAGCGAATCATCTCGAGACTTAGTTTTCGAAGAAGTGCGAATTCCAGTTTCTATTTTTGCACCTCAGGATCAATTGGTCGGAATTCATGACCCTCCACTGGATGTGGTTATGGAGGATGGACCAACAGATGGTTTGCCACCCTAAGAGGATGTTGTCATTGAAAATGCCAACCAGAATCCACAAGAAGTGGAGGACATAGTGGCACTAAAAAGATCTTCAAGAATAAGGAGACCGGCTATCTCTTCAGATTATATTGTGTATCTTCAAGAAGTTGACCAAGAGTGTGCGAATGATGGAGACCCTTTGACATTTTCGCAAGCTATGAGTGGTGAGGATTCTAATTTATGGCATGAGGCCATGAAGGATGAATTAGAGTCTATGGCTAAGAACCAAGTCTGGGATCTTGTCGAATTGCCTAAAAGGGCTAAAGCCATTGGCTGTAAGTGGGTCTATAAGATTAAAAGGGACTCTGCCAGCAATATCGAAAGATATAAAGCGAGACTTGTAGCTAAATGATTCACTCAAAAGGAGGGCATAGATTATCATGAGACTTTTTCGTCAGTTTCGAAAAAGAACTTATTAAGAATTATAATGGCCCTTGTAGCTCATTTTGATTTAGAGTTACATCAAATGGATGTTAAAACAACTTTCCCCAATGGTAGTTTGGAGGAAGAGGTATACATGAATCAACCTGAAGGATTTTCATCGGAAAGTGGTAGTCATAAAGTTTGCAAACTAAAGAGATCTATATATGGACTAAAGCAGGCCTCCCGACAGTGGTACCTCAAGTTTCATGACGTGATATCCTCTTTTGGATTTATTGAAAATATTGGGGACCAATGCATATATCTTAAAGTCAGTGGGAGTAAATTTATCTTTTTAGTTCTATATGTAGATATTTTGTTGGCTACTAATAATTTGGGAATGCTAAATGAGGTGAAACAGTTCCTAACTCAAAACTTTGATATGAAGGATATGGGTGAAGCCTCATATGTCATTGGCATTGAGATTCACATAAATAGATCTCAAGGTATCTTGGGACTATCTCAGAAGGCCTACATTAATAAAGTTTTGGAAAGGTTTAGGATGCAGAACTGTTCACCAAGTGTAGCACCTATCCTTAAAGGTGATAAACTCAGTGAAGAACAATCTCCTAAAAATGATTTGGAAAGAGAACAGATGAAGAATATTCCCTATGCTTCGGCGGTTGGCAGTTTGATGTATGCACATGTCTGTACTAGACCAGACATTGCATATGCTGCTGGGATGTTAGGAAGATACCAAAGTAATCCAGGAATTGATCATTGGATAGCTGCAAAGAAAGTTTTACGGTATCTTCAAGGTACAACATGCTTACAGATAGACGATCAGATCGCTTGGAAGTGATCGGATATTCAATTCAGATTTTGCCGGGTACCTTGATACTAGGAAGTCGACATCGGGGTATGTCTTCCTACTTGTAGGAGGTGCCATTTCATGGAAAAGCGTAAACAAAGGTTAACAGCTTCTTCCACTATGGAGGTGGAGTTCATTGCGTGCTATGAGGCGACAATGCAGGCGTTATGGTTGCGGAATTTTATCACATGGCTTAGGATTGTGGATTCAATATCTAAGCCATTAGTTATTTACTGTGATAATTCTGCTGCGGTGTTTTTCTCTAACAACGACAAGAGTGGCAGTCGAAATAAGCACATTGACATAGAGTACCTCAAAGTTAGAGAAAATTTTGTGAATCATCAAGTGGCTATTAAGCACATTTCTACCATGCAGATGTTAGCAAATTCCATGACTAAGGGGCTTCCACCCAAACTGTATAAAGAACATGTGGATCGTATGGGTCTTATTGTATTTGGTGCTTAGTTACATTTGTCACTTTTAGTTGCAACATAAAGTAGATGATTCTTTTTATATGTTTTACAACTAAGGAATATCGAAGGCTCTATGGTTCACAAGTTTCGACCTTGATTCACAACCATGGAAGGGAATCGTGCTCTCAATCCTTGTATAATTTAGCACGTAAGTTATAGTATCTTATTGCCTTACATGTTTCTCAGGATTTTCGTGGACAGTGAACTCCGGAGCCAAGATCATACTATTTGATGCCAATTAAAATTTACCCAAAAATCGGATAGAATTGAAAAACTAATTAAAAGACAACCCTAAAGGTATTCTAAAATCCTAGAAAAATTTCAGTAGATGCATAATAAAATATAAGATTTTTGACCAAATTTCAGAATCAAAAGATTAAAGCTCCTCCAAAAATCGGTTTTTTAAATTTAAAGGATCAATTGATTTTCTAGGAATCGAAACCCGTTTAATAGAATAAATTGCAAAACCCTATCAAAACTTTTCAAAATATCTTGAAAATTTTTCCCTAACATTCCAGTAACCTAAGTACTGGTTTGTGAAGAAAAAGTTCAAAAAATTATAATTTTAATATAAAAAAGAATTTTGGCACGTAAAACGGAGAATCGATTAGAAAGCGATGAATAAAAAATATTTTCAAAATATTTTTCCATGGAAAATTCAATTTTAAATTATTTATAAATTATGAAAATTTTCATTAATTTTTGAAACCTTTTGATATTTATTAAAAATACTCGAAATTTAAAATAATTTAAAACCGGATTTAAAAAAATAAAAAAATTCTGAAAATTTTTTAGTGTTCTGGAAATACAAAAATCAGTTTTGAGACAAAATTTCATTGGATTTGGACTTGGTTTGACCCGTTTTCCATTTTATTCTTCAAAAAATAACCCTTTATTGGGTTACTTTTCGAAAAATAAAACGGAAACCGAGATAGCCAAACGATGGTCCAAGATCTCACTTTCCAGCAGTTTTGCAATTTATATTAACCCAAAAAAAATTCGTTTTTGGAAAAAGAGTGCGTTTTCAAGTACTTGCTTTGAAAATCCAAATTTAATCCTTACCGACATAGAAAAGAAAGAAAACTAATTTTATATGAAGGAAAATCAATTTTTAGGCGAAATTATGGATTTTGAAAACTCATATTCTATATTACATTCTACTGAAATTTTGAAAGATGGTTCATTAATTTGATCTATGAAAATCAAAACCCTAGCATGCTTTTCTACTTGAAAAAGATATCTGATTCTTACCGTTGATCGCGATCTTCGTCTCTAGGGTTTGTAATCCGAGATATTCGTTTTGCCCAACCCTCTTGCGCGCTCAAGAAGATCCAAAAGATGGTGCTCCAATAATCTTTGGTGATGTGTTGAGGAAGAAGAAGGGATTCTTGAATATCCAAAAGAGATATTCTTGAATCCCTTCTTGAAGAACACTTGAAAGAGATTTGATTAAACTAAGAGAGAGAGGGCTTTTTTCTTTTGGAGAAGAAAGAAAAAAAAAATTTATTATTTTTTTTGGAGGAGAGAGAAGGACAAATTTTTTATCCTTAGGGTTGTGTGGTTTGCTTTTTATAGAAAAACCCAAGTTAGAGTGGGAAAAAGAATCTCATCACTTAAGGTGCCTTTCCTTAGATAGGTTTCCTAGTTTCCTATTCCTTTCAACTTTCTAAGTTTGGATATCCTTTTCAATTAAGGTTACTTGTGCACTAAGAAATTCTAGAAGCTTCAAAACCTCTTTTGAAAGTTACCTTTTCCGATTGAAACACTGCTTTCATTTTTCTTCTTCTTTCCTTTTTTCCTTTTTTTTTTATTCAAATTGAATAAAGATGTCATCACCTTATCCATCGGGTTGGGCGCTCAACCCATGTGGGCCAGCCATGTGGGGCGCCCACCATGGTGGTCGACCCACATTGGTGGGCCCACCACTCCATGGCTTTTGGCCCAACGGGCCTTTTCCACTTGGACTTCATTTTTTCGATAAAAATTCGAAAAAATCCTCTTAAATTTGAATTTTTATAAATATACCCAACCCGTGTAGCCTCTATGGTGCACCCTTTGACACTTTGTTGAGCCATACCCTTTAGGAAAAATGGTTTTTCGAACCAAAATGACTGTTTTTTACCAATTCGCACCCGGAAAGTGACTAGAACGCACCCGAATCCATTAGCCATCAAAGGGGGAGGTCAAAGATGATAAGTCTTCATGGTCAAACCTCAAAAATAGAAACTTTCTTATTTGGATCCATTAAATGGAGGAAATTAAACAGGGTCGGATGGGATCCCCTGAAAATGCCCGCAACGTCCTCGTTTCGCGAAATTTTCAGTTCGAGTCAAACCCCTGAGAAATTCTATTTTTAGCAGCTTTTCCAAAATTTATGGAATCGCTCAAGATTTTTCAGACACGACTCAGGGGTCAAACGGGACACATCGGAAATGACCAAAATACCCCCGTAGTGCAAAAA
Source organism: Tasmannia lanceolata (assembly GCF_043159265.1). Lineage (NCBI taxonomy): Eukaryota > Viridiplantae > Streptophyta > Magnoliopsida > Canellales > Winteraceae > Tasmannia > Tasmannia lanceolata. Next base: position 10,112,337 of record NW_027518690.1, on the reverse strand, counting down.
TGGGTCAAAATGAGGAAAACCCTAAAAATTCGAAAAATAGCAGTTTTTTCCACTCGATTGGAAACTTGATTTTACATCTTCCAGAGGCGAAAGGGACCCCCTAGAGACCTTCAGGATCGCGGATCAACTTCAGAATGAGGCGAGATCTACCCTAAAATGCACGGATGCCTAATCCGCGGCGAAATGCAGACTCGAGACTTGACAAACTACCGGATCTTTTGCTTTTTAAAGCGTAGCAAAATGGGGGTGTCTACAAAACCACACATAAAGTGTACATTAGTGTGAATCAGTGTATGTGATACATAGAAGGTAACATTTCCGGTTGGAGATGTATGCCGCTATGATTCGTACATTTGAGACATGCTATAAGGGTGTACAATAAAGACAAAGTTAAAAAATTTGGGATTGGTATGTCCAAAACAATGGGCATAAAGTTTTTCAGAAATAAATATCTAAGACTCTAAGTTACTTTGTGAATATATACCAATGTGGACCAAGTGGGAAAATGTTGGCGTTTTTCGTGTGGCCCACATTGCTGGGACCCACCTCAAGAAGAAACGTTAGTTTCCTTTTTCACTTTGTATCCTATTCACAAAGAGAGTCTTCTAGATAAGTCCCAAGTGTTTTGAATTTGTAAAACACTTAAGTGTTTGAGTTGTGGTGGGATGCAAATACGTGCACTCTCAATCTCTATAAATATGTGGGCGTTTGATGGGAACAAACAGAAGCAGTCTTGCAAAGCTTCTCAGATTTGAAAGTACCAAGTCTGATGGGTTACATGGGTACATCTCGAGAATGAAACCATGGCAGAAGTAAATATTTTACATGCGGAGAGAGGAACAATTGGAGAAGTCTCACGGAGAAAAACTATGAGGTCATTTTCTTCACAGATCAAGAGGATGAATAACTGAGGCAGTACTTGATGGACTATGAAGCTAGAATGTGTCCAAAGAGGAGCTAAAAATTGGAAAAGAATCAAAGACCAAGCAAATCAAAATACGGGTGGAGTGCAAATATGGAGTTTTAGTCTTGAGAGTTTAAAATAAATAAATAAAAACATCCATTGCGTTGAAGCTTTATATTTCCTTGCCTGTTACTATTATGAACCCTTTACAACAGCGAATCTCCTCTGTTTTGATAAAGACTACTGTTAAATAAAGTATAAAAGATTAAATAGCGCCATCTCCATTAGCTTAAGCTTTTGAAGATAAAGTATAAAAGATTAAATAACGCCATCTCCATTAGCTTAAGCTTTTGAAGATAAAGTATTAAAGATTAAATAATGCCATCTCCATTAGCTTAAGCTTTTGAAGTAAATGGTTGTTTCACATGGTATCAGAGCCAAGGGTCCTGAGTTCAAAACTTCTTGATAGCAAAAATCCACATGCTCCAAACCCAAAAAGGGGCCACATGTGCCAGGTGTAGGCCAACCCTAGAAAGAGGGAACCACACATGAGAGGGAGTATCGTTAAAGTATAAAAGATTTAAATAACGCATCTCCATTAGCTTAAGCTTTTGGAGTAACTGGTTGTTTCACAAAGGCACAACTCACTATAAATTATCCTCCTCTAGAAAAGAACACAAAAAGAAATCGCACTTTCATTAAACTCGCAAGCCTTACAATTAAATAATCATATTGGTCTTTTCTAAACCCTAAACCCTAAAAAACCCTAAATTAAAGAATAACAAATCAATATTCATTAAGAGTTAAAAACAACAAGTCCACTTGATTCTACTCGAGCATGAAGATAGTGGTGAAGAAGAGACTCTAGACCTTGCATGAATCGTTGCAGGAAGTCAACAAGAAAATTTGGCTAAAACGCTCACAAAGAGGCGAACCTTCCAAATTAGCTGGTTCTGTAATTCACAAGTATTGAGCACTTTGATCTCTTAGGATGAGTGTCTCATATGTGCTGAGCCTTGGTTCTCCCTCTCTCTCATGATTCGAGTTAGCGTTGGTTTTGTGCTGTTATTGTATCATCTTTATGTTTATCAAATAAATCGGTATGGCTCCCCGCTTAACCCCAGCTTACCCATAAAAAAACAGTTAAAAATAAATTCAATGCAACTAATCAGACGAAGTGGGCATCTGAAATCTCCTCTCCAATCACTTAGTAATGCCGAACATGGCATTCTCTTCCCCTCCATCCCCACCGAAAACTCATCCAAACAAACCATACAACTCTCGCCCGAATCACAAATCTTCGTCTCTAACGTCTCAATAGATAATCTCGATGCTGGGATCCCTCCAAAACCTTCCCCGTGATCGAAATTCACTGATTCCATAAAATCCCACTGGGTCTCGTCTTCATCATCAATTGAAAAAAAAAATCCATCAAAGCAGCATTTACTCTTTCATCAAACTCAATTGAAAAAAATTCCTCCACTTCAAAGATGATTTCTAAATTCAAAAAACTCATTTGAACCGCTTCTTCTCCATAGTATAGGCAATACAAATACATCTTTTCTTGCAGATTTTGGCGATGTTCTGGCAAAACATTGAAATCTAAAAGCATCTGACCCACTAATCTTCTACATGAATCGGGTTGAATCATGTGGCGGGAGATAGTAAGAAAACTCTTTTTCGAATGATTCGATTATCTCTTCCCAGTGCAATTCCTTGCTGGTATGGTGAATTTTGATAGTTACTCTTTGTTCTTCAGAAAAATCTATGCGGGGTTGTAGAGATCTTATTGGAATCAGATTGAAGGTAGACATTATTGAAGAAGAAAGCTTGTATGTGGAGTGAAGAAGAAGGAAAGTTACGTGGGTTCGTCTGAGTTCAAAAAATAAACAGAGGGAATTTGAGTCTTTGAGATTAAAAAAAGGAGATTTTCTCTACTCTACTAGATGGAGTTTGAGATAATCATGGAAAAGATGAGATAGATGTTAGAAATAGAAACTAGCGATACTAAGAAAGGTTCTTTTAGGGGCAAAAAAATACGATACCATTCGTATAATTACAAAAGGGAAATTTTATCAGCACTCTGTATTTTGATGAGGGCACTCCTCACTTTATTAAAGTATTGTATGGCCCACACCATTGGATGATCCAAACTGTCCATTAGATGGGCCACAGCCTTAATAGGTTGTTGCTCAAAATTCATTTCCATAGGTTGATCTTAACCCTCCGATCTGAATGTGAGAGGGTTGATCCTAACCCTCTATAGATCGGAGGGTTAGGATCAACCTATGGAAATAATTTTTGGGGCACAGCCTATTTAGGCTGTGGCCCATCTAATGGACGGTTTGGATAATCTTCTGGTGCAGGATGGCCCGTACTTTTAATAAAGTGAGGAGTGCCCTCATCAAAATACAGTAGTGCTGATAACATTTCCCTTAAAAAATGCCCCTAATTCAGGCTGAGATGATGGATTTGGGTTCAAGAAATGGGAAGGTGGTGTCGGCTGAAAATGGTAGTTATAGGTTATGGTGATGAGAAATTGAGATGATGGAGGTGAGAAATGAAAGGGAAAATGAGGTCTGTTGGTGGTGGTGCCGGATTCCGGTGGTAGGATTCCAGCGAAATGGCTAATATCAATGGTGGAAGAGATGGAGCAAGGGGTAGCTAGTGGTAATGGAGTTGGGTTTTAGGTTTAAAGGAAGAGGTTCAAGGAGATGGTGGCCGATGTAATAGATGAGGGTTTAGGAAGACTTGAAATGGGAAACGATTGCAGGGAAGATGGCTGGTGAGGGAGAGGCTGGAGATCGGATGGCCTAAGAAGAAAACCCAAATCTCATTACCTTCTCTCTCTTTCTATGGCAGCTTCTGAAAATAGAATAGAAAACCCTAACACCCCTGCCTCTCACGAGCTCTTTTGCTTCTTTTGTAAGCAACTGCTCATATTTTCCTACCCCTTTTTGCACCTCTAGGCAGCCCCTTTTGGTGAATACCATAACAACATTTCTTCATTTCTGGGTGGCTAGGGCAAGAAGAGGGAGAAATAAACATTCACTAATTTTTTTATTCCCTTTTTTTCATCTTAAACAACCCACTCTGAGATATTTCACTCCCCTTTTCCAAAAGAATAATGACATTTACACGACCTATCTTGATATTTGCACTTACTTGATTTGTCATACTTGGCAATTCTTCTCCGATTTTGGTGAAAATTTGCAAGCATTCCGTTTGGAACAATGGTCATATTTCTGGAACTTTGTACCTCTCCATGAGCACAACAGGTTGCCAAAATTTCGGATTTTCTTGGCATTTAGGGCCTACTCCTTCGGGAATTTCGAGATTTTATTCGACTTCTGGATCTTTTTCGATTTCAGAAATTTATTTGATTTTGGGGAAAATGGTTCGGTCAAAATGGGGTTTCTATAAGACAATTGGATTTAGTTATTCAGATTATTGCGGACGGTTTTGTTTGGATGATTCAAAGGCGGACGGTTTTGTTTTTGTGATTTTTATTGTATTGTATTTTTTATGTGTTTCTGTTTATCCCTTCTGAGTGAAAGGGGTTTTGGCTCAAGTGGTTGTCATCCATCATAGCCTAAACCCGACAAAGTGTTCCCGTGAGCGAAGGGATCCCGAAATGTGAAGAGAATCCTGAGGAAGATAAGCAGAATGACTCTGAACAAAGAAGAAACCCGAGGAAATATCCCTATAATCGATGGAATCCCGAAGTTCGAATAGGATCCTAGGAACGTGAGGAGAATGAACCCGAAGAAGACACCCCTAACCCTGTAAGAAATGATGACCACGAAGAAGAGGAGACCCCGAAGCCCCATGAGAAGTGATGAGATAAGAAAAGAGACATGAAGGGCAAAGGGGTGGCTCAAGAAACATTTTGTCATCGCCTGGTTTGAAGAGAATATCCCAAAAAATCGATGGAAAAGTCAAACGCTAATGACTATCCTGAACTCCAATGAAGATACCGACAGCAAAAGGAAGTTCTAGGACTCCAAAATGAAATTTGGATATCGACAAGGAATCTGAGGGGAGAGACGGAGAAAAGAAAAGAGGGGGCTCCGAGTAGCCTCACTATGATTGTGCTTCAAGGGTAACCTCAAGAATATCTCTGGCAAAAGAGCAGTTATTCTTCTCATTTACTGACAATTCAAATATGCATCTATGCTATGCAACAACCAAGATTCCTAAGTCAGTCGAATTGTCTGATGTATCAAGGTGTAACCAATCGAGTGATTTCTAACCCATGTTTGCAATTCTAACCCATGTTTGCAATAACAGATTGACAGGAATAAGCAAATGGGCGAATACAGGTCAAGGTGTGAAGTCACGATTGAAATATAAAGATTTATAAAATGGAATACTGATATCCGCCCATGCAAAGAATGAAGGGTAACGAAGTTGACAGAGACAAAGAAAATGCAAGACAATACAGTGTAAATAAGCATTTGAGGTACACTTGAAAGTGAACGCATTTTGATTTGTCAACAGTCCATAATGGGCTGGTAACAGACAACATCCTTACTTGTATATGAGTTATGTTGCAGAAACTTTGAACAGCATGGCTGTACATCATAATTTGAGCAACAAAGGCCTTACCGTATTTCAATGATCACACTCCCTCATTTCCAAACCAAGGATGAAAACTTCGATGCCTTGCGCGGATTATGAAATTCAATTGTGATCCAATAGAATACTAGACACAACAAAGAGAGTATATTTACATAGTCCTTTCATGAAATCTACCCAAATTTAACAAAACAGGGAGTGAAATGTATACGATGGCATATAGAAAATGACTATGAAGTCTTCACAGTTAAAACTAACTTAAGGAATTCATCAGAAGGGAGTAAATGAAAGATGACAATCAAGAGAAAAATGGGTCTCATACAAACACCTCCAAAAATCCAATCAACAATCACACAAAATTCTTGGAACAGAAGTCCAAGAAGCTGTAAAGAAACAAATTGCTAAATATAGCAAACATCAATGACATGCTTAACCACACAAGCTTAAACAGGAAATGAAATTATGAGGAGAAGATAGAACTGAAATTACCTCCTGGCCATGTCTTCTCCTCTTCGCCCAAAAATGTCAAAGAAAATTTTTTCTTCTACCCAAGAAAACTCTTCTCCTTTTTTTCAATTTCCACAAAGAGAGATCTCAGATCTCTCTCCTTTCCCTCTTCTTCTTCTTCTTCTATCAGCTAAACCCTCAAATAGAGACCCCAAACCCATCTTTGAAACCCTTTTAGCTACTGCCCTTGAAAATGGCGTGGAATAGTAGCACATCCAAAAGGATTTCTCTAGTCTTCTTTCCAACCTAATCCTAAGAGAAATGTGGTTGGGTCGGAGATGGAGCTGATAGGTAGGGATTAATGATTTGGGGTTAGGATCAAATAAGGTTCGGTGGTGATGATGGGGTTGATGAGGTAATGGATAGCCAAAATGAAAGGGGGGTCTCAATGGGTTCTTGGGTCTTTGTGGACGTAGGTTTGAAGAATTACAGAGAGAAATGAAGATGAAGAGGGTGGGCGGATCTGGAAGTGCTGGTCGAGGAGATGATGAAGATGTTGGTGACAGGGGTGTGGAGGTGGAGAAATAGGCGGCAATGGAGAATCAAACAGAGGATGTAATTCCCAGTGCATGACAATAACCATATCATTGGCTAGTGTGTTGAAACATACATGAAAATACCATATGACTCAATTCAGGCATTTTAATCAAAATAAAGACAGATAGTCGTGTCACATAAGTGTTTAGACATACATGTAGAACTATCCATTTAAGGGAAATGTATTGGCTTGACTGCACCAACAAACATTCTACAAAAGTATACATTATCTCTTATAATGCCTGATCTCCATTATATCCACAATACGACAAAAATATCTTAAGACATCAGGACCATGTATGTTGGACGGATATTTTTAAGAATGGTACTTTATCAAATTCAACCTGATAACCAATCATCATCAACACAAAGAGCATTCCCTCTTAACTTTCGATTCCAACCAGGACATAGAAGACATTTCCTGCAGCTTTCCTTAGAAAATTGACTGTTAAGCTGAAAATATACTATATAAACCCAAAACAAAACAGATGAATTTTGAAATAAACTTTGTGATAACTGTAAACCTTATCTCTATTGCCATACCCCCGCTAAGATCATCATGATCCAATTAAAAATGCCCACAAGAAATCCAAATAATGAGAAAAAGTACTTAATCTTCAGAATCAAATGAAATGGTCAGGCTCTCATTGATAACAATTCCTTTGAAAGAGAATGCACACAAATCTATGAAAGTATTTGCACCCACTTTTGAATACTGATTTTAAACAGCCAAATGGAGAATCAGGGAGTCATTAAAGCTGACCCTGGTTTAGGAATAGAGAGCATTATCAAATTCCTTTGAAATCCCCGGGTGTGAAAGAACTGCTGGAAACATTTTCATGAAGTAAAACTTCACAAACCAACTCATATCTTCAATATACGACCACTCTATTGCATGTAATGAAATCAATTGGCATGACTCTATCCCAAAATTTAAAGTCAGTAGTAATTTAGTAAAGGTTGTGATCAAACAACTACATTGTATAACCATGGAACGTCATGTCAAGCTTAACATCCAAAACCAACGTACAGGAGAATTGTAGTATCTACACATGACCAGCTGCTCATCAAATGAACATGCTTACATATCACACAAACCAATACTACCCTCTTCAAATAAAATCATAACCATAGGCTATCAATTAGTGGCTGAAGGAAATTCCCTGTGAGTCATGACAAATTTGCAGAAAATTCCAAATAAAGCTACAATTGCTTACGAATCAAGGGAGAAATATAGCCAATTCCAAGCATATTATAACTTCATGAGCGAGTTCCAAATAGGAAAATTACTACAGATCTTGAAGTGATAGCTACAAGCTCCACAAAGAAAACACAGTCATACACTATTAAATGAATTTTCAAGAGAAATTTCCATAAAACATGAAGAATTACTATTGATTCTCAGCAAAATAATAACCTCATACAAGCAAATGCACATCCAAGGAAGATTGATGTAGATCTCAAATAAAATCGTGATCACACACCATTAAATGGATCATCAACAGAAAGATTATCATAATCCATCGGAAAAGAGCACTGTGGATTCAAGGAAAATCACCTTTATGCAACTTCAAATGAACATCACAGAGACAAATTTTCATAACCCATGAAGGATCACTAGAAGTTCTGACTATCATCACATTCGTACACCTTTAGATGAACATCCTAGAGGGATTATCACAAATCACAGAGGAATTGCCAAAGCGCTTAAACATAACAGCCACCGTACACTACTTAAATGATCATCAGGGATAAATCCTCACAAATTATGAAAGAGTAACCACACTGATGGTGTAAGAAGAAGAACAAGAATAATTAACTCTTCTCTTGATGCTTTTCTAGTCAACTGTGAGAGGGAATATGCCGATCTTGATTGAAATTGACCAAAACTTGGATGAAGATGAATAGGTCTGTATTGGAGAAGATTGGATCTAGCGATTAGGGCTAAAAGACAAGGGTAAACCAAAGGTCTAGGGTTAAGAAAATGGGGAACCTGAGGTTTGGACTTAAGGTGGAGATAAAAGGGGAAGAAGAAGATGGTGATGGCTGAGAAAGGACGTAATGAAAGTGGAATTGAGGTAGAAGATGGGGTTTCTTAGATCTAATGGAGATGGCTGCAAGGAGTAAGGGGTTGGAGGTAGTGATTTGTTGATGATGGTGATGGGTATGGCAGTAATGGTGGCTGAGATGATGGATTTGGGTTCAAGAAATGGGAAGGTGGTGTCGGCTGAAAATGGTAGTGACAGGTTATGGTGATGAGAAATTGAGATGATGGAGGTCAGAAACGAAAGGGAAAATGAGGTTTGTTGGTGGTGGTGCCGGATTCCGGTGGTAGGATTCCAGCGAAATGGCTAATATCAATGGTGGAAGAGATGGAGCAAGGGGCAGCTAGTGGTAATGGAGTTGGGGTTTAGGTTTAAAGGAAGAGGTTCAAGGAGATGGTGGCCGATGTAATAGATGAGGGTTTAGGAAGACTTGAAATGGGAAACGATTGCAGGGAAGATGGCTGGTGAGGGAGAGGCTGGAGATCGGATGGCCGAAGAAGAAAACCCAAATCTCATTACCTTCTCTCTCTTTCTATGGCAGCTTCTGAAAATAGAATAGAAAACCCTAACACCCCTGCGTCTCACGAGCTCTTTTGCTTCTTTTGTAAGCAAATGCTCATATTTTCCTACCCCTTTTTGCACCTCTAGGTAGCCCCTTTTGGTGAATACCATAACAACATTTCTTCATTTCTGGATGGCTAGGGCAAGAAGAAGGAGAAATAAACATTCACTAATTTTTTTATTCCCTTTTTTTCATCTTAAACAACCCACTCTGAGATATTTCACTCCCCTTTTCCAAAAGAATAATGACATTTACACGACCTATCTTGATATTTGCACTTACTTGATTTGTCATACTTGGCAATTCTTCTCCGATTTTGGTGAAAATTTGCAAGCATTCCGTTTGGAACAATGGGTATATTCTGGGAACTTTGTACCTCTCCATGAGCACAACAGGCTGCCAAAATTTCGGATTTTCTTGGCATTTAGGGCCTACGGGAATTTCGTGATTTTATTCGACTTCGGGATCTTTTTCGATTTCAGAAATTTATTTGATTTTGGGGAAAATGGTTCGGTCAAAATGGGGTGTCTATAAGAATACAGTGGGAAGAAGGAGATGACTACAAGACAACCGTAAGGCAACAACAAGCCAACAACAAGAGAACAACAAGACAATGATACATCACACTCCATCCATGGAACTACATGAGGGTTTCAACAAAAAGAACGACTTCAAGGCACCACACATCTCTCAGACATTTCACCAAACACTTGGTGTGCTCCTTGAAGAACAACACAAAAGACAGAAGACCACGATTCTAGAGGAGAAAAGACATATTAGGATGGAATGGATAGGGGAAGAGACTCAAAACATGAAAGAAGGAAATGATCTAAAACATAAAGAGAGGTGAAAGAAACTAGAACCCAAAAAGCGTATGGACTTAGAGAAGAATGAGAGTTTGGGATGGAGAACTAAAAAGAAAAAAGAGATTTATGGATTTAGGACCATAAAAGAACAAGATACAATGTTATGGATGAAGGAAAAAACAGAAGGAAAAGAATATACAAGTAGGGATCTTTTGGGTTGTCTTTCTTTCTTTGGGATGGATAGATTCACAAATTGTATTTACAAAAAAAGGTTTTGGGTTTAGGGATTCACAAGATGGAGGTTAGGGTTTGAAGGTTAGGATTTAGAGATGAAGGTTTAAGGTTTAGGGATTTAGGTTTTGGAGGGTTTGGGGAAGATGGAAAAGGATTAGGGATAGGGAAAAGAGAGATGACATAGATGAGAGCTAGGGCTTCGGGGTGAGGGTAGCGCACGAAAGAGGGGGAGGGATACAACGTGAGAGAGAGAGAGAGAGAGAGATGTGTGGGATGAGAGATGGATAAGAGAGGGACTCTTCTTCACTCTTCTTTCCCTTAGGATCTTAGCTCTGATACCATGTTAGAAATGAGATTAGGGTTAGACAGGAAGAAGACGCGGAATGGAGAGATGGAGAGTCTCCACTAGGGAGCTCCCATGTAAAATGATGTATATATAAGGCCCAACTAGGGCAACCAAGTACAATGACAATCATAACCCCTCACATACACAGTAATGACTAAAATACCCCTAACTACACTTCAACAGCTACTAATGTTGGAATTACCATGTTTTAATAAATGCACAAACTAAGTTTGTCTTTTCTTCTCAAACAGCCATCAAATGTTATTACATTCCCAAAAACATTATTAAAGCTCTCAGAAACCTATTAAAAAGGAAAGACAGCTATAATGACATTTTCTATCCGGTCTCTTGCCAACAACTTCAAACCTTGATGTACTTTTCTCACCACCGCCGACATTGCATCAGAGATCCCAATAGGGCAATCAAAGGCCCACAATACCGCTCCGTCACAATTCCGTAGGACCTCAACAATGCCGGTCGGGCCCAGATTTCCAAAGCTAGAGCCATCAAAATTAAATTTGGCTGTATCCAACGCCGAGGGAACCCACTCCTGGACCATTTTTTGCTTCAAAACTTGCGAAGCACAAAGATCAAAAGCAAAAACAAATCTAAAAGATGGAAGAATCCTCACCCACAAAATCGTAGGGGCTAGAACTCTAAAGAACAGAAAATCCGGGGATAAAGAAGCCTCCATGGCGTTTTGATCACCTTTTTGATGAAATATCTGATTGGATGGCTCGATTGCAAAGGCTTTGATTGCAAAGGGGGCTAATGTACATGATGTGAGAAAAATTCAGTGGCTTTGATTGCAAAGTACACTGGCAATGGGTGTCCCCAGCGACTCTCCGGCAACTCCCCGGTGACTCGCCGACGATTCCCCGACGAAATTTCGAATCCTGCTCCCAACCATCATGCTCGAATCCCGTTTTCGATTCCCGCCTTGGCAACCTTGGTTTGGATGCGCCCTAAAAAAAGAGTATAAGTTTGAAAATACGTCTAAAATGATTGCAAAAGTAAGTTCCAGAGGGAACAGCTAGAGAGAAAATTTGCAGGAGGAGAGAGAGATTCCAAGAATATTAAACCCTGAATTAGGGGCATTTTTCTAAGGGAAATGTTATCAGCACTACTGTATTTTGATGAGGGCACTCCTCACTTTATTAAAAGTATGGGCCATCCCGCACCAGAAGATTATCCAAACCGTCCATTAGATGGGCCACAGCCTAAATAGGCTGTGCCCCAAAAATTATTTCCATAGGTTGATCCTAACCCTCCGATCTATAGAGGGTTAGGATCAACCCTCTCACATTCAGATCGGAGGGTTAAGATCAACCTATGGAAATGAATTTTGAGTTACAACCTATTAAGGCTGTGGCCCATCTAATGGACAGTTTGGATCATCCAATGGTGTGGGCCATACAATACTTTTAATAGAGTGAGGAGTGCCCTCATCAAAATACAGAGTGCTAATAAAATTTCCCTTTTGTAATTATACGAATAGTATAGTATTTTTTGCCCCTAAAAGAACCTTTCTTAGTATCGCTAGTTTCTATTTCTAACATCTATCTCATCTTTTCCATGATTATCTCAAACTCCATCTAGTAGAGTAGAGAAAATCTCCTTTTTTTAATCTCAAAGACTCAAATTCCCTCTGTTTATTTTTTGAACTCAGACGAACCCACGTAACTTTCCTTCTTCTTCACTCCACATACAAGCTTTCTTCTTCAATAATGTCTACCTTCAATCTGATTCCAATAAGATCTCTACAACCCCACATAGATTTTTCTGAAGAACAAAGAGGAACTATCAAAATTCACCATACCAGCAAGGAATTGCACTGGGAAGAGATAATCGAATCATTCGAAAAAGAGTTTTCTTACTATCTCCCGCCAAATAATTCAACCCGATTCATGTAGAAGATTAGTGGGTCAGATGCTTTTAGATTTCAATGTTTTGCCAGAACATCGCCAAAATCTGCAAGAAAAGATGTATTTGTATTGCCTATACTATGGAGAAGAAGCGGTTCAAATGAGTTTTTTGAATTTAGAAATCATCTTTGAAGTGGAGGAATTTTTTTCAATTGAGTTTGATGAAAGAGTAGAGGCAGCTTTGATGGATTTTTTTTTTCAATTGATGATGAAGACGAGACCCAGTGGGATTTTATGGAATCAGTGAATTTCGATCACGGGGAAGGTTTTGGAGGGATCCCAGCATCGAGATTATCTATTGAGACGTTAGAGACGAAGATTTGTGATTCGGGCGAGAGTTGTATGGTTTGTTTGGATGAGTTTTCGATGGGGATGGAGGGGAAGAGAATGCCATGTTCGGCATTACTAAGTGATTGGAGAGGAGATTTCAGATGCCCACTTCGTCTTATTAGTTGCATTGAATTTGTTTTTAACTGTTTTTTTATGGGTAAGCTGGGGTTAAGCGGGGACCCATACCGATTTATTTGATAAACATAAAGATGATACAATAACAGCACAAAACCAACGCTAACTCGAATCATGAGAGAGAGGGAGAACCAAGGCTCAGCACATATGAGACACTCATCCTAAGAGATCAAAGTGCTCAATACTTGTGAATTACATAACCAGCTAATTTGGAAGGTTCGCCCCTTTGTGAGCGTTTTAGCCAAATTTTCTTGTCGACTTCCTGCAACGATTCATGCAAGGTCTAGAGTCTCTTCTTCACCACTATCTTCATGCTCGACTAGAATCAAGTGGACTTGTTGTTTTTAACTCTTAATGAATATTGATTTGTTATTCTTTAATTTAGGGTTTTTTAGGGTTTAGGGTTTAGGGTTTAGAAAAGACCAATATGATTATTTAATTGTAAGGCTTGCGAGTTTAATGAAAGTGTGATTTCTTTTTGTGTTCTTTTCTAGAAGAGGATAATTTATAGTGAGTTGTGTCTTTGTGAAACAACTAGTTACTCCAAAAGCTTAAGCTCATGGAGATGCGTTATTTAAATCTTTTATACTTTAACGATACTCCCTCTCATGTGTGGTTCCCTCTTTCTAGGGTTGGCCTACACCTGGCACATGTGGCCCCTTTTTGGGTTTGGAGCATGTGGATTTTTGCTATCAAGAAGTTTTGAACTCAGGACCCTTGGCTCTGATACCATGTGAAACAACCATTTACTTCAAAAGCTTAAGCTAATGGAGATGGCATTATTTAATCTTTAATACTTTATCTTCAAAAGCTTAAGCTAATGGAGATGGCGTTATTTAATCTTTTATACTTTATCTTCAAAAGCTTAAGCTAATGGAGATGGCGCTATTTAATCTTTTATACTTTATTTAACAGTAGTCTTTATCAAAACAGAGGAGATTCGCTGTTGTAAAGGGTTCATAATAGTAACAGGCAAGGAAATATAAAGCTTCAACGCAATGGGTGTTTTTATTTATTTATTTTAAACTCTCAAGACTAAAACTCCATATTTGCACTCCACCCGTATTTTGATTTGCTTGGTCTTTGATTCCTTTCCAATTTTTAGCCCCTCTTTGGACACATTCTAGCTTCATAGTCCATCAAGTCCATCAAGTACTGCCTCAGTTATTCATCCTCTTGATCTGTGAAGAAAATGACCTCATAGTTTTTCTCCGTGAGACTTCTCCAATTGTTCCTCTCTCCGCATGTAAAATATTTACTTCTGCCCTGGTTTCATTCTCGAGATGTACCCATGTAACCCATCAGACTTGGTGCTTTCAAATCTGAGAAGCTTTGCAAGACTGCTTCTGTTAGTTGCATCCTCAATAATTCCAAGTTTACACACTTCTCAAACTCGTTCCAAAACTTGGCATACTTCTTTTCATCATCCTCTATGGCTTTCTTTGTGACTACCTTTTCACACAAAAGGGGTGACCCGGGGAAGAAAAGGGGAGGAAAGGGGGCGGATATATCACTCCCCTAGGCCCTGTTTGGATTGCAAGAAAAACATTTCTGATGGAAAAAAAAATTTTGGGATATTTTTTTCTATCCATGATTTAGTTGGAAATGAATATATTTTGATAATTTGATAATTTTCAAAAAAGAAAAAAAGAAAAAGAAAAAAAAGAAGATTTAGATGAAAATGATATGATATGGTTAATTTCGAGGGATATTATCATAAATTGCAAGACCCTCTAAATAAAATTTCAATAGGGTTGGTTGTAAGAATCTTTATTTTTTATGGGTAAGCTATGAAAGACTTTATTGAACCAAATTAATGCAGAACTTACCTCCGGCCATGGCAATTAGAACCAAAGATCACGACTCCCTCGAACACAATCTCCGCTGCGCACACGAACAAGGGAAGAGAGATCTTCTAACCTTGAGAAGACCTTAGGCTCGATCAATGGAATCACAGGCACTCTTCCTCTCAGATTAGGGACCCCTCTATAGATGGAACTTTATCTATATCTATGTGTTTGTTCCCATCAAACGCCCACATATTTATAGAGATTGGGAGTGCACGTATTTGCATCCCACCACAACTCAAACACTTGAGTGTTTTACAAATTCAAAACACTTGGGACTTATCTAGAAGACTCTCTTTGTGAATAGGATACAAAGTGCAAAAGGAAACTAACGTTTCTTCTTGAGGTGGGTCCTAGCAATGTGGGCCACACCAAAAACGCCAACATTCTCCCACTTGGTCCACATTGGTATATATTCACAAAGTAACTTAGAGTCTTAGATATTTATTTCTGAAAAACTTTATGGCCATTGTTTTGGACATACCAATCCCAAATTTTTTAACTTTGTCTTTATTGTACCCCCTTATAGCATGTCTCAAATGTACGAATCATAGCGGCATACATCTCCAACCGGAAATGTTACCTTCTATGTATCACATACACTGATTCACACTAATGTACACTTTATGTGTGGTTTTGTAGACACCCCCATTTTGATACGCTTTAAAAAGTAAAAGATCCGGTAGTTTGTCAAGTCTCGAGTCTGTATTTCGCCGCGGATTAGGCATCCGTGCATTTTAAGGTAGATCTCGCCTCGTTCTGAAGTTGATCCGCGATCCTGAAGGTCTCTAGGGGGTCCATTTCGCCTCCGGAAGATGTAAAATCAAGTTTCCAATCGAGTGGAAAAAAACTGCTATTGAATTTTTAGGGTTTTCCTCATTTTGACCCATTTTTGCACTACGGGGGTATTTTGGTCATTTCCGATGTGTCCCGTATGACCCCTGAGTCTGTCTGAGAAATCTTGAGCGATTCCATAAATTTTGGAAAAGCTGCTAAAAATAGAATTTCTCAGGGGTTTGACTCGAACTGAAAATTTCGCGAAACGAGGACGTTTCGGGCATTTCCAGGGGATCCCATCCGACCCTGTTTAATTTCCTCTATCTAATGGAGCCAAATAAGAAAGTTTCTATTTTTGAGGTTTGACCATGAAGACTTATCATCTTTGACCTCCCCACATTGTTTGGATGATTCAAAACATTCATTTGATAGGCCCTCATATAGATAGGGTGTGCCCCAAAAACCAGCTTCATAGGTTCATCTTAACCCTTCCATTTGTGGAGGTTAAAAATGGGCAGATTTATGGGGTGTATGGCCAATTTCCACTTCTCAGCCCTCGATTCATTGGGGTCTGCCGGAAGGATTTTGGTGGCCTGGAATTGGTCTCATTTTGCGTTAAGAGGAAGACTATTGGAACCTTTTTTTTGTGCCGGTGTTGCTTAGGAAAGTGATTGATAGATCTTTTAGGCCTTCTCATGAGTTTACAATCCGAAATTGGAAGCGCAGTAGTTTTTGGGTGGGGTTAGAGGTGGTTAGAGGAAGGTGACGGCTTCCTTGTGCGTGTGACATGAGACTTCAATGCCAAATGTTTTATTGAGCAATGTTTCTGGTGTTAGAATTCTGCCTGGCATGCCGGCGTTCTCAAAGTTAGTTGATAGAAATGCCCTTGTTGACTTTGCTTTGTTTGGGGCACTTAAAGAAGAGTAGATTAGATCGCTTCCTAATTTGCCATGCGTGGTTGGGTTTGGTCAGGGGCAGGTTGCCTTCGACAAGCCATTTTCTAATCAGTGTCCCATCCTTTTGAACCCGAGGAATGAATTCTTGAGTTTGCTGGGAATTTTTTTACTGGGACTTGGGAGAGACCCTTGTGGGCACACTTATCAAATAATCATCATTGTTCAATACTTCAATTCCGTCTGGCCAGATCTGTAGTCGTCTATTTATCAACGGATCTGATCACATCCAAGTAGCACGCACACTCCCACTATGATACATCGAGTCCCTTCTTTGACCGATCATAACTGCGCATTTCATGGGCCTTTAGGGGTGCAACTTGGGTCGGGCTCAACCCGAACCCGACGGGTTCAACCCGATTTCTGCTCGCGTTGGGTTGGCCATATGGTAACTCGGGTTGGGTTCGGGTTTGGGTTCGAAAAAGCCAACCCGATTTTATTTCGGATTGGGTTCGGGTTGAACACAAGATAACCGGACCCAACCCGAAACCCGGCCACATGTTTGCAAGAGTACCAAAATTTAAGTGTTTCAATGGTCGGTTACATTACTTTTCAGATTGATTTAAATTTTTGCATATTTCCAATGCCATGCCCCCCATCCCAAAAAAAAGAAAGAAGAGAAATCAATTAGTTATGCAATTGTAACATCAAACAACATGTACTGTTTTCCTTGCTGACCATTGATAGTCAAAAACTATATAAAATATGGTTCAAATTCAATGACTAGAAGTAAAGATTATTAGATGGTAGAATTGTTGATTTCTGCGTTTTTTGAGCCATAGGTGGTTCCAAGTAAAGAATATCAGATGGACGGTTTAGATAGGTCAAAGATGGGACTCACTTGGCTTTATTGGGCTGAGGCTGCTGCCTCATTGACAATTCAATAACAAATTTCCTCCAATTGAAGGGTTGGGATCATATGATAGATGACGAGACCGCAAAACACGGCCTGTTTGCTATGGAAATAAGGAAACTGAACGACTACGATCAACTCTTTCTCATGTTTAAAACCGGTTCGATATAAACTAGAAGAAATCTCTCTGTTGAAAATTAACCCAAACGATTTTGGGTCCTTTATCTATTTATTTTTTCTCTTTCATGTTTCCTGTTGTCTTTGGATAGTTAAATGATTAGGTTGCTTTGATATTTCTTAGCTATTTGATTTGTTATCTCGTTCACTGTAAAGCACGTTACGAAGCAAATCTGATATTTCTTTTTCTTTTTCTGAATTCCAGAGAATGGATGCTTCGTCTGAGCAGAAAGCTGAGTTGATGAAAAAGGTCCGATGGTTGCTGTCGAAAGTCGAAGATGATATTTATCAGTTTCAAATGGAGGCTCTTGAGTTGACAGAGGAGAGGTGTGAATTGTATGGAATTGCATTGCCTGAAGAGAAAGGGTGGTCGAGTCTCATCGAACGCGAGGATGCTTTGCGCAATAGGGTAACTGATCTTCTCAAAAGGGCAACTGATCTGCGTCGGGTATATGTTCATATAGTAAGGATGAGCCCAGGAGAAAGTGCTGGTGGTGTTAAAGCAGAGTTGAATGCTGGAAAGGTGGTAAGTTTTGGTGTTCAAACAGAGTTATGCAATTGTAACATCAGACAACATGTACTTTTTTCCTCGCTGAACATTGACGGTCGAAAACTATATAGAATATGGTTCAAATTCGATGACTAGAAGTAAAGATTATTAGGTGGTAGAATTGTTGATTTCAGTGATTTTTTAGCCATAGGTGGTTCCAAGTAAAGAATATCAGATAGACGGTTTAGATAACTCAAAGATAGGACTCACTCAGCTTTATTGGGCTGAGGCTGCTGCCTCATTGACAATTCAATAACCAATTTCCTCCAATTGAAGGGTTGGGATCATAAGATAGATGACGAGAGCTATGGAAATAAGGAAACTGAACAACTACTATCAACTCTTTCTCATGTTTAAAACCAGTTAGATATAAACTGGAAGAAATCTGTCTGTTGAAAATTAACCCAAACGATTTTGGGTCCTGTAGACACCCCATTTTAACCGAACCCTTTTTTCTTGTGTTTGAGCAAAACCCAACCTAATCAGTGAGGTAGAACCCCAAATTGCACCCTAAGCTAGGTTAGGGTCCTAACTAGGTCCCTACAAAATTTCGTTAAATCCGAGCGTGTTTGCCTAGCGAACGAACCGGGAAAGAATCGTAGTGTAAATGCAGAAGGGGTGAATTTATCCTGATAGGGGGGGTGAATTTATTCTGGGGAGGGCCGAGCCAAGGCCAGAAAAGACACGATCATTCGCACGCTTATCAAATTTCGCGCATCCGCGCGCCCATCAAAAACAGTAGTGCCAATATCAATACCTCATTTTCCCTATAAATAGGAGCTTAAGCCTTATTTATGACTAATCTAGAGTTTTCCCTAAATTTCGAGAGAGAGAGAGAGAGGGGCGAAATTTGGGTTTTCTATTTTTCTTCCGATCTTCTCCAATTGTCCTCGCCGTAGCTCCGGCAAAGATTTCGGCTATGTGTTCTTGATATTCACCTCTTTTTCTTCTCCGGCTAGATTTTGGCCGGATTCCGGTTGCTAGTTCAAGCTAGTTCGAATCAGTTCCTTCTGTTCTTTGTTTGGTCATACAACTAGAAGTTTAGATGCAGCCTTATAAGCATTAGATCCTTTAGATCCTCTCAAGGGAGAGCACATCAGAGAGTCAATTGCAGCAAGGAGAAGAAAATTCTTAGGTTATTGAAATCAAGCTTTCTATACAGGTAATTCTGATAATTTTCTAAAATTAACGTAAATTCATATTAAAACAAGAGATTAGTGGCTCCTGTTCGTGAAAGCTAACTGATTTTCTGTTTCCTTTTGGAAGTTTTAGATCTGATTACATTTATTCATCTGTTAAGATATCCTTTGGTTAAAACACTAGATATGTGCATTGTTATGTTTATTTATTCCTTAGTCATGAGATTCACTCCAGCCATGTAGATTTGTCATTGTTTTAAACACTTATTTCATTGTTTTGGTTTATCAAAATTATCTTCTACATAATTATCATATAGATCACTGTTGTCTTTTGAAATAGTAAGAAAAATGAAGATGAATCTGGCAATTACCTGTAAATGTATTCTTTACAATCTAGTTCTATAGCTATTTCTGATGAGCTTTGGTTTTAATACATTTAGGATTTGTGAGTGTCATTTAGCTAAATATCTATTCTGATTTTTTTTAGAACTTATTATTTGTTAGTGCTGAAGTTTTGTCCAGTTATAATAGATGATGACATGAATATTGTCAAATAGTGTTGTATGCTTCAGACATTGGAGTGAAAATGATTTCCATTAAAGTTATCTCGATGTAAAGCTTGACCTCATGTTTTCTATCTTAAATTCAGAAATAAGTGTCTATTTCTCTTAATTTTATGTCAGTCTATCTGATATATGAAGAGAGATTTTTAATTTTAATGTAAGTGTATAAAATGCTAGAGTGAGAATTTTTAGTATAAGAAAGGATTTTTTGTAGCATCACAGACTCTTTTGTTGAATTGTTTAAAATTGAGAATAGATTACAATGGATTTGATAGTCTTGCTGATGTTGTTGATGAAGTGTTAACCAAATGGAGCTTTCAACGATATTGATATGGTTAATTTTACCCATGCATTTAAAAAATAATTTAGAAATTGGTTGGACTACTATTTTATCCCAATATTTGATTGGTTTTGAATAGTCATAGCTATTTTTAGTTTTGTACATTTTAGTGTCATAATGGTTTAAACTACTTATCAATCTGCTCATTCAACTATAGTTCAGTCATGGTCTGTGTGCTTATAAAAGTCAGCTCACCCATCTATAATTCAGCCCTTCATAGAAATAGTCAAAGCCGGGTAGAATTTCCTTTTGATATATATTTAGGTGATTATTAGTTTTGTTTTATCTTGTGTATAATTTATCGATAATAGCATGATCTATCTGATTTTTGAATGAATAAATGATTTTATGCCTTGATGAGTAAATGATTTACCTGATTTCCATGAGCGTGTGATTTTGTGTTCTATGAACTGAACAAGAATGTGATAATGCCATTATTTGAGTAACTAATATTTGCACTATCACTTTTGACATAGGCACAATAATTGCTTTTGTCTGCAAGTAACTTTCTTGTTATTGAGTGTTATCTTATTTTGTTGGTTGAAGAACAATAGCATTTGGTCTCAATTTAGCATCTTTTTTATTGACAGTTAGAATAATGAGAGGTCTACTCTTGTTTTGGATATCAGCCTTATTTAGTCTTGCCTGAAAGAGTTTGGAATCTGTAAAAAAAATGATATTGGGTTTGGTTATATTGCTTTTGATTAACGTTTATACAATTGGTTTTGGTAAAATTGCAAAGTATATATGTTTAATTGTCAATAGTACTGTTATGCTTTAGCAATTACAACAATGGGTAAGGAATTTATGTTTAAGCCATAAAATTTGAACCATATATGCAAGTTAGTAACATACATTTTAGAGCATTGGAAGAACACAATTTGAAATCAGGAATACGAAAATTGTAAAATCTGAACTATTTGAGGAGTGTGATCAACGCCTCAAGAGAGTGGATGCAAGCAATCAGAAATTAGTGGAGTTTAGAATTGTAAAATTTGAACCGGTTGAAGGAGGGAGTAAAGATGACCTTAAGACTGTGGAAGGAAAGTCAGGCCATTCGGATATTCATCCTTGTAGCATGGAAATGCCTATTAATGAGGGGGTAGCCCAGAAAACCAGTGAGATTGTGAATGTCTCAGATTCGGTTTCTGAATCTGTGGTTATTGACAATAAAGAAACTGTGACTACTGATGGTTTGTCAGGCATTTTGCAATAGCCCTGTTTAGAAAGTATTAATCCCCAATCATCCAAATTTATTTTGGAGGACACATTTATTGAAGATTCTCATTCAAATGATGAAGTAGATGAAACTGATGAGGATGAGAAGATTAACATAAACGCTGGGGATGATAATTATAATTGTGATTATGGGTCAGATGGTGTTAATAACATGGGCGATGCGGTGGTCAAGCCGCATAATGCCGATGATGATTATGAAGACGGTGAAGTTAGAGAACCTTTGGTTCATGGTGCTGTTGGGGGTATATGTGAGGAAGGAAAAGCAGAACAGGAAGATTGCGGAAACTCAAAAGATAAGGAAATTGATGGTGCTGTTTGTCCCATGGATGATCAAGTCATGGTATCATCACATGTTGAAGATAGTGCTAATAAAACAGAGAATCCTAGCGAAATTGAGAATGCTCATTGTATCGGAGAACAGGACAACGCTATTTGCAGTGAGAAGAATGATAAGGTCATTAGTGTAGAGCCATGTTTACCAGATTCCTCTTCCATTGAAGTGCTAGCAACTGGATCAGATAAGAAGAGAATCGTAAAGCTTATACGTAGGGTATCACGGGGTCACTTGGGAAAGGATGGCTTGAAAAGACTGGAAACAATGTCTGATCGAGCAGTTAGTACAAACCAAGAGGCGACCATGGACTGCATTAAGAATGACATGGAAACCAAAGTTGAGAATGCTGAAGGAATTAACCTAGCAGAAAAGAGCCATACACATTTTCCTCAAAAGGAGTCATTTGTAAATGGTGATCAAGCAATTAAAATGCAATTGGTAGGGCCAATCGGGGTCGGATAATTAATTTGGCTCGAGGCCCTAATGGATTATCTTCAGGAAGAACAAGGCCCATTCCGAGCAGGTCATTCTCATCGCGGTTTGAAAGAGAGAAATTTCCTGATAAATTACATCGCAGAGGGAGAAGAAATAAAAGCTACATGGACGGGTGTCAGAAATTTGGAAGAGATAAGAATCAAGATCAACCAGTTGAAATTTCTGGATCTGATTTTATGCATGTCAGAGGATGTGTTGAAAACCCTTTAGATACCCAACATGATAACTGGGATCCTGATCAAGATTTTAATTCTGAACACTATACTACTATTACTACTACTACTGGTTTTCGATTCCCTAGAGCTAAAAATGCAGCTGCTGCCATGAAGTTTGAATGCAATGGTCGTGTTGTTGCACAAGATGCTTCTATTAAAAGTGCTGGGAGGCCAGGGGGGAAGCTTGTAAATGATGAATTGCAAAGTTACCGACATCCATCATTTAAAAGACGGAGATCATCCGGAGGGAGAACAGGGCCCATGTCGCCATTCGGTATGCAAATCTCACGCAGATCTCTGAGAGACCTCAGCCTTGATAGATTCATTGGTGGTGGTGCCCTTGATATGGTTTTCGCTGAGGCACGAAGAAAAAAATCATGAGGGGTTTGCCAAATGAAATGATGGAATTCCCATGGCAACAACCTCAATATGATCGCGTAGAGGGTCCTTTCCCTTTTGTTCGGAGAGAGAGGAGCTTCTTACTTATGCAGAGGGGTCTTTTACTTGTACCTCGCATTTGCTCCAAATCTCCCCCAAGATCCGAATCTCTTGATGGGCTTGATGGACACCCAGAGCTAATGCATCGCAGTTCTCCACCAATTTTCAGAGTGGAGCGGATGAGATCACCTCATCAGCATCCTTGTTTTACTGAAGAAAAGGGTGATGAAGGCGTTAGCCCAAGCACATCATTAGGGGACTTGCTATATCCAAAGAGTACTCCCCTCTTTAATTTGGAAGACTGGCCCAGTCTTTTAAGATACCTTTAAACAATTAAATTTTCTTTCTCATTGCTAAGGCGATGAAAGAGTCATCTAGAACCCCTTTAGAGAGACAAGCTATGTCTCAGTGAAAAATCATACCCTTTGGAAGACAAGTTTTGTCTCATTAATGAGTCAACCTGGAGGAGACTATCCAAGTCTCAAGTTGTACTCTTTTAAGTTAAGGACCGACTTGGTCTGTTAGATACCGTACCCCTATTCTATCATTGTTAGGAGCAATGATAAGGTTACTTGGAGCCCTTTATAGGAGATATTCAATGTCTCATATAGGGTTAGTTGTTTCCCACTTAGGAGACAGGCTTTGTCTATTTAGCTCTGCTCATCACATCTTTTTAGGAGACATTCATTAGATGGTCATTCTCATTTAGGGAGACTCGCTCAGTCTCATCTTTTTCATTTAGGGAGACTCGCCCAGTCTCATCTTTTTTCCTTTTAGGAGACTCGCCCAGTCTCATTCTCTTGTCAATTCTCCTCTTCGTGCGTTGTTTGGTTTTGAGAAGACACCTTGTTAGGCTCGGCGGCTTACCCCTGCCCTTGTGGGTACTGGGTTGCACGTTTGTTTGCACCCTATGGCTTGGTTGCTTCCGGCTTGGTTGGGTAGCTTGCCTCTGCCAAATGTGCACAAGGTCCATTTTCTTATTACTTGTGAGCTTTCCCTTGTCCGATTCGCTCTTGTCTCGTGCTTGTTTCCAAGATCATCCATGACATTCCGCATTTCTGGCTTGCCCTCGCTAGATTCCCCAACTCCATATTCCCTTCCTCATCATCGACACGCTATGTCTCATTGATCCTAGTGGTCATGGTCGTTTCGGAGACAGGCTTTGTCTCATCTGCATACTCTTTCAGAGAAGAGTAGCGCAGGATTTTATTTCTGATTTAGTTCTTCTCCCTTCTCTTAGGGTTTAGTTCAGTCTTCTTAGGTTTTCACACCTTCTCGGGATTTCATCCATTCTATCATCTATTTGAGACACCGATTTGTTTGTTTAGGACAACCCTTAGGCTAAAAGGGTTCCGTCTTTTTACTTGACACTTCTCCAGGCTATAGATTACAGGAGTGTGCTTTTCTTTCTGATTGTCTCCTTGTTTCCCCTTTGGCTAGAAGGGTGAATCCTGTAAAAATCACATCAAAAAATATTTTCAAAAGTCATTAGGAGTAGTTAGGAAATTTCGTTCCGAACTACGTTGACTTGATCCCTTTCCACAGGGTACGTAGGTAGCTTGGGATCTTTATCCCAAGACCAGTCAAACCTTCAAAAATAAACATTTCAAACCTTCTAAAATACAAAAATTCATCAAAACCTTTTCAAAAAGATCTTCCCCTAGAGTTAGGAACCTGTCCTAGATGTTTGGGGTGTCTTAGAGTTAGGAGTCTGTCCTGATATGTGGATGCTTTGTGTGTTTCGTGTGAGCGTCCCTAGAGTTAGGAGGCCTCGAGTCGTGGTCGGTTAGACACTTAGTTGAGCCGATGGCTAGACCAGGATGCACTTAGTTAGCCCATTGTTTTTCTTAAGACACACAGCCTAGTTACACATACGATGTAGGGCCCACCTGCATTAGACTAGGTTGATTTGCATTAGTTTAGGGCATATAAGTGTGTCTAAAATACTTAAACATGAGTCGAGTCGTGTCGAGTCGAGTCTAGTGTGATCTAAGCACATTTAGGCATCGTAATTTAGAATAGGCCACCGAACTACGTTGACTATGATTCTTCCCGAGGCCGGGATACGTAGCATAGCCGGGATGGATGGCCATTCTGGTCCGAGTCAAATATCACATTAGAGTCTTAGGGTTTATTGTCTTAACGTCATAGGAGTTTGTGGTCTGATACTTGTTTGTATGCTTGAATGATTGTTTTCTTTAGATGATTTACGTGCTTAGCTGTAGCATTTGCTTGTTTATTTTATCCAGTTTGCTGCTTGTTACCTGCTTAGCTGTAGCTCTTTCCTGTTTAGCTGTAGTTTTCACATGTTTAGCAGTAGTTTTCGCATGCTTAGCTATAGTTCTTTATCTTTATTACTGCTGGTTATTATCCTCTACTATCGTCTACTGACGTTTGCTCATTATGCAGGTTTACTGTCTTAGCTGTAGATGTGCATGTGTACGTTTACTGCTTTCTAAATGTGTCGTGTTAGGATTAGATATGATTGATAGTGACTGGTAACAGGGTTATTTGTTATTATATCAATATTAGTCTTTTCCGCCTATTTCTGAGAGACGGCGGATTCTAGTGTTCATTCTGATAACAGATGAAACTGGTACTAATTCTCTTTAGGCATGGATGTTAGAATGATGTATAGAGATAGGTAGCAGAGTTATCTAATATTGGATTCACTCTAGTCCTTTCCATCTCCCTGAGAGACGGTTGATTCTAGTGTTTATTCCAATGTCAGATAATTCTGATATCACTTCTCCTTTGGACTTGTGTGTTTTATTTTTTTTATCCCTCCCCGAGACATGCATGCTTAGGTAGACGTCTTCTCGGGGATACTCGTTCCCATTTCACATGTTTTTTCGCCCAAAATTCTTCAAAATTAATAAAAAAATGGCATAAGAGTCCAGGTGCTAGCACTTGGGCGAATTTGGGGTGCTCTTTGGACCTTCCTCATTCGTCACCAGGCACGGACTTTTGAATCTCTGGTTATCCATTGCAACAGAGTGTCTTTCATGGGATCCAGGGCCGACTTCCTTGGATGACGACTCTTCATATTTTAGGTAGGTCTCGAATCTGGGCTAGTCCCCGAATCGAGAAGTATCTCATCTTATATTTGCCACCTATGCTGCGAGGGACATTCTTTCGAGAGTTTCTTGGTAGAGCTCTCCTTCACATGTGGAGATCTCAGAGGATCGACGTTGGATCTCGTGTCCACGCCGCAGCCGTTCCCGGGATCGGGGTCCACGGGTCCTTAATTTATTTTTAATTTTTTTTGAAAGATGACCATTTCATTGATACTACGAAGGTTACATTGGGGACCAGGGGTCCCAACTTGCATTACATAGAATCAATTAAGGGTGGGCTACGAGCATGCTCCTAGACCAGTAAAAACCAAAAAAAGATCTTCTGGGTCAACCAAAAAAAGATCTAGGAGCTATTTTTTCTCTTTCATGTTTCCTATATCTTTGGATAGTTAAATGATTAGGTTGCTTTAATATTTCTTAGCTATTTGATTTATTGTCTCCTTCACTGTAAAGGACGTTACGAAGCAAATCTAATATTTCTTTTTCTTTTTCTGAAATCCAGAGAATGGGTGTTTTGTCTGAGCGAAAGGCCGAGTTGATGAAAAAGGTCCGATGCGTGCTTTCGAAAATGGGAGATGTTGTTTATCAGTGTCAAACGGAGGCTCTTGAGTTGACAGGGGAGAGGTGTGAAATGTATGGAATTGCATTGCCTGAAAGGAAAAGGTGGTTGAGTCTCGTCAAACGTGAGGATGCTTTGCGCAAAAAGATTATTGATCTTCTCAAAAGGGCAGCTGATCTGCGTCCCTTATATGTTCATATAATGGGGAGGAGCCGAGGGGAAATTTCTTGTGGTGTTAAAGCAAAGTTGAATGCTGGAAAGGAAAGTGCTCGTGCTAGTCAATGTCAAACGGAGGCTCTTGAGTTGACAAAGGAGAGGTCTGAATTGCATGGAATTGCATTGCCTGAAAAGGAAAGGTGCTCGGGTCTCATGGAACACATGGATGCTTTGCGCAAAAGGGTAGTTCTTAGGCATTATGGGTCTAGTCATATAGAAAGGAGCTTCCTAGGAAAAAGTGCTGGTGGTGTTAAAAAAGGAAAGGTAAATGTTGGCATTCAAGTAGATATGGAGG
The DNA here is from genome assembly GCF_043159265.1 of Tasmannia lanceolata. Classification (NCBI taxonomy): domain Eukaryota; kingdom Viridiplantae; phylum Streptophyta; class Magnoliopsida; order Canellales; family Winteraceae; genus Tasmannia; species Tasmannia lanceolata. The sequence goes on along the minus strand of NW_027518690.1, from coordinate 10,085,361 downwards.
TTGCAGAGAAAGTAGATCTTACTCTCATGCTCGTGCTCATGCTGAGGCCGGACAGGAAAGTGCTCGTGCTGAGGCCGGAGAACAAAGTGCTCGTGCTGAAAGAGAGTTGGGAAGCCGGAAGAAACCACGCTTCGAGTAGGTCAATCAATCATAAGCTACTATGGATACCCATAGGTTACAAATTCAAGGACATGGTAGGTCAGAAAAAAAAAGAAAAAAAAAGAAATTCAAGGACATAGTAGGGCTGGTAGATACCAGAAGTTTTATGTAGATTTGTGTTGTGATGATACAATCCAATATCTTGTTACGCCAACGGCAATTTCTGGGGTCACACAAGTGGCTGGTACTATGCTAAGCAAATGGCTACTAGGATAATCAGTGCTGTATAAGACCCATGTCGGGCAACCAGTAAAAATATGAGGCGTGGGGAGAAACCCATTTTCAAAATAGATATTTTTCATTTCATTTACAGAAGAATTTGAGATTCTTTAACCTTTTTCATGAAAATTTTCTGAAGGATTCATTAGCCGACCCCAACTATTGGGACAAAGGCTTGAGTTGAGTTGTATTTACAGAAGAATTTGAAAACCTTATGCTATGTTCAGATTGCCAAAATCAAGTGATGGAATCTGTTTCCCACAACAACAGGTGGGAAATAACACCAATGTAGAAAGAAACTGTAATCTGTTTTCTGCCTGCCGCAAGAGGAGGCATTCTCATCCTAGCCTTAGGGGATTCGAAATAGGAATCAAAATAGAATGCCAATTTCAATTCGCGATTCTTGCAATCCAAATGTAGCCTTAGGCTGCATTTGAAATACAGGAATCAGTATCGAAGCCAAATTCCAATCCTATTCTAATTCCTCCAATTCTAGTGTTTAGGAGGCTATATTTCCAATTCTATACAGATTCAATTGGGAATGTCAATTCAAAAAGATAAATCAGTATAGCAATATAAAAACTAACAGCTGCATTCTCATAATAACCCTAGCTTTCAGAGGGTGTTTAAAAGAATAAACACAATTATAAATAGCTCGGTTACTAAAAGAGTGTTCTTTCTTGGATCCTCACAAGGGAGATTCAAAACGGCAAGATCCATTTGTTAGCTCAAGGGTTCAACCCTACCTATGTTTTGATGACCCTAATACCAAAATTGATTAACTATACCAATGTACTTTGCATGTGATGTGTATGAGACAGACAAATCATGAGGACATCACAACTTGCACAAGTTCCATAGCCCAAGCTTGAAAGATGAACCAATGATGTGACTCATTCATGGAACCATAGTGAAAGTGTTCAAGAATGGTGGACTTGCAAGCTCAACTCTAGCCAAAGGTTCACAAGCACATGCAAGAGCCCAACAGGGGGACTATTCAAGCCAAGACAATCAAGAAGACAAGTATTTTTACATTTCTTAAATTGTATTGGAGATCGCTTTTCAAATGGTTTTTGCACTCTTTCAAAGATTTTTATCAATTTCTTTTAAAAACCATTTTGGAAGCCTCCATGCTTTGACTCAAATCATTTTCAAAGGTCCCAATTATTGTGAAAAGATAAGATCAAGACCCATGGAAAAAATCTCAAAGATTTTAATGTTTAAATTTCAAATTTTGGAATTTCCTACAGGCCTGTGGATTCAAGTTGAAGCCCTGGAAAAATCAAAATTGGGAATCCGTGAAGGGCCGATCGACCAAGCGATTCTTGCTGTTCAAAAATAAAACGGGTAGAGTGCACTGGCCGGTCGACCGGACCTGCAAAAATATAGCCGTTCCGGGCTATAGCGGCTAGTTTTCTGTTTGGTCTTTTTGCATCAAATCTTGCCCATTTTACCCTCCAACAGTCATATTTCCTCAAGGCCTATAAATACGGACTTAATTGATGCATTAGCAACCTTTTGAACAATTGGAAAACACACACACACACCTACCACCTACTTGACCTTTCAATTTGTGCATTTACTCATTTGAGAAGATGATCTTCATAGGTCTTTATTGTAATTATCTGGAGAGGTATTGTGAGCTTACAAGTTGTACAAGCCTTCAAGAGACATCAAGCTTTCTTCTTTGTTTCTATTCAAGCAATTGTACGAGGGTCTTCGATTCGGCCTATGAAGAAAGGTGAATCGAGCATTGTAAGAGGGTTTTCGATCTGGCCCGTTTCCAATTCTAAACGTAACAAGGGGTGTTTGCAATTTTAAATTATAAGTATTAGCCTTAAATTTTTATAAACCCAATCTACCCCTCTCTTGGGTTGCTCAATGGGATTTCACCATTGAACACGGCCCAAATGATTTACGTATCCAACAGTTCCTGCCTGTTCTCACCTGAATAGAAACCGTTTTTCTTAGTTGCTACTGGATATATGTGGGGTCTATTGGTATGCGGAAACTGCTTTTAAACCTAATCCTAACCTGATATTAAAACTGCAACTAACCCTGAAAATTTCCATTTAAACCCCAAACCACGAAAGCTGTTATTATTCCTAACTCCAACCCTAACCTACACTCTCTTTTGTCCATTTGAGAACAAGATGGAGAAGAAGAAAAGGGTGATTTTTGGTATTTTGGCATGCGAAAACTGTTACTAACTCTAATCCTAACTTGTTATTAAAACTGCTATTAACCCTGAAAAATGCAATCAACCATGAAAGCTTCTGAGATTAAAACTGCTATCAACCCTGAAAAATGCAATCAACCATGAAAGCTTCCGAGTCCAAGTTCGTGATGGGTGGGAGAGCGGTGTACAAAAACTGTAATTTTTCGTCTCTCTCTCTCTCTCTCCAGAGGATTTGATGGTTTTTCAAGCTAGATCATGGCGTTAGAGAAGAGAGAAGTGGTTTTTTCCTCGTATTTCTCATTTCTCAGACATCTTCGTTTGTCCTTCCCATCTCCTGCTCGTCCGTCCCTTTTCTCTTTGCAAACCCTAATTTCTGCCATGGCTGGATCTTAGAAAGAACTCCCCTCAATCAATTCCTTTTCGCATTGAAGGCTCTGATTTTCTTGAAACTCTTTTCACTTAAAACCCCTCTTTTTGCAAGAGAACGCAATCATCTCCAATAGCAGCAGAAACCTTGGAAATTAGGAGAAACTTTAATGCATGTTGTTGTTGTTCATAATGGATGCTGAAAATCCATGGTAACTACGAAGGTTGTGTTGGGGGTTAAGACCCGCCGCGAATAACATCTGTCGATCTACCACCGGACAACACAAGGAAATACCTAAGATCTTGGATAATAAGATGGAGAAAATATGTGCCAACAGACCACAACTACAAAAAGGAACAAATCATAAGCAACCACAAGAATAATGCGTGCTTCACCACGATGGGCTATTCCGTGGACAAGGCAACACAAAAATCCACTATTTAGAACCAATAGTACAAGCTTACCTCTACGGGTAAAATCCACAGATAAAACCCTTCTCTCAAACCTTTTATGCAACCCCGAAGCGACCCTCAAATGAGGAAAATCCTCAAACACAATGCTTCTCTTGCAATGAAAAAAATTCTATACAGAAGAAGAACAATGGAAGAAGAAGACTATACCTTCAAGAAGAACCTTGCTTTTGCTTGACCACAAAAACACTCCAAGAGGCCCCAAGAGAAAACCCTTCTAGCCTTACTCTAACCTTTCTTCTCACCCTCAAGATGAAAAACCTTTCTTTTGCTTCACTACAAAAACCCTCCTAGAGCCCAAGAGAAAAACCCCTCTCCTTGCCCATATTTTCTCCTTTTACTTTTGAGTAAAAGAACCACCTTGAGTAACCAAAAATAAGGAGAAAAATCATTTTTCTTGTTTCACCACAAAAATCCTCCTAGAGCCTCAAGAGAAAACCCCTCTTTCCTTGCTTTAGATTTTCCCTCTTCTCTTCACTTCTCTAAACCTTTCAAGTTCTCTAACCCTTCTTTTAAACCCCTTTACAACATACCCTACTCCAAGTGGGACTCACTCCAAGACCAAGTGGGACCCACTCCAAGAAAGAAACAAGAAAACAAAAGAAATACAAAAAAGGTGGTGATTATACATCAGCTCTAGAAAACTACTTCAATTAAAAAACAAACACTACTTACCACTATTCTACTTCAACTCTAATTCACTATTACTCTCTACAAGTCACACTAAACATGAACACCATATAAAAAGGGAAATGTTAGCAGCACGACTGTATTTTGATGAGGGCACTCCTCACTTTATTAAAAGTACTGTATTTTGATCCTAACCTTGCTCCGATGAGAAGAGGTGACTCGTGCTAAATTGAGAGAGTAAAAAGAGGTAGGGGTAGACCGAAAATAACATGGGTAGAAATAGTGAGGAAAGACTTGATAGCTAGGAACATAACAGAGAACACAACCTTGGATAGGATAAAATGGAAGAAAATGATCCACGTAGAGGAACCCAACTAGAACCAGGATTAGAGCCGGGTAGATCCCTTTTACCTTCTTCATGATTTTTTTTTCTAAAGGATTCATTTAGCCAGCCCGAACTAGCTTGGGACAAAGGCTTTGTTGAGTTGAGTTGAGTTGAGTTGAGGTTGAGGTTGATCCTAACCCTCCGATCGATAGACAGTTAGATATATATATATATATCTGCCCCGTTTCCTCCCCTTTTCTTCCCCGGGTCATCCTTCTGTCTTGATAAAGACACTCCTCACTATAAATTATCTTCATCAAGAAAAAGAAATCACACTTTCATTAAACTTATAATAAACTTTACAAATAAAGAAACATATTGGACTTTTCTAAACCCTAAACCCTAAATTAAAGAATAACAAATCAGTATTCATTAACAATAACCAACAAATTCAATACAACTAATCAGACGAAGTGGGCATCTGAAATTTACAGATTGGACACTCTTTTACCCTCAAAGGGGCTGTCCCAAGTAAAACAGAGGCGAAACATATCATTTTCCTTGGCACTTTGAGGTGGCACTTCGGGACCTTTCTATTGTCTTCGTGTTGGCATAGAAATTTGACACGTGTCAAGCTATTACCAGCTCTTGGCACGTAGTTCTGGAATCCTCCCCACTTTAAAGAAAGTGCTCTTAGGTATCAAGCAAAGAATCACTTTAATTTACAATCTATTTCTCTACTCGTTTTCTTGCATTCTGAATCGATTACGGGGTTCTAAAGTGAAGTGCAGAGTTCAATCAGTGTTCTTTAGTTGGACGGCGATCATGGCGTTTAGAGCGACTGTAAGTAATCTCATACCGTTGATTAGTTTCTCTCTTGAATTTCAACAGCCCAAAAGCCCCTCTTCCCCTTTCATTACTTTTTATGCTCTTTTCCTTCTCTCATTGCTGTTACATTCTCACCACCAGTTAATTTAGGCTGCATGTATTGTTTTGAAAATGCATTATCGTGTAAGAGTGCATATGGGGTCCACCTATTCGATGATCCAGACCACTCATCTGCTAGGCCACCAATATTTTCATATTCTGCCTATTTTTTTGCTGTAGCATATAAAAGAGGGGTGTGTCTATCAAAAGAAGGGATTGAGAATATGAGCCTTCACCTTTTTCATTCAAACCTTGAGAATTTACAGAGTTATTGGAGATCGATAGTGAACCGAACCGGAGGGAATCGATGGTTTGCAACCTCTACCGCACCAAATACCAAGTCTTTTGCAAGGGGGTCTCAAGATACTCGGAGCCCAAAGCGGAGGTCAGCTTTTCTTTTGTGAAAACTTCGATATTGACATTAAAGTGAAGGAATAATCTACTCAAAAACGATTATGAGGCAATGATAATCGTTTGATGTGCGGTGGTGATCAGGTTCATAAAAGGAGAGTACGTCCCGGTCTACGTGGTATTGGGAATGATCCTATTGTCAGTCTCACTTGGGGCCCACACAGCGAAGCAGCAGTTGAAGCACTCACCTGGAGTCCACGTCAGCAAGAAGAAGAGGGAGACTCTTCCTGAGCTGGTGGACCCGGATGACGTGGCAAAGGAGTCTGAGAACTTCGTCAAAAAGTCCTTCTTCAGGAGGGTGGCCCACGTCCAAGATTCATACAAGTCTCCCAAAGTGTCCGACCCCACCAAGAGGTAAAAAAAATAACCACGAAAATGATATCTGCACTCTCTCTTCATTCGTGGCTGATGATTTCACTCTGCTGTTGTGGTTATATGTTGCAGCCGACCAAAAGTAGTGACTTTGAAATCGGTAGGAGTGGAAACGAACAAAGATTGATTCTTTGGTTTTGATATCTGCACTCTCTCTCAACATGTTATTAGTTATGAAGAGAAGTTGTATTCGCTCTTACAGTTGTGAAATGTACAATTTGGTTTTGTTGGTGCTATGAAAGATTGCTCTAATTGGGCTATGGTTGTAAATATGGATTTGGTTTTTATCACAGGCTGGGTTTTCTTGTTGGGACTATTTAATGGTTTGTGAATGAGAGTTTTACCTGAACCAAAGTATAAACTTCCATTTCCTTTTAAATCAATAGATAACAGGACTTCCAATGCGATACAATGTCTATTCATTTTCTTAGGGAAGTTGAATTAAAGGAATTCATCTCTTATAATAACAGCATTATTCCTTTTTACGGCCTTAATTTCTATCTTGATAGATGTGCAAGATTTTCACATTTCTATAACTAAGAACCTTTTTAATTTACAACTTTCATAGCTGTTTTGAGAGGTGTGAATAAGGGTGGCAACGGGTCGGGTTGGTTTCAGTTCGGTTTGACCCTCAAACTGAACCAAACTGAACATACATACACTTAGGGGTGGCCAACCGGTTCGGTTCTCGGTTCTCGGTTCATTTTTTTTCGGTTCTCGGTTCTCGGTTCCATGAACCGTAAGAACCGAACCGTACTACACAGTAGGACCGAACCGAACCGGACCGAACATAATCGGTTCGGTCCGGTTCGGTTCTTCGGTTCTAATGGGTAATTATTAATTATTAATTATTAATTATAATTTATAAAAACTTTTAATTAAAGTTATTATATAAGTTACTTTCTTATTATAAGAATAGTATTAACTATTACTTATTAATATTATAAGTAATTTATATTATTAAGTATATGTATAATAGAAATATAAAAATATTATATATATATATATATATATATATATATATTCAAAGTTCGGTTCTTCGGTTCCGGAACCGAACCGAGAACATTAGACCCGGAACCGAACCGAAATTTTTCGGTTCTTCATCAGTGGAACCGAACCGGACCAAAAATATTTTTTTACAGTTCGGTTCCGGTTCGGTTCTTCGGTTCCGGTTCGGTTCTTCGGTTCTGGTTCGGTTCTGGCCACCCCTACTTACACTGCAAACCGAACCGAACATATATATCCAAACCGAACCACCGAACTCATGAAAAGGGGTGCATTATCATTTCCCTATGCAAAGGGGCGCATTTAACATTGTCCAAACTGAACCAAAATTTGAATCGGTTTGGTTAAACCAAACCGAGATCGAATTTTCAGTTCGGTTTCAACTCGGTTTCGGTTCAGTTTGGCCAATTTTGCACATTTCTAACTTTAAGCAAGAGAATCCTGTTTGGCCAATTTTGTACATTTCTAACTTTAAGCAAGAGAATCCTGCTACGTCTGGTTGCCGGAATTTTTTTTAATTCTTGGGACTACTGTGGAATTTCCACAGGAAACCCACGTTTGGTTGGTGGGCCCAAAATAATTCCAGGAACTAAAATAACCCCACAGGAAACTCCAGGAAGGAAAAAAAATACTCCCAGTAACCAAAATAATCCCAGGAACCAAAAATAAGCTTCCAGAAGAATGTTTTTTCTTCCCAAGAGTTCAAAGCAACCAAATTTTCCCACCATAGTCTGGTCAACCAAACATGGGATTTTTATTTTACCGGGATACTTCCAGAGTGTTTTTTTTCCCACCAATCTCCCAGGAAGTTTTTTGTGCCAAAAAAATCTTAAGAACCAAAAAAATTTCAGCAACCAAACGGATTAGAGAATTTATACGGTGTAAGCCCTTATACTACCTTATTTTTCAAAAAGTATTGTACGGACTGCACTATAGGATGATCCAAACCGTCCATATGATGGACCATAACGTAAATAGGTTGAGACCAAAAAATCATTTCCATAGGATGATCCCAACCCTCCGATCTATATATTACGGAAACCTCTATAGATCGAAGGTCTAGGATCATCGTATGGAAATGACTTTTTGGGCCCAACCTATTTCCGTTATGGCCCATCATATGGACAGTTTGGATCATCCTATAGTATGGTCCGTACAGTACTTTTTGAAAAATAAGGGACTATAAAGCAATCCTTTAATAATTACATGCCGGATGTCTCCCGCCCTCTCACGCACTAAATGTATAATAAATTTGTTTTAACCAATAATCTTTTCATGGAAAATTCATTCTTTAAACGAAAGTAAAACTTTTAAAGAATAATCTTTTTTGAGAAAAAAATGTTTTTCCTTCTTCCATAGGGGATATTTTTTCAAAATTGTTTGTTTAAAATATCTATAAATTGGTTATAGTGGTTTTTGAAGTCAGCTAACAAATCTTGAAATTTGTTATATATCGTGAGATTGGTTATAGTCAGTGACTAGTTTATGTTGCTTGGTTATAGTCAGTGATTAGTTTATGTTGCTTGAGATGATGGGTGGAGGATTTTTTGGGGGAGTTAATTAGTTGATAGTTGATTATGGATAAAATGCACACTTAATATTGCTAGTAATTTGGTCGTGCAGATAGAATCGAGTGGAGTCGAGATCAGTATATTTTTGTTTAGAATGTATCGTTCCAGTTGAAAAATTATCTTATGGTCTCCTAATTTGACTAGTTGAAAGGGATGCCGTTTTTAGATAAAATTGAGAGTGGACACAAAACACGAGCCTCATAGGGTGTTGAAGAGAGTTTTTTTTTTTTAATCTTTGAATATAATCTCTTCCTAATCTCTTTGATTATTTTCAAGGCGAGAAAAAGGGAAAGGTGTGTTGGGTTTAGTTTCTTGTAATCTTTATATTTTCTCATGCAATGAGAAATCAATTCTCACTTGTATTCAGGTTTAATATATCTTATAATCTCTATAATTTTCTCATATAATGGGAAATTGGTTCTAACCTGAGCGATTGATATGTCGTGTGCATGTGTGTTTCTTGTTATTGTTACTTTGCTTGGGTGCTAGTTTTCATTGGATCGCACACATGCATCCCCCAAAGCACTTCCTCGACATATTATGTGCACAGATGTCCCAAAATTAGCCACGGTTCAATGAGTTTGATCAATTTTGACCCGAAGCACCAAACAGATGGTGCATTCGCTCAGATTTGAGGTTCATCGGCCGCTAGTTTGGTCACTTGTCCAAATTAGGTGATTCCAAAGGTCAAGGTTCCCCTCCTATGGGTTCTCTTTGGAGTAATGTCACCCGGACAATCCTTTTACCAAATGGAGTGAATATGCCGGTGGCAACGGTTGTTTCTAGTTGGCTACTAAAGCATGAGCAATGTGAGAGACCAAAATGAGAAAAGAGAGCAATACAAATGAATTGCATTAAATAAGTGCAAACAAGATGCCAGTATATCTTGGGCACCGATGGTGGTTGAAGTTTACAACTATGCTACGCTATGCTAAACTAGGTTGGTGAAGGTTCCAAGTAAATAAAAAGGTACAGTGAACGATAGAGTAGAAGATAAAGTAAAGACAATGTGTTTAGTGAGGGCCTTGAACCTAGGCGTGCAACTCGGGTGAGCTCAACTCGAACCCAACGGATTCATCCAGGGAAAAAGTCGGGTTGGGTTGAGTTTGTGTTGGGTTTGGGTTGAGGGCTTGGGCAACCCGATCTGAGCGAACCTGACATTTTTAATAATTTTTTTAATTTTTTAAGCTTAAAATCTTAGGTTGGGTCAGATTGAACTCAGGTCGGGTCAGGTTCGGGTTGGCAAAAAGGGTTCCTTGGGTCGGGTCGGGTTGAACCTTGTTGGTAGGCCTGGCAAACGGGTGGGCCGGGCCGGGTCAACCCGCGGGTGATGTTGGTGCAGGTCACACGGGTCGGGTCAGGAAATGACCCGCATTTTTGCGGGTCAGAATTTACGTGACCCGTGCGGTCCGCAGGTGGGCCGGGTCAACCCGCGGGTTACCCGCAAATTCAAACAGTGGTTAAATTCAAACGATTTTTTAAATTTAGGAAAATGTTAAAACTTAAAAGTAGGGTATGGCCAGCACCGTGGGATGATCCAAACCGTCCATTAGATGGCCCACAGCCTAAATAGGTTGTGCCCCAAAAATCATTTCAATAGGTTGATCCCAACCCTCCGATCTATAGAGGGTTAGGATCAAGTGATCAACCTTCTAACATTCAAATCAGAGGGTTGGGATCAACCTATGGTGCTAGCCATAACCTATTCAGGCATCAAACCCTTAAAAAATAGATTAGCATGACAAGATCACCATCCTTTGCATTAGAAAAAAAAAAGCCATCTAACTAGATTAGCATAACAAAATCACCACCCTTAAAAAAGCCAAGTGACTTCGGGTGCCCGCGGGTTGACCCGACCCGACCCATGTTTTTGTGGGTTGGGTCACCCGTAGGTTAGTTTTGACGGGTCACTAAAACTCAGACCTGTGCCCGCAAATTTGCGGGTGGGTCGGGTCAACCCGCGGGCACGGGTCGCTTTTGCCAGGTCTACTTGTTGGGTTGCAACTCGGGTCGGGTCGGGTTTGGGTTGGCCTCAACCCGACCCGAGTTGCACCCCTACTTGAACCTCACAGGCTCGAGTATTTATAGCAACTCTTGGGGAGTTGTAATGTCTTTTGATGTCTTTCATAATGCATTACCGACAAGATTTGGATTTGGATTTCTCACATTTGCAATTGAGATTTGGAACTGGTTCAGATCCTTAGATTTGTAAATCAGCTACAGCAATGAAAAATAATCCTATTTGCAGATCTGTTTTGCAGGACATTATTTGGAAATCAATATTTGTTGCAATTACATTCACCCTCGTTGCTCCTCGACCTTGCTGCTGCAGCAGCCAGACATTCCTCCCTCCCCTCCTCTCTCTCTCTCTCTCTCTCTCTCTCTCTCAACACGAGCTTGATGATTGATGTATTTTGTATCCAAAAATCAAATCCAAATCCAAATACAAAAACATGAGGCATCCAAAAGCGGCCTCACTTTATGCAGCATGGATTGACTTGGGGAACATGTTGTCTTAGGACACTACCCACTCTCCCATGTTAATGTGGCGGGGCCCATTTAGAAGCTCCTTCTACTCTGTCTTGGCTGTCTAAATGTCCATGTCTCTTCATGTCACACTTAACTTGATCCCTGGATCGTCCGTAACGTGGCACAACCATGGCCGTTGAATCGCCAAAGATTGCCCCCTTTCTACGGCAGCTAAGTCCTTGATTACAGTTTCATTGTCCAAAAAAATACCAATCTTAAGAGTAAATTACCCATCATTTCAATGATAAAATCACTCAATTGGGTCATCTTATTAGGTGAAACCAGCATAATCGAACCAAGCTTGTGGTGGACCACACGATTTATGCCTGTCCCATTTCAATCTCAATTAACGACCAATTGACAGTCATCTATATCTATCTATCTATATCTACTATAATAAGCCGGAAGGCTTTTTTATTTTTATAATAAGCCGGAAGGCTTTTTTACTGTTCACCCCTGCCGCGTGTCATCGTCCCTTGCACCCCCAGCTGCTTTTTTCTGCTTCTTTACGGTTCAACCCTCCAACAAATTCTAATTTCCTTCTTTTTTTGGCATGGGAGATACTTTTGTATACTACAAAGCAGAAGACATACTCTTTTCATTACTCTTTTCATTGTAGTTTTTTAGGTAATTGTCATATCTTAATACACCCTATTGGTATTTTTAGAGTAATTTTCCAACTTTAGCTCCATTTGTAGGTAATTTTTCATTTAAAACTTACCACACATCCGTCACAAATCACAAAAAATCGTAATGATTACTTTTTTTTTCGATTTGATGCTTTTGCTAGCCACCTTTGAACTTATGCCAATCTTTGCAATAATGGATGACCACAGTCCGAGAAGTGGCCTTGGAGAAAGTGGCTAGCAAATCCAAATACAAAAAAAACAAAATATTGATATAGCAAAGAGAAAAGGAGAGAAAAGTGGCCTTATAAAGCCTCATAATTTCAATCTTACCCCCCTCCTTTATGCTTTTTTAATAAAAAAATCTATAGGGTGATCTTAACCATCCGATTTAAGAGGTACAACATATTATGGAAACCTCTATAGATTGAAGGGGTAGGATCAGCCTATGGAAATGATTTTTGGGGCAAAACCTATTTATGTTGTGTTCCATCACATGGACGGGTTGGATCAACCTATGGATGTGGTCCGTACAGTTCTTTGTCGGCCCGTGCATCGCACGGGGGTTTTTACTAGTATAAGTAAAGCTGAATGTTGTAAGCAGAGGTTGCGCCACGTGTCACGCCCTCAGCAAACCACATTCAGCTTTACTCAAACGTTGAAATTGAATGCAGTGGGACCCACGAGACTTTAATTATCGTTTTCACATGTTTTTCTCTAACACATGTAACTTTAATTAAGGAAATTTGAAAACCGTGTTAAGAGGATGTGGCACCCGAATTTTAAAACAATCCTTATTTTAGAATTGAGAAAACGCCTACAATAAAGGAATAGCGAGAGTCACGATTCCTTATTTCTCTCCTCTATCTATCGCAAGATAAGCATGCAAATGTTTCGTAGAAAAGGTTGCACTAAATTTAAGTTTGGTTTTTTTTTTTTTTCGTTTTTAAACGGCTTCATTGTATTTCTTTAATCATTTTTTTTCTTCCTCACCCCTGCATCGCACGGGTTGCCTTACTAGTTTGTACTAAACGACAAACAAAAGGAGGTGTAAATGGAGGAAGGGGAAGGGTAGGGGTGTCAACGGATCCACTTCGGGTCGGATCCACCTAGGTCACAGTCACGATCCATTCAAATTCCTTATTGGTCGGGTCGGGTCGGATTCGGATTGTTCTTCGGATCTTACTTTCCATGTCATGATCACGATCCATTTTAATTCGGACCGTCCATCGGAGTGTCCTATTATGTCCCACTAAGCTAAGTAGGCAATTAATTATTTTTAAAAAGAGTTAGAATGGGGAGCGCATAATCCTACAGGAGACCGTATAATTAACGTGATTTGACATCAAAAAGTGTTTAAGTCCGCCCACAATTCCGTTAAAAGGGGAGTGCATAATCCTACAGGGGATGAAAAAATCATCCCTCTGAAAAAAAATGTGTATATATATTTTAGCAGAATCTGTCTTATTCATTTAAGTCATCAGAGGTAGCTGTGAAAAAAACATACATTTTACGAATTTATATTAGGCCATGTTTGGGCACCCCTATGAAAAAAATATTCCCCACCATAAAAAAAATATTAATTCAATGGAATATTTGTGGGGCTAGTTGTGAGAGATGCACGGGACATGGAGACTTGAGAGGATGGAAGTGATGACCGAGAATGAAAAGCTCCTAAAACCAGTAAAAAAAATCAATTCTAAATATATAAGTTCTTTTCACTAGGTTTTAGGGGTATAAGATGTTATCTTCACTCCACTCACTTAATTCTCTCCCTCTCCTCATCCCCTCTAAAACAGTTGGGTCGAGTGGTCGACAAATATTCGGTGGAATAAATTTTCATGCTTTCCAAAAATGGCCTTAGGGTAAAAATAAAATCCCAAAATTAAGTGCATGTGTTTGCTAGGGGTAATATGTGAGTTTATGAACAAACACAATCAAACCTTCCCTAAGTTTAACAGCTTGAAGAGAGATTGGGATTTCGGAACATTGTTGTTGTTAATAGTAGCCAAAAGACCAAAACCCTAAAATCGCCTCTCTCTTTCCTTCGTGAAACCGTGAAAGTAGGAATGAAATGAGTGAAATGAGGGAAATCTAGCATTCTCATCCGATTCATTAGTGATAAGAGAGGTTCTGACCAAAATACCCTTCATAGAAGTGTTAGCATTTACAAAATTTGAAGGGTATATTTGTAAAACATTTCGGATCGTGACTACCAAATGGGCATCTGTGGCGTGCCTATACCCAATCCGAATTTTTTCGGATCCCAGATTTTATGGTCCGAAATATGCCCATGGATCCTATTTATATGTTTAGATCCCGTTCAATATCGTTCGGATTCGGACGCTCTATCGGACCGTCTGGATCCATTGACACCCCTAGGGAAGGGGGTGCAAATATAAATTTTCAGACACTATATCAGTCCGATTGAAGTTCTGCTTATTCTCCCCGCTACAACAGTTTCAGCCAAAGCCACCTTAATAAATATCTTCCCTATCCGAGAAAAACCCTTCCAAAAACCCCCCTTCTCTCTGTACCTTCAATGGCGGAATTTTCATCTCTCTGAATCTCATCCATGGCAACTACCAAAGCTTCTCTCCTTCCAATACTACTATACGAACGCCAAACGCCTTCAAGCAAACTCTCACTTTTCAATTCTCGAAATTCCCCTAGGGTTTTGAAATTCCTAACCCTAAAATGCCCGTGCAGAACCCAATTCTCTCTCAGAAATGTCCTCTACACAGAAGGAATATCAATCTCAAAAGCAAATCCTCGAAAAGACAAGGTAGAGATCGAGCCGGATGGGATTGCGGCCTTGAATGAAAAAATCCGTAGAGATCATGGGAAGAGAGAGATTTCGAGACCGGCCATGGATTCGGAGGAAGCGGATAAGTATATACAGATGGTGAAGGAGCAACAGCAAAGGGGTTTGCAGAAATTGAAGGGAGATAGGGAAGGGAAAGATGGGGTTTTTAGTTATAAAGCTGATCCTTATACGCTTCGTTCGGGGGATTATGTTGTGCATAAGAAGGTGGGAATTGGGAGATTTGTTGGGATTAAATTTGATGTAAATAAGGATTGTAGGGAGCCGATTGAGTATGTTTTTATAGAGTATGCAGATGGAATGGCGAAACTTCCTGTTAAGAAGGCGTCTCGTATGCTTTACCGCTATAGCCTGTGAGTTTTTTGTTCCTTTTGTTTTATATTTTTTTGAGTTTTGCTAATAAGGGTACTTGTTAAGGTGCATTAGAAGGATAATTTATACATGTCTCCAATGAAGAAGGCTTAAAACATTTGTTGATGTGATTGCGCTTTTGAAATGCTTTCTGGTGTTAGTTCTAGAGGTTGTTCTATTCGAAGAAGTTTTTCATTTGTTGATATTAATTGCCATCAATTTGCTAATTACACATTCTAGGGGGCTTTAATGGGGTATTGACCGACTGACCGTATTGTTAAGAGAACAATTTGAGTATATAAATGTTTAGGAATTTCCCTGAAACTTATAAAACTCGATTTGGTGTAAGATTAGAAATGGGATTAGGAATTCTTGGTAATGTCATGCTAGCTTCTTCAGAGAAGATTCAACAAAAGTACTTGACCTTCTTGAATAAAAAGCGGAGCTCAAATTCCATTGAACAATTACTGCTTAACACATTTTGTTTGATAGCTTCAAAACTCAAGCTTTGATATTTTTTTTTGAATGGATTTTTTTGACACAACGAGTGAGTTCAGTCAAATATGTAGCCCAATATCAGATGTGTATTTGTTTCGAAGGTGATCAAAGGAACTCAAGCTTTGATATTCAAGTACAATTTCTTTCCTTTTGATAATCCAGATACGTAGGACCAATATTAGATGTGTATTGGTTTTGAAGGAGATCAAAAGACATTTTGAATGTGTTTCTTAGTTATGTCGACTCTGGCATACAGAAGGAAAAGTTGTGAAGTAAGCCAAGCTATCAGCTGGGCCATGAGGTCATCATTTATGCAGGACTCAAGCCAAGTTGTCCAAAACAAGTTTTTCTGCATACAGAAGGAGAAGAAGCACCTTCAAGCTCTTAGCCAGGTCATCACTTTATAAAGTGAGTGAATCATTGATGGGGATCTTTGACCTTTTTTTTTTAATAAAACAAGTGAGTTCACACCGAGCCAGGAATACCAGCTACCTTTATTGTGAGCATCTTACGTCAATGCTTTGGTCTTGAACAATTTACCACGGGGTCATGAATGATAAAAAGGTCTTCCAACTTGACTTGCCAAAGATGCTTCAATACCCCATAGGCTCACACTTGTCCCAACTAGGACCGTCAAAGTTCAAATTAATCATTAATGACTTCATGCGGTGGCAAGACAGGACAAGCTCTAGAATGGTATTGTAGAAGCTATGGAGAATCATTATTTTAACAGAAAATATCGTAGAAAAAGGAAAGGATAGAAACTGACTCTTAATACGTGCTGACTAAAGTAGACGGCCTATTAATAGTTTGATTTTCATTTTGGGTTTAAAGCGTGTTTTGGGTAGGGTTATTTCTAATAGTTGTGGTATGTATGAGTCTTAGATTAGATGTCTCTCATCATGTTTTTAATAATGCTGGAAAATTGAAACTTTTATGAAGATTATTATTCACAATACTTCTTGTGCTTCTATAGGCGTTTCCAATCATGTCAAGAATGTTATGTTTCATTTATGAGGATGCTAGAGTTTTGTTGCTCCTTTCATAGCACTACCATGTTCACCTCAGTGGAGGGTTTGGAATGAAGTAATACTCTAACCCACTATTTAAAAAGTCCCCGAGTCAATCATCATATCGCTCAAGTTGACTCCATTTTACCTTGGACGAGTTCTCTTTCAAATCCGAGTTTTTCTCTTTTACCCTTTTTTGCAAGGGCTCCTGTGAGTCTAGCATTCCTCTCTCTCTCTCTCTCTCTCTCAAAAAATAAAAAAAAAAAAAAAAAAAAAAAAATAAATAAAAAAAAAAATAAAAATATATATATATATATATATATATATATATATATATATATATATATATATATATATATATATGGGGATTTGCTAGAATCCATCGCCCAACGCTTTTTAGAACACTGGAATTCATGTTCGATTCGCAGGTCGAAATGCATCGATACGGATTTGAAACATGGGGCGAAGAATTCATGCATCATAGTGGGTGTCCCATGGGGCCTCTAGCTCCAAAAGTGATACCCTACAAAATATGAGTACTTTTCTTTTTGATTCTTGCACTATTTTGTGAGAGCGCGGCTTTTTTTGAGTGAGATCGTGGCTGCTGTTTCTTTAGTCCTTGGGTTCTCTCAATTGCGTGATATGAGTGAACCCCATTGATCCATGGGCTCGACTCTTTTTTATTGACCTATATGGGTTTGTTTAATTTGAGAGCTATCTTCTTGAAGCTTTAATTTTCACGACCTTAAGCACTGCAGTTCTTGTGACATTCTTTGTTGACTATAGTTATATTTCATAGTTGTTTTTTTTTGAAATGGAATATTTCATAGTTGTTGCTCTCCAAATTGAAGTCACATATAGTTGCTTCCTGGACTTATCACTGGTTATAGTGTGTAGTTGTTTGAAATTGTCAAGCATCATTAGGTTTACTCAGGAGATGGTATTAAATTGTCAAGCAGCATTAGGTTTACTCAGGAGATGGTATAAAATTGTCAAGCACCATTAGGTTTACCCAGGAGATGGTATCTTAACAATGGAGGAAGCGGTTTGGGTTGTTATTTATGTCTCTCTCTCTCTCTGTACATTTTTTCTGGAACTTTTAGAATGGTTATCATTATATCCCTCTATATGTTATCCTTTAAGTTTCTTATAAATTAATTTTGAGCTATTTTGATGCTTCTTTGCAGTCCAAACGAAACAAAAAAGCCTCGAACATTGAGCAAATTAAATGACTCTAGTGCATGGGAGAGGAGAAGGATAAAAGGGAAGATTGCTATTCAAAAAATGGTTGTTGACTTGATGGAGCTGTACTTACATAGGCTAAAACAAAAAAGGCCTCCATACCCAAAAAGTCCTATTATGGATGAATTTGTTGCTCAATTTCCCTATGAGCCCACTCCAGATCAAAAACAGGTGCAATTGTTTAACCAAGTGCTTCTTTGCACCTCTTTGTGTTTGTCCTATTTTCTCTGTTGTATTTCATGAAGATGAACTACTAGGATTTTGCTTTTGAAGAGTCTAGAAGGTTAGTTGTTTTATTTTATATTTAACGCAAATTTTTAATGTATTCAATTCCATCACTTGTAATTGAATACAAGTAAGGTTGCTCCAACGGTAATTTTTTTATTTTATATTTAAAGAGTCGCAGCCTTGGCGCAACGGTAAGGTTGCTCCATTGTGACCTAGTGGTCACGGGTTCGAGTCACGGAAACAGCCTCTCTGCAAAAGCAGGGGTAAGGCTGCGCACATCCAGCCCTCCCCAGACCCCGCAATGGCGGGAGCCTCGTGCACTGGGCCGCCCATTCAATTCCATCACTTGTTGACCGAGTGATGGAATAATGACATGATTTTTGCATGGCCATAATTTTTCTTATGGGCACTATCTCTTTTATCATAGCATGCACTGTCCTTGTAGTGTACAACCTTACATGTTTTGTACCATAATTAACTCCACGGATAATGTTAAAACAACAATGAAAAAATGGTGGCTTAGCTTACATATTGGTTTTGATTAGGTTCTTTCTTCTCTTTTATCTCTAACCAGGTTAGCAATGCTTGCACTTCAGGGTAACATTGCTTAGTTATTGTGTCTTTTTTTCTTAAATTTCCATCATTTTTTGAGCAATGAACAGTCTACATAGAAGCCCGAAGGTAAACGAAGAGCCCGAGAAGGTCTCCAAATACAAGCAAAGAGACACAAAAGCAAAGAGGCAAGACAAAATCAAGAAAAAGTAACAATAAAAGGAAAAACAAGACCTCAACCTCGCGGAGAGAGGATGACAAAGAAAGTAATATGATCTCTGCCTAAACCTTCCCTCACCAACTGATTTGCTTCACTGTTCGAGGACCTCCAAACATGTCTAACAACAATCTCAACTGTGCCGAGCAAATAAAAATCTCCTCTAATCATGGTTTTAAATTTGGTCCGAAATCCGAAATTTCAGATTTCAGTTGGAACCAAAACCGAAATTTAGCGAAATTTCAAATTTCGTGAAATCCCAAATTTCAGCCAAAGTTTCAGTTTCGGCCAAGGGCGAAACTGAAATTTAAATCCATCCCTCTAATTAATCAGCGAATCTACAGGGATGTCTCTGTTTATCATTAAGCCACCTAATGACATTGACTGTGTTTCCCTCAACGATGACATGGACTACATGGTCCAATGGCTCCTGACGAATCGACGAGAAGCATGGAGAAGTGCAAGAACCTCCTCTTCATTTGAGTCCCTAAAACCAATCGGTCCCCAAAACGCCCATTGTCACTCTGTCCTTAGATCTAAGGAGACCATCATTACTAGACAGGTTCGGATTATTAATACTAGAACATTCAAAATTGAGCTTCAAGAATATGGAGGAAGGAGGGTCTCAATGTGACAGAGGTCTCTTAGAAAAGGAATGACTCAACCGGATCCCGTCTCAAGATCTATAAAAAGGAAGAGGCAGGATAGCTTTAGAAAGATGGGAGGCACAAAGCCGAAAAACCACTTCAGCAAAAAATTTATCTTTGAATGAAGAAGACACTCTTAGAAAGCCTTCACTCTGGAAGGGGCAACCAAACTCCAAGCATCCTAGCCCCAGATTTAGGATATCAGTCCAACAAAGCTATTGAAAAAAGACTTTACCACATTTCCCAAATTATTACCTTTCCAAATCCTTCTATCAAACCCATGCCTTTTTATATAACCAACTCTAACCCAGTGAACAATGTCATTCTATTCGCTTCCCATCGAACATGTTTCTTCTGAATCTCACATTGCAAACAACTTGCCCATTTACTCTGCTAAAGGAGTCCTCAACGTTCACCTCTTCGATCAAAACCAACAAGAACAAATATGGAAAGTCAGATTTGAGGTTTTAGCGCCCTGGAATGCCAAAATTTTATTTGGGGCCACTTGTCTATATGAATTTAGGCAAATTCTACACACACACACACAAAATCATATATATATATATATATAATGAGAGAATGCCCATGGGATCTTATAAAATTAGAATGTTCAGAATTCTTTTCTTGGTGCAAACGTCTCCTGAAAACCGATGTGAAAAGCATGATATTTTCTTAAAACCCAAGATAAATGAAAGATTCTTCATCTTATCTCTGAAAAATGCAACTGATTTCTGACAAGACTGAGCAGCGAAAGACAGAGATCAAGCTTTACCAGAATGTGCAAATAGAGTCTTGAACCATTAGACGGGGACCTACATTAAATTCACACATCCATTGAAGCTTAACACGGTCACTATGAATTCTGATCTCAAGAGCAAAATGAGGTTTGATCTCGAATCATACCTCAACATGGAGAAGTGGCACCATTTAACGTAATTCTGTCCTGAACTTCCAGAATTGACCTCCCAACCAGGCTATGAAATTTCTGATATCTATGAAATTTGTGCCCAAAATCATAGTCTACTTTGGTTGCTAATGCATAGGCCACATTAAAACAGTTACTTGAGAACTTATCTTCATGAACATTTGCATCCCTGACAGCCAACATATTAGCAAAAACAGGCAATTTCATTCCGACTCCCCCCTCCCTCTCCAAAGTTATTCCTCTAAAGGTATGCACAAGCTCTGCTCGTGTTGAATGAAGCTATTCCACATTAAGGCTTGACTAAGACACTGAAGATCAGATCGGCTGGGATGGGGGGAACTGAGCTCCATCACCACCATGGATAAGTTTCTCTGCTATGGAGTCTACTACGTTGATCTGTCAGGAGTCAATTTCGAAAATAAAAATCTCTCCTATTTGTAGACTTGGGGCAGGTCAGTCATCACTATCTGCTGGTTTGTTTGAAATGTTAAGAAATCTGAGAAGAATTTATTGTGGATTTTGCAATTTATATGCATTCTAGATGATGGCAAATAGTTATAGGGTTGAAAATCATAAGCTCTATCTGCACATAAAAGGGGTTTTCTAGACCGAGGTTGGTTTGAGCCTGGTCTTGGAACAGGGAGGGTTTGGGTCCTTTGGGAAGATCTGGTGTTGGATAACTGAGAATGAGAATTGGCCAATCGAACAAGTTAGCGAATTTCGTGTCGGGGTTGGTGGGTGAGAAAGAATAGGAGAGAGAAAGCAACAAGCCAGCAACGGAGGGAATAAGAGGAATTGATTGAAAAGGACTGGGCATATTAGTCATTTTGTATAAACAATTGTATGTTTTTAAAGCAATGGATCTACATTTCTTTATAGCCAGTTTAAAGTTTGTTGTAGTCTACTAGCTGATGCTATGTATTTTTCTTATGTTATGTATTCCTTACATTAGTTGAGCTGGGCAGGCTTTTATTGATGTTGAGAACGATTTGACCGAGAGGGAAACTCCAATGGACAGATTGATTTGTGGAGATGTTGGGTTTGGAAAAACTGAAGTTGCTCTTCGTGCCATTTTTTGCGTAGTGTCAGCAGGGAAACAAGCTATGGTTCTAGCACCCACTATTGTTCTAGCCAAGCAACACTTTGGTGTCATTTCCGATCGCTTTTCTCAGTATCAAGATATCGAGGTTGGACTTTTGAGCAGGTTTCAGGTATGCTAATGTTCTTATTTTCTGGTAAAAAAGAAGAAAAATAAATTGTGATCTTATTATGACCCTTTTTTCAAAAGATACTCCATTCAAAATAGGATATTTTCTGTTATTTATAAACCATATATTCAAACTTGCACAGGTATAGCATATAAAAAATGTAAACTTTGGTGTAATTCTAAATGTTTTTTCCATGATAGACTAACTCTGTTGTTGTTTGCAGACTAAGGCAGAGAAGGAGGAGTATCTTTCAATGATTAAACACGGACATCTGGACATCATTGTCGGAACTCATGCGCTTCTTGGGAGTCGGGTGGTTTATAGCAATCTTGGCCTTCTTGTTGTTGATGAGGAACAGGTTTGCCTCCTTTTAGTCTCTCTAGTTTTATATGTAATAGATCCTAATCCTCATGGGGTTTTTGGCTCTTAGAAAGACATGAAATGAATTAGAACTTAATAATTTATCATACAGTCTTAGGATAATCAAAGTGTCTTAAACAATAGGGATGGCAATTTCTGTAAATGATTTACTAGGAAAATATTTTAGAAAAGAAGTTTCTATTCCTGAGGTTACAGCACATGCACAAGGTACTCCGTGTTCTTAAGAGTCTCCTTGGAATTCATCCCTTGATTGGAGCCGTAAGGCTATTCATTCCATGCTTGCTGGTGGTTTCCAATGAAATGCCAATAAATTCTATGATGTTGGAGGCTATTGAACATATTTTTTGTTTGCTGATAAATTTAACGCCTTTGGATGTGTAAGCATGCATGTATTTTCACTCGTCTTCTATATAAAGTTGTGAAATTCTATGTTCTATTGCTCGTATGGTAAGCAAGTTTTTCTTTCTATTTTTTTATGTACACTTCCAATATTTTTTTAATCAATCACCTTCACAAAAAATGTCGAAATGCTTAGTTGGACCAAATGTTGTACATATTTCTTTTGACAGAATAATGTCTCATATTTTTAATCTAGGCATTTTTCACGCCCTGAAAAAATGTCCAAATCTGACAAGGGCATTTATACATCCTTTTTTCTGATGGAAAAAGATGCTGTTCTAATCTTGAATCTCATAGTCCACTTGCATGTTCTTAGGCAAATGCGCTTTAACGAGAATGGAATTATGACTATTGACTACCACATAACTATTCTGATCTTTACTATTTTGATTGCCATATCATATTCTATGATGAATGCTTGATTTCCATGAGTTTTGGTTCTTGACCTGACAGAGGTTTGGCGTCAAACAAAAGGAGAAGATAGCTTCATTCAAGACTTCAGTTGATGTTCTCACTCTTTCTGCAACGCCCATACCACGAACCCTTTACTTAGCATTGACTGGATTCCGTGATGCCAGGTATTTATTTTTGTGTGGATTTGAATGTGAAGCTCTGTTATCTTGCTCCACAAGTTTCTTTATCATCGATATCACCGTTCAGTTTATATTTAAATGATTAAGGCCCTGTTCGTTTCAGATTCTGACAACCGATTTTCAGCCCAAAACCTATTGTTGGACTCAAATTTAAATGTAATTTTGAGTCCAATAATATTTTTTGGGCTTACAATCATTTGACATAATCTGAAACAAACAGGGCGTGTGGGAGTGATGGGATTGATCATGTAACGACCCGGATTTTCAGAGAACTCTAAACCCGGACCGTTAACAAAAGACAACAATTTTTTTTACAAATTTGAAAACTCATTTAAAAGCTTACTAAAGAGTATTTGACATAATTACCAAAGACAGAAACAAACTAAGAATTAGACGAATAGCTGCCAAGGTCACACGGCCACACCAATTACTCTATCCTCACTCTTGAACACCCCTTTTTATTCTCGATTTCTTTATTTGCATTTGTCTCAATGTCATCAATTGTAGCAAAACCTGTGGGGGATTTTTGGTGTTAGTTCAAAGAACTATGTAGATTTATTCGGTACCTAAACAAATACAATTAAATAACTCTTGAATTTAAAGGCATACAACTTAATTCCATAGGTGAACATATAACATAATTTATTTCTAAAGAAATCATGAACGGTTTTAGGGGACATGCTATGGCATGAATCAATTTAAACCTACTATTCTAGCAACACAACAACGTTTTACAAGTGAGAAATTTATATTTTGTTATTATCATAATTAATGCATGAGACGACTCACCCAAGACAATCAAGCTCCCTTAGCTTGTTGCCCCGCCCCTAATACGTTCCACTGCCTCCGTCTACAGGTAGTGGGCATGAGGGACTTTTTACGACTTGCTTAATGCCACTCCGCCTCCTGACATCATGGTCTAAGAGGATGCATTTACCGCCAGGGGGGTGCGCTAAACCTAAGGCTGGCTCGGAATTTCATTATTCCTGGACGACTCATACCTCCACCCAATCCACCAAATTATTTTCCCAATGTCTTTGTCTCTTATCAGTTTTGCTGGCATATCATCCATATCCTTTTTTTTTCTTTCCAATATCTTAAAGATATTTTCAGCAATTTTCTTGCTTCCCACATTTTTCTTTTTCCTTTAACAAGGAATCGTAACATTTCATCTTTTGCAAGCAACTGGCATAGCATCATTTTTCAACATTTGCATGCCACTAGTATAATAAAACATGAGAGCACGATGCATGTAAGGAACAATCATCTTAACTACATCATTATCATGCACAATTCTATGTCTACTAAGAATTTCATTGCATGCATATAAATCAATCATTGCTCAAGAGTACAAGTTTAGGTTACCGTCACCTACCTTAGTTATTTGTGATGTGAAAGAGTAAGAAATCCTCTATGTCTGAGTAGGGATTGCTACCGAATCTGAAACACAATCATATACCAAATTCTAAGTTTCCTCAATCCATATTTCCAAGTGACACACACCTAAGGCTTATGTGAGACCATATCCTTTTATTATTCTTAATTATCTTTCTTTATAATTACCTTTGGGTGATATCAATAGTTTAGAGCCTGTTTTTATTGAAAAGATATTGTAACAATTCTTCTTATGTATTCTCGTCCTTAGTCTCATTGAAAACCTTTTTACAACATAAATCACATAACATATGCGGTCTGTTTTTAACTGAAAAACATAATTAGTTGCACGAATTTGTAGCATTAAGGTATTGATTTTTCTTGAAAGGTTCATTACCCTCTCGATAATCAAATCACATAATTGTTTCGCAAATATCTCACTTTGAGTTTCTGAAACTACCAAGCCTAGGGGCTGTTTTCTAAAAACAAAACTCCATCAATAACGCTTTAATTATTTTCTTTGAGGGCTGATTTTTACAATGTTTATCTGTGAGGGCTGTTTTTTTTTTCAAAACCACATAAAGCATTGGAAAAAGTTACACATGTGGGATATTTTATCAAAACAGTTGATATTTCCCATAAGTTTTACACATATGGCTGTTTATCTAAGAATATAGATCTAATATATATATATATATATAAATATATATATATATATATATAAATATATATATATATATATATATATATATAGAGAGAGAGAGAGAGAGAGAGAGAGAGAGAGAGAGAGCATACGTGAGGAATTTCTTGAAAAAAATTAAGGTCTTTGATAGTACTTATCATAAACATATAAATCTAATTTTTTTTACAAGAAAGATATAAAATTGATACTAGTATAAACATGCAAAAAGTCGGCCACTTAGGGCTTTTAGATTCCACACACATGGGCTGGTTTTAAAAAAAAATGATATTATCCTTATTACATATCACTCAATAAATTATTTAAAAGAAAACCATCATCTTTATTATAAAGATCATCTAGGAATTTCAATTCGAAAGGAAAAATTACGTTCGTAACATATATCGTATTCTAGATTTAGATTCGAAAGAAAATAGTTATTTATGTGGTTTATTCGAAAGAAAAGGGATTAAGGTTTCATTTATCTCTATCAATCTTTAAGATCCCTTTTCAGTAGGTTTTAATCTTTAAAAGAAAACAAACCTTAGATCATTAAAATCACAAAAACTTACATGGATCAAAGTGTTTGAAAAGCCCTCAAGGATCTCTTCTTTTTTTGTCTTTCCCTCTTTTCTCACTCTCTCTCTCTACGGTTTGGGTGTGCGTGAGAGGGGAGAACCACATGAAGGGTCTTCTATACATCCTAGCTTTCCTTTTTGTTTAGATTTGTTTCCTAATCAACTACTAATAGTTAGTAAGTTTCCTAGTCTCTATAGGTCTCTTTACTTTTTATCTTACTAGTAAAAATGCACGTGCGTTGCACGTGCTATCCATTTAAATTATCCATTTAAAATTGTACAGACCACATCATAGGTTGATCTAAACCGTCCATGTGATGGAACATAACATCAATAGGTTGTGCCTGTAAAGTCATTTCCATAGGCTGATCCTAGCCCTCTAATCTATAGAGGTTTCCATGATTGTTGTTCCTCTTAAGATGCCCAGAATTCGTAAATATTTTTACAGGTGTCATGCATTCGTAATTTGGCCCGCACATAGTGAATAAGGAAAAGTAGTTTTTTCGTCATCGTTAGGGGTGCAACTTGGGTGTCAACCCGACCCAATTCGGGTTGGGTTGGGTCGGGCTGACCCGATTTGATATGGTACCAATTGTTGACCACCTCAACTCAAGCCGGGTTGTTTTGGATTTTGAGAACCAATAGTTAGTCACCAATAATCAGTTTTTAACTCACAATCGGTTCTCAAAATCCAAACCAAACAGGGACTAACAATTAACAAAGGGAAATATTATCCGCACTACTATATTTTGATTATCATAGTCCTCACTTTATTCAAGTACGGTATGGCCCGCACCATAGGATTATCCAAACCGTCCATTGTGGACTGTGGAGACTATTTCAATGTTGAAAAAGAAAAACACAAATATACAGAACTTCTTCAGATGGAACCCAAATTCGGGTTTCTGGTCGGGTCGGGTTGCCCGACAGCCCAACCAGACCCAACCCGATTTCCAATTGTTGTTGATTTTTCCCAACCCAACCCAACCCAACCCGATTTGCGAAAAAGCTTTACCCGACCCGACCCAAATTCGGGTTGAACCCGACCTGCGTGGGAACATCCAAGCAACAACGACGGTTTGAAATTATATATACTGCTAATGTCCTCACTACCATATTTTATAATGGCACTACTCATCGTATTTTGATGATTGCACTCCTCACTCTATTAAAATGTACGGTATGGCTCGTACCCTATGTTGGTACTGTTCGTATGTAGATTACGATTTTACCCTGAAGTAATTTCTCATAGAGATAGATGTTTGATATCAGCAAAATGGTTAATGGTAAAAGAGTAATGCTGACGTGTAAATCCTAGATAGAAAGAAAAGAAATTTCTTTTGGATGGGCCACTTCCTACATAGGCTGCGCCCCAAAAATAATTTTCATAGGTTGATCCGAACCCTCTGATATATAGAGGGTTATAGGTTGATCTAAACCGTCCATGTGATGAAACACAACATCAATCAGTTGTGCTCGCAAAATCATTTCCATAGATTGATCCTAGCCCTCCAATCGATAGGGGTTTCCATAATTGTTGTTCCTCTTCAAGTGCTCGGAATCCATCAATATTTTGCAAGTGTCCTGTATGAGTAATATAAATTAGTTCTTTCGTCATTGTCATATGTCTTTGCCTCTTCTTGGTAGTTTTTTGCCGTAATTGTCATAGACAGGTACCCGTGTCGGTACTTTTCGTATGTAGATTACGATTTTACCCTCAAATAATTTCTCATAGAGGCAGATGTTAGATATCAGCAAAGGGCTTAGTGGTAAAAGAGTAATGCTGACGTGTGGATCAAAAGTGGGACACAAGCGGAAATAATGGCAAATGACACAAATGCCCTTACATGTGGGATACAATTGGAATTATGGCAGTGGGACACAAGCGGAAATAACGGCAAAGGTAACCCATCATTTTGCCTTTATATATAGTAGTTAGATTACTTAACTGAATTAAAAAGGAAAATACTAAATTTTAATATTGGCACTCCTAAAAATTTGCCTAATAAGACAAAACTCGTAACTATACATAACCCTAATAAAAAAAGGTCATAACTTACTCAAATTACGTCCGAATCGCTAAATCTTAGGTCCGTTGGATAGGTATTCGAAATACTAATCTACCAGGACCATAATCATGTCGAACGAACAAGATTTGATGCCCCAAAAATTGGTTATACTAAAAAAAACGAAAATACGCTGTGATTTTTGGTCTGGGGATCTACGGTCCAGATTTAATTAAGGTTATTAACTTTCTAGGCCCGTGTGGGGCCGGGTCTTTACAGATCACATCATTTTAACGTTCTAATAAATACTGATCAATTGACAACAAATACAAATCATCCATTGATTTCATTGTCAATAGATACCAATCATCCATTGATCTCATCAAATAGAAGTTATCAAAATAACTCTATGTGAATCTTCAATTTTCTTCAATGCCGCCCTTGAAGCTCAAGTGATTGTTCAGTTTTTACTTAAGTATCCACTTTGGCTATTTGTTCCCTAGATGCTGGATATTCATTTGAGAACTTTTATGACCATTTTCTGGATCCAAGGGTAGATTAATGAACAAAAATAAAGTAATAGAATGGTCTGTTGTTAAGGACAAAATCTAATCTTTCTTTTGCTAAACATGGCCAACGACATATCATTTGTATTATTTGTGTGAGTTTTATGTGATAGCTGTCCCAGGTGTTAAATATATCAGACTGATGGCAGTTCGGTTGACACTGACAGATATCTCAATCTCCTTTTTTTTTTACAATATTTTGGAAAACAGTATTACTTCTGATATTTTGAAGAAACACAATTTTTACTCCGAGATTTCTTTAGATTTCTGACATTCTGCGATAATATTGCACTAATAGCACGGTATTTTCACAATATTTTTCATAGAAATTTAGCTGTTATCGTTCTGAATATTCCTTTATTTATTTTATTATTGAAATATAATTTATTTAGTTTCGTTGAGATTTTACCAATAATATCCGAGAAAACTGTCAAATTTTAAAAATCTCCTAAGGAATTCGTCAGACAACAAATTCACAAGAACTTGTCATAAAAAAAAAACAACAAATTCACAAGAACAATATTTGTGAATATGACAACTTTTTCAATTTATTTAAGAAGTTGGAATATAACAATTCCCATGTTATAGATCTGTTTTTCTATTTAGGTTTGTAACAACTTGGCTGCTTTAGCATATTCTGGAGCTGATATAATCCTATTTTGATTGTGCCTATGACAGTTTCGGATGTGTTCTCACGCTTGCGTGATCGTAGGGGCTATGCTAATACTTTCATGTATCGTACAATTGAAATTTTCTTGCTAATGAAAACGCATACATTCAAAATGCTGGGCACAACTATGATTCTATATGTTTAGATTATATTTCTAGTTATTTGAGGCAGAAGGTTGTAAGTCAACTATATGTGTGTGTGCACTCCCTTATTTTATTAATGGTAGTCCTCGCTTCATTTTACCTCTCTATTTAGTTGTAAAACTCTTTTACAATTCCTAAAAACTGTCATCAACCAACTAAAGTGTTGAAGCCATTCAAAAAAAAAAAAAACCAATTAAAGTGTTGAATAAAATGAGAAGTGCCATTGTCAAGACAAGGAAATTCTGATATCCATTATCACGCTGATAATTTAAATGTTTCCCATCATATTTGATTTTCTCTTACATTTTTTAACTGCTGGACTAGCTGGCATGAATCCCATGCCTAGTTTTAAGGGTATCTGTTTGGTGCGAAATCCGTTTACTATTTTCTACAGTGCTTTCTCTGTTGATGGTTTCATACTGTCAAACTTCTCGTTATATGCTTATCTTCAATCGATAGGTTTAATTACATTGAATTGTGAATTCAAATCTCGGGTTCCTATAAAAACTGATCTTTCATGATATAGCGCCTAATTGTAAGGGTGCCAGTTTGCTACAAATCTGTTTACTATTTTCTATAATTATTTCACTGTTGATGGTTTCATACTGTCAAACTTCTTGTTATATACTCATCTTTGCTTGATAGGTTTAATTACATGTTGAATTGTTGAATTGAAATCTCATCATAATATTTCTTTTTCCTTTTTCCAGCTTAATTTCAACACCGCCTCCGGAAAGGGTTCCTATCAAAACCAATCTTTCATCATATTGTGAGGAAAAGGTCTTATCTGCTGTCAAGTTTGAGCTGGATCGTGGAGGCCAAGTTTTCTTTGTTTTGCCTCGTATAAAAGGTTATTATATTTCTCAACATTTGCATGCATATTTATTTGCTTTGCAAGCTTCAAAATTTTTGCTAGGAAGAGTTGCTTTTTATTTTTCTGTTAGTATTGTTTTGAGAGGAATCTATACAATATATAAAGCAATGCGCCCTCCTATTTTTTGTTGCCAAATAAAAAAAGAAATACCTAAGTTCTAAATTCATTGAATGGACCAACTGTCGACCATATAGAATAACTTAAAACTTTTTAACTATTCTAAAAGAACTCTCCTCTCCTACGTTGGATGGATTCGGATTCCCATGTTGGGATCCGACATGGATTCGAGGTGTTGTATTCGGCTAAACGCCCAAAGTAGGATTCGTGGATTCGGTAATTTTTATTAAGTAAAATAAAAAAATTAAAATTTATTTTTTAATTAAGAGAGTCAGGGAATAACGGTTTTTATTAAGAGGGTCAAAAAGAAGGGGGAAGAGGGTGGGGGTGGTTGGGGGGAGGCGGGGGGTGTCAATGTTCGAGGGTGGAAGGTCGAGGCTTTAGTGTTTTTTATTTATTAAGAGAAGACGGACTGTATATTTATTTAAAAAGAAAGTTAATAGGAAAACACGTTTAAATAAAAATAAACTCTATTCGCATTTTAAAAGAGAAAACGATGTGTTGGATTCGCCCCAAAAAATAGGATTCGTGCGGCTCACGGCTACGACAAGAATCCGGATGTGTCCCATGAGAATTCATATCCGATTCATGCGTCAAAACGTATCGACACGGATTTGGCATATGGGGCCAAAGAATCCATGCAACACGGTTCCTCCCCAAGATGTCTTCTTGTTATAAGAGACTCCCTCTTTCCCTTTCGTGTGTGCTCTTTGAAGTCATGTGCCGTTTTACTAGTATTAATAAGAAAAAAGAGGGAACACATTATAAAAAGGGCTGAGATAGCCCTGTTAGCAATAAAAAAGAAGCTGAGCTTCCAATACAAAAGGGCCTCCATCTCAATCTCCTCTCTTGCAAAACTGTCCTCCATTTTATCTGCACTTATCGGAATATGACTATAGTTCAAAGAGATCTCTCTATCCAAATCTTGAATTTCAAAAATTATGTTGGCCAAGCATCATGGGCCTCATAGTTTTAAAACTCCCCCCACGTCATCGTGGACTCCCCCGAGTCGACTCCCTTTTCCCTTGGCCGTGTTTCGCGTTTTGCAGTTGCGTTCCATGTTTTTGCCCTATACAGTCAATAAAAACTCCTTCGACTCTCCCGAGTTATCACCTCGTCAATTGATTACTCAGCTGCGTCAATCGCGTTTTTGGCTGCTTCCGCGCTGAGTCGACAAGGATTTTTCTTCGGCCGCGTTCTGCACCGCATCCATGTTTTTAAACACTGATGGCCTACTTTATGCTTTTATTACCGAGCAATTGTAGGGCCACTTTGACACATGTAACACATGGGAAAGCTCCTTTTGAATATATGAATCATCATTGCACGTGTGCCTCCTCATTTGAATCCATAATCCCAATCAGCCCAAAAGCTCTAGTAACCTCCATATCTCTCACCTTAAGATTTCGTAATTCAGACCATAGACAGCAAAGGATGTCAATAAGAAACTATCCTTCATATTTCCTCCTCTTTTCTTTCGAATGACAACCCTAAGAACTGGCTTACCTACTGAATTGTGCTTTCTGCCTGTGGAGCTTGGACTGCCATCGCTTCACAAAAAAAATCTTTGGTTGCTTGTTGGGATTAAAACCACCATTTCACATATTGGCTAATGGCACAATATCAACATTTTCTACTATAACTACCTGACAATCATTTACACCTTTGGGTTCCCTTGCCAGACATCCACCATCATCGGATTGCTCCCCAACTGCATTCTCCTGATTTAGAATTGCCCTTATCCATATATGTATCTCCTCCCTCTTTGATTATGACTGGGTTGTGGATGACTCAGAGACTCAAAATTGCTGTAGGATGAAAGAGAGAAGAGAGATGGGGGAGAGAGCACACAATTCGTGTGGGAGTCTTCCTATTCACTTAGTGGAATAAACACATTACACCTCGTATATATATATAGAGGAATATGTTCGTGCGCTCAAGCTCTAATAAGGAATGGTGCGCTTGAGTGCACCAATCACATGGGTCCCACAATTTCTGTGAGGATCCAAACCATTCATTTGCAAGGGCCTATCATAGATAGGGTGTGTACCAAAAATCAGCTCCATTGAATCATCCTAACCCCTCCAAAAGTGGAGGGCAAAAATGGGCAGATTTGTGGTCTGTCCATTTTGACCTCCACAAATGGATGGGTTAGGATGATCCTATGGAGCTGATTTTTTGTACACACCCTATCTATGTAAGGCCCTTTCTAGTGAATGCTTTGGATCATCCTAACAATGTGGGCCTCATTGATTTGAGAGCTCAAGCTCACGAATATGTTCCAACGCTCAAGCTCACAATCCTTTTCCTCATATATATATAGGCGTGGTTACTAGCTCTAGCTCAGGCTGAGCTAGAGCTTAGAATACACCATCTCCCATAGTAGTTTCACTCATCCAACCCATTTATTTTATACTACCTCACATAGATAGGGTGTTCCTAACAAACCAGCTCCATACCATAATCCTAACCATTCGATCTATAGGACAATAATTTCTAGCCATCCATTTTAAACCTCCACAAATCATAACCCTAACCATAACCCATAATCCTAACTATAACCAAGGTTTTAAATTTCGACCGAAATCCGAAATTTCGGTCAATACCGAAACCGAAACGTTTTGAAACTGAAATTTCCGAAACGTACCAAATTTCGGAAATTTCGGCGAAATCTAAGATAAAATATTATTTTTTTATTCTTTTACAAAATTTCAACCAAAATTACCAAAATTTCGGGAGAAAATTCGCTGTTTCGATAAGGCTTACTGAATTTTCGGGATTTCGGCTAAAATTTCGGTTTCAATGAAGCCCGAAATTATAGCCGAAACCGAAATTTAAAACCTTGACTATAACCTATAGAACTAATGGGTTGGATGACTCAAACAACAATGGGAGATGTGGTTTTTGAGCTCTAGCTCAGGCTGAGCTAGAGCTCAGAAACCTTTTCCTATATATATATATATATATATATATATATATATATATATATATTTCCTAATATAATATGAGGGCGAGGTTTGTGAGCTCTAGCTCATCCTGAGCTAGAGCACTATAAATACACCATCTTCATGTTGTTTGACTCATCCAATCCATTCATTCTATAGGTCACATACATAAGTTGTTCCTAACATACCATCTCCATACCATAATCCTAACCATTCGATCTATAGAAGCATGTCTTCTAGCCATCCATTTTAAACCTCTATAAATCATAATCCTGACCATAACCTATAATCCTAACAATAACCAGAAATCATATTCCTAATCATAGCCTATAGAATGAATGGGTTGGATGAGTGAAACAACTATGGGAGATGGTGTTTCTGAGCTCTAGCTTAGACTGAGCTCGAGCTCGGAAACCTTTCCCTAATATAATATACTAGTTGCAGTCCCGTGCGATGCATGGGGCGGCCTAAAAAAGAAAGCTTTATAACTAAAAAAGAAATATAGATATACATATAGAAAGCTTTATTGTAATCCTTGATTTTAGACATTTTTTTATTCCGTGATTGTAATCCACGTGGCACAACCCCAGCTTACCACATCGATATAGATAGATTTAATAGAGAGAGATTGTAATCCTTAATTTTAGTCATTTTTTTCATTCCGTTTTAGGCTATTTAATAGAGAGAGATTGTAATCCTTGATTTTAGGCTTTTTTTTACATGTTGTAAAAACGGGATAGAGAATACCAAGCGTTTTTATATTTCGGGCTGATGTGGGGGTGCCACGTGGCACCACCCTAGCTTACCACATTCAGCTTTATAATATATATATATATATATATATATATATATATATATATAGAGAGAGAGAGAGAGAGAGAGAGAGAGAGAGAGAGAGAGGGAACTGTATCTACTCAATCGAGTAGATAACTTATCTACTCCGTCGGCTTAAAATACAGTGGGGGCCCTCATTGTTTGGGTGATGCAAACCATTCATTTGATGGGCCCTCACATAGATAGGGTGTGCTCAAAAAATCAGCCCCATAGGATCATTCCAACCTTTCGATTTGTGGAGTTTAAAATGGACGGGTATAAACCTTCACAAATCTGTCCATTTTTTACTTCCACAGTTTGAAGGGTTGGGATGATCCTAAGGAGCTGATTTTTTGGGCACACCCTATCTATGTGAGGGCCTACCAAATGAATGCTTTGGATCATCCAAACAATTTGGGCCCACCGTGTTTCTAGCCGACGGAATAGATAAGTTATCTACGCAATGGAGTAGATAAGTTATCTACTTGATCGAGTAGACACACACACACACACACACACACACACACACACACATATATATATATATATATATATATATATATAGAGAGAGAGAGAGAGAGAGAGAGAGAGAGAGAGAGAGAGAGAGAGAGAGAGAAGTGCTCCTACACGTTCGTGTAGATAAGTAATCTACTCCGTCAGCTTAAAATACAGTGGGGGCCCACATTGTTTGGGTCCATTCAATTGATAGGGTGTGCCCAAAAAATCAGCTCCATAGGATCATCCCAACCCTTCGATCTGTGGAGGTAAAAAATGGACGGGAATCAAAAGCGGGAATTGAAGGCTCCAGGGATGGTCGGAAGCGGGAATTGTGAAGTCGCCGGATAGTCGTCGGGGAATTGCTGAGAATCGCTGGGGAGTTGGGAATCTTCGAGGAATTGCCGGGAAATCGCGTTTCACATAACATTAAACTGCGGTTCCCAAAAGTGGGAATCAGGTTTCCGGAAAATCATAAACCGTGATTCCGAAAAGTGGGAATCGGGTTTCAGGCGAATTCGAATCGGGATTCCCAGTTTTTGGGGATTCGAGAAGATTCCCGTTTCGGATTCGAGAACCCGGGAATCGAGGTTCCCCACTCCCAGGGAAGAATCCTGCTTTCTTGGTTTGGAACTTTGGATCACCCAAACAATGTTGGCCCACCGTGTTTTAAGCCGACGGAGTTGATAACTTATCTACACGATCAATGACATGTAAGATTACATATGTGCCCTTAATGATAAATAATTACATCTATAACACCCTCAAGCTGGTATGTTCCTCTGAACATCTTCAACTTGTTAAGTAGATGTAAATGATGTTCTGTATTCAACCCCTTAGAGAAGATGTCAGCCACTTGGTCTTTGCTTGGTATCCCCTCTTCACTTTCTATTTCACTAATGACGAAAAAATGTATTTCAGTATGTTTGGCCCTGTCTTGGAACACATGATTATGTGACAATTGAATGGCACCTTGGCTATCACAAAACAATATATGTGTCTTAAATGATGTGTAGCTCCTTTAACAAGTGTCTCTCCCAATCATAGGGTCACATTTGAATGATGGCTATCACAAAACTATAATGGGTGTCATAGCCTTGTACTTTGCTTCTGTAATAGACTTAAGCCACAATCACATAGGGTGACATTTTGAATGATAGCTATCACAAAACTGTAATGGGTGCCATAGCCTTGTACTTTGCTTCTGTAATAGACTAGGCAACAACCATTTTTTTTCTTTCTTCTTTAAGAAACAAGACGTCTATTTGTTATTACACAACCCTGTCACAGAATATCCTGCAACTGAGACTACTTTGCTTCAGTGCCTTTAGTTTTCTTTTCTGATTTTAATTTTCTCAAACATTCTGATTTTTACAGGACTTGAAGAAGTGAAAGAATTTCTTGAGCAGTCATTTCCAGATATTGCAATTGCGATTGCTCATGGAAAGGTAGCTTCTTTTTCTTTTCTTTTTTTCTTTTTTTTGAAATGTCTGGAAATTTTGAATGGACTATCATGAAGTATATGATTTATTGTTTATACAGCTACATGTGCTCCTCCATTTCTTCTCTCTTTATTGTTTGATAGGCAAGCTGGGGTTGGGCGTTAAAAACCTGCGCTCCCTCTTTACTTTAATGTGTGTTCGATAGGCATCTTACATTTGTTAGGTGACGGTATTAGGGTTATTGTAGGGAATTTAACCGGGTAGAACTCACCCCTAAAAGCTAGCCTTTAGAGGGAGCGTTGCCCATTCCCTTATAACCCGTCCCCATCCATTTCACTTATCTGATGAGGGACTATTTGCTTTTGCGTGGAACCCAAACGATCTCCCCCTCCACGTGGAAGCAATGTGGACAATCTCACCCCTCCACGTGGCGGCAACATGGTACACCAGGGTTTCCAAGATCTTCCCCGCCGCTAGAAATCTGCTACCGGAAACTACTC
The DNA here is from genome assembly GCF_043159265.1 of Tasmannia lanceolata. NCBI lineage: Eukaryota > Viridiplantae > Streptophyta > Magnoliopsida > Canellales > Winteraceae > Tasmannia > Tasmannia lanceolata. Next base: position 10,049,294 of record NW_027518690.1, on the reverse strand, counting down.
GAACCAAATAATACCAAATAGCTTCCGATAACCCACGAAATTAGCCTAAACGAGTGTGTGCAACAAATCAAGAGTGTTGTGAAATGAAGAAAGAAAACAACAAACCAAGAGACACAAGAGATTTACGTGGTTCGGCACTTGGCTTACTCCACAGGCAATCTGGCGAGTAGAAATTCACTATGAACAATGGGAAACTACAAACAAGGGTTAAAACCCTTACCTGTCTAACAATGGTGAAAACCTCACCCCCACCCTCTTCTTTCAACCCAAGCAGAAAACTCAACTTCTCTTGGTTCAAAGCCCTTGCAAGAGAAGAAGAAGAAGAAACCCTTGGAAAGAGAAAACCGCTTCTTGTAGGGGAAAACTCTTAACCTCACTTTTAAGAATAAGTCCACCACTAAAGATAAAACCCTCTTTTTTTTTGAAAGATAAGATAAAACCCTCTTTAGTCACTTATAATAAACACATTCTAAGAATGCCCCTTCTTAAGGAAGTTAACCCAAGTGATTTTATATCACAAATCGAACAACCTCCACCTTGATAGAAAATCACCACTTGCCATTGCTAACATCACCAAACTCACCTTAGCATAATGCTGAGAGAAGTTAAGCTCCACTCCAACTTCTCTCCTTGAACCACCTTAGTAAGCATATCTGCCACATTCTCCAAGATCCTTCATTTCAAACTTCTTACTCAAACACCCCTTGAGCTCTTCAATCTTAATCTTATCCTTGGACACCAAGAGCGTATCATCCACATACAAAACTAAGATAAGGAATGTGCCATCATCTTCATGTACATGCAATGATCATATTCACTTCTTTGATAACCAAGACCCAACATGAAAGAATCAAATGTCTTGTACCATTATCTTGAAGCTTGTTTTAGTCCATATAAGGACTTTTTCAACTTGCACACAAGCCCCACCTTGCTTTTTTCAACAAAAACAATCTTTTGCGTGGAACCCCAACAGTTATTGGGGTAGAAGTCACCCCTAAAAGCTAGTCTTTAGAGGGAGGGTGCCCATTCCCTTATAACCCATCCAAATCCATTTCACTTATTTGATGTGGGACTATTTGCTTTTGCATGGAACCCCAACAGTTATTGGGTTTACTGCACTGCCATCGTTTTGAATTTTGCATTTTAGTCCATGTCTGGGTCATAGTTTTAAATTTCCACTGAAACCAACACGAAATGACCACAATGTTTATGCTTTCATCCCCACGCAAACACCTACCAAAATCGGAACATATAGTGGAATCAAAATAATAAGTGTATTAGTAGTATACTATACATCACATAATTATATTATTATGAATTGCATGTAAAATGTGGTGTATGTATTATGTATAAATATTTATATGAAATACATATCATCACCCATCAGGTGTGGTCTTTGACCGTGTATTTGTGCTTATTCTAGCACTTCCTGAAGTTTCATCTTAAATGTCCATCATTTGCATATGTTTTCATATGTTTCTGTAATTTTACTCGATTTCCACCAAACTTTCCATCCGAAACCTACGTGTTTTCATTTCCATCACGACAGAAACATCTTACCGAAACCGAAACCTGAAACCTTGGTCTGGATGTTGGATCTGTGGAAAGAAAGCAATATGTGCTTATAGTAATAGCAATTGGTAAGATTTGATACCCGCTTGTTAGCTGCACCTTGAAAGGTAGCCATCCAACCATTTTGTGTAATTGTCTTCAGCCATTCTCTGTTCATCACTTGACCAGTTCCAATAATTATCTCATAATTTCATCTTTTGCATCTAATTTATTTTACCGTGGTAAGTACAAAGTATAAACTCATGATTCTTCTCACAATTCTCAATGAAGCCTTATAAAACTAAAATTTTGTTACTCCAATGCTACTTATTATGCATCGGTGCATTGGTGATTTCATGATTTGGTAATTCTGGCTCTGAAGGCACATATCATATGCACTTTTTTTTGCAGCAATATTCAAAGCAGCTAGAAGAAACGATGGAGAAGTTTGCTCAAGGAGAAATCAAGATCCTTATCTGTACAAATATAGTTGAAAGTGGACTTGACATTCAAAATGCTAACACTATAATAATTCAAGATGTTCACCAATTTGGGCTTGCACAGCTATATCAGGTGATGATTTTTGCCTTGTTTTTCTCTTTTAATCTATTTCTTATTTATCTTTTAGGGATCCTGATAAAATTTTGATTCTATAGAGAGAGCGTTTTTGGAGATGTTTGATCATCTTCCTCCTTGATGTTGTTGTTGTTGTTATTATTATTGTTTGTTTTTTTATTTTTCCCTTTTGTTTGTTTTTTTTTTTGAATACTAACAAAATTCATTAAAAGAAGACTGAGAAGGTCCCCCTTCAGTACAAAGACACACATACAAACCAATAGAGGCTATTACACCCCACCCATATTCAGTTAGGGCGGAAGGAAATCAAAAAGCTCTAAAACCTGCCTAGAAACTCCATCTTTTGCTAATTTATCTGCCATTGCATTAGCAGATTTTCTCACATGTTGATATAAAACTGAAAGCCCTTCTGAACGATCTTTTATCTCATCAAAGTAATGTAGAAATCTCCACGGAGGATTCAGAGATCCCCTGAGCCATCTTATAACATTAAGCGAATCTCCCTCTACAATGCAACTGCCTAAATGTGCCCTTTCTATGGTCAAAATGCCTTGGTGAACTGCTCTTACCTCTGCTTCATGCGAATCTCCTATTCCAATTGGACCAGAGAAAGCTTTAACAACCTCGCCGGCGCAGTCTCTCAGGACACCACTGATCCCAGCATGGCCAGGATTACCTAAACTGGATCCATCGAAGTTTAACTTTACTAGCCCCTCAGGGGGAGGGCTCCAGACCTGAGAAGTAACAGTAATATTCTCTTTACTATTGCATACGATTCTCCAACCCTCCCACAGATCGAAAGCCGAAATAAATTGAAAAAGCGGAAGAGCCCGAGCCCAAGAGATAGTTAAAGAGATGGCCTTGATGAATAGAAAATAAGAGGATTTAGCTTTACCTTCGAATACTCTATTATTCCTTTCAATCCATAGCACCCACAATATGGCCAACAAGGAAAGCCACCATAAGGTTTTTCCTTTTTTTCTCCATTGATTACATGGCCATCCTTCAAATAATTCTTTAAGAGAGGAAGGGAAAACCCAGTTCATTCCAAACCTGTCTAACATCCTTCCCCATACCTCACGAGCGACTTTGCAGTGGATGAAGATATGATCTACCGACTCCCCTGATGCAAGACATAATGCACAATGATCGATAATCAGCATATTCCTTTTTCTTAGAAAATCCACCGTTTGGATCTTATTGTCTATCGCGGTCCAGCCAAAGAAACAAACTCTTGGAGGTGCCTTTATTTTCCACACCCTTTCTGCCAATGGACTTTTTGCGAAAGGAATCAAGCTATTATAAAAAGACTTGACTGAAAAGCAACCTGTAGTATCGAACACCCAAAGTCGTTTATCCACTCCTGACACGCTGATGTAATTCTGTTCAAGGACCTGGAATAGATTAAGCACCGAAGCCATTTCTCTATCAAAGAAATTCCTCCTGAAAAGAGGTTTCGATATCACTTTTCCATCTATTCTCTCATAACAATCTTTCACTAATGTTGATTTATCCTGAGCAACTGAAAATAGATCAGGGAACAAATTTTTCAAGGGGGCGCTCGAGCACCAATGCATGGTCCAAAGAGAAATCCTTTCTCCAAAGTACACTCTATATCTAACACCTTGATCAAAACTAGAATTTTGACATAGAATATCCCTCCACATTGTCACTCCTGGTTTGCTCAATCTATTTAAAGAAATCCAGTTACCTGGAGCAACGCCATATTTCCCTGATATCACTTTAGCCCAGAGTCTCTCTTTCTCCTCACCGAACCTCCACAGCCATTTACCCATTAAGGCATAATTAACTTGTTTGATCCGTCTAATACCGAGACCGCCTCCTTGAACTGGTTTGCAAATATTTTCCCAACTTACTAAAGCCATAGATCTCTTCTGCTCAGATCCCCCCCACAGAAATCTTCTCTGAATCTGTTCAATGCGCTTAGCTACATACACAGGACATTTAAATAAAGATAACTGGTAAATGGGGATATTAGACAAAATGGCCTTAATCAAGGTTACTCTTCCTCCTTTTGAGACCAGATTCCTTTTCCATGTATCAAGTCTTCTTTCAATTCTTTCCACAATGGGATCCCAAGCACTTTTGTGAGGACGACCCATCCCCAAAGGCAGTCCCAAATAAGAAGAAGGCGGACTTTCCATAGGACAACCCATTATATTTGCTAGTCTAGAGGCATCTGCCTCATCGATATTCAGAGCATACAATCTGGATTTTGAGAAGTTGGATTTGAGACCTGTGACTATTTCATAACAGCGAAGGATTGCCTTAAGATTGAGAATCTTTGAGACTTGGGGGGAACTAAAGAGTAAAGTATCGTCCGCAAATTGTAAATGCGACACCTCAATCCCATTCTGGCTGCATTTTACCCCTGAGATGAGACCCTTCGAACGTCCTTTCATCATCAGCACACTTAAAGCTTCAGCTACTATCACAAAGAGGAAGGGAGATAAAGGATCCCCTTGGCGAAGGCCTCGCGAGGATTTGAAAAAACCTTTTGGAGATCCATTAATAAGAATGGAAAACCAGGCCGAAGATAAACAACATCTAATCCAACCCCGCCACTTTTCCCCGAAACCCATCCTTCCAAGGAAATAATTTAAATCGAGCCAATCCACTCTATCATATGCTTTTTCCATGTCCAGCTTGCAAATAACACCTTCCTCATCTGATTTTGCCATCCAATCCACCATTTCATTTGCCACCAGCGAGCAGTCCAAAATTTGTCTCTGGCTAACAAAGGCACACTGATTCTCGGAAATGATACTAGGAAGGACCAGCTTTATTCTATCCGCCAATACTTTTGACAAAACCTTATAAAGACAACCCACCAAACTAATAGGCCTGAAATCAGATACTTTCACTGCGCCTTTAACTTTTGGCACTAGAGCAATAAAGGTGGCGCCAGTTCCTCTGTCCAGCTCCATGCCGTCATAAAATTCTCGAAAAAATGACATTATATCACTCTTCACACTTTCCCAACAAACCTGGAAGAAGGCAAGGCAGAAACCATCCGGCCCCGGAGCTTTGTCCCGATTCATCGAGAAAACGCCTTTCGCCACCTCCTCTTCCGAGAAAGGGCATTCCAACGTCAGCTTATAATTCTCATCCAGAGATTTAAAAACTACTTCGTCAAGCCCAGGCCTGACAATATTTTCCGAAGAATATAACAATCTAAAGTAGTCCACAATTTCCTTGGTAATCACCTCTTTACAGTGCCTCAATTCTATTGTTCCGTCTTCTTGCACTTGCCATGCTATGGAAGTAAGCAGTGTTTTTATCACCTTCTTTTAGCCAATTTACTCTAGACTTCTGCCTCCACGATATTTCTTCCTGAAGTAAAATAGCTTTGTGTTCCTCCTTGACTTTTCCAAGATCGAGCAAATCCTCCTCTGTAGCTAAACTTTCCTCAGCGGCCCGAGAAAGGTTCCTGATTCGATTATGTAACCATAGTTTCCTCTCGGAGATTGCTCCTAACCTGAGGGAATTCCACACTTTGAGTCTCTTTTTGACAAATCTGAGTTTCTCCCCTATAATAAAATCCGCCGCCCCTTCAACTTTGTATGATGTCCACCATCCCCCCAACATCTCGTCCACTTTCGGAATTTCTAACCAGGCTAAATCGAATCGGAAAGGGGGAGGCCCCCACGAGTCCAATCTTGGATCCAACAAAAGCGGGCAGTGATCAGACACTGAATGCACTAGCGCCTTTTGACACACTTCCGGGAAAAGGGAAATCCATCCATGGCAAAACAAAAAACGATCTAATCTACTTTTACTGAGATTTCTTGACCAAGAGAATTTAGCCCCCTGCATCGGAATATCAATCAATTCATTCTCAGCAATAAAATTTGAGAAATCAATCATATTCGGAGAAGATCTTCTACACCCCAGTCTTTTTTCGACGCTCCTGATTTCATTAAAATTTCCTCCCATACACCAAGGATTAACCCATTTACTTCTAATCAGAGTAAGTTCCTCCCACAACTGAGGCTTCTTCTTCCTATCTGTTGGCCCATAAATTCCTGAGAAGGTAACCGTAATCGCTTCTCCCACCTTTCTGAGTACTACAGAAACGGAAAACTGGCCTAACCAATACTCTTGAATCTCCCATTTTGATTGATCCCACATAACTAAAATGCCTCCTGCAGCTCCAACAGCGTCCAGAGATACGGACTCCCAATTCTCATTACCTCCTAAACTCTTGACGATAGATCTGTTAATCGCCCCCAGCTTTCTCATTACCTCCCAATTCTCATTCCCTTTTGTTTGTTGTTGCTTGACCTTCTAGTCTTAGGAAATTTTCTGCTTTTTAATATACGCATCACCTTCTTGTTATTGTTTGTGTTTTTATTTTCCCCTTTTGTTTGTTGTTGCTTGACCTTCTTAGTCTTAGGAAATTTTCTCCTTTTTAATATATGCATCATCATTCCAAAAAAGAAAAACTGCAAATGGCATCAATCTCAAAAATTTCTGTTTTCTTCAAGAAAATTGTACAAAATAGAATGCCTAAAATTCCAAACCAATACTTAAATATTTCATAAATTAAACTTGGTTGTGAAACATGACCCAAAGACACTTCCTAAAGTCCTAACTCCTAAAGTCTTTCTAAGATCGTAAATACAAATCCCTACCCAAGACCACTTGAACTAGCTTTTCATCTAGCTCTCCCCAAAAACAAATTCAATCCTTCCTTAAAAATTATGGAAATTCGCTTAAATTCCCAAGAAATAGAAACAACAAGGCTGCTTGAATTTTATCCCTATGAATTCTTGTGGCCCCACTTGACGAAATTATCCTGTTGTTAGGGCCAAGGTTTTAAATTTTGGTTTCGATACCGGTTTCAGACCCCCAGGAAAACGAAATTTTGACCGAAATTTCAAATTTTCGGTCGAAATCCGGCGAAACAAGAGAAAGCGTATTTTATTCAATATAAAATTTCGGTAAAATATTAAAATAATTAAAATAAAAAAAAAAAACAGGTTTTTTGGGTGAAATTTCTGGGAAAATACCATTCAAAATTTTTTTTAGGGGAAAGACGAAATTTCGGCCAAAATAAAATACCGTTTCGGGTAAGTGCGATTTCGGTGCCGGTTTCCCCCGAAATCCGAAATTTCGGATTTCGGTCGAAATTTAAAACCATGATTAGGGCATTGTTACTGTCTTGAATCTTTTTTTTCTTATACTTCGTCTTTCTTTTTATCTTCATGGCTGGCTTTTGGATTGGTGAGGGGAACCACAATGCACATCAATGAGCATCACCTATCTGTTTCCAACTCTGTTTTTCAGGACTTTCTGTACTGATAAGTGTTAATGCTGTTAATTGTTATTCATTCTCATATGAAAATTGGTAAGAAAGATAATGGGTGCGCTGATTATCATGGAAACAGCACATTTGTAATTCAAATTTGATCAATTAAACTGAAGGAGAAATTTAATTGTTGGTCAAGAAGGCTGATTGAAAATGAAAAATAATTTTAGAATGGTTTTTATGGCATAGGAAGGCGTGATGGTGAATAATTAGATGCATGTTGCAGTTCTATTAAATGGCAAGTCTGCTTTATGCAGTCAATTGAGTAAATTGACTCTATATTCTTATTCTATGTTGTTATAAATTGGGTTTGCACTAACTGCTAAGGGATTTTAACAATTTTTATTTGTTTATTTTCCATTAGCTGCGTGGAAGGGTGGGGAGGGCAGATAAGGAAGCTTATGCGTACTTGTTCTACCCTGATAAGTCGCAGCTATCTGACCAAGCATTGGTGCGTTCTTTTATATCAACATTTTCTTTGCCACCAGAGCCATTTATTGAGATCCACAGCTGTATTAGATATGAGTTGATGTTCATTCTGTCAAGTTATTTATTCTCTAAACAATTTGATTTTGTTTAATCCTTAGTCCTATGGGGGTTTGCTAGGGACCAACGCAGGAAGGCATTTCACAGCTGGCTGTTGTATGTGAGACACAGTCTCACCTTCAGCAGATTTTGTCTTAATTCATTTAATTCATCTGAGGTGGCTGCTCACACATGCAACAGCCAGCCGCGAAACGCCTTTCTGCGATGGTCCCTAGCAAATTCCTAGTCCTATAGCATGTCATTCGCGGTTTCTACAGTTCTGTTTTCTAATGCAATTTTTCTGTATAATCTCTAGTCCATGTTTCTGGTCTTTATGTTTTCTTCTGGCAACTGACAGTCGAATTATTTACTAGCCCATGGGATTTTCTTTTTACTATGATTCAGATTTACCATACCTAATTGTGCTTGAATGCTAGGAGAGACTTGCAGCTCTTGAAGAGTGTCGGGATCTTGGCCAAGGATTCCAACTTGCAGAGAGAGACATGGGTATCAGAGGATTTGGAAATATTTTTGGTGAGCAACAGACTGGGGATGTTGGAAATGTGGGCATCGACCTCTTCTTTGAGATGCTTTTCGAGAGCCTGTCCAAGGTAGTCCATATATTACTACCATGTACTTGCCAGTAATTTTTCTTCTTTACTTTCGATCTTTTACTTATCTGACCCAGATTCATCTTTATCAATGAGTGAAAGTTTTATTTTCATTTTTTGGAAAAAATTTTAGACATTTATTGTAGCTCTTATTTGGTCCAAACGGTTTTGCATTACCAATTCTGCTTTGTTTCTGATTTTGATTTTTTTATCTATGTGTAACATTAGACCTTCACTATGTATTGGTGTACCATCATATTTTGTTGAGTTTTTCTTCCATGCAAACTATCTTTTGATATTTTATCTCCCTTTCTTCTAGTTTCTTTTCGAAGAGCATTCCTTTCTGTTTGTTCAAGGCATACTAACATTCTAGTGGTATAACTTTCTTATTGCAAATTATTACGATATTTTCCATTAAATTGACCATTTTAATTTGTGTAACTTTAGATTCTACCATGCTTGGGAATTTGTTGAGTTGTGTCCTCAGTGATATGAATTCCAACTCTCTGACATTGATATTTCATCAAATGACAAGATCATCTAGCTTGCTCATTTTTATTGTGTCAGATGGAGTAAGGTCATGGAAACTCCCCATGAATCAAGGTTTGGAGTGGACATAGTCACCATGTTGTCATGTATTTAAACTAAAAGTTATTTTCCTTTTTCTTAATGGAAAGACCATAGTTACCAGGGTGGGAAACAAATTTGGGAAGCGAAACATGAAATGGAAACGGGAAACGCATGAGAAAAATTATAGAGAAGACGAGAAACGAGAAAACAATAGAAAATCGTATGAGAAACGCCTTAGGAAACACATTAGAAGCGTTTCAGAAACGATAGAAAAAACACACGAAATATGTGATTTTGTAGATTTAAATTTTGTTAATTTTAAATTTCTATTTGAATTTTTCTTATTTTTATTTTTATTTTTATTACAATATATGCTATTGTTTTCTTTTTTAATATCTATTCCACAATTTTTGATGTGTTTGTACAAAATGATTTTCGCAAGTTCCACACATGTTTCTTACATGTTTCACATGCGTTTTCTATGAGTGTTGCATACGTTTATCACGCGTTTCACACATGATTTACACAAGTTTCTCATATGTTTCCATGCGTTTCAGAAACATTTCTCCAAATTTTTTCATCATGTTTCAGAAACATTTCCGAAACATGGGAAACGGGTTTTAGGGAAAAGGATTTTCCCACCCGCGAAAAACGCGTTTTCGGGGAAACGGGTTTCCCACCCGCCCAAGGAGTTTCCGGCAACTATGAGAAAGACCCCTAACAATACATTGAAATGACTACATTGAACTATGGGTTTCAAAATTCAGCTCATATATTTTTTTACCACTGCTGCTTTTTTCCTTCTATCTCACTTCTGTTATTCCATGTGCTTTTGGCAACTTAGGGGATGCGCTACACTTGCTGTAACTGAGAACTGTGTTTCCATATATTCACCATATGCTTGCAGTACTTTCTGAAACTACCAATTACTCCAAAAGCTTAAGCTGTTGGAGATGGCATTATCGAATATTTTATACTTTAACACTCCCCCTCACGTGTGGCCCCGCTTTTTAGGGTTGGCTTACACGTGGTACATGTGGCCTCTCTTTTTGGGTTGGCCATTACATGTGGATTTTTAATACCAAGGAGTTTTGAACCCAGGACATTTGCTCTGATACCATGACAAACAACCAATCACTCAAAAAACTTAAGTTGTTGGAGATGGCGTTACTTAGTCTTTTATACTTTAACATTGTTAACATTGTTAAAGTATAAAGGATAAATAACGCCTTTCTCCAACAGCTTAAGCTTTTAGAGAAGTTGGTAAGTTAACATGGTATCAGAGCCAAAGGTCTCGAGTTCAAACCCCCTGGATAGGAAAAATCCACATGCGATGGTCGGCCCAAAGTGGGACCACATGTGCCACGTGTTTGCCAAGTGGGCCACACGTGCGGGGGAGTGTTAAAGTATAAAAGATAAATAACGCCTTTCTCCAACAGCTTAAGCTTTTGCAGAAGTTGGTATGTTAACAAACATAATATGGGAAAGTGCTTCCTTCTACCATAAATGGCATATGCTATGAAAATTCATCTAATGATGGCAAGGATTGAGGTAGTAGTTACTGGAGTCATCTAATACTGTATATGGAATTTCAATTCTGATTTCCTGTTGGCCGGATTTGCTTTTGTTTGATTTACAGGTTGAGGAACATCGCGTTATCTCAGTTCCTTACAAAAGTGTTAAGGTATTTGCCCCTCTGGATGAATACATTATACGTTTATTTTTTAAAATATGCCTTCATAATCTCAATTCCAGTTTGTGACCTGCTAATTTAAAATGGAATTGACTGACTCTCCAGTGTCTCAATAGAGTTTAATAATACCTGCTTTTTTCTTTCTTGTGGCAGCTTGATATAGATATAATACCTCACCTTTCTTCTGAATATATAAATTATCTTGAGAACCCTATTGAATTAATTAATGAGGCTGAAAAAGCTGCTGAAAAAGACATTTGGGGTCTGATGCAATTCACAGAGCATTTGCGTCGCCAGTATGGAAAAGAGCCCCACTCCATGGAGGTATACAAAGCTAGTGCTTTCAGAGTCCTAATATTGTCAAATATTTTGATTGGTATGTTTGTGGTCTTCATTTCTGCAGATACTTTTGAAAAAACTTTATGTGAGGCGAATGGCAGCTGACCTTGGTATCAATAAGATATATACTTCTGGAAAGATGGTTGGTATGAAGACAAACATGAGTAAGAAAGTCTTCAATCTGATGAAAGATTCAATGATATCTGACGTTGACCGCAATTCTCTAGTTTTTGAGGAGAACCAAATCAAGGTATGCATTTCTGTTCTTCGAGTTCTATGCAGGCTTTTCCTAATGGCTTCCAAATGTGTAATTTGGTTTTGATGTTTTAAATGACAAAAAACACATTTTACTTTTGTTCCTGGTTTTGATGTTGCCCAGGCCGAACTTCTTCTGGAGTTACCAAGAGAACAGCTGCTTAATTGGATTTTTCAATGCTTAGCTGAACTTTATGCTTCATTGCCAGCTCTTGTGAAATACTGATTCTAGATCAATACAAGATTAGTGGTTCCTTAATTTTTAATCTTTTACGTTCTTGGAGTTCTCTCCTATTATCGATCCGGACTACATCATACTAGCAAGGGGTGCCCTACACTAAAAATGAGAAAAGGGAACTACCCAGATTCTATTGAACTTCTTTGGATATTGGCCGGAGCAATTACCAAGGGTGTCACCTCCGTCGTTCAAAATCTTTTCATCTGCCCCTGCCTGGTATACTTTATTACACTGGGTTGGCCTTGTACAGAGCCTTTAAATGTAAACTATACATTTATTCAAAGTTCAAACCAGATAGCGACCATTAAAATTCCAAACATATACTTCTTTTGGGTGGAGTCCATGATCATAAATACGACACTACAACATGGGCAGGTATACTTCAATATTTTCAACCCCTTGAATTGTTTGATTTGTTTCTGTTAATGCATGCCGTTCTAATCCAAGGTGCTTGTGGCAGGATTGTGTATTGCACAGAGAGCATTGATCATGTTGGTGGGCTTAAATCTGACTGCCATTTAATACCGTGTTAGGTGATTGTTTCTACTCTAGAAAGACTGATAGGTTTCTATAACTATGTCTACTTCAGTTGCCTAGTTTCCCAATTCTGACTGCTCTAACCTCTCTTTTTATGCAGTTCTAATATTCAGATGCATTCAGAAACCTGTTTATATTCAGATTCTTTCAGAAACCTGTTGTGATCAAGTGAATGTATTCTCATAGGGAATTGGGTTCAAATTGTTTTGATTGGGCTTTCTTACCCAATAGGGAGAACTAATTTTTGGGAATCTGGTATATCATCAGCCACATGAACTGCCTTGCATCACTGCAGCCGGCACATGAAACAAATCGTAGAGCACCTGACAACTGCATTACCAGGTAAGAAAACCTTGAAGGTGTAATAGCATGACAGCAGCAGGCTCTGGATGATGATAGTAGCTCTCTTGCTTTTGGTTGGTTTTGGTAAAGGCTCTGCTTCTTTCGACGTAAAATAGGCATAAAACAAATTTACGCCCAATTTTTAAGGGAAAACATGGGCGCAAATTTTATTTTATGCCCCTTTTACTTTGAAAGAAACAGAGCCTTAAAACAAATTTTATGCCCCTTTTTAAGTGAAAAAATGGGCCTGCTTAAAATTTATTTTACACTGGTTTTAAGTTGAAAGAAACAAAATCACTCTGAAAATGCTAAAAGGGAAAAAACCTTGAAAGGAAATAGCAAATATGAGATTCTTTTCGGGCAGTGATATTCTCTCCCTCCCCTCTCCTCCTCTGATGGCTATCCTCCCCCCCCCCCCCCCCCCCCCCAAGAAATCGTTTACTTTTATGCTTTTGGAGTTAACGGTTGCTTCTCCAGTCAAGGTGGCACGTCCACCCTTGTGGATCAAATATCAAGGATGGTACCGTTTTGACGGTACTTGACGGTCGGACACCATATAAAAACTCTCTTTTCATAATGGGGCATATCATATGAACATTCTCGAATGGATCATATTCACCTGTACCCAATAATGAAGCATCTCAGTGTCATGCGTGTAGTGATCAAAACTGTTGGATCTGTTCAGCCAACATTATTCCAGCTGATTGTGTGGTTCGTGGTCCATCGATCACTGGCTATGAAAATGCTGCCCTTTTCGTGTTTTCTTCTTTTCTTAAAGAAAAAAAAAGGGCGGCCCAGTGCACGAGGTTTTCGCCATTGCGGGGTCTGGAGAGGGCTAGATGTACGCAGCCTTGTCCCTGCTTTGCAGAGAGGCTGTTTCTGTGACTTGAACCCGTGACCACCAGGTCACAATGGAGCAACCTTACTGTTGCGCCAAGGCTCGCCCCCTTTTTGAGTTTTGTGTTTTCTTTTTTAATGGTAAAAAATTTCATTCCTAAAATATGACCAAGGAAGTCATCACCAAAAGTACAAGAGAACATAAATGCGAAGATACAAGAAAAACTGAAATTACAAGAGAGCAAAAAGTCATGGCAGCAGAAAATCGAATAGCACCAAGTCTTGCTTATCTACTCCTTCCCAAGCTAGTCGATCTGCAACACTATTAGCTGATCTTCTAACATGCAAGAAAATGATCGACGAGCCTTCAATTTTATCTTGAATTTTGTCAAAGAAGTGGGCAAATCTCCAAGGGGAACAAGGGAACCCCTAAGCCACCGGATCGTATCAAGAGAATCACCCTCTACCAAAACCCTATCAAGGTCCCCCCCTTGCTAAGATTTGTTTCCCTGGTGTAATGCTCGAACCTTCGCTTCACTAGCATCTGCAATCCCTATGGGTTATGACAACACCCACATGACTTCCCCCTCAAAAATCTGTAAGAACTTCTACTATCCCTTATGGACCTGGTTTGCCCATACTAGAGCCATCGAAAATTAATTTCAACAATCCCTCAGCTGGAGGCCTCCATTCCTGTACAATCAAGTCCCGCCTCTCAATACTAAAACAAATCTCCTTCCAACCCTCCCAAAGATCGAAAAAATAGACAAAACGAAAAGAAGGAAGACATCTTATCCAAGCAATGGTCAAGGCAATCACTTTAATGAAAAGGAGAGAAGAAAATCTAGATACATCATACAGCATCGAACACCCTACCATCCCGGAAGACATCTTATCCGAGCAATGGTCAAGGCAATCACTTTAATGAAAAGGAGAGAAGAAAATCTAGATACATCATACAGCATCGAACACCCTACCATCCCTTTCTTTCCAGAGGACCCATATCACTTCGTAGCAAGAAGACCCACATCCCAAAGAGTCTTCCCCCTTTCGTGTTTTCTTAAAGCTTAACTTTTAATTTTTGGTGTGCTTTAATTTTTGAACTAGATCTTCATTTAGCATAGAGTTGAGCCAAGTGGTCTCCTTTGTGGTGGCGCACATGATCAACGGTCCTAATCACAAAACACGTCACACATTACTAAGAGCATTCCAATTTGTACGGTTGGATGCATCTTGCCCCGTTCCCACATTGTCTGCTCGTGTTTTACAACTGGGGCAATGAATAGTTTGTGGAAGAATAATTAGTCTTCGTAGAAACGGATTTGACAAACAGCAAGGGAGGAGATCAGGGTCTCCATTCTTTCCATGAAGTCAAATCCATTCTTTACTGTGGCTCTGTAAATCAGCGGTATAAGTAGACCTGGCAAACGGGTGGGTCGGGCCGGGTCAACCCGCGGTTGATGCGGGTGCAGGTCACATGGGTCGGGTCAGGAAATGATCCGCATTTTTGTGGGTCAAAATTTAGGTGACCCGCGCGGCCTGCGGGTGGGCCGGGTTCACCCGTGGGTCACCCTCAAATTCAAAGAGTTGTTTATTTTGGGAAATGTTATCACTGGATTTTGATGAGGGTGGTATGGCTGGCACCGTGGGATGATCCAAACCGTCCATTAGATGGCCCACAGGGTAAATAGGTGTTGCCCCAAAAATCATTTCAATAGGTTGATCCTAACCCTCCGATCCATAGAGGGTTAGGATCAAGTGATCAACCCTCTAACATTCAAATCGGAGGGTTGGGATCAACCTATGGTGCTAGCCATAACCTAGTCAGGCATCAAACTCTTAAAAAATATATTAGAATGACAAAATCATCATCCTTTGCATTAGAAAAAAAAAGCCATCTAACTTGATTAGCATAACAAAATCACCACCCTTAAAAAAGCCAAGTGACCCGCGGGTGTCCGTGGGTTGACCCGACCCGATCCGACCCGTGTTTTTGCGGGTTGGGTCACCCGCAGGTTAGTTTTGATGGGTCACTAAAACACTAAAACTCAGACCCGTGCCCACAAATTTGCGGGTGGGTCGGGTCGACCCGCGGTCTCGGGTCGCGTTTGCCAGGTCTAGGTATAAGTAGTCAATGAGGAGGAGACAAACATTTGTAGTGTTTGACCTACCCTAGGATTTACATGTTAGAATAGTGATAAGTAGTGTTTGGTTGTCAACCTCGTAATGGGAGGGGGTGTCATTACCAATATAGAAAGAGATGAGAGAGAAAGCAAGTCTTTTATATACTAAAAGACAAGAAACTTGCATGGAAATATCAAAACATTGGAGTGCTAATATCATTTCCCAATGCCAAGTTCCTCCTTTTTGGAGAAATTTGGCATCAAAGATATAAGTAGCAAACAAGGGTGCCATGTCACCAGACAAGCAATAATTCCTTTGAAACTTGTCTAGTAGTCTCCAGGGATTGTGATGTTAAATTGGTGACCTAATACCATAAAGTTAACAAAAAAGCATTTTTTTGCTTGGGACATTCTTGAGGATGCGAGGCATGTGGCAACCGAACAGAGTTGGGGCTAGACAAATATCTGGCCATTCATATTCTTCATCAAGGAATTTGTTAGGGACCATCACAGAAGGCATTTCATAGTCAGGCTGTTGCATGAGAGAGCAGACATTTGAGATGAATTAAATGCATAAGACAAAAGGTGAGTCTATGTGGCTGCTCTCTCATGCAACAGACCGGCTGTGAAATGTCTTGTGCGATGGTCCCTAGCAAATCCCTATCAAAATCATTTTCATATAAGATTAGAAAAATGATATTTCCATCCCCTTTGTTTGCATTTTGATTACCTATTGTTTGCGAACAATGTTTTGATAATTTTCTTACAAGCTAAAACATGGATGGTACATTTTCAGGATTGTAAAATCCAGGTTTTAGCTTATAAAATCCACGTTTTAGCATGTGAAAAAGCTAAGATTTTACAATCTTGGATTATAAAATCCCTGTATCCAACTGGCCTTTTTCTATGTCATTTTCATCATTTTCTAAAAGGATGGTCATTATAAATTGACGGATGAATACCTTACTTTTTGGCCGAACCCTAGCCCAACCTGAGATATCATTTCCTCAACCCTAGCTAGACGCAAACCGAGCCTCAGGTCGAGCATAGTCAACGCTAACTTGACCCGGCTCTAAATCTTCAACCCTAACCCAACCCATCTAACCTGTTTTTTTCCAAATCGGGTCAGGTTGAGTTAGGTTGGGTTTGGGTTAACCAAGTGCCAAAGAAATCACGATAAAATTAGAGAACGGAGGTTGGGTTCAACTTGAGTCGTGTTGCCCAAGGCCTCAACCCTAACCCAACCCAAAATTAAATCGGGTCGGCTTTTCCCAACCCAAGCCAAAATTGGGTTGAACTCGACCCAAGTTGCACCCCATTCCCTCTTCTTTTATTCATAAGGGGCACTTTCGAGATTTTACCTTTCTACGAACTGTCTGAGTTGAATGACCGGTAGCGTGGTCGTGGTCCACATGAAGAAAAAAAATGGCCGAAAGAACAACAACAACAACATCACTCTCTCTCTCTCTCCCTCCCCAGGACAACAGGAAGACCGGAAAAAAACAAAGTAAAAGAAAAAACGAACACACAATCTCTCTCTCTCTCTCTCTCTCTAGTTTTTTGTAAGTTACTTTTTCCTCCATTCTCGCGAGCATGAGCTTCCAAGATATCGGACTCAAACCCTCGTCCGGCCCGCACCGGAGAGACACCGGAAATGCATCTGTGGCAGCCGGAATCTTCCAGATCAACACTGCCGTTGCCGGATTCCGGCGCCTTGTCGACGCCATCGGCACTGATAAAGACACACCCGAGCACAGACAGAAAGTGTAAGATCTCTCCCTCTCTCTTACAGTTCTCATTCTTTCCATCTTGTATATTATTTTGATATTAATCTCTCTTTTAAAATTTTATTTTTCTCTGCGGATTTTTTGCAGACACAGTACAAGGCAACGGATCGGACAATTAGTGAAAGAAACATCTGCTAAGCTGAGAGCTTTGACAGATTCTGATCGAAATGCTGATGTTAATGTAAGTGTTTCAGCAATTCCCCCTTTTTTCTTTATTGAAATGTTGAATCTCTAAACCCTAGTTAGTTGAGAATCGGAAGTAAATGCTGTAATCATAGTTTAAAATTTGGCCGAAATTTTGCTTGTCGCTTATTTACGAGATTTCCAGTGAAATTTTAAAGTTTTCTAACGAAATTGCCTAAATTTCCACTGGAATTTTAGACATTTCCACCGAAATGTTAAAAATATCGAAAATTTTAACCGAATTTTACGTGATTTCGGACAAAATTTTCTATCAGAATCGAAATATTTCAATTTCGGTGGTGGCAGAAAATGACACCAAAACTGAAATTTAAAACCTTGGCTGTAAGTTTGAGTGTAGTCTTTTAAGTCTGATTTATCATTCGACACATTTGGGACTACTGTGAGTCATATTCTGAGTTGACTCAGTTGATTAAACACTAGTGAGGGGATTTTGTACATACTACACGGGCAGGAAGTAAACAAAACAAAGAGGCCACATGTTTTTCACTGGAAAATACGTTACTGCGCAAGAGTATAAGTGGGGGCCACTTATTGGATGATCCTAACTTATTTATATCGATCCTACAGATGAACAATTGGATCATCGAATGGATGATTCCTATCTAAACTTTTACTTGGTTTGTGGGTCAAGGGTGTTCATGATGGTTTGTAGAGACTAGCCAAATTCATTGAGGAGTTAAGAGACTTATGTAGGAATAACTTTTTCTGGGTTTTGCTTATTCCTAAAAGTGCTAATGATTTGTCTAATTGTCTTGCCAAGTCGGATGCATCTAAAGCCTCTTTGTCTAGGGGCAATCTTTGCCTCCTAGCGTGCATTTGTAATCATTTTTCCACTAATCTTTGTTACCTTCTTCTTCTTCCATTCCAAAGGAGAAGAGATTAGCGATTTGGAAACCTCCTTCCCCTAATGTTCTCAAGCTTAATGTCGATGGTTGCTTCCTTGGCAACCCGGCAAAGCAGGAATAGGAGGGGTGTTTAGAGATAGTAATGGCACAATCATCCATGTCTTCTCTAGGCCGGTTGGAATAACAGACTCTACTGAAGCAGAGGTTCATGCTCTTCACTACGGTATGAGCTTATTTAGGAGTCAAATAGAAGGCAAGCTCGAGGTAGAAGGGGATTCTTCAAATGCCATTTCTTGGGCTTAAGGCACGAGCGTCGGACCATGGAGATTAGCTAAGTTTCTCGATGAGATTTGTTCTATGATTAACAATAGTTTCCTTTCTTTTGTTCATATCCCTCAAAGTGCCCATGATCTTGCAGATCAGTTGGCTAAATCTGGGGCTTTGAGGGACTCAGTTTACTCCAGGTCCTCTCTCCCCATTGATGTGAATCTGTAATCTATTTTTTTTAATCTAAATATCGTTATCTTTCTTCCGAAAAAAAAAAAAACTTTCTTCTTAAAAAAAAAAAATCTTTTGCTTAGTAATATATATTTCCAAAGAAAAATGTGCAGAGCTTACCACAACAATTCAAAGAAGGGAAAATGTCATGAACAGATATGCATTTTGAAATTAGGAATTGATATCCAAACTCCCTTGTTTCAATAATGACACTCCAATCTTTGTGTTACACTTCTTTAAGTTGCTTTAAAGCCTCTTACAATTCTCAAGATGATCTCAATAACCAATAAGAAAAGTGGTTAATAAAGTATGGAGTGCCATTATAAGAAAGGAGTATGGATATCATTTCCCTTAAATATTGCCCTATAGAATGTCTTGAACTCTGTAAATTGTCATATATTTTCACAACCATTTACCAAATTGGTAGAAGTTGAAAACTCAACCTGGAATTGAGTTTCAAAATTGGTTCAATGTAAATTAAGGAAACCTTATTTTGAATTTTGAAAATTTTAGCTATCATGTGGATTTTCAAATCATTAAAACTATCCTTATTATTGTTTGTGCCAATGAGAATGGTATTATGAGATGCAATTGGCAAGGCCGGCTCGGATCATCATACACACATCCCACATGCAACACCCTATAATTTAGAGATAGAGACTAACATTAGCGTGATCTAATCATTTAAAAGTCTCGAGGAAGATAATTAAAATTTTAAAAAACAGAACTTTTGATAAGTGGTTGAATAGCACATTTCCCCTGCTTTTAAGATGGACACATCAGAAGTGAAAAAAATGCATTCAAGGCTAGTAAAATTATGACATGACACGAGTCATGCCAGCTAATTTGGTGACTCTGATCAATCACATTCCTTTGATTTATTTAAAAATTGATACAAAATATTTGCAATTAAAAGATCTTTATAAAAAAAATTAAGAAAAATGTGTCGCATTCTTCCTTCCATTTTTTTTGGCTTGAGAAAAAATGGACTTTCTGCAATAACCTATCCGAGTTCAATGGTTCACATGAAGAATCATTTGACCATATTGCTTTAAAATTTAATAACTCATTGTTCTACCTGAAATTTGACTGAGTCGACTCTGTTTGGTTGGGTCCCTAATATAGCCCAGCTCTGATATTCATAAAAAATAAAAATAGGCTAAATGGATAATATATTGGGTTGAACTTATAAAAACGACTTGTTTTTCATTGACTTGTCGAAGTTGAACTTGGAAATCCAGAATATTGAGTTCCTAGTCAACTCTTTGAACCATAATCACCCTCTTTAGCATTTTAGAAAGAACTAACATGTCCATGGTGGCTGGTGCACCTTGCAGCCAAGTAAGAAAATAGAAGATGCTAAGCTTGCAAAGGATTTTCAAGCCATCTTGCAAGATTTTCAAAAAGTGCAACAACTAGCTGCTGAACGAGAGTCGGCTTATGCGCCTTCTGTTCCCCCGTCTTCCTTGCCAACAAGGTATATGTATCCCAATATGTTTATTCCACACATCTCTCTGATTCTTGTTTTTTATTTCCCATACTATTCAATTGTATGCTCGAGTGTCGTTTCTTTGATTCCTGTCACTTATGCAAGCAGTCTGTTGTTCTTTTGAAGCAGCTCTGGTTATGATGAGCACATGAGTTTGGATACAGATCAAGAAGGTCAAGCTCTCCTTAGAGAAAAGAGGTGACTTTTATTTTCAGAGCTATTGAATTAAGTGCTATATATGTTGTCATTTATAATTTGATATTGCCTATCTAGCAAAACTAATGTTCAGACTTAAGTTTAAGGAAAACCCATTCTTTGGTCTGACATTCTGACTCATCTTAGGTATTAGCTGCGTCATGACCTACTGACTGGAGCAAGTTCTCTAAGTCTCTAGCCTTTCTGTAGAGTTTCTATATAATTTTGTTGTTACATTTGGAAACAATATCATAGTTAATCTTTTATAAGATTTTAATAAGAGTCATCTGAGCCAATTACCCATCGCCATGTATATGTGGGTGTATTGCTGGATGTTGCAAGCAATCTGTATGGTAGGCCTTACTGCCTCCTTGTTACAATGCAATGTATTACACTATGCATTTCTTTAAATAATTCAAATATAATGGTATCTGATAAATATAAAGTTATCGGAGCTAGTTGCCCATCACCACGGGTATGTGGGTGTATGGTTGGATGTTAAAAGCCATCCGTATGGTGGGCCTTGCTGCCTCTTTGTTACAATGCAATATGATCTCATAAATATAAAGTTATTGAATACTAAATGTCATAAACTTTAATCAAGTTGAGTTCTAATTGAGTCTTATCTATAACTTCGGTTGGGTTGTCACCTTACCTAATCAAATTCGGGGACTTGGGCTTGACTTTTCTATGTTTTAACCTGGCTTTTCAAAGATCAAATTAGACTTGATGAGTGCCCAAATTGAGTTAAAATTCAGCTGAAAGCTCATTTGAGTATCTCTCTATTTCTTTAATGGTATCATTTGAGTATCTCGACTTTAAAACATGTACTTATGTATCAGAACTTTTTGAGTTTCCCAAATTCTTTGTCTAGAATGTTGAGTGCTCTACTGAGTTTTCTTGTGCTTTATGAAAACTGAGTTCCCCTGTTAACTCGAATGGGGTCTTTATCAGTCTGATACTCTGATCTATCACGGTGAAGTTTTGGGTACTCATTTGTGTTTTTCAGTTACTGTTTGATGACACCCTGATTCATGGTTTGGAATGCTTCATAATTTGTTAATATTAGAGGGCATTCACTCTGTTCTATTAGTAACTTTTTTTTGGATGACATAGGGCCCAATTTTAGGGCAGGACTAATCCCTATGGATGCGTGCAATCACCCATAAACCACGCGCATTCAGTTTTACTACGGGGGATTGTTCTGTTAGTAACTGACTGTAATGAATTATTCTTGGCATCAGATGGTAACCATAACTGATGTGTGCATCATAGATAATTTTCAACATATGTTTGTCAGCATGTAGAGGAAATTTGTTGCTGCCCAAGGTTGTGCTAGAACTTTTCACCTTATTTTGTGTATAATGGTTCTGTCTGTCAATGTACAAAACCCTCGGGCCAAGGCATAACTTGGTGAAGTCAACTATGCGGCAAGGGTCAGACTATCAAATCCAAAACTCACAAATTTGTTAAAAAAATAAAATAAATCCAAGTTGGGTCCGTTTCCTTGAACATTGACTTGATAGGCATTGACAGTGGCCTTCATAATTATATTGCGGAAAGTAAGGATTTGGTGCGACAAGTCCAACCGAAAATCATGCATATAAGACATTCGGCAAATGAAATGGCGGACGAGTCAGCGAAACAAGGTGTAATGCTAGAAGGGATGTCCGTTCACATTATGCAGGACAACATGGTGGGTGGAGTGGGATAGTTATGTAATTTGCTTACATTCTTTTTCTATGCGATGTAATCGATGGGACTCATAACATATCCTGCATCAGAGACATCTTGTCCCCTTGTGTTGGATATGTTTAATGATTAATAAAAGTCAATTTAAAAAAAAGTGTCTATTTAGTGTGGTCAGCAGTTGCACTGGGTATTGAATTTCTAGTGTCTTGGTCTACTTTTATGTGACTTGGTCAACACTAAAGAACCTGGAAGTATTCCCGTTTGTGATCCATCTTCCTGAATTTACAGACAAGAAATACTACTGTTAGATAATGAAAGTGCTTTCAATGAAGCCATAATAGAGGAAAGGGAGCAGGGGATTAAAGACATCCAAGATCAAATTGGACAAGCAAATGAAATATTCAGGGATTTAGCTGTTCTAGTTCATGAGCAAGGTGTTGTAATCGGTAAGATGTCATAATAGCCTAAGTATGATATTCTCTGTTGTCCTACTTGTATACTCTTTTTTGAAGTCATGGAGACTTTCTTGGTTTCATGATTTTACTATCTACTTACAGATGACATTGATTCAAATGTTGAGGGGTCCTACTTGTCAACGACCCAAGCCAAAACCGATCTTGGTAAGGCCTCCAAAAGCGTCAAGTCTGGTACATCTTGGGTAAGTCTGAACAACTCTGTTATGCAAAGTGTCTTCGATTAAAATTTTGGCAGTTTTAGATCATTATCACTAAAAATGAATGAAGGGAACCCTTAAACACAGATTCAGAGAGATAACTACACTATTTGGAATAACATTTACTCTTCGATTTCTATGAGCTGTCATTTTTGTATTTCTTTACCCCCTTTTTTTCTTCTAATTTTAGATTTTGCCTTGATTATTTCTGTTTCTGAACAGTGTTGGTGGGTGGCAATTATTTTTGTCGTGGTGGTAGTCATTGTGGTTCTTGTCCTTATCATATAGCATTGTGAGTATTGCCCTTCTATGTGGAACTGTTTTCTTTGTATTTTCTGATGGTGTGTTTTTGGTGAGAGCTGCAAATTTGCGTTGTCTATTGTATTCCCTTTTTTTTAATGGTTTTTTTTTTTTTTTGGGTAAGTTTGAATGGTTATTTATAGTGTGTTCCCTTAGCTGAAGTTAGATTCTCAATCCAAGCAGTGCATCTGTTCATGGCTTTAAGTTTTTTATCAGAGGTGTGAACTTTATTTTTATTTAATTTTCTCGGCCATTGATCTTGGATGAAATACACATGCATTTTTTCTGTATTAATTCATTGTATGTTTCTCTTTTCTTTTATTATTTTCACAGCCGATGAGGGAGGTCACAAACTTCCTTTACCTTTGTGCACCGGTCAGGCTTTGGCCACCATACATTGTCTTACTAGTTACTAATCTATGAAACTTCTGTTTTTGGTAAATTGATTTGAGCAGAAATCTATTTTCCTGGATATGAGTTTTACCCAAAAACAATGCAGCATTTTTTAAAGGGATTTGCTAGCGTCCATCGCAAAAGGCATTTTTGTGGATGGTCTGTTGCATGTGAGAGCATCCACCCAGGCTCACTTTTCAGCAGATTTTGTCTTCATTCACGAGGTGGATGCTCTCACATGCGACAGAACATAAGCGAAATGCCTTCTTCTGTGATGGACGCTATCATATCCCTTTTTTAAAAAAGGAAGAAACCTGCTAAAAGAGTTTCTTTTTTACTGGCTTTTGCATCTAAATTTATTTGATTGATATTGGGGTTTTCAATACTAAAAGATCACACTGATCAGTTCATAATAATCATTCAATTTTCACCTGAGCATCGCAATTTTTAACTGTGCCGTGGCAGAATCGAAGGTTGCTTTCTTCTTTTTTCTACTTTGTGGATGGCCCCGATCAATATAGGTAGGGCCCACCACATTGTACTAAAATTAGAATTGGGCCTCATCTAGAACTACTGAGATGCAAGCCCAGATGGGCCCTAGACATGGTTGCACATCATTCATGCCTGGTCCAATCTCTACTAGAAGTGTCAATGGACCCAGACGATCCGGTGGATCAAAATGATCTGGCTACCATGAATTTATTTTCATGATAAATTAGCTTCATCAAGTGGTGAGAGAGGCTGGGAGAGGGATTTGTTTTCCAGAGAGGGACTCAGTGAGTAGAGGGGCAAGAAAAGCCTTAAAAAGAAAAACACAACTCTACTCCAAATGTGATCGGGTTTTTCCTGATTTTAACACTTACTCACCCTCAACTCATTCATGCCCTCTCAAATCTCTTCTTCTCACACCTCTCACACCACTTGGAGATACTGATTTATCATGAAAAAAAATTCATGCCTGCTGGATATGGTCCAACTGTCGAGAGAGTGGAAGGGAGACTGGGAGGGGCGAGAATTGAGAGGGCATGAGTGAGAAGATGGTGCGAAGTGGCTGAAATGTCTACCACTCTCCTTGTCCCTCTCACACCACTTGATAATCCAACATTCCATGGAAAAAGCTTTCATGGCTTCCAAACATGGCCATACAATCTATGAATGAGGCAACTCTCTGAGTGTTGATTTTCTCTTCTCATGAAATGTCTCCCACCCTCCTTGTCCCTCTCCCACCAGTTCATAAACCCATATTGGAAAAAACTTTCATGGCTTCCAACCATGGCCATAAAATTTATGAGTGAGACAACTCTCTCAATGTTGCCTTTCTCATGAGGGGTATCCTCTAAATCTACCCCCAGGCTTCCGTGTACAGAGAATTAGATGATTCTTCATGTATTGGAAGCCTTTGAGGCAGACTAAGAGCAAACACCTCAAGTTTTGATTCCATGACATTTTCCAGTGGCATGGGAAGTCTTTGAGGGAAGTTGAAAGCATACCCACAGAGTAAGACATTTCCACTTCCCTTCCAACTGCTGTGTTAAACTACACACCTCCATGAATTTATAGGGGATGATCTAACTTCACTTTCATGCTAAATCTGAAAAGAATCTCATATCGGTTGTTGCCACCTCGTGAATGAAGACAAAATCCCTGTGTGGCTGTTGTCAGATGCAACAGAGCAAATCCCTCCTAAGCAGTTGGCACGAATTGATTCGCAGTTTGTGGACTATTGCTGAGAATCTGTTTATTGTGTACATTAGCTTGACTTTCTTTGAGAATAAATTGAAGGCATCATCAATATTGACTCCTTCCCTCTTCCAAGAGCCAGGAGTCAATATTGAAATTCATCCCATGTAATACTGTTGGGAGAATTCATTCCCATTTTCTAATAAAATTCATCCATAGTCAACAGCAGGAAGGCCATCACAACCCCATCAAAAATACTAACAATGGATTTAAAACTGTTAAAGTTTTATTCAATCCCATGTAATATTCCTATTGTACCTCCTTACAACTACAATGGAGGTTAGAAGGAATAACGATTGCCGCGGGTGCCCATGAATAACAAAGTAGGACTATCTTCATCATGTAAAAATTATATGGTTTCCGTCAGTGTTTCAAACGCTGATGCGGATCAAAATGTAAGCAAACCCTAGTCGACTCGAATGACACGGTCGAGGATTGGATTGACACAACTGAATGCTCGCTTGACGCAATGAAAATTTGAGAATCAAAGGAGTGTTGATTGACTTTGTAGGGCAAAATGCAGACTCGAACAAAATGCGGACAAAGTAAAAGGAAGTCGACTCGGGGGAGCCGATGATGTCGAAGATGTTACTGATCATGCAGCATCCTTAGTAATTCAAAAAAAAAAACAGTGTGATGCTTCTTATATGGCCGTGGGATATTGATTTATCAAAGTGGGTTAATTTGTAAATGCATTCCTTACATTGAAATGTGAAAGTACAAAGAGGGGAAGCGCAACCATGAAATTTCCAGGTAATAGATATGGATGTTCTTGGTTATGGGTGTGGGGATTTTTTTTTAACAGGGAATTTATCTAGTAACACGGGGCGGCACCTTAAATTTTATTAATAAGAAAGAAAAAGTTACAAGAGGAGGACATAGAACATTGCCTCTAACCCAACAAGATACAAAAAAGAGGAAAGAAAAAACCCTAAATCCCTTAGCAAAGAAAGAAAAACAATATTCATTTAGTGCGAATATAAGGAATACATAATTGGTCGCATCTAACAGCTTCTCTAGAGTTCTTGGGGAGAGTCCCCCATTCCCAAAAAAACTGCATTAGTGTTTGTGTCACGAGCTTGATTGGCCAAGCTGTCTACAACAAGGGTGTGGTTGACCATGCAACATGCTCAGTAATCCAACAAGATAACAAGACAACCTCAGCACAGTCTATGAATAATGATTCTTCCTTTTTCTCTTTTGTGGAGTTCAAGTGGGTTGTTTGCAAAGATAACAACATCAACAAATTGTCTATTGATTCTTCTTTTTTCTCTTCAGTGGAGCTTCAATTGGGTTGTCTACAAGTTGACTTCTTGATAAATATGCAGATTGATAGAACGTGCACAAATGGCCCAGGAGCTTTTATAGTGTCAAAAAGAAAGTGGGGGATTTGGTTCCTTGATTTGTTTTATTTTCCAAAGGGTTTTTGGATAATGTCCTTTATGGATAATCTTTGCTGGTTGCTGGATTATTCTGTCTGTCTATAGACATCCAAATTAGATCTTTGGCTATTCATTTTGAAGTATAATGATACCAAGGACAGGATTGTCTGTCATTTGTCTAGAAAAACAAAACTGTTAATAATGATACCCTTCTCTTTGTCTTATACCTTTCTAATTTGCTATTAGAAGCTGTAATAATCATGGTTTTAAATTTCGACCGAAATCCGAAATTTCAGATTTCGGTGGGGACCGAAACCGGTATTTGGCGAAATTAGAAATTTCGGAATTTCGGTCCGAAATTTCGGTAATTTTGGTCTGAAATTTCAAGAAAATGCCTTTTTTAAATAAATAAAAAACGTTACAAAATTTCGGAATTTCGGTCCGAAATTTTGAAATTTCTGTCCGGAATTTCAAACGTGAGTATCAAATTTCGACCGAAATTTCGGTTTTTCGGAAGTCCGAAACCGGTACCGAAACCGAAATCGAAATTTTAAACCTTGGTAACAATTCCCAAAAAGCTATAAACAGCTAGATTAGAAAAGTGTAAGGAGATGAGTGTCATTATCAAAACAAGAGAGTACCATTATCATCTCCTTTTAAGCATGCATGAGCAAGAAATTTGTCTTATGGTTCTTTTGGAAAATTCGCAAGAACTCTGCAACTAAAGTGAGTGCATGCAGAGACCACATGTACCTCTTATCAAAGATGCAAACGCAACATAGTTTTCTTATTTTTATGATTTAAGTTTATGTTACGGTCTTAAGCGGGGCCTATCTAGGTACTACCAAGGACGAAATTACATCCATGAATAGAAATCATATGCAAACACAAATTTGTTTCATATGGGTATTTTTATGAGATTCCAATATTCAGAACTTATCATGAATCCCTATAAATTAGTTTATTAGAGAGGATTCCAGTTCTCACTATCTAATGATGATTTCCAATTCCATAATTTGGTAATGTATTACCTTTAAAACATCATATCAAACAAACCACATTCCAACAACATTCCCACTATAATGATCAAAAGGGTTCCTGATTTCTGCAGAGTCCAATCAAGATATAAATAACACCCATAACCCACACACACATTCCCATTTCACAACACTCTCCTTAAAAAACATGTAGAGGCCTTTCAACTGCAGAAACAGATAGTCTACAACAACAATTCCTCCCCCCTTCAAATCCCATTTTCCAGACCAGCAATTCCTCCTCGAAATGAAAACTTGGAAAGAAAAGCTAGCCAACTTAACCCCCATTTGTCATAACTTCTCATTCCAGTTTTCGACGACTTCTAGATTGTCTTCTGTTTAGCCGAATTAGAGGTTCTTAATCATCGCGAGGAACTAACTAACACACCCTTTTTTCACGCCCATTTCAAAGGCTTCCATTAATCTTTTCTCTGTTTGAAAAGCCATGTTCCATTCCAAATTCAGAAGCCAAAGCATGGATATCGGGTGTGATTTCCCAATTGCCTTTTTGACCCCAGTTCGAATGTCTCGGTTGGGTCCCACATCTCTCCAACCCAATCTGGTTCTGTATTTCTTCAAACTCCTCTGCAGCAACGGTCTGCCGTTTCCCACCCATTTCTACATCAAAGCTTGTTTTGGCCATTTCTGGGCTTAGGACACGTCCAAGAGAGTGCGAGGGGGTAAAGGCAGAAGAGTCCTCTCTCACCTTTGCTCGGAAATCATTCTTAGACCTCGGAATCCTTGTGAAAAAGATCGCCCATACATTTCGGGCACACCCGCGGTTATAGGGATTCATCTTTGCATCATAGCGGTATCGAAAATTCTCGTAAGTTGTCTGCATAAACATTGTGAATATGTTATCACTTGTAAGGAAAATCAGAAGGGAAATATTGACACCAAGCACAAAGTTAACTTGAGAGCAGCAGGTGGAAAATTATGCTAGGCCAAGGGGTTCCCAGAATACATTAATCTGCCAATAATAAAATGAACTATATACATATGAGGTGTGGCCGTGAAGTCCAGTATCTTTTCAAAAAGTACCATACGGCCCACTTCATCTGATGATCCAAACCGTTCATTTGTTCGGCCACAAGGTAAATAGGTTGTGCCCCGAAAATGAACGGTTTGGATCATCCGATGAAGTGGGCCGTATGGTATTTTTTGAAAAAATACTGGACTTTACGGCCACACACCATATAATTCTCATATACATATGTTGCACGTAAGACTACAAACAAAGTGAAACTTATAAGTGCGCGCACATAAAAGAAAAAATATAGACAGGTATATCTAACAGAAGGGAATTAAGGGGAAACAAAGAATACCTGGTTGGTGCAGATTAAGTAGAGGTGAAATGCTGTCAGGCCTCCGACGAACCATACTACTATGAATGTATAAATGATGAGAATGCCCGACACGGGTGATTTCAGAAATGCCTTCCAGAGATTACAATCATATGCGTCCATTATTTTCTTGATGTTTACCCAGCAAAAGGCAAAGATGTATATGCATAGCAGAGTCGTGGAGGACACGAACATGAAAAAAAATCGATAATTCCTCTGCATAAAGGGAACAGAGAGTTCATACACAAAAGAAAGATAATGGAAAGTACTACAAAAAGAAAGAGGCGCAAAGAATCGACTCATTAGGTCACACAAAGGAGAAAGCATGGTAACGAAACAATAACTAGCAAAACCCAATGCATAAAATCAGATATTAAACTTAGCTTAAATTTTAATCTAAAGGAGCGGACATAATCTTCATGTGTACGTCAGTATGTATATCCAATCTAGCATCAAAACCAAAAATGAGAAGAAATGATGCATTTAGGCATTTCTCAAAACAAATAAGTTAGTTTCACATCATGACAGATGGTTTCCTCTTGTTTGATTTTTATGGGTCTAACGGCAATGTTTACTACCGTCAAGCGAAAACAGAGCCACCAAATTTTAGAACCAAATTAGAATAAAGGAAACAAAAATAAAACCTTTTTTTTGGTAAGAAACCAAACAAGGCTATTATGACCTAAAAAAATAACCCCCATCTTTTCCACATGTTACAACTACAGCTGTGAATGACACCAGATCCATTTTAAACTACCAGGAGGAACTTTTGTCGAATGGGTAGTGTTAGATCTGCAAATCATAATACCTGTGATTCATAAGTTGCTACTAGTAGCACAACCAATATTTATACACATACATTTGTCCACATGTGCTTCTGAATAACTCTATACATAGACATACATGACATCAGAGTATCAGACATCATAATGAATTAGCAAAACAAATACTCGAAGTGGGATTTGCTAGGGACCATTGCAGAAGGCATTTCACAGGCATGCTGTTGCATGATAGAACAGCCACCTCAGATGAATTAAATGAATAAGACAAAATATGTGCCTATGTGGCTGCTCTATCATGCAACAGCCCACCCACGAATGCCTTCTGCGACGGTCCCTAGCAAATCCCAATCAAAGTATGATCATGACCATTGACCAAATTGAAAACTATTTGCGACCATCTCAATCCCTTAAAAAATGTCTCCATCCCAAAAAAAGGTCAATACTTAAGCATAGGGTAATAAGCAATGAAGATACAGTAAAATGAAAAAAATACCTTCCCAATACATTGGCCAACCCAGGGACAGTGGTGATCAAAGCGCTCAACACAGTTATTGCAGATAGAACAATGAGAGCACCGTGGGGGGCGATATAGCATGCATGTGTGGCAGTATTTTACTTTGACTACCATCCCGTTGACAAGGACATCCTTTGTCGGTGGTAAACTTGAGGCAGCACCCTGATTTCCCGCCCAATCTGTCGATATACTGGAGGCATTACCATCATCTTCTGGTTCTGGAGGATGTGCACTTCTAGGAACAATGCCCGGATCTCTTCCAGAAGTGAGGAATAGAAGACATATAACCTGAATGCATAAGTAGCAATGCAGCACCATAAAATAGCTGATTTAACAATAAAGAAGACCAAGAAATTGAAAGGCATGAAATGAGAAGAATTGAAGTTATCAAGGTGACTGGCAGTCCAGGGGGGCAATCCTCCATAGTCACCCAGGCACTCCGGTGGTTGTTCTAAGTGCCTGGTCTATAAAATATGGGCAACTTCAATGAAAACTTAGCTAACAGTTAACATGAAAAACGTAAAGAACTCACAAAAAAAGGGAGGCCCAGTGCATGAGGCTCCCGCCATTGCGGGGTCTGGGGAGGGCTAGATATACATGAAAAACGTAAAGAACTCACAGTAGTAGTTAAATGAACAGTTCAAACATGTTTTTTTTCCCTTTGTGTGATAGGTAAGCTGGGATTGAACCCCCAGTGGCCTCAGGGTGATAGACCACTGTCTTTACCAACTGAGCTAGAGGCTCAACCGCCAGTTCAAACTTGCAAAGACCTTATATTACCTGACAAATAATATGGATAATGGAAAATAGTAACTGGATTAAAACTAGGAGAGTATTCAATTATCTAGGAATCTTAAAACAACGAAATAATGATCACTCAGAAACTAAAACTAAATCATCAATCACCAATTACCAGTAGAGAATTAATACATTCAGCTTATCAATTTTAGCCTCCTTGGGGCTGCCAATTTACCATTAGGGTTGCATGGACTAGGGCCTAGGACACCCTCACCTGGGCATATGGTTTTGCAACACGGGAAGCAACTTAGACGCACATAATTTCTCTTATCTATGTAAAATTCATGAAATTCATGTCAGAAGAAAAAACTCTTTTAAGCCTATGTAGCAGTAAATATTAGTTTTTTTTTTTTTGTTGAGCAATGACAACCTGAAAACAATAACAATTACCGTAAATAACAGTTATTTGATATCAAATCTTTTGGTTATTGAAATCTGAATACCATCTTGAAAATCAAACTTTTTGAAGAGCTCTTCATCCCTATACTTTATTCAAACTTCTAACCCTGGAGGAAAACTCTTCTGCTTTCCCTCCCTCACTTTTTGTTGGATTCCATGTTAATCAAGCCACTATATAGACACATAATGTCCACTTTTACGAGTTCCAAAATGATATCCACATTGCCTTGTTTTGCTAATGGCACTCCTCACTTTAGTATCCACTTCTCTAATTGGCTGCTGATAGCTTTTTGAGAATCATAGTGGTCTCTTTTTTTTTGTTTTTTTTTATAGTTAACAACAAATTTTATTAGAAATAGAGCCACAGTACAAAGGGGACAAGTTGTCCGCACAAAGTACCCCCAGAGAGTACCAAAGTAACAAAAAATACAACAATTACTGTCCCACAACAAAAGGAATCATAGTGGTCTCTTAAAGCAACTTAGAGAGGTGTATCATGAAGATAATAGTGATATTATTAAAACAATGGTATGTGAATATCAATTTCCGTAGGCATTTCGTACTTATGGGATTTCAAATGCCACCCATGTGGATAACTACTGCCTTGGCATCATCAATAGGTCTTCAAAGATATTAATAAAAATTGTCCGCTTGCTACTTGTCACTTTTGTATTGCCTCAGTTGGAAGGGGTGAAATAAGGCAGAATTATAAACAGATGGCTCTCCTCTTCTACAAGGGCTTATGAAGCATCAAGCTTATAAAAATCTTTAGCATGTTCATGAATATGACATGCCAAATAAAATTATATGAAGTATATACGTGATGTTGTTTACCCTAAGTATCAAAGTCCTTGCTTGGAGAGACTCGTATAATTGTACGCAGTATGTATAGAGACTACAGAAAGACAAAGATCAGTAGGAACAACATGGTTGTTTTATGAGTATTGAAGCCCTGTCTGGGGAGCCTCATGAGCCTCATTTCTGTGTGTGTGTGTGTGTGTGTGTGTGTGTGTTGACTGAAAAGGACCCACAGGAATAAGATTGTTGGTTGTCAAATTGCTGATCCTCGAGGACATGATCGCCGATGCATGCTCATAGCTGAGTAAATGTAATCCTAAAAATACTTTCATGTTAGGAATTCATAATTTGGTGTCTGCCACCTTAATGTGTAATCAAATGCCCACGAACAACATAGTCAGGTAGTAGTTGAGAAGCTTGCATTTTTATGAAAATATTTGGAAATTGTAGCAGGAGTATGTCCTTATGCAGTAGCCACAGCAAGTAAATGAAAATAAGAAAGAAGAAACTCACGTATATTGTAAAGATAATGGCAATAGCTATTATGAGATTCCCGAGATCGTGCTGAAACTCATTTACCAGGTTTTGAGAAACAAAAACAGCAAACATAATCACTGGGATTACAATTAAAAGTATTGTAAATATCAGAGACCTCACATCTGGACCAAATATGAACCTGCCTCCAAGGAAGAATCTCTGCAAGATATTTTAAAAAAATGATGTCAGTTCACTTAACTAAATGAGGCTAGAAGAAAGGAATAGATCACAGATTTGAAGAAGCTCAATCAGAAAGAAAACCATTATGATAGTATTAGTGCAACAAGATATCTATCAGAAGATAAAAAGTAAAAAGGATGTGGATCAAGTACATACACATAATATTAGTGTACTTGGGAATATCTATGAGTGCACTAACTAAAGATCCAACAGGAAAGAGATTTTCAATCTAAAGACAATCTGCTATGAGCAGCTATTAATTTCTCAACAAGTATTATAAATGAATTTCCCAGTATTTTCTTCACATGTATAAACTTAGTAAAGGGCGCTGAATATCATTCTTATTAAGGATTTTAACATATGTTAGAATATACTGTTCCCTTCCGAAAAGAAGCTCCTAAGTTACCACACATCAGGAAAACGGATAGTAAAGATCTTACGAAGAGCAGAGTTTATGAGTTTTTGGTGCACAAAGCATGGGAATGATCAAAAAATCTAAACCAATGCATAAGATTGATTCTTTTGAAGTTAAGACAGTAATAGCTGAACACTTCCATGGGTGGATCGTAATTTTTCAAGTCGGCAAGGTTACAGAGGTTTTAGAGCACTCCATAGAATTGCTACTGCTCTTCTTTCCTGGTACTGAGTAAAAAGGGAATAGCAACGCCAAGTCCTATTGAACAATTTTTCTTTTCTTTTTCTTCATCTTCATGTTGGATTAATGGGTGATTAGTCAACAAAGTTTTTAACAGTTCAAAAATCGTAATTTTTCAGGTCGGCAAGGTTACAGAGGTTTTAGGGCACTTCATGGAATTGCTATCTCTCTTCTTTCCTGATACCAAGTAAAAACAGAATTGAAACGCCAAGTCCTATTGAAAATCTTTTCTTTTCTTTTTCTTCATGTTGGATTCTTGGGTGAGATTATTCACCAAAGTTTTCAATAGTTCAAAAATGACCATCGATGCAAAAAATTGAAAGGAAATTCAAATCAGCAAGATAACAAGTAAGCCATGAGAAGACTTTCACAGGTCACATAGATAGCAACAAACTCATCCTGAACTAAACTAAAATATCAGCTATATGGATGAGATAATGCAGACATAAGAGAAGGAAATACAGCACAAAATGGAATCCCACCACAAAACTCAAAAAAAAAAAGACTAATTTTATCTGCAATACAAAAGACACCATAGAAGTTGAAAAGGCATGATTGGATGAATGAAAATAACATTTGTACAAAACTGAGTCAAGTGATGGAAAAATGGTTTGGAGATAAAGAGAGGAGATGAAAGGAACCTTACATTGCTTCCTTTCCAGACTTGATAGACTCGTTTGGACGGGCCATTAGTGTCGATTATCCGACGATTAGAGTCAGAAAGTTGAGGAGGTGGAGGTGTCACATACATCTTCCCAGACATCCTGATTGAATCTCAATACTACAATCTCTGCATTTGCCCTCCTCTGGGATTGGATATCTTCAAAATTAAAGAATTATATACATATATCAAAGAAATGCAGAAGGAAAATTCAACTAAAATAACAAGAAAATTGCACGCAGCGAGATCGCGAGAGAAAATCCGGATTTATTGAAGAAAAAAAATGCATAAACAATGCACAGAGAAATGTAAAGGAAAAATCTATGGAAATGTTAGTGAAATCCAAAGAATGAAAAGAGATAAAATCAGCTAGTTTCATAAAAACACAAGCAAAAACCTAATAAAAAAAATAAAAAAAAATAGAAAAATGCCACAGCAATTCAGAGATACAAAAGAGGGAAAAACTAAAAGAAAAGAAGAAAGAACATGGCTTCAAGAAAAAAAGAAAGAAAGAAGAAGATAAAATCAGCTCATTTCATGAATGAAATTACTTGAATTTCTCAGGTTTTCACGAAATCTATAAAAAGAAAAAAGACAATTTCTGAAAAACTAGAGAGAATCAATCAAGATGAAAAAGTAAAAACAACCTTCAGAAGATTCAAGAAGAAACGACATGCAATGCAAATCTAGAAAAAAAAAAAATCAACTGCATTCAAGGAATTTTAGTTTCATGAAAATCCACAGAAATCAGTTGATTTCATAAAAACCTAAAACAAAAAAAAACATTAGAAAGAAAATGTAGAGAGATATTATCAAACAAGAAATCGAATAATCGAGGAAGAGGAAAAAAAAAGGGAAAAAAAAAAGAAATTTTATTCATCTCACCGTGAAATGTTTGGAAAAGAAACCGAATCAGACGAATTCAAAGCTTTCAACAGCAGGATAGAAGAAAAAAAAGAACATTAAACCCTAGGTCTCTGCTCAGCTGGGGCTCGGCTCGGCTCGGCTCGGCTTCGGTTTCAGACCCGATTTGGTACAGGGAAGAGTAGGGGCGAGTTAAGGACGCGTTTTGGCGCGCCGATTTTTTAGGGAGAGAATCGCAGGCCAACCGGCCGATTTTGCTGGAAATAAGGCGAGGTTGGCAATTGAAGGGGTGGTCAGAACGATTCACCAAAAATAGAAAAAAATAAACAAAAATTAAAGTCAGAAGATTAAATTACGAAACTGCCCACTCAACCTGGGGGTACATTGCCAGATTTAGCCCTTAATAAAGTGAAAGTAGAGATAGATCTTAGGATGTAAAGAAAAAGGGGGCGGGAAAAGAAGAGTGGGATTTTGTCGGATGGAGAACCCTTTTGAAAACGGGGCTCCGTTTTGGAAAAAAAAATTTTAAAAATGAAATTACCAAAATACCCCTAAGTAAAGATTAAATTTTCATACCATACTTCATCAGCCAAGAAAAATCCTTGTGGATTCGGGCATGGAAAAGGAAGTCAACTCAGGGTCGTAGGGTTGCAACTTGGGTCGGGTTTTACCCACCCAACCCACATCGACCCAACCTGAAAATAACATGGGTCGGATTTAGAAATCATGGGTTTTGGGCCAGGTAGCCAGGTAGGGTTTTAAATAGAAAAACCCGACTCAATCTTGTGTAGAGCTGGTTTTAAAGGGGAAAAAAAAAAAACCTAAAACTCGAATCCTGCCCCAACTCTTATGGGTGTATTGTGACTTTCTTAAATAACATGGAAAATTATTTTTCCAATATATTGATACAATTGTTTTCAATTGAGGTGATCATGTCTGTTACGTGAAAATATAGTTTCTTTAAATTTAGACTCTTGATGATATAAATTTAGTGATTTTTGGTTTGAAGATTTGTTTTTTTTTTCCTACAATTTTTAACATTATTCACTATCCTATGTTAAAAAAAATGAAAATCCAACCCGACCCAATCCGAGAAACTATCTTGCGTAGGATAGGGTTTACGAATGCTCATGAAAATCGTCCAGTTGCAGCCATCTATCAATCGATACAATAGAAGGGCTAGTCAATACTAGACAAGAACGAGCGATCGGCTGACTAACCTTCAAAAAGACCTGCTTTTATGCCCTATTTACAGGGCATCGTACCTTTTTGATCAATTCATTACTAAATCCAATTATGATTATCAAAATAGGATAGGAGCGAAGCCAATCGACTATACCAGAGAGAGAGAGAGAGAGAGAGAGAGAGAGAGAGAGAGAGGAGGAGGAGGAGGTGGCTTAGCAATGAGGGAAAAGGGTAGCCCTTTATATCATAGTCCAACTGCTAGCCACAGCTTTTTTTCAAACTCGAGGCCTAGGAAAGAGAGGGGTGAGTCTTCTCATCAAGTTCGTATGTATTACCTAGTCCTCTTATATGTTAACAGGCTGACATTATTTTCATCGATCAGTCGGCGCCGGCATCTCAATGGCTAGGAACTACCTTACTCTTAATAGCCATTATGGCCTGCTTTCCAGCGTAATCCTGTCTAAGCTTCTGATCGGGTTAAACCCATGTTAAATAGCTTTCTAAAGCCTGTTCCGACTCTTTCAAAGACCAGAGAACGAGGCATGGTAGCTTTCTGCTATTAGAGGAGAGTGAATGTTGTTGCTTAGGCTGGTTCACCTTCTGGCTGAATCGCTCAGAAGTCATCAAGCTATATGCTTACTACGTGCAAGTTGTACCACATTTTCAGTACATTTGGGTCTGGTAACGAGACAGATGGTTGTGGTTTAGCGACTAACCTATAGTTCTAGTGTGGAAATACTTGAACTTTACTCATGCTGACAAGATCTACATTTTGTTGTGTTTTCCTTAAAAAAATTAGACCTGACCCGACCGGTGATAATTCTCGGGTAGCGTAGGGTTTTGGAAAACCCAACCGACCTGACTGGAGTTGCACCCCTACTCGGGGGTGTTTTAAAACTACGAGTGAGACGGCATTTAACACGTTTATTTGCCACTTTTTTTGTTAGGTTTTTCTTTAAAAATCTATAGTTAAGATATGAGCATTTCGGTCATTTCAGCCGTGTCAAGTTTGACTACTTTTTGGTCTTCTTGTAAATGTGTCCCAAAACTAGATGGCAATAATTATGAGATTCATTTGGATTAAAGGCTTGTGATTGGGCCCGCCCCACCATTTCAGTGCATTATCCACCCCAGGGAAATGATATATTCGCCCCTTCCCTTACTTGGGACAGTCCCCTCTAGTGTAAAAGAATAGTAATAAATACACTTAGAAGGACTGTCCCACTAAAAAAAAGGGGGAGAATATATCACCACGCTTATCTAGGAAGTTGGCCCAGTGGAGCCCACAATGTGGAGAGTGCTAGGAAAGATAGTTCGTGTTCAAGGCTTCTGATACAACGGTTGGGGTTGGCTCTATTGGCTTAATTTTTGGGGGGGTCCACTAACCTATCAATTTAATTGCATTAATCAGATTACTAAGCAAATGACGTGAACTTTGGAAAATGGTGACCGAACACATGCACTATTTAAATAGATCCGAAAACGACTTTAAAATGAGATAAATCCTGCTGACGTGGCAGGTGAGACAAGAGAATGCAGATACGCTCGGAAAACGACTGAAAAGGGATAGAAAACCTGATGACGTAGCATAGGGAAGAGGAAGAACCAAAGGACACTCAAGAGACCAAAAACTGTCACGCCGGAAAAAGAAAAGAAAAGAAAAAGGAAAGAAAGCGTCAATTGCTGACACCGACTGTGACGCTTTATGCAATTCCGACGTGTTTCGGGAATCTATCGGCCGTAAATGAAACACGACATCTCACTTTAAATGGCTAAAGCTAAGGGCAATTATAAATTCGCTCCCCTTTAAGATGATTCGCTCCACTGTACACGTAAAAAAAGCGTTAAAGTCTGCCTCGATTCACGTTAACGGTGGTGCGAATCATCCTACATGGGGTGCGAGTTTATCATGCCCCAAAGCTAATGCCAGATAATCTCTGTTCAGGTGAAATGACTAAAAAACTCCTATCATTTGCCAAAATAGCTGAGCACACCATTTCAAGGGTGGATACTGCCAAAATGGTACGGATGGAGAGGACTGATTTAAAGGGTGGCAATAACAGATAAATCCCGTTCTTGTAATTATTTAAAGGAGTAGAGTTGTCTTTTTTCGACGTAGCACGGTTCTTTGTGGAGTTTTTGTCGCCTGCTATGGCCAACATATTGGAATTGTAGAGATTTTGTTCCTTGCCAAATGCCCACATAAAGGAAAGGTGGAGATTCTGTCTCCTTCCATGACCTACATATTGAAATGGTAGAGATTTTGTTTCCAGTGGATCGGAACTGCGGGCATTGTGTCTCCTGCCGTGACCCACAGATTTAGAATGATGGAGATTGCTTAGATAGGAAGGGCAGTGATAAATCGACCCCCTATGTGTCTTTCTCTCTCCCTTTCTCTCTCCCTTTAGATAGGAAGGACAGTGATAAATCGACCCCAAATATCTTAAAACGACCCCTAAGCACAATAGAAATTGGTGCCAAAGAGCAAGTCATCGCCGATATATATTATATTCCAAATAGGGCTTAGTTGATCTACGGGTTAAAAATTTGAGTTCGATCTGAAGAATTTCAACATTAGGTTGATGAATGAACAAAAATATTTTGCTATGTAATGTGAAAATAGGTGAGAGGATTTTTGGGGCACGACCTATCTAACAAATGAATGATTTAGACCATCCAAATATGTGGGCCGCATTTGGATCTTGAAGTGGTGGGTCCCATTGTTTTCAGTGAAGAGTAAGGGACATTATGGTCTATGGAAGTAAAATATATGAAAACCACTGTAATGAGACAATCCTAACCATTCATTTGGGTGTCTATGTTGAACAAATGGTCCCCAGTCCCTACTGAATAGTTTGGCTCAAATCATAGGAGTGATCAAGCTAAAATCAGGTGTATCAGCCCAATTGGGACGTCAGATACGAACTATCTCATTGGGTTGGGTGTGTGATCATTAATCCTACACATTAAAAAGGGGGCAGTGATAAATCAACTCCGAAGTATCTTAAATCGACTCCCACGTGTCTTTCTCTCTCCTCTGGGTTAGAGAGAGAAAGACACATGGAGAGTCGATTTAAGATGTCAGGGAGTCGATTTATTAGTCCCCTAAAAAAGCCCCATAAATCATCTCCTTAGGATGATCCTAACCTTCCGATCTGTAGAGGTTTCTCTACAGATCAAAGGGTTAGTATCATCCTACGGAGATGACTTTAGAGGGTATAGCCCTATTTAAGTTGTCGCCCATCAGATGAACAGTTTGGATCATCCTAAGGAGTAGGGCCCAGTGTACTTTCTAAAGAATACTGTTAGACTTCACTTGGACACATCATATAAAATCTCCTCCGTGTTAGTGCAAATATGATTTTCAATTCTAACTAGTTATTCTAATTTATTTGAAATGTAAGGGTACATTCGTCATTGCCAAAAAAGAGAGACGGAAAACCGAGGGGAACGAGACAGTTCTCATGTCATGTCTACAACAGAAGAGAAGGGTATCCTTTAAATTTCTACTTTAATAAAGATTCTAAAGCGGACGTTGTTTTGACTGGTCAAATAGGTGTTATCACTCTCCAACTTGCTATCATTAACTCTCATTTTCATCCTAATTTTTTATTCAAACCTTTTCAACCTTTTTTAATGGCTAATGATAATCCCACTACCATGTTTTGAAAATTTCACTAACTTATCTTGTCTTGTATTATTTAACTGCTGACAAAGGGTTTTACACTTTTACTGTTCCCAAGCCAACTAAGCTAAGTTTGTGCAATTATTAAATCTACTGATATTGGCCTACCTTGTTTCGTTAATTGCACAGAGCCATCTTGTCTTTTATTATTTAAACAGCGGTCAAATACTCAAATTGCACAAGCTCAGCTCGACTTTTCATTCTTAATGGCAATTGAGATCTTTTTGGGAACTGTAATATAATAATATATTACAGTTCCCAAAAAGATCTCAATTACCAATTAAGAATGAAAGACAAGCTAAGTTTGCGCACTTATCAAAACAAGATAGCACCT
The DNA here is from genome assembly GCF_043159265.1 of Tasmannia lanceolata. Classification (NCBI taxonomy): domain Eukaryota; kingdom Viridiplantae; phylum Streptophyta; class Magnoliopsida; order Canellales; family Winteraceae; genus Tasmannia; species Tasmannia lanceolata. The sequence continues at coordinate 10,008,798 of NW_027518690.1, read as the reverse complement.
ATATCAATGGCTATATTAAAACATGATAGTGCCAATATCATTAGCTTTTTTTATATTTTTATTGAGAGTAATTTTTAAGGTAACTAATGATGACACTGCCATATTTTGATAATGAGGCGAACACTTTGTCTTTTCTTATTTGAATTGGTATAGTAACCTTCGACGGGTTGTTAAATAAAAAGACAAGTTGAGTTTGTCCCATTGTCAAACAATGGTAGTTCGAATATCAGTGACGTTTACCTAAAAGACAATCATTGTGCCCCACCTCAACTGTTCAAGCGACTGGATCCGTTGATACCAATGGCAACCATAACTCCTTCAGAACCCTTTGATCGTATGTATGATCGCACGGCCTAACATGGTGGTTGATAAGATGTTATTAACCTTCAAAAGCTGCTAGGAAGACACCCTCGCGTTAGGGAGCGTCCTAAGAGCTTAGATTATACTGAAGAACTCCTCTAATACCAAATGTTAGGTACACAATCAAGACGTCATACATATGCATGCTCCCACTTAAGACCATAACGCCAGGAAGGTCAACTAACACCACCCGTCCTTAGGATGGCAATAGATGTCAATTAAGGGTGTGCGAAGTTTGACAATATGGCACAGGAATATCAAACTCCTTATGTAAATTGTCCTCATATAAGTGATAACTAATTTATGAAACCATGTACCTCAAGAAAGGGTGCCACTTTCTCGCCAATACTCTCCTCCATGTTATGCATAGGCTGCTATACTAGTTCTATGTGAGGTTACATTTAGGGCACTGATATCCCCCCCCCCCCCCCCCCCCCCCCCCCCGTGACGGCTTCCTAACGTTAAACATTAGGATCTAACGTAAATGTCACTTTCCCACCATTTGACTGCTCTCTCTCTCTCTCCACACACAACAGGAACAGTTGGTGGGCCCAATAGAAACCGTTGGTGGAATGGTGGGCCCATCAATTATCATTAAAATTAGGGCTGCAACTCAAGCTGGGTTTTACCCGACCCGCATCGACCCGACCCGAAAATAACCTGGGTCGGGTTCAGGTTTCATGGGTTTCGGGTCAAGCCGGGTTGAGCATTCAAAAGCCCGCATGAATCTCGGGTCGAGCCGGATTTGAAGGGACCCGACCCGACCCGACCCGAGTTACATAAGTTATAGTATGTACATTTTTTTTCTATTGTTAGTTACAAGTTAAAAGTAAAAACCCACGCACCCACTGTTATTGTATGTGAGTGTAATTTCTGCTTCTATGAGTTGAGTTGATTCAAGCGTTTGATTCAGCATTGTTTGATTCAAGTGTAATGTGAGTATAATTACATCATTGTTTGATTCAAGTGTAATGTGAGTGTAATTTCTACTTCTATGAGTTGAGTTACCTTGCCAAACAAGAATTTTCCTTAAAAAATTACATCAACGTGAAAAAATCCGACCCGACCCGAGATTTATCATGGGTAGGGCCGGGTTTTGGAATTGTGGGTTTTCCGAATAAAACCCGACCCGATATATTTCTCGGGTAGGGTTGGGTTCTCCAAAACCCGACCCGAGTTGCAGCCCTAATTAAAATAGCCTCAGGGGAATGTCAGCGCCCTACATTTAATCTCAGGCCTACTCCTCTTTCTCAATACTATTATCATTAAAATAAGGGAAATGATATCAGCACTGCAACATTTTAGTAGATGTGCAGTCCTAGCTATTATGTTCTTTTTTAATTGGCTTGTAACAGCTTTTTGAGAACTGAGATATCCTTTTGACAGCTCTTTAATTACCAAATGACAAGATGTTTGCATGCATTTATTAAAACATAGCAGTGCTGATATCATTTTCCTAAAATAACCTTCCCTGGTTGCAAACAAATGAAAAATAAAGACAAATATAAAAGGGAAAATGACCAAATAGAAACGGTTTCTTCTGACTATGACATTTCAAGAGTGGTGTTTTCTAAATCACCAAATAGAAGTGATGTTGACTGGTTTGGATGCTTATGTGACAAAAATACCCTTAGTAAAAAATACCCTCATTTTAAAATACCGTCACCTCTCTCTCTCTCTCTCTTGGGATGATCCCAACCATCAATTAGAGGGTCACAATTCCTCTCTCTTTCTCTCTCATGGGATGATCCCAACAGTCCATTAGAGGGCTCTCTCTCTCTCTCTCTCGTGGGATGATCCCAACCGTCCATTAGAGGGCCCCAATGCCCCCCACTCTCTCATGGGATGATCCCAACCGTCTATTAAAGGGCCACAATGCCCCCCTCTCTCTCATGGGATGATCCCAACCGTCTTTTAGAGGGCCACAATTCCCCTCTCTTTCTCTCTCATGGGATGATCCCAACAGTCCATTAGAGGGCCACAATGCCCCTCTCTCTCTCTCTCTCTCTCTCTCTCTCTCTCTCTCTCTCTCTCTCTCTCTCTCTCTCTCGTGGGATGATCCCAACCGTCCATTAGAGGGCCCCAATGCCCCCTATCTCTCATGGCATGATCCCAACCGTCCATTAAAGGGCCACAATGCCCTCCTCTCTCTCATGGGATGATCCCAACCGTCTATTAGAGGGTCACAATGCCCCTCTCTCTCTCATGGGATGATCCCAACCGTCCATTAGAGGGCCACAATGCCCTCTTTCTCTCATGGGATGATCCCAATCGTTCATTAGAGGGTCACAATGCCCCGCAGGTTCGTGCACCTCTCTCCGGTATCCTCTTATTCTGAGTGAACCTCCTCTCACAGGTTGGTAGTCTCTCCCTCTCAGTTGTTTAAACGCCTAATTTTTTTAGAAATCTATGGTTTAAAGCCCTAAAGTTTGGTTTAAACCCCTAATTTTCTCCAAATTTTTCACAGATTTTTGGTTTAAACCTTCAAGTTTGGTTTAGAAATTTAGTTTAGAAAACCCTATATTTTACCAAATTAGTTGAGAAAATCGTATATTTTGGAAAATCAGTTTAGAAAACTCTATAATTTTCCCAAATCAGTTTAGACTCAAACCAATAAGTTAGGGTTGGTACTCTCTCTCTTTCAGTTTGGAAAATCAGCAACTAAAACCCTAATTTTTTTTAGAAATCTATGGTTTAAAGCCCTAAAGTTTGGTTATGTTTTTTAGAAATATATGGTTTAAAGTCGTAAATTTTTGTTTGAACCCCTAATTTCTTAGATTTGTATGGTTTAGAGCTCTAAAGTTTGGTTTAAATCCTTAATTACTTCCAATTTTTTCACAATTTTTTTCGACCCACAATTACGGGCAACTTCTTCCCGCCGACGTATTGAAATGATACCGTATCCTTTACAAAGCCGTCGACGTGTAAGATAAAAGAAGCTCTTTGTTCTACCGTTCTTCTGTTTACACAAAATTAAACCATTGTCAAAATAACCAATTGAAAAAAAATCATTCCAATTAACAAGTAAAGCTGCCATTTTAGAATTATGCACAACTTCAACCACTACTAAATCTCCATAAAACAACATAAACCACTACTAAGACAATTTGGGCCACTTTTAAACACTCTAGACCACTACTAAGTCATGACAAGGAAATATGAACCACTGCTTACCCTATATAAACCACTTATAAATTCTATAAACCACTGTTAAGCCAATATAAACCACTTATAAACACTCTAAACCATTGGTAATCCTAAATAAACAACTTATAAACACTCTAAAACCACTGGTAAGTCTATATAAACCACTTATAAACACTTTAAACCACTGATAGGGTTATATAAACCACTTATAAACACTATAAACCACTTATAAACACTATAAACCACTGATAAGCCACTCTAAAACCACTGGTAAGTCTATATAAACCACTTCTTACCCTGTATAAACCATGTATAAACACTCTAAACCACTGATAAGCCTACATAAACCACCTATAAACAGTCTAAACCACTGATAGGCCTATATAAACCACTGTTTACTTTATATAAACCAGTTGTAAAAACTCTAAACCACTGATAAACCTATATAAACCACTTATAAACACTATAAACTACTTCTTACCCTGTATAAACTATGTATAAACACTCTAAACCACTGATAAGCCTACATAAACCACTTATAAACAGTATAAACCACTGATAGGCCTATATAAACCACTGTTTACCTTATATAAACCAATTGTAAAAACTCTAAACCACTGATAAACGTATATAAACCACTTATAAACACTATAAACTACTTCTTACCCTGTATAAACCATGTATAAACACTCTAAACCACTGATAAGCCTACATAAACCACTTATAAACAGTCTAAACCACTGATAAACTTATATAAACCACTGTGTAACCTATATAAACCACTGTGTAACCTATATAAACCACTGTTTACCCTATCTAAACCACTTGTAAACACTCTAAACCACTGATAAGCCTATATAAACACCTTATAAACACTATAAACTACTTCTTACCCTGTATAAATCATTTATAATCACAATTATAAACACTCTAAACCACTGGTAACCCTTAATAAACCACTACTTACGATTATAAATCACTACGGAGGAATCTTACCCAAAGAACCTATATAAACCACTTATAAACACCCACTTCAATACTGGTTTATGGTAGTGAAATAGTGGTTTAACTTAAGAAATTAGTGGATTACAGTAAAATAACAATGATTATAAAGTGTTTAAAGTAATTTAAATAAGATTAAATAGTGATTGAAGGCTTTCTGCAATGAAAGACAGTAGTTTAACATGAAAAACTTTCATTCAAGTTTATAAACATGCCTTATAATGGAAAGAGAAGGGAGAGGGGTAAAAATACACACCTTTCCATTCAATGGAAGCTTTCTGCAATGGAATGGTGGTTTCTAGTGAAGATTTTTCAGATTTCCAAATCCAATAACGTTTTTTTCCAATATTTTTGAAAATGGAGGCGTTGTGCAATGCAATGAAGGGTTAGGAAGGCTTTCACATCTAAATATGAGGTTTTTAGCAATAGAATGGAGCTTTTCGCATCTAACAATGGAGGTTTTTGGGTTTCAAAAATGGAGGTTTTTGGGTTTTTCATACGTACGTTTTTTGGGTAGGTGGGAGGAAGAAGAAGAAGAGGGAAAAAGGTGGGTTTTGGGATTTGTTTTCCCCTAAATGTAATCATTTCAAATAGGTGATTTGATAGGGAGAGAGAGAGAGAGAGAGAGAGAGAGTCAAGGGCATTTTAGTCATATGCACTTTTGATTGGTGATTTAGAAAATAGCCCTCTTGAAATGTCATAGTCAGAAGAAACTGTTTCTATTTGGTCATTTTCCCAATATAAAATGAAGAGGAAGACGGAGTTCGTGTGTGCGTCGTCTGATTAGCTAGTTGGTGAGGCAATAGCTTACCAAGGCAATGATCAATAGCTCAAGCTCCTATGAGAGGTGGCATTAAAGAATTTTTCACAATGGGCAAAAGCCTGATGGAGCAATGAGGCATAAGAAGAAATTGTTGGGGAAATAAGCTAAAGTGATCACTATGCAGGTGGCTCTTGGAATCTGTGCCTAAGATACAATGCCTGACACAATCTTCTTAATTAATATGTGTATGAGATAAGTCAAACAAAGCACTTGAAAATGCGAAAGAATTAGAAATGGAGAGTGAGAGTTTTTTTCAAGTTTCTTTTTTAATGATTTACCTCCCACAACTCACACTCATCAATTTTATCCAATGGCTCCCATTCATCCAATGGATATATCTTTTTAAGACACAATCCTTGTCTTCCATTTTCAAATTTTTAATATGAAGTGATAATTATTATTTATTGATAGTTAAAGTTTTGGTTGAAATCAACCTACAAGAAAAGAACAACCACTGAACCATGCATCTTCCATGGAAAAAATGAGAGCAAGGCAAGCGAACGACCACCATCCCCACTGAAAAATCATCGAGACTATAGGGGATTTAAACCGGGTAGAACTCACCCCTAAAAGCTAGTTGTTAGAAGGAGGGTGCTCATTCCCTTATGACCCATCCCCATCCATAATCACCTATCCGATGTGGGATTATTTGCTTTTGCGTGGAACCCCAACAATCCCCCACTCCACACGGAAGCAACGTGGTCCCCCACTCCACTCGGAAGCAACGTGGACAATCTCGCCCCTCCACGTGGCGGCAACGTGGGAACCATGAGATACTGAGGTTCCTGAGATCTTGCCCCTCCACGCGGTGGCAACATGAGAGATCTTCCCCGAGTGACATTCCCGCCCTCGGAGGCAAACCGGGATTACCACGTCTGAGCTATGATACCATTTGGAGGGAATTTAACCAGGTAGAACTCACCCCTAAAAACTAGCCGTTAGAGGGAGGGTCCCCATTCCCTTATAACCCATCCCCATCCATTTCACTTATCGGATGTGGGATTATTTGCTTTTGCGTGGAACCGCAACAGAGACAAACCACACAAGCCTCACCCGAATCATGCCGTTCAAATGGCGTCCATTTGCAATGACTCAATAGAAGATCTTGACACATGCCACTCCACTATGCTGAGTTCCAATCCATAACTTCTCCTTCATACACCCATCTCTACAAAATCTCCATGTTCACACAAAGATTTGTAACATATTTACGTTGTGACCCAACAAATGAACGGTTTTGATCATGCTATGAAGTGGATCGTACTACACTTATTGAAAAATTCTAGACGGCCATGCAGTACCATACAAAATCTCTACGATTGCCTAATGCAAGGGAAATGTTGGGACCACTTGTTGAATGATCCAAGCAGTTCATTTTTTGTTCCCGCATGGGCAGGCCACACTCCAAAAATAATTTCAATCGGACAGCCCGAATCCTTGAGGCTTCTAGAGTGGACAGTTTATAAAGTAAATAGATAACAATTTGTACTTTATGCAAATCAAAGGGTTAGAACTGCCCAATGCAACAGATTTTTGGTATACAACCCACCCATTGTCCCCAATTAATAGATGTACGGTTTGGATTACCAAGATTTAGGCACTAGTGCCCTGTGAGATTGTAGGAATTTTCTGGAAAAGTTTGGAAAACAAAAAACTTTTCCAGATTTTCCTGCTTTTTCATTGTTTGATTATTCATTAAGTAAAGGAAAATGACATCACCACTGTAATGTTTTGATATTCCACGGTTTTCTTGTCTTTTAGGCGCTGTTTGGATATGCGGATTTTAGAATCCAGGATTTCTTCAAAATTGTAGATGAGAGGCAACAGAAGAAGCCGACTAGCCGTCATTTTTTGATTTCTTGCCCTTCTTTCCGTCAGCAAGAGCGTAGCAGATTATCCCATGTTTCCAGGTTTTAGAAATCTCAAGATGTGGAAGAGATTTCAAAAACCTGGATTACTTACTTAAAATCTAAGAAACGCTGTCAGGACAACATGCAGAAGTTTGATCATGAACTCTCTTTTACGCTGTTTTCAAGCTAAAACATGTCTAAAATCAGCGTATCCAAACGGCCCATTAGTGTTTAAAGAGCTTCTGGGACTGTAATAGCTTTTTGACAGTCCTTTAAATACTAATAGACAAGAAACGGCCCCTTAGTGTTTAAAGAGCTTCTGGGACTGTAATTGCTTTTGGACAGCCCTTTAAACACTAATAGACAAGAAACTTCCACGGAAATATCAAAACATAGCAGTGCTGATATCATTTCCCAAAACAATTAAGGGTTTTGATTTGGATTTCTCACGTTTGCAGCCCTTTTCCATTGTCAATTGGTTCCGGATCAAATTCTTGGATTTCCAATTCAGCGACTCACAGTGGAAAAAATCTTATTTCTAAATATATTGTGGAAATAAGTAATTAGAAATCCACAGATCTGGCAGTTTCCTTTACCCTCTTTGCTCCTCAACCTCTCCCCTCCACTAGGAAGTATACCCCCCCCCCCCCCCCCTCGTCTCTCTCTCTCTCTCTCTCAACATGAGCTGGCGGATCTATTCACTTTGTATTCAAAACTCAATTTTTTGGATTTCCAATTCAGCGACTCACAGTGGAAAAAATCAGATTTCTAAATATATTGTGGAAATAAGTAATTAGAATTCCACAGTTTCCTTTACCCTCTTTGCTCCTCAACCTCTCCCCTCCACTAGGAAGTACGCCGCCCTCCCCCCGGCGTCTCTCTCTCTCAACATGAGCTGGCGGATCTATTCACTTTGTATTCAAAACTCAATTCCAAATCCACATACACAATATGAGGTATCCAAACGGGCACTAATTAATTCGAGTTCAACTTTGATTTATGGGGACCTTTAATTTATAATGATGTCCCTCTGCGTAAGCTAAAACCTTAACTATCATTTTCTTCTAAATCTAGGAAAAAAACTATCATTTTCTTCTAAATCTAGGGAAAAAAAGAAATTCCTAGGAATTTTTTTCACAATCTAGATTGACCAAATATAAGTGAGAAAGGTACTTAGCATTCATAATTAAAAATTATAGACTAAACTTCTAGTGGGAATCATACGATCTCCCCAAGCCCGAATAGTAGAAAAATAAAGTCCAGTATTTTTTTTCAGAAAGGACAATGGGCCCACTTCACAGGATGATCTAAACCATTCATTTGTTGGGTCATAGCATAAATAGATTGTATCGCGTAAATCATCTTTGTTCGTAGATCATCCTTTTCTTTTCAGGAAGGATAGTGGGCCGCTTCATAGGATAATCTAAACCATTCATTTGTTGGGTCATAATTAACGTAAATAGATTGTATTGTACCCCATAGATCATCTCTATAGGATGATCCTGACACTCCGGTCTATAGAAAGACAGCACGTTATAGAAACCTCTACAGATCGGACAGTTAGGATCATCCAATAGAGATGATCTGCGTGGTACACTCTATTTACATTTATAGCCCAACAAATGAACGGTTTAGATCATCCTGTGAAGTGGGCCCCACTAAGCTTTCTGAAAAAATACAGGACTTCAGCCGCACTATTAATTTTTCCTCTATTTTCGGATCCGAAGATCTAGCAGAATATCATCATATAATCTTCTTTCAATATCTTCACTAGACCCTTTCCTTGCAGACTAAGATACTGATAGGAGCCTCTTCAGTCTTCGCAGGTTAGTAATCTTGGGTCCAGATTTTTTTTTTGGCTTTTCCCCCTTTAAATGGCCAAACTACCCCTCCCATGCCATGTTGAATCTCTCTAGTTTCTAGGGTATGTTTGGCTACTTTAAATTTTTTTTTCCTGGATTATTAGCTTACCCAATGGTGAGGGAGCGAGGGTATAGGATACTGGGACAGACTGAGCTTGAAAAACAAGGAAACAAAAACTCCACAAAAAAATATGATTGATTTTGAAACCAAATTCTTATGAAAAAAAAGAATCAGGGTTGCCAAACATGGCCTACAGTGGGTTTCTTAATTCAACTAAGAGAGAGGTGCTGGGCGTTTTAGCGTAGGGCGATGATAAATTCGCACCCCCAGTATGATAATTCACACCCCTTGAAAGGAGGGTGTGCGGCGGGGAGCGAATTTATCATTGCCCTTAAGGTTTTAGGGGAGAATCCTTATAACAAAGATTCTTTTATGCTTCGTTTGGTTGCATGAAAGCTCGGCAGCTGTCGGAATTTGGTTTGGATTTGACATGCTATTCCACGTTTTGTTGCCAAAATGCATTGAATCTCTTTCTTTGATTTGATTTAGTCTCCATGCACTTTCAAATATATCCATCGAACCACCCTAGTTAAAAAGAACCCATCAAATGCCATTATCATTAAACTCAATGTAATAGGCTAGAAAGAAAAATAAACATAAATACCAAAAGAAGAGAAAGAAAAAAAGAAAAGAAAAGAAACATTAATGTAAACAACCCGGCATCTCATGTCGGCAAATCGGGCACGAATTCTTCAGTTCCAACCACTGAACAATGCATCTTCCATGGAAAAAATGAGAGCAAGGCAAGCGCGCAACCACCATCCCTTCCGAAAAATCATTGAGACAAACCACACATGCCTCACCCAAATCACCCCCCTCAAATGCTTCCATCTTTAATGACTCAATCGGAGATCTCGACGCACGATCACCGTCGATCCCATTCCACTCTGCCGAGTTCCAATCCATAACTTCTCCTTCATACACCCATGTCTTTAAAATCTCTATGTTCACAAAGACTCCTAGCCTTGTAGACATAGCTTCACATATTGCTTTTACAATATAAAGCGAAATCTTTAGTCTCAAGTCCTCATTGTTCTCCCTATTAATATTGAAACAAGAAAGCAAGTTTGAAATAAACTCTTCTGCTCCTCCAGGCGAAAGTATAGATGGAATATCAGTGATAGAAGATTTATCTAAAGAAATCTCTCGACTATTATATATGATGGTGTAGACATTTTTTTCAGTGGGAATCATCACTCTACCTTTCTCTTTAAGATGAATTACAACCTTGAGCTGTGGCATCTCTCTAGAGTCTCTCAAGGTATAGGGAAATTCATGGCAATCGTAAAGTATGGAAGGGATTGTTTCAATTAAGCTAAAGGGTGACATAGTCAATGATTCTTAATTCTTTGTGGAAGATGTTGTGAGAGAAGAGAGGAGAAGAGAGGAGAAGAGAAAGTGTAAAGCTTGTTATTTATGAAGACAAGACTTATTAGGAAACTTTTTTGTAATATGATGGGACAAAAGTTGCTATTTATAGAGGCAGGGTTAAATTGGAAAAAAGGATTTATGGGTAAACGAGGAGAACAATTTTTGTAGTTTCTTGGGCGGAAAGTCAGGACCGATCAATGGGTTTCCATCATATTTACATTGGTGCCTAACAAATGAACGGTTTTGATCATACTATGAAGTGGGCCGTACTACACTTTTTTTAAGATATACTGGAAGGCCACAGAGTACCTACCTTATAAAATCTCTACGATTGCCTAATGCAAGGAAAAATGTTGGGACCACTTGTTGAATGATCGAAGCCGTTCATTTCAATAGGACGGTAGTTTCTAGAGTGGATGGTTTATAGAGTAAAAAGATGCAAATCAAAGGGTTATGATTGCCTAGCTAGTTCAACAGATTTTTGGTATATGGCCCATTTATTATCCCAATTAACTAATGAACGGCTTGGATCACCAAGATTTAGGCAATAGGGCACTGTTAGATTGCATGAATTTTCTGGGAAAGTTTGGAAAACAAAACTTTTTAAGATTTTGTTTGACAATGTCCCTCTAAATAAGCTAAAACCTTATCATTTCCCACTAAATCTAGGGAACAAAAAGAAATTTCTAGGAAATTTTTCCAGAAGAAATAATAGCCCTCTTCATCTGATTGGATACTTCCAAGTAATTGATTACTGTAATTCTGGGCCAATCCTAGATCCATGGTGGGCCCACAAATTGGACGATTCAGATTTAACAAACATAAGAGATTCATGTTGGGCATACCAATTGGACGACCCAGATTGACCAAATATAAGGGAGAAAGGTACTTAGCTTTCACTAGTAAAAAGTATAGAATTTAAGTTCTAGTGGGAATCGTACGATCTCCACGGGCGTGAATCTTCGTAGGTCGATTTTAAAGAGATTCTGTATGTTGAGTGCGCGGATGTTGAGTATTTTTTCAGAAAGTACAATGGGCCCACTTCTCAGGATGATCTAAACCATTCATTTATTTGTTGGATCATAACGTAAAAAGCTTGTACCCTGTAGATCATCTCTATATAGGATTATCCAACCCTCCGATCTACAGAGGGACTGCACATTATAGAAACCTCTGCAGATTGGAAGGTTTCGATGATCCCATAGAGATTATCTATGTGGTACAATCTTTTCACGTTATGGCCCAACAAATGAACAGTTTAGATCATCCTGTGAAGTGGGCCCAACTGATCAAAGCCGTTCATCTGTTAAACCGGACAATGGATGGGCCATATATTTGGATTGGGCATTCCTAATTATTTTCTGTTACAACCATGGTTTAAAATTTCGACCGAAACCGAAAATTTCCGAAATTCAATTTTTCGCCATTTACCAAAATTCGGACCGAAATTTCGGTTTAAAGACATTATTTATTAAAAAAAAAAAGTGTTACAAAATTTCGGTCCGGAATTTGGAACCAGATTACCAAATTTCGGACCGACTTTCGGCGAAATCCGAAATTTCAGTTTTTGGTGGGGTCTGAAACGGTTACCGAAACCGAAATTTTAAACCATGGTTACAACGGCAGAATATCATCACGTAATCTCCTTTAAATCTCTTCATTAAAGTCTTCCTAGCTTGCTTTGTGTTTTAACTCTTAAGATACCTAAAATCTAGGGCTATTTGTACAATCCAGAGGAAAAAAAGACAGTTTGTACAAAAAATATCACGAGTCACTAAAATTTACTCTCTAATTAAAAATGAAAAATAAATAAAATGTGAGAATTTCTCTTGTTTCGATGGCATGTTTTGCTACTATGAATTCTTTTTCCTGGAATATTAGCTTACCCAATGGTGAGGGAGGGTGAGAAAAGCCAGAAAATCAACGAAACAAAAAGCTCCACCCTAGGTCCCCTTAATATGACTTGATTTTTTTCCTCGATTTTTAGCCACTTCCCACCACCTACTCACAAGTCTCTCCTTCTCTCACCCCTTTCTCACAACTTTTTATCATGAAAAAATCATGGCTGCAAATATGGCATATGGTGGGTTTCTTACTTCAATTAGGTATAGTGGTTTTAGGGTTTTAGGGGAGAATCTTTATAGGGGTTCCTTCGAGGTTCCTTCTAAACCCTAAATGTTAGATTCCAATCGCTCTCTCTCAGGCTCAGTTTAGTTTATGTCAATGTTTGAAAACATGGATGAGGGTCATAATGCAGCAAGAACAATCATTTCCAACCCGGTACGGATGCGGTTAAGAATGTGGTTGACACGGCTGAGTACCCAGTTGACGCAGTCATAATTAACTCGTGGGCAAAACACGGAACATGACAAGGGAAAGGGGAGTCGACTCGGGGGAGTCCATGATGACGCAGGTGAGCTTTAAAACTATGGTTTCGATTTATCTCATAAATTTCCATTCTAATTAAAAACAACCAAAGAATGCCATTATCATTAAACTCATTGTCACAAGTAACAATGGAAAAATAATGATATATACAAAAAGAAGAAGAAGATAAAAGACATTAATGTGAACAAGCCGATATCTCATGTCGGCAAATACGGCATGAATTCTTAAGTTGCAGCCACTGAATAAGACATCTTTCATGGAAAACATGGGAGCAAAGCAAGCGAGGAACCTCCATACCCACCGAAAAATCATCAAGGCAAACCGTACAAGCCTCCACCAAATCAGTACCCCCTTAAAATACTTCCATCTGTAATGACTCAATCAAAGATCTTGACGCAGGACCACCGTTGATCCCTCTCGATTCCTCCAAGTTCAAATCCATAGCTTCAAAACCTCATTCATACACCCATGTCTTTAAAATCTGTAGGTCCACGAAGATTCCTAGCCTTTTAGACATAGTCCCATTTATTTCTTCTATGATGTAACGAGAAATCTTTCCTCTCAAGTCCACCCTATTCTCCCTATTGATATCTAAAGCAGAAAGCATCTCTGAAATAAACTCATCTGCTCCACCAGGCAAAGGCAAAAGCAACTTGTTAAAATCAAACGACCCTCATGGGTTTCAACCCCTTGTTCCGTATGAATCATCAGTCTACGTTTCTGTTTAATGTTAATTACAATCTTGGCTTGCCAAGTTTTCCTTAACATATAGCTAAATTCATGGCATTGGTAACGAATGGAAGCCAATTAAGGCCATTCCTACACAAAAAAAATATTGTACGTTTTGAGAGAAGAGAGGAGAAAGAGAAAGAGGTAAAGCTCTTGTTACGATTTGGTGGACTTTTGTAATGGTTCTTGTTCTTGAAGTAACCAAATAGATAATCAAATTGGGGAAGAGAAATTGTAGAAGGATTGTTATTTATAAAGATAGAGTTTAGGGAACTTTCCTAATATGGATTAACGTGACTAGACGGGAAACTGTACGAAGGTTGTTTTTACAAAGAGTTTCACTCGGTCAGGGCTACCAATTGGTATTTTAGACTTTGGCTTGTGATATTGGCACTACAATCTCTTGATAATTATATTGCACCAACTCATCTTGTACTTTATAATTATATTCCACCAACTCATCTTGTCCTTTATTATTTAATGAGCTGGCAAAGGTTCTTGAATTCCCAAAAAGCTTTAGAGAGCCCGATAAAAAAGAAAAGACAAGGTGAGTTAGTGCAATTATCAAAACATAGTAGTTCCTACTTCCAACATCAGTAGCCTTAACTTGAAATGTAAAATCTTCTCTGGGAGAGAGGTGCCAATACCAAAATGAGGGATAGCAAAGCTATTTCTTATCAAGTAAATATGGATCACAAGGGATGATACACAGTTTTGAGCATTTATCAAGCTAGCCCCAATGCGGTGGACCATGCCTAAAAAATATCACTCGAACAATTTAGGGCCTGTTTGTTTTAGATTACGACAACCAATTGTGGAGTCCATGAGCGATTATTGGACTCAAATTTAGTGCAATTTTCGGTCCAATAATTGGTTTGGGAACCCACAATCAGTTGTCATAATCTAAAACGAACAGGGCCTTTTAATATTGGCCCCAAAGTGATAGCTAGGCCCATGCATAAAAAAGTTCTCGCCAGAGGCATGTCCTGTCTCTATTTCAACGTTTTTTCTCTAAATGGTTTTTGTTTTCCTCGTAAATGATCTCAATCAAATGACCAATTCTTTTGAAAGTGTTTTCCACAACAAAAGGTTCACTAGTAAACTGATTTGACCACTAAGAGGACCTAAGATTATTAACCATTCTACCAAATTGTGCACGCCAGGGTCATGCCTAACCCCAGCTTATCCATCAAAAAAGAAAGAAAAAGAGATCACTAGATTATGGCTCCAGTTCACATTAATGAAGAGTGATTTTAAGGGTGTGATGAAGCAAAGAATGTGGGGCCTAAGTGATAGGACCCAATCACATCATAAAATTTGTGGCTATAGGATACATTCCAACCTGATGTGTGGGGCAGCAGTCACAAGATAAGCAGTTCTTCGAATAGAAATTTGAGACTCCTGTTTAGTCAAATCCTTCAGTTCCATGAGTAGGAAAAAAAAAACACATAAGAAATTACAGCCTCCTATTAGTTAAATCCTTATGTTTGGATGCGTGGCATAGGCTCGGAGAGTAGTGGAATAAAAAGTCAATAGAGAGGAGACAAGCATTGGATTTGTCTATAATTACGTCCAAGAATAGTGGTAAGTAGCGTTTGGTTGCATGGCAACTAGGGATGTCATTACCAACATAAAGAGTGAGGAAAGAAAGAGAAAGGGAGAAAACAGAACAATTCCTATGATTTTCCAACCGAAATTCTACCTTTTTTTTAGTAGAATTTGGCTTTAAAGTTAGAAGGGATATGAAAGCCACATGGGCAAACATGCAACAAATTACCTAGGAAACATGTTAAGGAGTTTCTTGGGAATTCAATGCAATTCCTTCAAAATCCCGGTGGCTGCTGAGATAATGTGCAACCAAACACTGCCTAAGGCTTTGTTAAGTTGCATTCCATTTGTAGAAAAGCATGCGGAGGTGACGTGGCATAAAGAAAAGAAAAAGAAAACAATCAGGAAAATTGTTTTGTTGATAGACCGAAAAAAGAAAAGATTGAGAGAGGTGCAATAGCAGGGGCGGGACAGATAGAAGCAGAGGCAGAGTGGGTAGCTAGAGATAGGTGTTAGAATTTGGTAAATCAAAATTACTGTGTCTTGAAGAGTGAAGTATTATTATAGTCTTTTAGGGCAGGGAAATTTTTTCATGATAAATCAGTGTCTCCTAGTGGTGAGAGGTACGGATGGGTGGGAGAAGGAGAGACTTGAGAGGGCACAAATGATTTGAGGGTGAGAAGTGGCTACAAAATAAGGAAAAATTCGATCATATTTTGAGTTGAGTTTTTTGTTTCTTGGTTTTTAAGGCTTTTCTTGTCTTCTCACTCAGTCCCACACGTATCTATCTCTCTCCAACCATCCCTCACCATTGGGTAAACTAATATTCCAGGGAAAAAAAAAAATTCATGGTAGCCAAACGTGCCCTTATGCTGCCTAAAGTTAATTATCTAGTCGATTTGTGTGGAGAAAAGGAGAAAAAATAGTGTAAAGATCAAGTGAAGAAGAAGAAAAAAAAGACAAGTGGTACAGAGGTATCTTGTAAAATATTATTGTCCATACGCCCAATGTCACGGGTTACACAAACGAAAAATAAAGATAAATATTAAGATAGACGAGCTCTTAGGTTTAGTGTTTGTCTATCCCGAGTTCTTGACCTTCCTCTCTCATCTGTTCCGAGTTGGGGATGGCGTATTGTGCTCATGAATGTAACATCTTTTTCTTTATCTAATAAAACGGTAGGGCGGTTTCCGCCCAACGCCAGCTTACCCACAGAAAAAAAAAGGTGACAAACAAATGAAAAATAAATATAAAAAATAATAGAAAGAAGAAGAAGAAATAATGTCGGCAAATCGGGCACGGATTCTTCTGTTCCAGCCAATCAATAATACATCTTTCATGGAAAACATGCAAGCAAGGCAAGCGAGCAACGTCCATCCCAATCGAAAACTCATCGAGACACACCATGCAAGCCTCACCCAAATCAGTACTCCCTTCAAATGCTTCCATATGTAATAACTCAATCCATGAATCATACACCCATGTCTTTACAATCTCTACCTTCACAATGATCACTAACATGCATGGCCTTGTGGACATAGCCTTAGTTGTTGCATCGTGGGTGTAACGACCAATCAGTGGTCTCAAATCTTCATTGGTCTCTCTACTAATCTCCAAATTCGAAAGCAAATTTGAAATAAACTCTTCTGATCCATCAATTGAAATAACGGAGTCAAAATTAGTGACACGAGAAGTAATTTGAAAAGTCACTCGGGCATTATAGATGACTGTGTTAACCCCTTGTTCTGTGCTAATAATCCTTGTTCATTGCTTTTCAAGATGAATTATAATCTTGACAATTTGCTCCTCTGCTGTGTTGAATCTATGGGAAACCTCCAGGCAGTAGTAATTTATTGAAGAAATTATTTCATGAATGGTCAAGGCCATTGCTAGGGCTATTTCTTTGTTGAAGTTGTTTAGAAAGAAGAGAGCAACAAGAAAAAAGACAGTTAATAATAGGGTTTATGGGATTTTTGTAAGGTTACAGTAACCAAATAGGATACGCTATGAATATCGGAGATTGACCTTCAAGAAGGATAAAACAAGAGGACTCTGTTACCGAGGAATGTCCACTTTGTGGGCTTAATATGTAGGGGTGCAACTTGGGTGGGTTTGGCTCTGGACCATAGGTTAAGGCCGGCCCTAGCCTAACCCAAGATAGCATTCCCTCAATTCCGACCCAACCTGAGCTTCGGGTCGAGGATGATGAACCCAAACCCAACCCGCCTCTAAATCTCTCAAGCCTAACCCAACCAATCTAACCTGTTTTTACCCAGATCAAGTCGGGTTGAGTCAGGTTGGGTTCGGGTTCACCTACGGCCAAAAAGAAAAACACATGACAAAAACATAACCCTAAGGGGCCGTTTGGATACACGGATTTTAGAATCCAGGTTTTTTGTTTGAAAACAATGTAAAAGAGTGTTGTAAAAGAGGGTTCATGATCAGGCTGCTATATGCTGTCCAGACAGTGTTTCTTGGATTTTATGTGAGAAATT
Organism: Tasmannia lanceolata; assembly: GCF_043159265.1. Lineage (NCBI taxonomy): Eukaryota > Viridiplantae > Streptophyta > Magnoliopsida > Canellales > Winteraceae > Tasmannia > Tasmannia lanceolata. The sequence continues at coordinate 9,991,162 of NW_027518690.1, read as the reverse complement.
CAGGTTTTAGAAATCTCTCCCACATCTTGAGATTTCTAAAACCTGGAAACATGGGATGATGTGCTACTCTCTTGCTGGCGGAAAGAAGGGCGAGAAGTCAGAAAACGACGGCCAGTCTGCTCGTCTCTTTTCTACAATTTTGAAGAAATCACGGATTCTAAAATCCGCGTATCCAAACGGCTCATGCTAAAATTAGAGGACAGGTTTGGGATCGGGTCAGGTTGCCAAGGACTCAACCCTAACCCTAGCCACAATTAAATCGGGTTGGCTTTTCCCAAGAATCCAACGGAGGAAATGCAAATCCAAGTTGCACCTTTCCCATTTAACATGGGTGTTTTGTAAACTAAGCAACAGTACACTATTTTCACATAATAAAAAGGGGTAGGTTACCCAATGCAAGTGGAAAAGTATGTTGGGTCCTCTTGGTGAATGATCGAAGCCATTCATTTGTGGGGCTCGGATGGGAAGCCACATTAAAACAATATTTAATCCAATCAAATGTCGACGATTTGTAAAGTAAAAAAAACAACAATGCGAATTCTGAGATCCATGATTGGTCCACCAATTGGACGATCCAGATTGACCAAAAAGAAGAGATCCATGTTAGACCCACCAATTGGACTATCCAGATTGACTAAATTGTTGAATTGTGCAAATCCCTTATCTAACCTCATTTTTCTATTAAAATATAGATATTTCCTTAAAAAGTGAGAGAGGCGTTGGGATTTAGTAAATCAAAATTAGTGTGTCACTAAAGTGAAGTATTATTTTAGTATTTTAGGTTATTTATGATGTATTCAGAGCAAGGTTTTAAATTTCGACCGAAACCCGAAATTTCGGATTTCGGTCAACACCGAAATCGAAACGAATGAAACCCGAAATCTTCGAAACGAATGAAACCCGAAATCTTCGAAACGTACCAAATTTTGACCGAAATTCACCAAATTTCGGCCGAAATTTCAGGAAAACTACTAATTTTTTAATCATTTACCAAATTTCAGCCGAAATTACCGAAATTTCGGCCCAAAAATGAAATTTCGAGGCCCAATACAAAATTTCGGCTGAAATTTCGGTTTCGGTGAGGACCAAAATTGACCCCGAAACCGAAATTTAAAACCTTGATTCAAAGTGGAAAAGGCTTTATATGTTGAGGATTACTAGACTCCCCCTTGCAAAAATGGGATGAAAGGATCCAATGGGGGTGTCCTTTCATCCTTATATGTTACCTAAGTTTATCCAAAAGTCTTTATGAGGAGTTCTATGTAATTGGATGGAAGGATTCCTCTTTGGCTGATATGTACACTCGAACCTAGAGCTAGCTGGTTCTCCCAAGAAGTGAAGAAGAAGAGAAGAGCACAAGAAGTACACATGGTTTTCAATTTCAGATTTCGGTTGAAGCCGAAACCGAAACTTAATTTTGGTCTAATTTTTGGGAATTTTTTTTTTTAAAACATAGTATTATTCCAAAATTTGGGATATAATAAAATATTACATTTTTTTCCTAACCGAAATTTAAAATCATGCTTGTAAGTCAACCAAGTGAAAAATAATATTGTGGATACGCTTAACGTCACACTTTACAAACAAATGAAAAAAAAGACAAATATAAAAAAAAAAAATATGAAGAAAAGAGGGCGAGCCTTGGCGCAACAGTAAGGTTGCACCATTGTGACCTGGTGGTCACGGGTTCGAGTCACGGAAACAGTCTCTCTGCAAAGCAGGGGTAAGAATGCGTACATCTAGCCCTCCCTAGACCCCGCAATGGTGGGTGCCTGTGCACTAGGCCGCCCCTTTTTTTGTTGTGAAAAAATATCAACAACAAGAAGAAGAAATATTGTAATCAGCCCGACATCTCATGTCGGCAAACCGGGCATGAATTCTTCTGTTCCAGCCACTCGACAATACATCTTCCATGGAAAACATGCGAGCAAGGCAAGTGAGCAACCTCCATCCCAATTGTAAACTCTTCCTGACAAACCACACAAGCCCTACAAGACTCATCCACTTCAAATGTTTCCATCTTTAATGACTCAATCCATGAAATCTTCAAAATCTCTACGTCCACAAAGATCCCTAGCATACTTGGCCTCGTGGACATAGCCTTACTTGTCGCTTCGTGTGTGTAACGAGCAATCATTCGTCTCAAGTCTTCATTGATCTCTTTACTAATCTCCAAAGTAGAAAGCAACTCTGAAATAAACTCTTCTGATCCCTCAAGCGAAAGCGCCGAGTCAAAATTAGTGACAGAAGACGTATCTTCACGACTCGGTCGACCATTACAGATGATGGTGTTAACCACTTTTTTCGTGCCAATCATCACCTTCTGTTTCTTTTTAAGATGAATTACAACCTTGAGTATTGGCTCCTCTCTTGTATTGCTAAATATATGGGAAAGATCATGGCAGTGGTAATGTATGGAAGGGATTGTTTCAAGGAAAATCAAGGCCATATGGCTATTGATATTTCTTTGTAGAAGTTTGTTTTGAAAGAAGAAAAGAGAAGCAAGAGAAAAAGGCAAAGCTCTATGTGGGTTGGGGACTTTTGTAATATTGGTTACAGTAACCAAGTAGGATACGATTTGAAGACCGGTCTTGGGGAAATTTGAGACGGTGTTGAAACTTGAAAGAATACCTGTTTTCACTAGGATACTAATTATCTTGAGTTGACTCGGAAATTTCGGAGATTAGCCTTCAAGAAAGGAAACAAAAGTGCACTCTATGGGCTCTTTATGCCATGGTGTCCAATCTTTTTCACTGGACGATTTTAACCCTTTGATTTTAAAGTTTTTTCACAATATATATGGGTTATGATTTACCTAATGCAAGGGGAAAACTATGTTGGGTCCAATTGGTTGAATGATCCAAGCCATTAATTTGTTGGGCCCACATGGGCAGGCCAGATTCCAAAATTATTTTAGGGAAATGATATCAGCACAACCATGTTTTGTTATATGCATGGAACTTGCTTTTTTTCCCTTTTTAAAGTAAAAGAACAACAAATCGAATTCTCCGCAGATCAAAGGGTTAGGATTATCCATTGCAATAGAGTTTTGGTATATGAGCCCTCCATTGTCCGGATTAACAGATGAACGGATTGGATCAACAAGATTTAAACCTTACGTGTACTTCCACGATAGACCCACCAATTGGATGATCCAGTTTAACCAAAGATAAGAGATCCATGATATTCCCACCAATTGGACAATCCCGATTGAATAAATTAGGGCCCGTTTGGATGCCGAGAAGATTTTGATTTGGATTTCTCACATTTGAAGCCCTTTTTGCATTGTAATTTAGATCGGATCAAATTCTTGGACTTCTAATTCAGCAGCTGATAGTGAAAAAAATCAGATTTCTAAATTTGCTGTGGAAATAAGAAATTGAAAATCCACAGATCTGGCAGTTTCCTTCACCCTCTTTGCTCCTCAACCTCTCCCTTCTACTAGGAAGTACCCCCCTTTCCTCTCTGTCTCCCTCTACATGAGCTGCCGGATCTATTCATTTTGTATTCAAAACTCAATTCCAAATACAAATACAAAATGGGAGGTATCCAAACGAGCCCTTATTGAATTTTGCAAATCCCTTATCTAACCCCATTGTAGAATAAAATCGTATAATCTTTTTTCAATCTCTTCACTAGAATTTCTTCACTTTCTAAAAGTGGAGATTTTATATGGCGTGTTGGGGTATAGTTCCTTTTTTTTTTTAAAGTACTGTATGGCCCACTTCATAGGAATATCCAAACCGTTCATTTGTCGGAACTCAAAGTAAATAGGTTGTGCACTTGTGCCCTAAAAATCATTCAATTGGATGATCCTGACCCTCCGATCTATAAAGGGATTGCACATTATGGAAAGGCTTAAAAGAATCACCACCAGGACCAGGTAACCTGATATGTTATTTTAGTAGTTAGTAGAGCTATAATAGGATTTGAAGAAGTCAAAAAAAAGTATGGAGGTAGGACTTTTGAAGTATGCTTATGTCAATTTTCTCACACATATATGATCAGAGTTCATTGACAGTGTCAAATAATAATCAAATCAGCCATAATAATACAGTTATACAACAAATCAGAACAATGATTCACAGCCATCCCGAAGCTCTATCGCATGATGACCCGTACTGAAAATGGTAGCAAAGCTCTTCTGTAGATCGAGAAAAGCTTGAAAACTGATCCAGTGAATATTTGTTACAATCTCAACAACAAGGCTCCCGTGTCGTCATATGAACCCACTTAGAATGTAACTTATCTACTCCTTAATCTCCAATTCAGGGTGCAATTCAGTAAGTAAATCCACCCACGAAGGTCGTCTTTGGAGCAATTAGGATTGGACATCTGACAGGGAAATGTACTTGCAGATGTAAGAATTCAAAGACTTAGGAAGCTAGAATGGGGTTTAAGGCCTTCATTGATGGGAGCAGAAGGAAGTTTCTTGAGCTGTAAAAAATGTCAGGAATCTGAATGGGAATTATCAAATTGGTATAAGCCTTAGGCTTTCAGCCATTCCCTGAAGTAGGACTGCATCTTATCACGGTTCACAGCATTCCCTATGTTGACAGTGGGAATGATCTTGTCGGGTCTAAGGAACTGCTAAAGGGCAATGTGTTAGTTACAAGAAGCCGAAGAAACAATAGTAGCTGAAGGGTAGAGTGGCAACCAAAACTGGAAAACAATAAGCTTTTTCAAAAGCCAAAGCACATAGTAATTGTGAGATTTCATAAGAAGAGTGGTGTAAGTAAATGATATTGCAACCATAGTTCAGAAAGAATGTGTTATATTATATGTAACGAAACAGCAACCCGTCGATATGCTGCACAAATTTATTGGCACTATGTAATGCTAACAGGTTATATTCTTGTTCTTGTCATTTAATTCAACGTAGTTCAAGAAAAAGAAGATAGAAAATGGAACTAACTCAAAAGAATTTCAATAAGGAAATGCCATCATGTTACATCATCGTTCTTGTTATTTAATTCAATGAAATTCAAGAAAGAAAGAAAGAAAATGGAACTAACTCGAAAAGATTTGGCGATGGGAAGGTAAACTTGGAAAGAAGATGGGAGGATGATAAATCAGTCGACAGTTAAAGGAAAGCTGACCACTTCAATCAAAGAGGAAATAAATTGCAGGTCTAAGAAGAAAAACAGGATGAGTGCAAAGCCTAAAAGATAACAAAGAAGAATACAATTTTGTGATTGAGTTACTAGCTCAATGGTCAAGGCTTTGTTCTTCAGCCTAGAGGTCGGGGGTTCAATCCCAGCTTACCAACCAAAAAAAAAAGGAATTCTACAGTAAGAGTGCAAAAGATAACAATGAAGAATACAATTTCTGGTGAAGGGCGATCCTTACTGGGCCCAACTTGTGCCACATGTACATGATCGGATTGTTTGATCCAATCGGAAACCATAAACCCGCCAAAGGCCACTGAGAACACCTTGATCGGATAATCTCAGATCATGATCCATTAAGCGTCGCTTAGGGTTCAGCCAAGAAGAGCTAAATCTTTGATTTTTGCAGTGTTCTATCTTACACATGGGATGCCTGTTCAGCATGGGACCAAGACCATGTAGGTCCCCTCACTGTTCTGTACAAGATTTACACTCTCCATTGCACACATACGTCCCCGCATGGGGTGCCCTGGCATTGATCCTTACCTTTGATCCAAACATTGTCTGTCTGCAGATAAGTTTTGAGGGAGGAGAAAAGCAGGTAGGGTCTGAGAAAGGGGGAGTTTCTTTCAATTTTAAAGTGACATCCTATTAATTAATAATGAAAAATTCTATAAAGAGTGACTGTTAGGCTCCTACCTAGCATACACTTTTTGGGTCCAGCTTGTGCCACATTTACATGATTGGGTCCTTTGATTCGAATTGAAACCACAAGTCAAGCCAAATGCACTCGAGAACACCAGGACCCGATGATCATAGGCCCTGGACCCGTCAAGCTAGTTTAGTGTTCCACCAAGAAAAGCTAAACCATAGATTGTTCTAATTATTTGTCTTATCCATAGAATGTCTGTTGGGCATGAGACCAAGACTAGTTAGGTTGCCTCATGATGTTCTACAAGATCAACGGTCTCAATTGAACATAGATGTCCTAGAATTGATCATTAGTACTGATCCCAGCATTGACTTGCCTGCCTAGTCATTGATATTGATAACCATTGCTTTGGCAGCATTGGTTTGTAACAGCCAGCTCAAATTCTGATACTAATGAAGCCAAAAATGTTGTGTAATGACCAGTATTTTGAACTGTGTTTAACTATATGTTTTAGTTTAAGGCAGGAGCTAAATTGAACGTGTGATAAGGTAACAGAACAGGATTAGCAAAAGACCTGGACAAATTCTTCGAGTTCCAAGAAACTAGAGTGCTCGCTGTAAGGTACACCTGCAGAAAATGCAGCAGGCATGTCATGGTTTGTCTTCTTAGTAAGAAATTTCATTTCAGAGATGTAACGAGCAGAACATATATAGAAAACTGCTATCAAACAGTCAGAATTCATCACTCTCAAATAGATATGCATCAGAAATGTGTCTTGAACTAAATGTTCTTTAGCTGCAAAATGCACGAGGCATGCATGGTAGGCATACAAAACCCAAACAAAAGGCAAGCTAACATGATGGAAAACATACTAAACTCCCTGCCGTAAAGTCATGACGCTATAAGATTTTTTAAAGTTTCATTAAAATGCCTGCATAAATTGGAAAAATAAAATCATTTAAAGTTGTTCTCGAGTTCGCAGAGAAGGAAACTTATGTATGATAACAGTAACGGAGTAGTTGTTATAAGATTCTAACTGATTTTATGGTCAACACTTCATGCAAACCTTTTACATTTGTGAACAGATAAGAGTCAGAGAACAAGCTAACAGTAAAACGGTAAAAGAACGGGACATTGTATTAACCTCTTAAAAACTAGGCACACCACCATGTCAGTTTTGTTGCTTGTATAAAGTACAAAAAAATCTAAAGCAAATTAAATAAGACAAATGACATTGTGGTACCTAATGTAAAGATTTTCAATACTACATACAGGTGAAGAACAAGCAAATTGCAAGATTGAGGATAGCTTACCATAGATTGTGACATTTCCTTTAGAAATGGGTCTAATTAGATCCAGTTGGTTTCCGACATTCTCAGAGTAAGTCCAGCCTAGAGAAAACGAAAAAAAAGAAAAAAATACTTAAAATGAAAAAGAGCGACATAGTTAGCTATACCCTGCCAATTTGTCATCCACTTTCATGAAAGTGAGAAAATGCACATAACAAAATTCACTAGGCGAAGCAGATATGGTTTACCGGTTGGCCGAAATGCCAAAACAGCTGTAAATTGGTGGCCGCATGTCTTCATGTACTGCTTTAGACTCTACAAAACAAAACAAAACAAAACTGGTGTTAATTGGTAAGAAAATGTCAATAGATCTTCCAAATTCAACAGAAGGATGGTTGGAATTGAAACCTCAGGACGCAAGGAAGATATTGGTAGAACATGCAGTGGTGTGCTGTGGGCATGTGAACTGAGCTTCCCAGCCAGTTGAGGCCAACCAAAGGACTGCAGAATCCGCCTCCTTGAAGCATTAGCATATATCTGGACCTACACTAGTTGCACCATTGATGCTAAGTTCCTACACCTTAGACCTCGGTTCACATGAGTTTGAAATTTCTAGAAACAAAATTAGAAGTGCTACTAGTAGTACAAAATAGATGCAACAATCTCAAAACCCATTACATGCACGCATTCCATGAGACTAGCTTACACCTGAAATTGCATTCAGGCAGAGAAGTGAGAAAGTGCTCAGTGTCTATTTAATTAAGTGTTCAAAAACTTGATTACTACTCAATCAAGATTTCCGTAAAAGGGGTAAGATTGTTTTCTTGTAAACCTAAAAACTTGTTTGGGTGCTCCAAAAACTCGAGCAATACCATTTAGCGATTTGCAGCATTTTTTAAAGACTCAATTACGTATTCAAAAAATTATCAACTCGAGCAGAATATGATCACGTTAACTGATTGATTTGTTTTCTTAGAATTTGAGAAAATAATCATTTGAATACTCCCAGGAGTAAAAGGACTTGTTGACTACTAAAGTAGTGCTTAAAAACTGGAATGAGAACTCAAACAAGTTTAGATGAAAACTCAGGTGAAGTTAAACTGTGCAACTCAGTTTCTTTGAAACCAAAAACTTGTTCAATAATCTAAAAAACTTGAATAGTTTAAATCCAAAACTCTCAAGTACTCGAAAATAATTTCAAAATAAGATTCCAGTATTATTAACTTTTTGGACTCAGGAAATCCGATACAGTAGTTTCAAATTGACTCATACCTGGTCCCTCTTCAAGTTTCAAACTTGTAAACCTGGATAGATATGTCAAACACCAAGAAAAAAATCATCATCTGTGCTTGTCTATCTATCCTTATTTTGATACTCTCTCCAGTATGCAAATCCTATAATGCATATCATGAAGATCCAGGACCGTTTTGGCGAAAATACAAATGAAACTTTCACTACAAGGAAATTTTCTCATTTGATAGAAGCTCAAAAGAGACAAAATAAATGAAATATGCATACCCCTAATGCCTCAGAAATGGCAAGATAAACATGTTCTTTTCCGATACTGTATGCACCAACGACAATGAGGGTTTTTGGCTGCTTAGCTAGACTGTTTCTGGCAATTCTCACAACAAAACCCACAACATCTTCTTTGGATGGGAACCTGAGTAATCAAATCAGGCCCACTAAACAGTTTGCAAATTTGAAATACTAGTAACAATAAATGAATGAAAAACTAACAAAACCTAAACAGAGTAGTTCTTGTCACGGGATAAAATCGAGTTTAGGGGTCTAACAGTTCTCTACCTGTATTTTGGGTTGCAATATGTTGTATCCAGGTAAAGCACATTGATGTGGTGATTTACAAGAAGAGGGTAGGACTTCATCAGTTTAGATGCTCTGAAATCTCCTGTGTGCAAATAACATTGTCCATCACCCAGACAAAAATGAATCAGAGCTGCGCCGGGACAGTGATTTGCTTCCAGAAATGTCACTTTGACTCCTTCAATAACATGCTCGGTGTCTAATTCCAAAGGGAAGATGAATCTGCAATCAGGCAAACCGTATGGGTAATCCTCTGTGGATAGGATGGCAGCTGAATAAGCAAGTCCAGATAATAAAAGTAAAAAAATATATATATATAAATAAATGATAAGTAAACAGGCTTTTCACATAGGGAAAAGACGTGAGATAAAGAGTCCTTACTTACAGTGGGTTAATTGAGAGACACATTTTTACCAAGCGAGCGGTGAGCGGGGTGCAATAGATGGGGCCATGAGACCATCCCTTGCTCAAGCCACCATAATGATCATAGTGGAAGTGGCTGAGGAAATATGCTTTGCACCCCTCAATGAGACCATAACGGAAAGCATCTACAGTGAAGGGTGTCCCTGCAGGCATACCAGACACGCTTCATACAAAATTGATCAAAGGCATAAAGATCTGAAACTCCAACAGAGAAATCAAACCAACAGATTAAACTTATAAATGGATAAACAACCAAAATGTTTAGAGTTTAGACAGTAGAATAAGCAATCAAGTATTAGTAAGACATTTGTTGTGCATATTGGTTTGGGAATATCCAATGTAGGCCTTTGGATGCTCTAGTGAGAAGAAGTGACTCATGCCAAGTTGATGCAGCAAAAAGAGATAGGGGCAGACTGAACAACAACTTGGGTAGAACAGTGAGGATTGACTTGAAGGCTAGGAACATAACAGAGAACATGACCCTGGATAGGATAGAATGGAAGAAAATGATCCATGTAGACGAACCCTACTAGTGTCAGGATTAGACTTAGTCAATTTGAGCCGGGTAGATCCTTTCACCTTCTTCATGAAAATTTTCTAAAGGATTCATTAGCCGACCCCAACTAATTTGGGACAAAGGCTTAGTTGAGTTGAGTTGAGTTGAGTTGAGTATTGAAAATGGCTGACAAAATCCAGGTGCCACAAGGAGGCTTGCCTAGCAATTGGCAATACAACATTGGACTGAACTCATACCTTGCTTTTCAATCTATTTATCCGCAGTGGACCTAACTGGGAAAGCATTAATTTAGGAATAATATTTATGGTTCAGTTCCTCTATTGTAAAGTTGCATGAGTATTCTCTAATAAGGTTCTCCAGCTTTGGAATGTTACAGTTCCAGCAAAAATTGGAGAAAGTGCATAAACAAGGTCCCAAAGTAGGCCATGCACCTTGCTTAGAAGATTCTTGCAACCAAGTTCCAAACCAATGCACTCTGCACTGATCATCTAGCAACGGGCTTGTTGCTCGGTATATCATATACAACCACACCATCCCCATTGTTTTTCCTTGCAGACAGTATGTTCTTCATGACGATGCACCAGACCATATATACTGCATTTCACCAATGCACCCTTCTCAACCACCTACTCAAGAGCTACCCACCTATTAAAGATTCCATTCCAGAGCACCGTTCAAGAAGTTCAATCTGTTCTCTCATTTGAGCTTGTTCACGAAGTAGGTATTGCAGTACCAGTTGGAGAGAAAATCCGTAGTTATTAAGCCTTGAAGAAATGAAACACTACTCCTCAAAACCACTTATTTTCTACCAATTTAATATGTTTCACATCAATTTTCATCATTTATAAAGCAAATTGAGCACTATATGAAGAGAAATTACACAGCATCAGAATTCAAAAATTACGAAATTTGATTACTGCAAACGTGGGATCAATCGTTATGGAGAAAAACAAATTCTTTGAAAAGTTTCCTCCTTTTTCCAGATCCCATACATTCACAACTTAGAATTCATTACACAATAAATTGTATCATTCATTTACTATTCAAACATAAATTCCAAAACCAGATGCTCAAAAGATGCGCAATTCTTCCCTCATCTTTAAATTATGAACTAAAATTCTTCAAAAATTCCCTCTTCTCCATATCGAATCAGCATCTCAGAATCAAATTCCCAAATATTCTCATATATTCTTCAAGACAGAAAAAAGGAAGAAAAATCGCAAATTCAAATCAGAAAAAAAAAAAAAAAAAAAAACTCACCAGGAATTTTCTTATAGAAAGGGCAAACACGCCTAGCAACCTTCTGTTTTGACCGATCAACGCGCAAATCATCGCTAATTGAGAACTTTCTCTTCGAAGGGAAAGAAGAAACCCTAGATATTGATGTTTCAGGCTTTTTAAAACCCCAGATCTGGAATAGATCCCTTTGTACCAGCTTTCTATTCGGAGATTTCTCTTTTAAGCACGACCAATCTGTTCCAGAACTGAAGAAATCGGACGAGAAGCTCGATCCGATCGAGAGATCTCTTCCGTCACATTCTCCGTTATTCTCATCTTCTGAAAGAGAGGAGAACGGAAGTCCGTTCTCGTCGAGATTCTCGGAAATGGAGAGATCATCGTCTGTTAAAATTTCCATAGGATTAGAAGCTGTGTAAAATGACGTCTTTTTGTACCCTCTGAAACTTGAAATTGGCCCGCGGGAAAAAATATGATGAATCGGGGGAAAGCCTATAGGGCTGGCAATTTCACCCGAAAAAGCGGGGATCCGCCTCGCCCCGCCCCGTTTGGGGAGGGGATTCCCCTATTTGAAAGGGGAAGGGGGAAGGGGAATATAAAAATTCCCCGGTGCGGGGAGGGGAAGGGGAAGGGGATGGAGTTGTCCCCGCCCCGCCCCGCCCCGCTAATCATGCCATTTTTTGTAAATTTTTAAGTGTTTTTTTTAAGGAAAACTACTAGAAACTCTGTGGATCGGCTACAAGATTCCCCCAAACATAAACTTAGCTTGTCTTTTCCTTTTAATTAGCTTCTGAGAGCATTTTGGGAACTATAATAACCTTTTCACAGATGTTGAAATAATAAAGACAAGCTGAGAGCCTGAGACGCTGAGTGTATGCAATTATCAAAAAATCGTAGTGCCAACAGAATTTTAGGGTTGGATTGCAGGTTTTAATTTTCAACAAGAAAAATTTAGCTACTAGAAATTTGTTTCATGTCAGCACTAGACTGAATTGCAGTTAAAGAAATAAGTCATTTGTTGATTTTGTTCTCTTCTCCATTCTCATTTCTCATGCTCATCTGGGGGTTAACATGCTATACAGAATGAACTAATGAACATTATTTTGCGTGTGTGAGCGCCCACTTATGGACTTTTAAAGTTCATTGTGACTACTGAGATAGTTACTTTTTGCACATTGGCTGCCTGTTAATGAAGGTAATCCTGGTGCTCATTTCCTATTTATCATTCCATAATTTATGCTGAAAATTGCTGAAAGATGAGGTCTTGTTGTTATTTATGTTTGTTGTCTCATCCATGCATTTCTTATTTTGTCTATCTGTTTGTTGATCACATGAATAGAATCATAGCATTCATCACAATATTGTCTGTAATGGACGTAGAAGAAAGAAGCTCTGTTTGCTGGTTTGGTTGGGTTCCAAAGAGGGGGCGGGGTGGGGATTTTGTCCCCGAAGGATGCGGGAAGGGGAAGGGGATTAGATATTCCCCGCGGGGAGGGGAGGGGGATTCCCCACCATCCCCGCAGAGGGGAAGGGGAAGGGGAGGGGGAAAATTCCCCGCAGAGGGGAAGGGGAAGGGGACCCCAACATCCGGCCCCGACCCGCCCCGTTGCCACCCTTAAAAGCCTATGTTATGTGATGGATGAGTGAATTTAAGATTATGGCAACCGATTGTGAGTGGTAAAACGATTATTGGACTGGTTTGGCACTCACAATCGGTTGTATTAATCTTAAACAAACAAGCCTAGTCGGAATAGGTGGTATCTTGATTCTGCCCTGGTTAGAATGAAATTTTTATTAAAAAAAATTTAATTAAATATTTATTTTAGTTCTTTCCATTCAGTTTCCAAGGTTAAGAATATGAACAAGATTATGATGCCGATTCCGATTCCGACTCCTGATTTCGGATTTGATGGGCAAAGGACCTAGGATCATCCAATCACTTCTGGTCCTTACCATACTGAGCCAATCCGAGCGTGTTTGGTTGCCAGGGAAGCTTAGGGATTTCGTTTGGCTGTCAAGTAATTTTGCTTAAATTTCTTAGGGAATGATGCCTTTTCTTTCTTTCTCTCTTTCCCTTCTCATCTCTCTATATTGGTAATGACACCCCCTACCACAATTCTGCAAGGTTGACAACCAAACACTACATTCCACTATTTTTCTTTTTTTATGATCACTACATACCACTATTCTCCAGGATTCCAGTTAAGCCCAATGCTTGTCTCCTCCATGTTGACTACCTTTGCCATTGCTCTCCGAGGTAAATTCCCCACAACCAAACATAGCTGGTAATTGGGAGGATTGGCATCATCCCCTCCCCTCCTTTTTCCTTTCTTTTTGAAAAATATGACCATGTTAAGTAACATCACTAAACTCAGATTGGAAAATGAAACCAGAAAGATTAGTTATGGCATGGTAATAATCATCAACCCAGAATTAAGTTATCCCATTTCTAAAATCAACAAGAATCATGGACAGTAACAAAGAGATGGCTCGTAAATCTTCAAGTCTCAACAAGAATAGCATTTCAACGAGTTTTGCTCTTCTTCTGAACTTCAAAAGCGGCGCTTATTTTCTTCCAACACCTGATAGCAATGAGAGTTGGTAAAACAACCCAAGAACTGTTTGCTCCAATATAGTAAGCCCAATAATAAAATGGGCTGGTCGAAAAGTTGTCGCCTTGCAAGTATGCAGTGATGAAATACACTAGGCAGCCGTAGAGTTGGCCCAGACACACGGAGAACTGGAGAATGTACCTGTACGGCCTTCTTGAGGCTATAGCATACCTGCAAACCGACCATGTGTATAGTGATCAGCTTGAGGGGAGTTACAAAAGATTGATCAACTCATAGAAAGAAACATTTCAGTCTTGCAGACATGAAAAATCAATACTTGCAATTTACCCACAGGAATTTCTAGTAAGCAATTAATCAATGTATATTGTTTTATAGCACATATTGGCACAGATCCGAAGAAAAACTTTATGTTTTCTCATGGATTTTGGTACTAAGATGTACTATTTACACAGTTGTAATGCATTTCAGTTTATCTAGGTATGTTTTTTTGTGTGTATAGTGTTAGGAAATTTATAAAAACGACGGGCCGTAAGGATCCTCTTAACGCAGTTTTTGGGCCCGCTTGTTCCAGATGTACGTGATCAAATCCATTGAAAGGACTGGTGACCATAAGTCCAGCCACAAGCTGTGAAGAACACCTTGGTGATATGTTTCTAGGCCCTTGATTCATTAAGCCTCATTTAGGGTTCATCCCAGAAAAGCCAAGCATTCAAATTTTGTAGAGCTTTATATTACGCATTGGAAATTCGTTTGGGATGGGACCTTGTGGGCTGCCTCATGACGTTCTGCACATACATGTCCCAATGGCATGCAACCCTAAAATCGATCATCGGTATTGATTCCGACAGAACTGTATTCCTAGTTTTTCTGATAATGTTTTTATGAACTGATATATAGTTATATTTATGTTAGAATGGGGAAATAATATGCTGAGTATTTAACCCTGAAAAGGATGCACACTGATTGGGTGCTTAAAGCAGGATAGCGGGATCCATACACCAAAAAAAGTCCATTGACATCACATTATCTGGTTTCGACTGTAAATGTGCCTATAATAGTGTTGTTGCATATCCTTTTCAAACAAACAAAAAAAAACAAAAAGTGTTGTTCCATAGACATGGATGAGTGTTATTTGTTTTATTTAATGGTCGATAAGTGTTTTTCTGTTGTGCCCAATAAGTTTGACAGATCAATTATTCTTGTGACCATTTCACAGGGCAAAACATACATGGAAGTAATAAAACCCATAAGAAGCATATAATCTAACCTCCTAGTTTACCTAAACAACCACTCAGTGGAATTAACATGTCCTTCACCAAATCAATCCCCAACACCAAAGATGCAGTCAGACAGTGTCACATGCTCATTTGCCCCTACAATATCCATTGTACCAAGCTAGCTACAGAATAGCAATAAATAGCTGGGGAGCCTCAACAAACAAACCAGAGAATATCCAGTATCAGGAATCCATCCCTTGGAATGCAAACATTTAATGCCCTCATCTGCTTCCAGTATTCGGAAGTGGAAAGCGAGGGATCTAGAAAAGAGAAACTGCGAGAAGTGGGATTTAAATTGCAAGGATATTTCTAGCACATAAAAGGACACATTTTCCATTTCCTTATATTGTTTGGGTGCCATTTACTGTTCACATGGCAGTTTTTGTCGGCTGTAAATTTTGAAAATGCAAGCCAGTTTGCACTGTATGACTTTCCTCTCAAATCAAGAGAAAAAGGAAAGTAAAGAAATGGGAATCTATGTTCCATTCCATCTACTTCTATATTTCATCATCCAAACGGACCATAAAGAAAGTAAAAGAAGAAATTTATGGAAAGTGTCATTGAAATTTAACATGAAACGTGTAATAAGCCTCATTGCAAGCAAACAAGAAGTGAATAGAAAGAGTAGAGTTATAGTCAGGAAGGATTAATACA
Source organism: Tasmannia lanceolata (assembly GCF_043159265.1). Lineage (NCBI taxonomy): Eukaryota > Viridiplantae > Streptophyta > Magnoliopsida > Canellales > Winteraceae > Tasmannia > Tasmannia lanceolata. Next base: position 9,975,609 of record NW_027518690.1, on the reverse strand, counting down.
AGTAAGCGTTACAAGTATTAAAGAGGACGTTGGCTGGCATCGTTGGTTTGCTCCCCATAGATGCGAGTTCGAATCCCCCACGGCTTACCCGATGCACGTGGTTCACGGGTTATTGCATGAATCCGTAGGGATTAGTCCTGCCCTAAATGGGGTGAGGATACCCTATGTCATAAAAAAAAGTATTAAAGAGGACTCCACGGTTGACTAGAATTACAAGTTTCAGGAGTTTATAGTTTCACATGTTTTATTCATGTAGATTTATTGTTAAACGGTTTTGAAAAAAGATCCACATGAGTTTTATTTGAAACTTAAGACGGGTTTTTAAGTTTTAAATATCCTTCGGCATTATCTTTCAAAAAAAATATCCTTCGGCATTATCAAAAGGAGAAAACTCACTTTTAGGAAAGAATAATCGCCTGAATAGGAAGTGTACCCTTCATTAAGAGGAACATGTAGGAAGCATGAGGGAAGGTTACTTCCCATAAATTAGGGAAGCGAGATGAACTTAGCTTCCAATGGGAGCTTCTCATCCAATTAGGAAGCTTATGGTACAACGTTGGTGAATGGGTGGAAAGATGCAGGCTAAGATGGTTCCAACCCAGTCAAGTTCACAAGTATGTGCAACCACACCTTAAAAAAAATTGGCTCTTATATGAAGAATTATTGGTTACTTATAATTCCTATGGATGGAACCAATGCTTTTCTACATGGATAATCGTGCATCAGGTATGTATGGAGCAACCAATGGATGCATGATACGAAAAACTCAACTCATGTTTGCTTGCTAGGATGGCTACCTGTCTTGGTATAGACCAGTGTTTCAAAATGTGGATGGTGGCCAAAATGCAGCCAGAGGAAATCCTAATTGGTTTGGCAAGGCATGGCGCAGTGTGATTGAGTATGGAATTGATGCAACCGAGTACTCATTTGACATGGTCATAACTAAGGAGAGTAAAAGGAATTTTGATTGACTTTGGAAGGCAAAACATGGACACGGACAAGAACTCAGCCATGGGAAAAGGGAGTCAACTCGGGTGAGTCGACGATGACTCGAGGGAGTTTTGGAACTCTACTATCCCTTTGTGTGAATTCATGTGCCTAATTATGGACTTGGTGACTTTATGAGAAGGTTACTTCCCTTCGTAGGAACAGTTGTACCTCCTTATAGATTGTTGTGTTTTCTTGAAGATCGATGCCTTTGTATGGACTGTAGTGTCTTTGTATAGAGTCTGCTGCCTTTGTCTCGAATGTGGGAGTGAACTACATTGCCCTTGTCTAGGCTGTTGTATCCTTCATTCCTTCTTATAGCAGCACTACCTTGGTGGGGAGGTTGGTATACCAGTTTGTGGCTTGTTGTGCATCTGTATGGATTCAGGATTGTTGTGCATTCATATGGTTGTTGTGGCTTGTGAGGACTTCTATATTTCCGTGTGCACAGTGCTGCTATAATCTGTGACTATGTTGCCTTTGCATGGAGTAGCTAGTGTGATGCCCTAATCTGTGATGGTGTCTGACCTATTTGTGTTGATTGGACTGTTGTGTTGTCCCCTGTGGATTGTGGAGCTTCTTTTTGTGAGCTAATATATGGGCTTAGGGTCGGATGTAGTGTAGCCTTGGTGTAGGCTGGTGTAGAGCCTTTGTGTAGCAGTTGTGCAGTTTTTTAGTCGATTGGTGTGCAATCTTATTGTTGATTGTGGTACACTCTTGCTGTGTAGCTGCCAAGGTTTTGTATTTCGGTTTTGGTATATGTCTTGTTCGTGATGGAAATGAAAACAAGCCAATTTCGAATGAAAATTTTGGTAAAAATACTGTAAATTTACAGAAATGTACGAAAACATATGCAAATTAAGGACATTTAAGAAGAAAAAATCACAATAAAACTAATAGCTACTCCGTGTGTGATGTTAGAAGATCAGTTAGTGGACATATTTACAAAGGCACTTGCTTGAAATCAATTTGGTAGCATGTATACCAAGCTGGCAAGGATAATACCCATCCTCCAACTTGAGGGACGAGCATTAAGAATTATGTTAGTTGAATGTTGATTCACATCATATTTTTTGAGTAATGTCTTTATTTTAGTTACATTAGTAGGATGGGGCCATATATGTGTATAGAGACATCTTTTGTAATTACAATTATGTTATAAAGCAAGTTTTAAGAATGGATTTCAACCTCCACAGAATCTCTCACCTCTATTCTTCCGTCCTTATCTCTTCTCTCACTCCCTTCCTCCTTCCATGCAAATTGAAGTGGGTCAATTATTAAAAGTTTAAAAGTTTTCTTGAAACTTCCTCGAATATTGATGGGACCCAAGTTGCCTCTTGAACTATCATCAACTTCCTTTCATTTGGGAAATATTTCACTAATCGGCACTCCCCAGTTTAGTTTCCTTGACAAGGCTTATGTAGAAATTTGTCACTCATCAACCATCATGGAATGGAAATTTTGTTCTCAAAATTCATTTTATTCCTTGTGTCCCGTAATTCCCATGCACCACAAGCAGAGAGATGTTCTATAGAATCTTTTATTTATCCCCATACATATCCAATTATCAACCTCGAAGCATTTGAGAATACGGTTCTACACAGACTTTGCACTTTGCAATGGAGGAAGAGATATTTGGTAGATTCTTCTTTTTCAATACAAATGAAACACATGTTAACAAGTCCACAATTTTTTTTCCTTTTTCAGATGTGATAAGTGTTTATACCGTTGTTTAAAAATGCAGATGTGGGTCAAAACGCGGCTGAAGAAAATCCTAGTCAACTCGACACGAGGAGGTCGAGTACTCGGTTGATGCAGCTGAGTACTCGGTTGATGTGGTCATAACTCGGGAGAGTCAAAGGAGTTTTTATTGACTTTGTATGGCAAAACAAGGAATGCAACCAAGACAAAACGCAGAACACGGCCAAAGCAAAAGGGAGTCGACTCGGGGGAGTCCACGATGACGCGGGGGAGTTTTGGAACTATGGTTTATACAGTCTATCACCAACAAAAAACCCTCAACTCTAGCTAGAATCGGTGTTCCCAAACAACACTACATCCAGAACAATAACCTTAGTCCCTAAAAAGGTAAGAAAATTTTTAGGGAGAAGGATCCATCGACTTCCCAACTCCAAACTCTCATATCACGTTCATCCGTGGAGATGTAGATATAACCAAGCTATCTAAAGACTCTAAACAAGGATTGGACAGACGTACAACTTTGCAATTTCTCTGAGAACAATCCCAAACCACCCTTCCCTCGCCTAGTTAAGCAATCTTTTACACGCTCGCCTCTATGGACAGCTAGCCTAGATTGGTTTGAGTAATAGCATGGCAGAAAGGGCCTTTTGGTTTCCTCCACAGCTCTTGGCAAAGAAACACATAGGCGCTACCGAGTTACCTTAGTTAGTGCTTTACACTCATCCTTTTTTTTCTTTTTTTTTTGAGCAGTAACAGTAATTTTATTCTGTCAAAACCAGAAAATACAAAGATGAGGGACGAGTTGTCCCCTTCCATTAAAACTAATTCAAAGATAAAAAGGAGAATATACACTAAGAGGGAATCCATTGAAAAGTAGGTACTCTCTTTCTACTCCTTCCTTTGCCAATGTGTCAGCCATCTCACTTGTGGCTCTTGGTTTAAGCCTAAATGATGGAGCATGGTTTTAAATTTCGACCGAAATCCGAAATTTCGGGTTTCGGTAGAGAACGAAACCGAAATCGGCAATACCCGAAACGTTACTTGGGCCGAAATTTTGAAATTTCGTTTACCCCGAAATTTCGTCCTAAATTTAAGGGATTTCACCCAAAAATCATGTTTTTTTATCATTCTTTATTATTATCCCGAAATTTCAGCCGAAATTACCAAAATTTCGGTAATTTTGGCCATTGCATGTGAATTTTTACTATCAAGGAGGTTTGAACCAAGGACTTTGCTCTGATACCATGTCAAAAGCTTTTAGAGAAGGCGGTATTTAATCTTTTATACTTTAACGTGAGCATTTCATAAAACTTTGCCTTGCCTCAACAGACTCAGTCTACTTAAGTATTGTCTCAAGTCAATCACGATTGCAAGAAGATTATAATCAAGGTCCATGTGGTTCAAGAAAATTAAAAGACACGAATTTTTAAAACCAAAGAAATAAATCATTTCCTTTTTTAAAAAAGAAAATAAATCATACCCTAAATGGTAATATTTATCTAAAACAATTATCATGAGCCTCATCAATAAATTTTACCAGTAGATGAGGCATGCAGGTAATTTTTCTGTATGGTTAAACTATGGTAATCTTAAAATCAAACAAAGTTTTTTTAATGGATGAAATCAAACAACGTTAGCACCCAAGTTAGTGTGATATAATAGTTTCAAAAAGACTAGAAACAAATACAAAAGAACCAACAGGTCAAATGGTAAACAAATATCATTAAATGCTTTTCAAACTGAGGCTTACACAGCTAGAAGGCTAGCCAAACCCTCAAGCACTGCAGTGATCCCTTCCACAGTGACAACTGAAGGATCTCTAGCCACATATCTTGAGTCACCTTTGCTGTATTCTTTCCCTGCCAATTTATTCATTCCATGAATTATCCACTCAAAAACTCAACAATGAAAAAACTCAGCTCTTTGATTCCTAATTAAAAACTTTTTAAGTCAAAGAGAAAAGCTGAAAGAGAATAAAGATCTTACAAACTTCTGCGAGAAAAAAGCAAGATTTATCCTTGTAGAACTCTGGTGAGAAAACAAAATAACCCTCAACCACAGTGTGAGTCAGGCCAGTAAATGCCCACCAGCACATGAGAATTCTATCAATCTTGGATATCTTGGGAGAACACCCTAGCATAAGTGAAAATCAACAAGTCAGACAAATAACAATTGTAATGTAGAGTAATTTGCTATAAATTGGGCAGGATTTATTAGTATATAATTTCTTTTTGAACTGGTTCATAAGTATATAATTCCAAACAGAAAATCCAAAAACTAGGTCACATTCTCCTGAATATTTTGTTAGAAAAAAAAAATTACAAGCCCAACTTGTTGTGCACCCAGTTCAGACTTTTCAAATAATTTCATCATCAGAAGTACTTACATATAGCATGCATTAAACCCAAATGCAGTTTGAGTGCGATTTTAACCCTCTCAAATCGTTGTTTAAATGTAAAGATTGCAAAATAGAAAGGACCAACTGCAATGTGGGTGAACATCCAAACGCACCTTTAGATCATCAATTACACAAAGCAACAAAAACTATGAGACAGATATGTGCATGTTATTGTGTTGTATATAGGGCATTTAGAGTGTAGTTTTTATGTGATTACAGTTGCGTAGTTTAGGCTTGTGGGGATAAGTTATCGGTGATGTGTCTTGTAAGTGGGCAGGTGGGCTTGTGATGTGGCACTACCTTTTGCTCGTATTTAAGAAGTATATTCTGATTAAAATGCAAGGAATTTGCAAGCAAAACAGAAACTTAAGTTTTAGGAGAGTCGTGATTCCTTTCGAAATGAACAGTTAGGATTTCAAATTAGGCAATTAGGCATGCAACATAATGATTTTTGAAAAAGATTGAAAAAGATTCCGAAAAAGATTGAAAAAGATTCCTTTCCAATCTTTTTCTTTGTTTGTATTACGGCCAATTAGGCATGCAACATAATGATTTTTGCAAAAAGACTTGTTCGCAGGTCAGCTCCATTGCTTATTATACTCAATAGAGAAGCATCGAATTCTCCAATAGTGGTAATATCTGTTGGAGAAAACATGAACGGACCGCAGCAGAATAAATCATTCCCCTTCTATCTGTGAATCAAGTAATTAACCAAGAACAAGAAACCATAAATCAAACAATAGCAATCCACTAAGTACAATAAAAAAGGGAAATGATAAATGCGCCCCTTTTCATCACATGGGACACCCAGCAGCAGTGTACGTGGCAATCAAATCCGTTGAATCCTTATGATGTAAAGTACATCAGCCCCTCTGCAGTCATTGATACACTGCTGCTAGGTGTCCCAAGTGATGAAAAGGGGCGCATTTATCATTTCCTCAAAAAACATGGAAAACCCTACAACGTGAAGGGAGAAATCACGGGACAAACTCCGAGAGAAGTCCACTAAAAGGACAAGAGGGATAAAGTATCTTTCTTCTCAAGTTTTCCCAAAACTTGCGACTTACAGAAAAAATTGAAGAATAACAATGAAATCTTGGAGGAAATATAGGTTTACCTCACAAACCCCTTGCAAGAGAACTCTTCTGACCTTTAAAACCCAAGCATGAGAGATCTTCTTCCATAAGAACACCTTCAAAACCTTACGTTCTTCCCCAAGAACACTCTCATAACCTTACGTTTTGGCTTCTTCTTCCCTCTTCTTTCTTGTCCTTTTACAAAGACTTCAATATCCAATGGTATTAGGGTTTCCAACCCTTTTCGGTTTTTTAGTCCCAAATCAAAATCTAGAAGACCACAAAAGAACCCTCGTTTTCCTTTCTCTCCTCTCTTTCCTTTTTTTCACTCGTCCAACACACCTGGCACGATTCTTTCCCGTTCTCTTTTCCATTAGGACATTAGTGAAAGTGGGTGTGGGGCCCACATCATGGGATGGACCTCATACCAATCTCCCCCTCCAGCCCCATGAAAAAGGATCTCTAAATTGGATGCTCATGTGGCACCCATGCCCACGAAAGTCTTGCATAGCTCATGCTTCTTTAGCACTGTCTTCATCATCATATCTGACGAATTTCAATCTGTGTGAATCTTGGTGATCTCCATCAACTCATTCTCTAAGACATCTTGAATCTAATAGTACTGCACTTTAATGTATTTCGTCCGAAAGTGGTAGGTTGCATTCTTGCTGTCACATGTGACCACATATTCTTTCTATTCTAGACCAAACTTCATAAGAAAAATCTTTAGCCATAATATCTCTTTACAGACTTCTGCGGTAGCAATGTACTCTACCTCTGTAGACAAAAGTACATTACATTTTTACAACTTTGATTACCACGAGATAGCTCCACCTGCAAAAGTGAACACGTATCTAGATGTAGACTTTCTTTTGTCTATATCTCCTGTCATATTTAAATCTATACAGCCGTCCACCTTGGGTGATGTATTTCCAAAGCACAAGCATTGTTTCGAAGTGTCTCTTAGATATCTCAGGATACACTTTACAGCTTTCCGATGCTGGAGATGCTAGATGTCTGCTTACTAGACTAGTCGCATATGCTATATCGGGCATTGAACAAATTATAGCATACATTAAGCTCCCTATGGCTGACACATAGGGATCTTCACCATTTCTTTCTTCCCTTCAATGCTGGTTGGGGATACTTTGAACTCATCTTAAAGTGACCAGCTAATTGTGTACTCACGGGCTGGACATTCTTCATATTAAACCTTGTAGGTACTTTCTGAATGTACTTTTCCTATGTGATAGGCATAGCTTCTTGTTCCGCCTACCATACTAGACTTTGCTCAAGATTTATTTTACAGGCCCTAGGTCATTCATGTCAAAGAATCGATTCAACTATTTCTTTAACTTGTCAATCAGGTTAGCATCTTGATCAACAATGAGTATATCATCAACAAACAAAAAGAGAATAATGAAACTATCATCAAGAAACTTTCTGACATTATATATATATATATATATATATATATATATATATATATATGAGGAAAAGGATTGTACGCTCGACCGTACCTAAAGTTAGGTACGGTAGAGTGCCAAATCACATGGGTCCCACATTTTTGGTGAGCATCTAAACTATTCATTTGCAAGGCCCCATCATAGATAGGGTGCATACCAAAAATCAGCTCCATAGGATCATCCTAACCCATCCATTTGTGGAGGCCAAAATGGATAGACAGTGTTTGTCCACAAATCTGCCAATTTTGGCCTCCAGTTTTGGAGGGGTTAGGATGATTCAATGGTGCTGATTTTTGGTATGCACCCTATCTATGATGGGGCCTTGCAAATGAATGGTTTAGATGCCCACCAAAAATGGGGGACCCATGTGATTTGGCACTCTACCGTACCTAACTTTAGGTACGGTCGAGCGTACAATCTTATTCCTCTATATATATATAGTGATACATAGTTGTTCTTTTGTACTCATGACCCACCATGAATGAATTGAACTTCTCGTACCTCTATCTTGGAGCTTGCTTCAGTTCATACAAGCTCTTCCTCATCCTACACACTAAGTATTCATTGCCCTTTGCATGGAAACATTCTAATTGCTCCATGTAGAATCCTTCATTCAAGTCTCCATGCAAGAAAGTTTTCTTGACATCTAGTTGTTGAACCTCCAGGTCTAGGCAAATAGCTAACTTAAGATAGTGCAAATAGAGGACATCTTCACCCAAGAGAAAAGATTTCATCAAAGCCAAGGCCTTTTTTTTGTCCGAATCCTTTCACAACTAGCTTTGCTTTGTACTTCACATTTTTCTTGGCATTTTCATTCTTCACTTTGAATATCCACTTAATCTTTAGAGTTTTTTGACCCTTTGCCAACTCAACCAACTCATGTGTCTTGTTCTTATGCAAGGATTCAAGTTCCTCTTGCATAGCTTTCTGCCACTTTTGTTAGTGCTCATGTGTAATAGCTTCTTTGAAGCCAATGCCTTTTTTTTGTCCGAATCCTTTCACAACTAGCCTTGCTTTGCACTTCACCATTTTCTTGGCATCTTCATTCTTCACTCTGAATATCTACTTTATCTTTAGAGCTTTTTGACCATTCGCCAGCTCAACCAACTCATGTGTCATGTTCTTATGCAAGGATTCAAGTTCCTCTTACATAGCTTTCTGCCACTTTTGTTAGTGTTCATGTGTCATAGCTTCTTTGAAGCTTTCAGGTTCACCTTCCATGAGTGTCATATACTCTGATGATGGATGTCTTGTCGAAGCCTTTTGTTCCCTTTTTTATCTTATCAACATAAATGGTTTGCCGCGAGAGGGTGGGTTGCTCCCCTTGCTTAATATCAGTGTGCATATTCTCATGCACATCATCTTCATCTATTTGAGGGGCTTCACTATCCAAAGCTTGATTTTCTTCATCTTCAGCTTGTTGTTCATCATCATCATATGTGGGTAAGTGGTCTTCAACTTTTAGTAGCTCATCTACAGGCTCTTTTGGTGTTACTTCCTTACCAAAATTAGAAATCGTATGATCTTCATGAAAAACCACATCTCGGCTTTTATGCAACTCTTGGCTTTAGGATCCCACAACTTGTACCCAAATTCATCCTCACCATAACCTAGGAATACACTTTATTATCGAGCTTGCTTTGATGCTCTTTAGGTAAGCACATAAAGGCCTTGCATTCAAACACTCTTTAAGTGCAAGTAGGACGGGTCTTGGCCGGTCACACTCTTTTTGGCACCTCTCCTTCCAATGGCGTTGAAAGAGATTAATTTATTAAATAGCACGTTGTGCCCATGGCTTCACTCCAAAACTCATTAGGTAACCTTGCTGATGAAAGCATGCTTCTAACGCTTTCGAATTGTGTGGTACGTCATTTCTACAACACCACTTCGTTGCATCGTGAAAGGGACGGTCTTCTCATGCCTGATGTCATGCTTCCTCAATAATCCTTGAATCTTCTTGAGATGTACTCTCTGTCATTGTCCGGACAAAGGGATTTCAACGCTTTTAACTTGCCTTTCAACCATTGCATGAAATCTCATAAAGATTTCGAAAACTTCTTCTTTACTCTTCATGTCAAAGCACCAAGCTTTCCTAGATGCATCATCAATAAAAGAGACAAAATACAATGCACCACCAAGAGTTTTCATAACCATAGGGCCATAGAGAATGAACTAAATTAAGAATTTTAGTATTTTGATTAGCTTTAGAATGTGAAAAAGAAACCTTGTGATATTTTCCAATGAAACAAAGATTACAAGGGGTTAAAGACGCACCTTTGAGACTTGGAAGGAAAATCTTCTTCACCAAGATCTCCAATCATTTGTCACTCATGTGCCCGAGTAGCCGATGCCACAAGTCTGGTGGAGGTTCTTTAAGAGCATTTATCTCACCCTTAAATATCTGACCTTCTGTCTTATACAGGGAACAGCACTTTTTACCTCTTGCCACAATAAGAGAGCCCTTCCTCAACTTCCACTATCCATTGCCAAACTGTGAAACATATCCTTCATCATCAAGCTTTCCCGTTGAGATGCTAAGGTCAGGAATATGCCTCACATCTTTGAGTATCAGCTCACAACTAGCATTGGTGGTAATGACAACATCACAATGCCAACAATCTTTGATACACCATCATTTCTCATCCTTACCGATCCAAAGTCACCCGGCTTGTATCCGGCAAAGAAATCTTTAATTGAGGTGGCATGGAAGGAGGCTCCTGAGTCAATCACCTAATTCGACCCATCAGTTATTGCACTAATGCCGCGTTCACCACATATCAAGATCACAACTCCACTTAATGCCACTGTGGTGGTTTCTTGAGCTTCTATACTCTCTTCACCACTTTTTTCCTTCTTTTGGCTCCTTTTTGAACTTTCAGCAAACCCTCTTCATATGTCAAGGCTTCTTGCAATGAAAACAAGTCAATCAACTTTTTGACTTGGATCTTCCTCTCGATATGCTTTGGCTGTAATTTACTGTCTTTTGATCCCCCCGTCCTTCACTGACTAATGACCCAGTGGGAGTAATCTGAAGATTTTCTTTTAACTTCTTCATTCAATAAATTGCTTGTAACCATGGTTTTAAATTTCGACCGAAATCCGAAATTTCGGAATTTCAGTCGAAATTTTGGTTTTCCAGAAATTTGACCCAAAAAATCTGTTTTTTTTAATTTATTTAATATTTCACCAAAATTTCAACTGAAATTACCGAAATTTCGGTAATTTCGGCCGAAATTTAATATTGAATAAAATATTGGTTTCGATTTTTGTACCAGATTTCGACCGAAATTTCAAAATTTCAACCGAAATTTTAAACCTTGCTTGTAACTAGGCTCATGTTAATGATGTCATCGGGTGCTGGGTTGCTTAGGGATACAACAAGAGTCTCCCAACCATAATGCAATGAGCTTAGCAATAATAGTGCTTGTAACTCATCATCCAGTACTATCTTAATAGCTGTCAGCTAAATCACGATGCTTTGCATCTCATTTAGGTGCTCTGCAACTGATCCATTCTCCTTGAACTTCAAAATTACAAGTTTTCTGATTAAGAACACCTTATTGCCGGTTGTGTTTCTCTCATATAGGTTGTGCAATTTCTTCAATAAGGAACTTGCACCGGTCTCTATTACTACATGGTGGAACACAACATCATCTGGCCATTGTCGAATGCAAGCGATAGCTTTCCGATCCAGCTTCTTCCAATCATCAATAGTTAGCGACTTTGGCTTTTTCTCTATTCCCTCAATCAGCAAACAGAGGTCTCTTGAATAAAGCAAATCTTCCAATAAGCTTTCTATATTAACTAATTTCTCTGTTTAAGCTAATCATCATTGATAGGATACTTGCCCCCATCTGTGATTTACAAAAGGAAAAAAAATCCAACCACAAGCTCTGATATCAATTGTTGGAGAAAACACGGACAGACCGCAACGGAATAAATCTTTGCCTCTATTTGTGAATTAAGTAACTAGCCAAGAATAAGAAACCACAAAGCTAACAGTAGCAATCCACCAAGCACAATCAAGAAGGCACGATTTAACATTGGAAAACACTCCAACGCTAAGAAAAAACAACGAGACAAACTCCGAAAAAAATTTAATAAAAGGATAAGAGGGATACAATACCTTTCTTCTCAAGTTTTTATAAAACTTGAGGCTTACAATAAGAATAAAAGAATAACAATGAAATCTTAGAAGAAGTACAGGTTTACCTCACAAACCCCTTACAAGTGAACTCTTCTTACCTCTAAAACCTTAGCATAAAAGATCTTCTCCAAGAACACCTTCAAAAACCTAGGTTATAACTTATTCTTTACTCTTCTTTCTTGCCCTTTTGCAAAGACTTTAATCTCTAATTGTATTGCGGTTTCCAAATCCCTTTGGCCCTGTTTAGTAGCAAAAACCGTGGAAGAGGGCTAGGCATTTCCCGGAATACGGAACGCCGTATGTCGTTTGGTTGTCAAATTTGAGTTCAAATTCCATTTGACTACAAGACATGGAGGTGACATCATTATTAGCTTTTTCTCCTAGATGGCGCGTACGAGGCGAAATTGTCCACTCTACTAATCTTCCAACCAAAAACCTCCATTTTGGTGGATTTTAGAAGGGAGAAGAGTAGAATATGTCTTGTCTCGTGTAATAATTACATTTTTCTCTCTTTCTCTCTTTCCTTTCTCTTTCTTCTACTAACTATTTTGGTAATGACACCCTTACATTTTCCACACGGTTTTACACCCAACCAAACACACTACCGCTCTTCCCCTATTCTCCACTAGACAACTCTACACATCTCCCATCCTTGTCACCTCCTTGTTGACTACTACTTCCACTACTCTCCTAGCCAACCAAACAGCCCAAAGCAAAACACAAAAGAACCTCTGTTTTTCTAGCTCCTCTCTCTTACTTTTTTTCCTACACGTCACTCCTACCTTTTCAAGATTCTCTAGAGATTGTAAGCGAGCGGGCGTGGGGCCCACATATAAAATGCAGCCAAACAACATCTAAGCAATGGAAAGCAAATGAATGAGAAGAGGAATACTAGACTCAAGGGAGCCCTTGCAAAAATGAGATGAAAGGGATCCCTCATTGGGGGCACATCACTCTAAAAATGTAGAAGTCAACAAGTGTTAAAATGCACTTTAGTGATGTGAAGCAATGGGAGAGCCCTTTCATCTCGTTTTTGCAAGAGCTCATGAGAAATGAAGAAAGTTTGTTTACTAAATTAAAACCCATGTGTTGCAAAGAGGAGGATAGGAAGAAGAAGAAGAAGAAGAAACGTACCTGAGAAGACCCATGTGAGAAAGATAACGAGCAATGAAAATCCTCCATAGACACCGAGAATGGAAGACTGAGAGAGGGAAATGGGGACGTAATCCGGCAGATGAAGATCTCTTGGAACGTAAGGGTGGTCTGCCATTTTCGTTTTCTACTTCTTCGTGTAGAGAACAGAAGAGAAGAGGGGTGAAACTTGAAAAAAGGGGGGGCGGCTTTTGTAGACGTCTAGATCCGGTTTCGCCGCTGCGAGATTCTGCTTTCAGACGAGGATTGTTACGGCGAAGGAACAAGGAAAGCCTCTTCTTTCTTTATTCATTCCTCTTTCGCTCGTGGATGATGATATATTCGTACCCATTTTCTTCCCTCGCCCACCCCAATCAGGTGTATGTACAGCTATTTGCCTATTTCATTTAAAAAGAGGCGGATTGGAAAGATAGAGGGCAAATGAAAACACTTACTTTGTTTTCGTGAGAATGACAAAAATACTCCTATTTGTGGCCAAGGGAGACACACTTTTGAAAAATTGTTAAAAGGGTTGATAAATTCCTTTTGAGAGTTTGATAACCCCATTTAGAGGGTTGACAACACCATTTTAGGACTTGATAACCCCCATTTCATCCCTCTCTTACAAATTTTCAAAAGTGTGACATTGGCAATTTTCCCAAATCCTAACAAAAGGTGAATAAGAGTATAAGACTGCCGACAATAGAGAGTAGCACAGCATTGGATTTACCTAAACTTCTCTCTTAAAATAGTGGCGAGTAGTGTTTGGTTGCCAACATCGACTGGTTGAGGGTGTCATTACCAATATAGAAAGAAGAGTGAGATTTGGCTTAGATTTCATAGGAAGGGGACAAGGGTGTCACATTTAAATTTGAGTCAAATAATTAGTTTTGGACTCACAATCGGTTCTAAAAATCTAAAAGAAACAGGGCAAGGTTTGTGCTAAAAATCTAAAAGAAACAGGAAGGTTTATGAGGAATGATAACTTCATAGGTTACAGGGGGGAATTATTGTTAGAAAAGCTCATATGTTTTGCCTTTCCAAAGGAGAGGCCTGTTCTTGTGGGGATTAATTGTGAACTTCTCTCTCCATGTAATGGATGGTGGTTATGGTGGCTCTTATAGCTCTTTCTATCATTACCAAACTGACACGGATGGGTTCTAATGAGCATTTTTAAGTCACAAAGTAGTTTGTGTTGAGAATTTAGGGAATAATACAGCTTACTAGACTTCTGTTGAGAAACATAAACAATCAAACAAACGATGTTAGTGAAACCTTTTCCGATGCGGCGAGATGAGGTACGAACTTTGTCGCTCTCTTTAAGGTGAATTTGCGCCTCTGCGGAAACTAATTCCGATGCAGCAGATTACTGGCTGCAATCACCTGCAGGATACAACAGCCCGACGCACCGTCGATCTCCAAGAACTGCACGATCTCAGAGATTCGAACTACACGAACACTCGAGTAACCCAACAAAATATGTAAAATAAATAGAGGAAGAAAGAAAACACTGTTTACAGTAAAGTAAAAAAGCAAGAAGAAAACAGTAGTTTTTCGTTCTGTTATTCAATAGAAAAAACACAGAGAACGTCCTCTATTATAAAGCCAAACATGTACGTTCAACACATCCTTTAATAGAGTAAAGACGCCCTTTAAGAGAAAAGAGCAGTTAAAAAGCGATACAGATGCGAAGAGACAATTTCCCAACAGTCACAACGCTTAGGTACGCCGCCTCTATTCAAGTACGCCAGCGCTATTCAGGTACGCCAGCGCTATTCAGGAACTGCGCCGTTATTTACCCAGTTAATGACATTCCAGTAAGCCAGCTTACTTCAAGTACGTCGTCTTAAACTGCGAAGGTAACAGTGAAGTTAAACGGACAAAAACCAAAATTAAAATGTAGAGGATGTAAAAATCTTTGCTCACACGCGCGGCTGACCGAGCCGAGTCGGGCCGGGCGACACGTGTGTGGTATAGCCAAAAGCCCACCGGGTCCACTTGGTGGTTCATGTGCATAGGCCCCCTTTTTCCTCTTCTCATTCACAAAGCTAAGGAAATGAAAAGCTATATAAACACATGAAGCTTTTCTTCACTTTCTAATACGGGACTATTCGCTTTTGTGAAAGAAGTGAGCAAACCCATTCCTATCCGTTTTTGGGTTCGATCCAGCAAGGGTTATTTTGTATTAAAACAACAAGGGCTATTTTGTATTAAAATACCAACAATTTGTAATGCTATACTACCTCGGAGCGCTCGGTAATAGAGGAGCTTAGGTTGCATCTAGATGGACTATATCTGTTGAGAAGTCTGAGATGCAAATTCCATCTGATTACCCTCAAAGAAACGAACCACAAGATGCATACTCTGAATTTGATGTGGTTCGGCCAAGATGCTCGTATCCACATCTAAGATCACGATAAAAAGATGATGATTATGTGCTAGGGGTAAAATCGTATCGCGTCGGATTAAGCGCCACGTAGCAACTCTCACGTAGATAAGGCACACACACTACTCAGTCAGCCGCCACACTTGGTGTTTGGCAGGGCCGAGCGGCCATATGGACAAAACCCCCTTGGAGCCGCACTCGGGTGGTGCCTCACAAGGCCTGTCCTCCCACAAGTTTTCCCTTCACGACGTCACCGCCTCGGGAATCATTCATGCCTCCCTAGGAGACCACGCAATGTCTTGTCGCTCTCCGGTGTTGCTATTACCAATAGCCCTACAAGATCCTGTATCTGCTAGCTGCCGTTTGTCACCACCTGAAACGACATGTGTTGTCACGTCACCCTTCAGAATCGTACACACATGAGCTGCGTCTCCTGCAATTATCACAATATCACTTCACTGAAACATCACGCCAAGGAACACGGAACTCTACCTATAAAAGGAAACCCTCCACTATACTGTGGTACCCTGATCCCGCGAGAGGGGTGGGGCGCGAGCCGCCGCGCTCTCTCTCTTGGTCTCCCGTATCCACGCGATTGGCGTGTGCATTTAATTATTGATTTGAATTCGTCTTTCATGTGAACTTGGGATCACTAAGGCAATCCGAATTCCACACGAAAGAGACTGACAGAGTCGCCACCTAGATGTGGGATCTAGGACCCGAAATTAACCAGAAATCTAGACTCGCTACCTGGTTACGAGAATGGAAGGTATGGGGAGTTATCCGCCACATGCACCATTCCTGCCCGATAATCGGTCTTCGATTCCAAAAGCTAACTCTTTTAAATTTATTTTAAATGGCTCATTCAACTCTATGTTAATGTGCGAACTAAGTGACATGCATCCTATGATCTAATTTCAATGTGAATCCTAGATGTGTATCTTGATTTATTAATTTGTCTGGATTCATTCTAAGTGAAAGTTCTCCTAGAATTCTAATTTCATGGAAAATCCTAAGTGATTTAATTAAGCATTTACAAGAAAATTAATATACAAAACACCACAATTTATTGTGGTGCCGACTCGCGGGTGGTATGCCATCAGACATCCAAGCTGCCTACGTACCCAAGCCTCACTGGGATCAGAGTCGACGTAGTTCGGTGAACCTAAGCTAAGCTACTTATGCCTAACTCAACTAAGACACCGACCTAGACGGGATTGACTGTTTCAACAGTTTTAGGAGAAGTTATTTAATTCAAGTTGAAGATTTTATTATCCTAGGATTTCATTTAAGATGCTATATGAATCTTATCTAAATGCAAGTTGTTCCTTAGACTAATGCATGTTAGCCTACATCCTAGTTTACTGGGCTTGTCTTAAGGAAGGATTGGGCGACTAGTGTAACTAGACTTATGGCACGGTTGCTATTCATAGCAAGCGTCCGTGATGAGGCTGGACTCCTAACTCTAGGACTCCCTAAAACCTAGGACACGGCACGACACCGGTGTTCCTAAATTGGGCTCTAATGGTTCTTATGACGGAAACCGTGATCTAACAGTTCCGAGAGACACAAGATGAATCGATTTCAGTTCTTGGAGTTAACGAATTTCAGATTTTGAGAATTTTCATTTTCTGGACATTTAAGGAATACCAACGGTTCTAGGGTTCACCAATTTCGGCCCAGAATGGCATCCAAGGGAGGGAATCGTGCGTTCTTTCCTTGTGCAATTTAGTACTTAGGTTATAGCATTTTATTTCCTGGCAAATCTCAGGATTTCCGTGGACAGTAACCTCGGAGCCAATAGCATGCTATAGCTTAAATATTCAAATTGTCAAAAATCGGTTGCATTTGGGATACGATTATGGATGCACTGGCCATTTTTTCAGGGAAATCTAAAGATCCTAAAATTTCTGTTTCAATAGATTAAGGAGTGAACATGTGACAGAATTTAAGGTTCTTTGGAAATTTTCACAATGATTTTTAATTAATTTCGAATTTTCAATGGATTTTATCAATTTTAAGCATATGAGTGATTTTACAGGTGAAATTATTGCAAACGAATTCGAAATGAGTTGAAATTTCTACAGCAGCAAGATGGGAATGTATGTAGCTTACTGGATGAGTTTTGCATATTTTTACGTTAAATTCATATTTAATCTTGATTTAACAATTAAATGACCAGATTGCAAAATTAACACAGAAACTACAAGAAATAGAAATTTAAATTCCATGAAATTTCTACAGAAATAAGATATGAATAAAAATAGCATGCTGTAAGAATGTCATGAATTTTAAAGATTATTTACCACCAATTTCGAATTTGTCAAGTTTCAGACCAGATTATAAGTTAACACTACATCCCATATAAAACAAGATCGAAATCATTTGAAAATTTTACAGAAACAAGAAAGATGAAATTTAAGTATAATACAAAAATGGGGAGAATTTTAATGGTGATCTGATGTTATTACAAATTCTCACAAAATCTGATTATTTTCGAAGAAAGCATTAAATAATATACCAAATAAACTCCAAAAATCTTTACAAATTCATGGTAAAATGAATCAGTACCATATTATTTTCCCACGAAATTTCATTAATTTTGGAATCTATTTAGTATATAATTTATTTTTCTTCGTCAAAAAGATGTTTTTGAAGAGTTTTCTATTTTTAAAACACAATTTTCGGAAAAATTCGGAAAAAATCGGAACAGTGTACCTACCTGTGGTAAAGATCTCCGCCCAATCCAAGAGTCAAAAAAACAAATCTGAAAACAAAAAATCCCGCCGCCACCGATCTGCTCCGCCGTCTTTCGCTTTCTCTTTCTTTTTTCTTTTTTATTTTTGTTTCTCTCACTGTTGATAGAGGGAGTGATTGGAAGAAGAATTTTTATTAGATGAGCCACCTTGGTTCTTCTTTTTTTCTCTCCCTCCCTCTTCTCCTTTTGTTTTTCAGAATACAAGCTATATTTATAGCTACATATAGGAATACTATTTGAGATAAAAATACATTTTTAATAGCCATCACAAATGACTAAAATTTAAACATGTGTGGTATTGGTAGCCACCATGGATGACCATGACCAACCACCATAGATGACCATGACCAGCCATCATTGATGACCAAGGAAAGAAGGGAGAGAGAGAGAGAGGCCTCCAAAAAAGGTTAATTTTTTTTATTTTATTTTTTATTTTTTGACTTTGGTGTGGGAACATGAATGGAAGCTTTGGAAACAATATATTTTCTTCCATGGTGGGTCCCACTTATATTGCATGTATATGGTTGTAATAATAATAATTAGAAATTACTATTTTCCATATGAGAACACGTGGGCTGCTGTTGTGTAGAGAACAAGCTTGCAATTCTAAGTGGGTCCCACGTTTTTATTTTTTTATTTTTTTATTTTTATTTTTTTTAACTTCTTTTTGGAATAATTGATTTTCTTCTTTGATCTTGACCATCCAAGTTGGAACCCACACACAATTTTCTACTTAGATTGTTCCAAAATTGCAATTTTTTCGTAAAATTTCATCCTCTTAGCATATTTTCCTCGGAATTCCCCAATATAAACCTGAAATACCAGAAACAAAGAAAATCCCTTAGTAGTACGGCTTTAAATGAGAAAAATACATGCTTTTCTTACCTACAATTCACACATAAATGCGCTCATCAACATGTTCAAGGTGGGCCCACTTAGTGGGTACAAACTCTCTCTCGCCTGGAATCTTCTGAATAACCATTCTCAACACTTAGCGAAAAGAAAATGCGGAACATTGCGAAAATGATCGGAAAGATTGAGAAAGCATAAGGGACGGACACGGGAATGGAAAACACTGAAAAAAAGACTGATAACAAGAACACTAACTTCTTTGCTGATTAAGGCGGAGCAAAATGGGGGTGTCTACATATACGTCCTAAGCTTTTGATCTGAACCTCCTCTAAGGGAGGGCTTAAGGGG
Organism: Tasmannia lanceolata; assembly: GCF_043159265.1. Classification (NCBI taxonomy): domain Eukaryota; kingdom Viridiplantae; phylum Streptophyta; class Magnoliopsida; order Canellales; family Winteraceae; genus Tasmannia; species Tasmannia lanceolata. The sequence continues at coordinate 9,956,359 of NW_027518690.1, read as the reverse complement.
CCAGCTTCCCTCACCATAAGGCACTACCAGAGCGCACATCAAACACCACCCCCCAGGTGCGTCTCTCTCTCTCTCTCTCTCTCTCTCTCTCTCTCTCTCTCTCTCTCTCTCTCTCTCTCACACACACACACACACATTATGGTGCCTTCGCCTGACTTGAGCGTCGAAGGGTTCTCCGGAGTTCCAACTCCGAATGGTCCTTAACCTTTTGTCTGTGAGCGCAGATCATAGGTCGAGGCGATCTCTCTCCCTTTCTGTTGTCGGAACTACGCAAAAGGCAGGACCTGACGCAATCAGGACCGTTCGATCACCCAGACAGATTTGAGCATCATCACAGCTTATTACCCCGAAACCCCCTTCTTTCTCAATCAAGATCATACACAAAAAGCAAAGAGAACAAAAGGCCTCCTCTAAAATTTTCACATGAGAAATCCTAAGAAACTCTCTCTCTCTCTCTCTCACACACACACACTTGGTTGCAAGGCTTCTCTCAATTTCACTCTTCGTATATTCTAATACCTTAAATAAAGCTAGATCTCTCTCACCCCTAATCCAACTAGAAAATACCTAGGACACCTAGCCTAGCATAGGAAATGTAACCCTCCCTTATTTCTCCATCCTAGTCATACTAGGAAGTATAATCAAACGAGCCGGGTCTCCTTTTCCTATTTAAACAGGAAACAAGACAAATTACAATAACAAATGATGACAATGGCAATTCCAAGTCCCCTGTCTTGCACATCAAGAAACCGATACAATGGCTTAAAAAGAGTTTTTAAAGCAACTCTGGTTATTTTTTATGAAAAGAGAACTATATTCACAGTATAAATAAGAGATTACAGATTCACATTAATGGCGAGATAGCCACAGAGTGAAAGTCATTCAATGCCCCAAATTTACCAAAACGATCCACCAGATCGTTGGCAATCCTAGGGACATGAACAGAAGAGAGGAAACTATAATTAGCATAAAACTAATCTCATCCAAAAACTTAGCTAATCTACGTGGACCAATGCTCGTGCTTGGAACCCAAGAAAAAACATTTAAAGAATCCCTTTCAAATCATTTGAGTATCTCGGCGATAGTTATAGTTCATGCAATTAATCTCTATAGATTTGACATTTCCTAATCATAATTAATAGTTGTTGACTCAGGCAAATTAACGCGGAGTCAGGTTATCATTTAATATTAAAAAGAAAGAAAGAAGAAAGAGCAGGGATCCTTACCAAACCTAGAAAGGCAAACGAGGGGACTTCTAACTAGGTCAATGGAGGAGAAATGATGTTACTGGGTCTCTGTGTTCATTGACCCGGAATGTGAGACTTCAGACCTTTCCTGTCTATAGAAATGATATTTACACCCATCTCATTCTGGTGAGACTTCTTTCATTTCTTTGATTCGTTCCTAGGCGCGTAGCACCAATTGACTGTGTTTAAGCTTGAAAAGTATATCTACATGTTGCTGATAAAAAGTCATGAAGTAACAAAAGTATACCCATTAATGGTTGAGCTTAGCCCATGATCTGAATCATATAAATAGGTGGGCCCGCCTGTACCTTTGCATGATAATGCCCATGAATTATCCACACCGTAGAAATAATGGGCCCAAAATAAGTGTGAATGTGTGTCTGTGAACATCAGTCCCCATTGTGATCGGTCCTAATGATCAATTTCTCGGGCCCCACATGTGGACATGTATCTAGTTAATACCGTTGATCTTGTAGATCACTATGAGAGCACCCATATTGCCTTGGTCCCATGCCGAATGGATAACCCAATGCTTGTGGGGGCCAGTTGGATCAACGGATTCCGATCACCAAAAGCGGGGCCACAAAAGTGGCTGTTATAAAAGATTGAAGAGCTGTAAAATGCTTTTTACTGTCCCCAAAAAGCTCTTAAGGGTAGTCCTACTGAAATCATTTCCCTTTTCCTAATCACTACTTAACTTGTAACTTGAAACTCCAATCGTTTTAGCATTTTTTCTACCCAAAACATGACTTCTTTTTTTACTAGAAAGTGGAAACCCCGTGTTTTGTGCTTAGATTAACAATTAATTTTCCTACTTAGTTATTGATGGACGGTAAGAAGCATCATTAGCTTCTACCACTAAGGAAGGGATTACTTAGAAATGTGACTTAGGGTCCGTTTGGATACCTCATGCATTTGTATTTTGATTTGTATTTGAGTTTTGGATTTAAAACACATCAATCATCTTCATGATCATGTTTTAAGAGAGAGAGGAAAGGAGGGAAGGATGTCTCGCTGCTGCCGGAGCAATGTCGAGGAGGAGCGATGGTGAAGGAAGTTGCCACAAATATTGATTTCCAAATAACGTCTCGCAGGAAAGATTTGAAAATCGGAATTTTTTGCACTGTCGTGGCTGATTTGGAAATTTAAGGATCTGATCGAGTTAAAAATATAAACTAAATCCAAATCTAAATCATGTTGGTATCCAAACAGGCCCTTATTTTCACATTCGAGGTGAATTATAGGGTGGCAGCGCATTCATTTTTGTACTTAGATAGAAAGTAGAGTGGGGGTTCACATATTTGGATGATCTAAGCCGTTCATTTGTTGGTCTTTGTCGAAGATAAGCCGTCCATGTTCCAATTGGATCTAAGATGCTCCATCGGATTTTGTAGCTCGTCTTAGTTACAATCCCAAATAATTTCGAACCTTATGTGGATCCAATACTGTTGTGCCCGAACCCTATCCATTAACATTCTTACATAGGATGATCCTAACCCTTAGATTGGGGTAGTATTCAAAACTTTCTCTTGGCGGTTTTACATAGGTTGGTGGGGGAACCTTCTTCATGTGTTCGGAATATACGGACACGTGATGTGCAAACAAACAACCAGTATTCTATAGCTAATAACGAGAGTCATGTCCTAATCCACGCGTGATGCACAAAGCGCACCCTCTTCTTTTTTTCTTATCAGGATCTAACATTACTTTACCACGCCATCATCTATTTTACCTGAGCGTCCCCACCACTATAGCCACGTGATCACTGTGGGCACTGGCACCTATTTTTTAAAATGTACGGACCACACTATAGGATGATCCAAACCGTCCATTTGATGGGCCACAACGTAAATAAGTTGTACCCAAAAAATCATTTCCATAGGATGATCCTAGCCCTCAGATTTATAGAGGTTTCCATGATATGCAGTTCCTCTATAGATCGGAGGATTGAGATCGTCCTATAGAAATGATTTTTTGGGCACAACCTATTTAAGTTGTGGCCCACGACAGTTTGGATCATCCTATAGTGTGGTCCGTACAGTGCTTTTTGAAAAAATACGGGACTGTAAGGGCTTACACCAGACAAAAACCCAATGAACGTGACTCGTGAGGATTAAGGTGTCACTTAAATGCGCGAGTGACAGTAGTATTGATAGCCCCTGGGTGCGTATTACGCACGGAGCGTAATTTATATAACTAATTCCAGCATGGTTGGAAGACGTCTCCGTCAAGAACGACGGCTCACGGGCTCAGAAATTGAAAATGGCGTCAAATATAATAGCGATTTGTTAGTGTAATTTGGGGAAAGGCATTTCGCGGCTGACTTTTGCATTTAGACTTAAGAGCAAACATGCTTCGCCTTTTTTTAACTTTATTCATATGAGGTGGCTGTTCTCTCATGCAAAAGTCAGACGCGAAATACCTTCCCAAAAATTCGCCTTCTTCGTGCCCGATGGGTGGAAGTTACTAGGTATTAATATAAACTCCTCTCCATTTTCTCTCCTCCTTTCGTGCTAAAAAGGATAAAACCAAGAACTAGGCTTTCTTCTCTGGTTCAAAACCCTTCAAAACCCTAGCGATTTTCAAATCATGTCGAGAAATCTTATGGATTTAAACTCAATCGAGCTGAAGGTGATGTCATGCAAGGGCTTGAAATCCTGCAATTTCTTCCAGAAACTTTCCGCTTACGTATCGGCCGGAATCGGAACCGGAGATCGGGACAAGAAAAATCGGAAACAGAAGCAGAAAACTCCGGTAAATCGCGACGGAGGAGCGAATCCGGAGTGGAATCACGATATGAAGTTTGATTTTGACGATCAGATCTCATCCTCTTCAGATCAACTCTTTCTTGAATTCGATCTCCTCTGTGACGGAATCTTATCAGACAAGACTGTAGGAGAAGTTAAAGTTCCGATCTCAGATCTGGTTGCGGAGTCTAACGGTGCTGTTAGGTTTGTCAGTTATGAGATCAGGAGTTCTGACGGAAAAGCTAACGGCGTTTTGAATTTCTCTTATAAGGTTAATTTGAAGGGGACAGCTGTAAGTGATGTGTCGAGGGCGACTTATACAGCTCCGGCAAAGGTGCCGGAAAAATCGGTACCGGCGATTTATCCGCCGGTTTATTTTCCGGCGGAAGAGCAGAAACCGTGGGGGGGATTTTACCCTACAATTCATGATATGGGGCCGGAAACTCCGCCGGCGATCGGTTATTTCCCGCCGCCGGCGAAAATAATGTATTTTCCTCCGGCACCACCGCATCCACCACCGGATCCGTACGGTTTCCAGGAAGGGGGGTATGGTTATCCGGTGTACGGGTACCCTATTATGGAGCAATCACAGCCGTACAATCATGACATGTGGCGGTGGGATGTGCGAAATAGAGGCTCAGCTGGTTATTTGGAACGCAGGTGGTGAGAGAGATGGTTGTGGACTACCGGAATCGGACTCTTTCTCGTGAATCTGATGCCCTGGAATAAGGTCGTTGACTGGTAGGTTTACTTCTTTTTTTTTCTCACAAACCGACCTTGAATTTCTATGATTAAACCGCAGGTTATATTTGTACCAGACCTGTTTTGATAGATACACCCGCTCTATTGTATATTTCTTTCAACTTTTGTTGCAAGTAATGTAATGTAAAAACTATGGATGGCTTGCTATATCAAAAATCTTGATCGGACAGTTATTGTTTGATAAATACACCTCTCATTAAGCATGGATTGGTAGTCATTTTTTTTCAACAGTAATGCATTTGTGTGCCACTAATGGGATGACTATATGGGTGTTAACGGATCCATCTATGTCTCAGTCACAATCCATTCAAATCCCTTATCGGTTGGAATCAGATTCGGAGTGTTCTTCGGATCGTACTTCCTGGTGTCAGGGTCACGATCTATTTCGAATCCAATCATCCATTAGAGTATCCTGATAAGTCCTACTACTTACACCCTCAAAATTCAAAATTTAAAAGATGGGGCACATGTTAACTGCTAAAGGCTAACACTAAAAGTTTGAAAGATAGATCACATGGTGGTTACAAAAGGTAGAGCAATTACAAAATGGTTAATCAACAATTATCCGAGCCAACGTTTATAAATAAAGGAGGAGAAGAATTTCAAGGACTTTCATCACACATCAACGTAAAACATGTATCTTCTTTTATTTAGGAGTAGTTTGTAAGTTAGATCTTCTGCTTCCTTTCATTTTTTTTTCTTTCTGCAATTTGACTGTGCACGTTGAAGGCATCAATGGATATTGCCTCAAAGAAAGTATTCTCTGCTCCTATTCTTTGCTGAATTTCTTTTTCTTTCCACTGAACGAATTGTTAAAACTTAAAATACTTGTTCATAAAGCAATCTGTTGGGGTTCCACGCAAAAGCAATAGTCCCACATCGGAAATGTGAAATGGATGTGGATGGGTTATAAGGGAATGGGCACCCTCCCTCTAACAGCTAGTTTTTAGGGGCGAGTTCTACCCGGTTAGATTCCCTGCACGGATATTTTCTATATTTTTCATAAGTAGAATGCAGAATTTTTACACCAACACCTTCTTTTTGGCACTCCCGATGGGAAGCTTAGTTATAAGAGAAAGTAGAAATGCCACCAATGGTCAGAAGTCGACCGGAGGAAAACAAGACCTCTTAAAACTCAGCCATATGTCTCCTCCCAATACCAACCATTTCTTTCGGATTCTAATTGGTCAATCCTAATTGATTGATTTCTCGAATTCTTTTTTTACCATGAAGCCTAAATCAATGAGTTTAAGCTGTCGGGTATCTACGCAGAGGTTAGTTTCTAGATTAAGGGCTTATTCCCTATTTTTCTATTTATAAATACATTAAAGTATTCAATTAGTCATTACTAAGAAAAGGTTACTGATATTTGCACTACCTTGTTTTAATAATTAGATGAACTCAACTTGTCTTTTCTGTTGTAATTACCTAGTGAGAGTGTTTTGGGAACTTAATAATTAGATGAACTCAACTTGTCTTTTCTTTTGTAATTACCTTGTGGGAGCTTTTTGGGAACTGTAATAATTTTTTTGGGGGGTAGGTTAAAGAGCAAAGCCTAGAGGCTCAATCCCACAAGTGTAATAACCTTTGACAGTTGTTTAAATAACAAAAGACACGACGAGTCAGTGCAACTATTAAAACATGGTGGTGCCAGTAATAACAGTAGCCCTAAGAAAAACATATCTTTGAACTATAAAATTTCCATGAAACAAAATATTCTATAGAAAGAGAAATTTCGCGATTTTTGGGGATCTTGTAGGAATGAAATTATCATAAAAATATGGAAATTTTGATATTTTAGAAAATTTTCTATGGAAAAATGAGTTAGCCAACCACAGGAAAACTTGCTTTCCATTGAACTTTTTTTGAGAATTTCCCCCCCTATATCCATCCAGCTCCTAGATCCCAGAAATGATGTAGGGCATGATTTGCAAGTTTTCAAAGCTTATTTTAACAAATTTTATTGTCAATTTTCCAGCAACTGATTTGAATATTAACATCATAAGTGGTGTGCTTTTATGGTCAATCCCCATTGAGCCCACACACATATCAAACAAGTACAAAGTTGCGACCAGTGTTTCAAAACGCGGATGTCAAAGAAAATCCTAGTTGACTCAGGCATGATGCTGCTAAAGAATTAGGTTCACACGATCATAGCTCAGGAGAGTCAAAGCAATTTTGATCGACTTTGTAGGCCAAAATGCAAACTCTGATAAGAACGCGGCCAATGTAAAAGGTATTCAACTCTGGGTGTCCACAACTACGGGGAGGAGTTTATAACTATGCTTGCAACAGCTGGCGTGGGTGTATTTATCAATAGGGGCGTCTTGATTTTTAAGCTTTGCTTCGGAACAAATTCACTTACAAGTACTATAATATCGACACGTGTCCTCAAACAGCTGGTTAATTTGGCATGATTTTCTGGAAAATGGAAAAGTAGAGTAACCAATATGAGCAATGATAAATTCGCACCCATTGTAGGATAATTCGCACCCCCTGCAGGATATTTGAAGGAACGTTTTTTAACGTCAATTGACAGACTAAGGGGTGCGAATTATTCTACAGCGGGTGCGAATTTACCATTTCCCAATATTAATTGCCAGACAACCACTCGCTGCCAGAAATCAGAGTGAAATTTTCCTTCCACAAGGGAATGGGACACTGACACGTGTCAACCAGCGTATGGGTCCCAGTAACGGCTTAATGTTTAGTAGTCGTTGATATTTATTGCCCCAGGGTTTCAATGGACCGGACGGCCCAATGGATCCCAGGGATCCGAACCTTTAATGAACCGAAATTGGGCATTACAGCCGGTGTCTAATGGATCCATATCCTAGGGCCTGAAATAAGGCCCTGTTTAGATTGAAGGAATTTTGTAGAGAAGTTTGTAAAAGAAAATTCTTGCTTTTCGATTTAAATCTTCGGGATGATAATAAATTCCTAAGAATTTTTTTTCACAAGAAATATTTTTCTTGCCATCCTGACAGGGCCTCATTTTAGATCATGACCCAAACCAACTACAAATACAAAATCCAATGGAGCGTCTTAGATCCGAATAGAAAGTTCTAATGTATGAAAATACTCTTCTGAGGATCTTTCTGTCACATTCAAAATCCCACTACTTGGAAATGGGAATGCATGCCGGGAGACAGAATTCCCTTGGATTCACCAACTAAAAATCACGAAACAAAAAGGGAGATGATATTTTCACCCCTGCATTACGTGCACACCACCCTTATAATCTGATTTGACGTAAAAAGTGCACAACTTTATGTCAAATCACGTTATAAGGGGGTGCGTAAGTACTGTAGGGGATGAAAATATCATCACCCAACAAAAAAGGGATTGATATTTTCACCCCTACAGTAGGCACGGCCACCCTTATATCATGATTTGATGTAAAAAAGCGTTAAAGTTGCCGACTGTTCATGTCAAATCAGGTTATAAGGGGAGCGCACGCGTAATGCAAGGGGAGTACTGAAATATCATCTCCCTTAACTCTATTCAAAATACGATAGAGTATTCCGTCACCCCTTGGGATCTAAATCGTTGATCTGTTTGTCCTCCCCACGGATAGGCCATGCACCAAAATCTTCTCTTAGAAGATCCTAGCTATATATTGTAGGATCGTGAAACAGATAGTTGATAATTGTTCGGTCATGATCCAATCACAATGTGGAGCTTGAGATGAACGATCCTTATTATGTACACGTGTAAATTTGGCCAATTTAAAATGGAGGTGTTAAGTGTAGAGTGAAAACTAATGGGCTGTTTCGGCAAGCAACTGCTTATTATTGTTCGAGTCGGTAGCGTTGTTCGCATTAAAAATAAAATAATAATTTAGAATTTCGAAGCTATTAAAATAATATTAAATAGAATAATTGTTTATATTGACGTGACATAAGTGTCACTTCTCTTCAATAATTCCAACGTAGATCAAGTCAATCTGTCCGACTATCTTGTCCGCTGTACGACAGAGGAAAACGGGGGGAACGGGTTTGAAATTTCGGGGCCGATATTTTATTTTTGTCCGATATTCCAAAATTCTGTACGTTTTTGTCCATAGTGTTTTCTACATGAAGTTTCTGCATGCATTTCTTTTTATAACGGCATACATCATATAAGGGGTGTAATTGGATCGAATTCGAATCGGATATGGCTATATCCGAATTCGAGTACAGTTTGACAGATATTTAATATCTATTATTGAATTCGTATCTGTCGGATATTATTCAAATTCAGATATTATCCGTATTCGTTTATCCGATAAATTCGAACATTTTATGGCAGCACTTTATCTTTCTTCTCCTTCTTACTCGACTAAAATTTTCAAACCCTAAAACCAGACCTCTACATTCTCTTCACAAAATTAACTCTCCAACCCTAAAGTATATGAGATCATCTTCTTCCTTTTAAAACAAAGGCAGAGAGAGAAAGAGAGAGGCGGTGGGGATGGATGATGGTCTTGGTACGGTCTTTGGGTTTTTTTTTTTTTTTTTTTTTTTTTTTTTTTTTTTATGTATATGATGGAATGGGTTTGGGCTATTTTGAACAGGGGAAGTGTGAGTGCTGATTGTGGAAGATGAAGATAAATGGGAATTGAGATGAGGATTGGGTTAGAGATGGAGATGACTGGCGGTGATGGAGGTGGCTGTGACAAGGTGGCGAGGGGCGGTGGTGGATTTTGGTGAGGTTGGAGGCACCAAAAAAGGCCGAAGATGGTGTCTCAGCCTCCTCCCTTCTCCTCTCTCTTACTTCTCCTTGCAGACCTTAGAAGTCCCCTCTTTTAATTGCATTTTGGGTTTTTATATAATCTTAAGTCGAAAAATTGATCTGAGCCGTCCATTTACCATCAATGACTATGGCTTTTTTGCTCTAGAATTTTCTAGAAACTATAACATCTTCTTTCAATCACCATCATCCATTTGTTTCTTTCATCATACAGCCTACATTTGTTGCTTCATAAAGAAGCCATGTCAAACTCCAAGAATGCCCTTAAAATGAGAGATTACTTCATTTCCTACCGAAAACACCTTTTGTTTTTATTTTTTTCTAAAAATAAAATTCACTTTTCTTTTAGAAACAAAAGATAGTGTGTCATTACTAAAAATAAATACTAATGATATTATTAATAATAAATAAAAATGATTTTTTTTTGGATTCGGATGTTAAACGGATCGGATATACCATTTACCAGATTCGCATCCGCCAAGAGCCGGATATCTCATAAACGGATAATATCCGTTTGAAACGGATCCGGATAATATTCGCTTTAAACGGATTCGGATGCGAACGGTAATCGAATTTTCGAATATCCATTTACACATTAAAATCTCCCCAAGAGGAATGAAATAAGAGGAAGATGAGATTTTATATGGTGTAAGCACTTTAGGCCCTTATTTTTCAAAAAGTATTTTACGGACCACATCATAGGATGATCCAAACCGTCAATAAAATGGAACACAACGTAAATAGGTGGTTCCCAAAAAATCATTTCAATAGGATGGTCCCAACTCTCCGATCTATAGAGAACTGCATATTATGGAAACCTCTATAATTGAAGGGCTAGGATTATCCTATGGAAATGATTTTTGGGGAACAACCTATCTACATTGTGTTCCATCTTATGGATGGCTTGGATCATCCTATGATGTGGTATGTACAGTATTTTTGAAAAATAAGGGACTATTTACACCATATAAAAACTCGAAATAAGAGAAGACCTTGGACTACCAAAGGTGGTAGTCCGTCCTATTCTCTATCGTAAACTGATTGGCCTAACTTATGTGGTAGGGCCCACTAGTAGCCCGTTTATTATATTTGTTTTATGATCCTAACCGTTCGATCAATTGGCTTTTGATTGTTTTCTCTCTATCATGCATTTCATGCCATGTAGGACTTGGGGGTGTGTATTCGGTTATAACCGAACCGAAAAAATCGAAATCGTGAAACCAAAATTATTTTGGCTATCCAAAATTGGAACCGAAACCGAAACCGAATTTAGTTGAAACCGAACCGAACCAAAACCGAATAAAATTTTTGGTTGTTCGGTTAGTTCGGGTAAAACCGAATTGAACAACCTAACCACAACACAGCAATTTTCCTAAGCAAAAGACCAAATTGATGGAGAGAGAGAGAGAGAGAGAGAGAGAGAGAGAGAGAGAGAGAGACTTACAGTGATTGTAGAGGTGAAGGATCTGAGAGAGATGACAAGCCTCTTCTCCTCTTTCTTCTTAACTAAATCGAGTCAGAGAGAGCATGAGAATACCTTCTAGTTTTTTGTTACCCCTTTTTTTATAACGTTCAAGAGCTCCTCCTCAAAACTCTATATGGATGTAATGTCTTGTAATGCCGATTCTTTGCCAAACACTGCATCAAGAAGATGGGATACAAATACTTGTGCTATTTCTGCCATATCTTCTCCTCATGTAAAGAAGAAAATCCCAAGAACAAACCAGATGTTTGTGTATAGTGCAAATAAAGAAAATAAACTTTAATCAAAGCTCCTGCAACGGAAGTTTAGGCATTCTCAAAGGAAGTGATATTTCCACTCCCTTTTAAGTATTTTCATGTTTTTTTTGCAAACAAAAGGGGTGGAGATATCACTTTTCCATAAATTGAAAAGTAATGGACAATTAATGTGATGTAACTCCTTGCAGCACTTTTGACTCTCACAGGTTGCTAGTCAATGATTTTTCAACTATGCATTAAAAGCTGGAAATTATATGTTCGCCCCTTTTTCTACCTGGTAGCACAACCTCTCTCTTTACCTTTCCTAAGAAAGAATGGGACTATAGAACTTCGGTTTTCGGTGAAACCAAAATAATTTTTGGGAAAACATAAACCGAAACTGAAAACCAGATTTTGTAAAATGTGAAAACCGAAACCGAACCGATTAACCTGATGACCGAACTATTTCGGTTCAGTCGGTTAATTAGATTTTAACCTAATAATGCCCACCCCTAGTAGCACTAGGATCATCCTAAGGTGATGATTTTTGAGGCTGGACCTATTTACAACAAATGAATGAGGAGATACGTTCGCCCCCTTTCCTTCCCCGGGCCATCACATCTAGTGTATTTATGACTTATGAGTAATGAGTATGACTATGCTTTTCAGTTTTCACGCTACAAGGGGTTGGCCCACGGAAGAAATGGGGGTGAATATATCATTTTCCTTTGCATCATCAAATAATGTGGGTCCCACCATTTAAAAATTACATGGTAAGCGGGACACGAGATTTTATATGGTGTAAGCCCTCATAGTCCGGTATTTTTCAACAAGTACTGCGGACCACACTATAGGATGATCCAAACCGTCATGTGAAGGAACACAACGTAAATAGGTTGTGCCCCAAAAATCATTTCCATAGGATGAGCCTAGCCCTCTGATCCATAGAGGTCTCTATAATATGGAGTTCCTCTATAGATCGGAGGGTTGGGATTGTCCTATAGAAATCTTTTTTTTGGGCACAACCTATTTACATTTTTGTCCATCACATGGACGGTTTAGATCATCCAGTAGTGTGGTCCGTAGAGTACCTTTTGAAAAATACGTGACTATAAGAGCTTACACCAAGTTGGTATTTTTCCTTCTTTCTGGCCCCTATTGTTTTACTATATTTGCAATTAGAGGAAAGGGTTCTTGCAAACATGCACACGTTTGCAAAAACAGGATGGGGCCCATATTTTTTGGGGGATCAAAACCATTCATTTGGAAGGCCCTTCTATGGATAAGGTGTGGCTCAAAACTCAGCCCCATTGGATTGTCCTAACCCAATCAGGGGGGCAATGGACAGACACTATGTGTCAATGTTTCTGCCCATTTTCCCCCTCCACAAATGGCAGAGTTAGGATGATCCAATGGGGCTGATTTTTGGGACACACCCTATGTATCCATGGAATGGCCTTTCAAATGAATGCTTTGGACCCCAAAAAAGTGGACACCACCATGTTTTTGGGCCACACCCTGTGTCCCTATCGTAAGCTTAAGTGCACACGTTTGAAGGAACCCTTTTCTCTTGCAATTATGCTAACGAAAACCGGTTTCAAATCTAACTTAATAACGATAATGCCCTCAGCCCCATGTCCAGTCAAACAAAGGCGTAGTGGAAAAAATCGCTGTACGTTGGTTATTTATGTAAAATTAAAGGACATTAAATTGTATTTTAGTAATTTTGTTGCATAAATGATAAACCTCGAGATTCCGTGATGTTACAGATGTAAAGTTTCTAAAGAAAATCGCCCCCCCCGTGTGAAGACTCTGAACCTTTCCATTTAAGAAGGCTCTTCTGCTCTACTATTCTCTGCAGTGTTCCACATTATACGTTTCATAAGAAAGGAAAGAGGAAGAGGAAGAGGAAAAGGAAGAGGAAAAGGAAGAGGAGATAATGTTGTTTCTTCTTTTTGGCTTTTTTTTTTTCATTTTAGGAGAATCAGGAATCCGATTTTGTTGGGATTTTTATGGATTTAAGGCTTTGATTATGTAATGTTTCGAGAACCATCTCAGTCATTACTATGATTTTTTAGAATTTCCTGGAATGGGTTTTATGCCCTTTTGTTAGGGTTTGAGCTTCTTGTCTTTTTGAGGATTACACAACCTATTTCGATTAAAGATCAGATTTTTCTCATTTCCGATAAGTAGGTATGATCTTTCTCTGATTCTTTGATTTTTATTTTAGGCTCTACATTCATAATTTTTCAAAGAACTGTGTGGAATCTCTGTTTTTTATTTTTCTAATCTACTGAATTACTTTAGGATCTTCTTTGCATGTATGCTTTAATCTTTCTAAGGTTGCAAATCACATTTCAATCAAAGCTAAAATGATCACTTTAATGGATTTGAAATATTCATCAGAATTTTCCAATCAAAAGCCATTTTGATCAAAGGCCAGATTTTTTTATCTTCAGAGAAATTCAGAAGTGATTTTTAGTCGTAGGCTTTTCCACAAAATCCTTCAACTCTCTGTCTAGGGTCTAAGCATTCCATCTTTCAAATATTAACAAAACCCTTCTCTCAAAGCACCTTATTCTTTCATTTTAGGGAGAATTGAAAAAACCCAACTACAAAATGCCAAGGCAGAATCTTGCGATCGAGGATCTAATTGGGGGAGGTTGCAAGATCCGCAAGCGTGGGTGTTCTTCAACATCATCTTCATCTTCAGTGTTACATAATTATCGATTTAAACGTGCGATTTTGATTGGGAAAAGAGGAGGATCAAGCACACCAGTCCCCACATGGAAGATGAGCTCAAGATCACCAGCTTCAATGGCAAATATTGATGAATCTCTGAAGTACCCGCCATCACAGACAGGCAGTAAAATGCAGGAAGCCCCAGTTTCTGCTCGAAAGCTCGCTGCCACATTGTGGGAGTTGAATGATTTCCTATCACCACGAGCGAAAGAGGATTTGAAGGAGAAAAGGAATAAGAAAGACGTGAGAGGAAGAGAGAGGATTCCAACACATCTATCAGATCCATCACATAGCCCTGTCTCAGAGGTGGGTTTTTCTTCTTTTAGTGTTTCTTTGATAATTTGGGTTCACCAGTTCTAGAATTTTGAGGTTATGTTGAGTTCAATATTTTTTGCTTATCTTTAAGTTTGTTTATGTAAGAGATACTTGGGAAGCTTCTAATTCTCTTGTTTTATATTTTATTCTTAGGATCGATCAGGAGTCAGTCAGCTTAGGAGAAGAGTGTCAGCTATTTCTCAGAGAATTGGGTCTCATGAACACAACGGTGGAGGCCTAGATTCTATAAGCAATGCCAGTTTAATGGAGGTACCAGACCGATTATTTTGTTGTGCCCCTATATATCTCCTTTAATTTCCATTTGTTTGTTCATGAGTATGTGGTAGATTTTGAGAATTTGATCTTTATAGGATATCTTTAATCTGAAGATTTTGGATATTTGGAGTAGTTGGATAATTTAATTGCTCATAAGCATAAAGTATCACCAGGTGAACTTGAAATTTTGAAAATTTAAGCATTACATCTTGAAAGTTTCCATATCACCTTTAGACTTCTGAGTATTTAACAAGGCCCCTATATCTTGATACTTTCAAAATAATTTCTTTTGCTAATTCTCATGGTTGATGCTTTGTTGGATTGAAATAAAAAAGAACTATAAAACTGTATCTATTATTGGTTTTTGTATGGGATTTTTTTGCTAGGAAAATCATGTTACAATCGCTTGAATATGTTGCAGATCGAAACACGTTCTCGAGGCCTTACTCCATCGGGATCTGTTGTTGGTGCAAAAAACCGGTTAAGGGATGTTAGTAATGGTTTAACAACATCTAAGGAGCTTTTGAAAATTCTGAATCGCGTTTGGGGTCTCGAGGAGAAGCACTCATCTAGCGTGCCACTTATTTCAGCTCTTCGTGGTGAGCTTGAGCGAGTCCGCATACAGGTTGATCAGCTAATCCAAGAACAAAAGTCCGAGAGGGACGAAATAAATTACCTAATGAAACGATTCTCTGAAGAGAAGGCGGCATGGAAGGGCAAGGAGCAAGAGAAAATCAGAGCTACTATTCAAACCATTGCAGGAGACTTGGAGGTAGAGAGGAAGTTGAGGAGGCGAACAGAGAACATGAATGTGAAGCTTAGCAAAGAGTTAGCTGAGACAAAGGCATCTCTCTCAAAGGCAATGAAAGAACTCGAGAGTGAAAGGCGAGCAAGAGGGATAATGGAACAAGTGTGTGATGAATTAGCTAGGGGAATTGGAGACGACAAGGCGGAGGTGGAAGAATTGAAAATGGAATGTGCAAAGGTTCAAGAAGAGGTTGAGAAGGAGAGGGAAATGCTGCAGCTTGCGGATGTGTGGCGAGAGGAACGAGTTCAAATGAAGCTCTCGGAAGCCAAGTTTCAGTTAGAGGAGAAAAATGCGGCCGTTGACAAGTTGAGGAGCGAGCTTGAAGCTTTCTTGCGAACCAAAAGGACAAAAGAAACCCGAGGGCTGTATAAGAATCATGGGGGCATGGTGGAGGCTGAGTTGCAAAGGCAACTTTCGGGTTTAAGCAAAACCTATTTGGGCATTGATCGAGGTGCGGAATTAGAAGAAGGGGACACAGAAAATGGGGAAGAGGGCAAAGAAGTAGAAGAGGAAGATGACTCGGCTGAAAGTGATCTCCATTCGATTGAATTAAACATGGACAATGAGAGAAAAAGCTACAACTGGAGTTGCGCTACTGGAGCTGGAGAAGACAATCCAAAGAGAGCTTCTATTGAGGAAGAGATAAAGGGGAGGAAGTCCATATCTGAAAAATATCCAAGGGGCAGCAGCATCTCTCTTAATAGAAGCTCGTCCGAAGGAATTGAGTGGGACTTTAATAGTGAAAATTATCAATGTCGTGGAGGAGATGGGTCTGATAGAGGAAGATTGTCTGAGAGCAATGGCCTTGTGGAAAAGCAGGCTCAGAAAGAGGATTATGATGACAGAGTGATGAGATATAATTCTGTTAAGGATCTTAGGGACCGCATATTGTCCAGTTCAAGGATGTCACCTGCTCAAGGTTTTGCTAGTCCGACAAAACATCGGACTCAACGATATTCATTACAAGACCCAGTTGATGCAGTTGGCGAAAGATCAAATGTTGCAGAGGTGGTGAAAGGAATGAGGGATGGCAGTTTTAAGGCAAGATTAGTAGAAACCAAAGGGGAGTCGCGTAGTTCAAGACATAAGCAGCTGCCTATAGCTTCTAAACAGTAAGGATTACCTGGCCATCTATTTCATTCTCAGCTTTTCAGCTAGATTAATCGACTTTCTTGCTTGAAAGTCTGCTTAACTTGCTTGAATCAAGTTCTATAGATTTTGGTAGAGAGAACATGCAAACCATTAAGAAGATGAAGGATGCATGTGTAGTGTTTTCTTGTAAAAAGCCTTGACTACTACTGAGCAATAAATGTTGCATTAAATACCAATTTTCCTCGTCAGTCTTATGAGTTTGTTTTTTGTTTCAATTAGCTTATGTTCACAACAAAAAAAAACAGGTCATGCCTCTGTGTAGAAGTCATGTGTTTCTTTAGCTGAGGCAAACCTCATCTCAAATTCCAAAATGTCGGTCCGTGTACTTTAAAACTCGCCAAATTGACTCATCTCCTACATGATAAGGGTGAGTTAAGAGGTTACTCAGATTTCTTGACCATTACTGAGTACTTGATCAGGTTTGAGTTTAAGAATCTAATCATGTCTGTTCAGTTGAGGCAAGCCCCATGTCCTTTTTGTACCATAGCAACTCTTTTGGATGCTTGAAAAACTTGCATACTTATTCAACTCAGTCAAGACTCTGGTTGAGTTAAGGTCTCTAACTCGAGTTTCATACAACCTGAGAAAACTCAATATTTACTATAGAACTTGGGAACTCAGGCAACATGTTAAGCCTTTTAAACTTGATAAACTCGATCGAATACTCCGCTGAGTTTCAAGTTGACTCGACTTGGCTCATCATGTCCAAGTCTGAGTTTCAACTTTTCAAACCCTGCAAATCTAGAGCCATTTCAAATCAACATGAGATTAGAGGACTATGAAACTCTTCTTTAAAAAAAAAAAAATTTTCTCTGTTGAAAATTTTTCCTGCCCTTAAATGTGAAAATTGTATTCCCTCTTTCAAGGTGGGGAGTTTTTCTTTTTTTTCTTTTTGAGTAGTTTCATGGGTCATATCCTTCTTCTCTTATCATCCTATATCAATTGCTTAAATTCATATTGTTCTTTTGGGCACCCCCCTCGAGAGATGGCACAAGTAACCTTTACAAAAGAAGATAACAATCATTTCTAGCTTGCGTTTGTGGGTTAGTGGGTGGATTCAACATAAAGGCATGTGGCTATGTACATGTAGGTTTTCATCGAATCTTAAATTTGAAGCAACATGGACATGAATGAGCTCCTTTGACAATTAGACAACCATTTACAATCATTAAACTAAAAAGAAAAGAAAAAGGAAAAGTTATATCACTCTTTGCAATAATCAATTACTTGGAATCATGATAAAGGTTAATTAGCAAATTGAAGAGGAACGCCCATTATCCTATGTAGGTCCTTGCAGGGATGAGCTTGCAGTGGGCGCCGAAGTGATGGCCTTGTGGAATGGGGTTAAGCTTGTATTTGAGCAAGGGATTTTTAATTTGGATAGAAGGTGAATCCCTTAACACCATTTGTTGGGTCGAATTTTGGGAGTTTGGGTTCAGCTTTTAACATAAAATCAGGTCTGGTTTGAGTTGATTCCTATTCATTTTTTAAGCAAAATCTCAACTCCATTGGGTTGATTCCAAGCCATCAACTATATTATTTCAAAAACTATTATAATCATTATTTGAAAATAATCATATTTAACTTTCAAAATGATTTCTAAACTGATTTTGATGCAGATACAGCTTGGAGGTTTCGAAAGAAGCTCCAAAGTTTGGAGTTTCAAATTTCAATTGGTAAAGAAGCTTTTTTAAATGGTTAGCTTTAATCAGTAGTGATAATGCAATTTGAGCTCC
The DNA here is from genome assembly GCF_043159265.1 of Tasmannia lanceolata. Classification (NCBI taxonomy): domain Eukaryota; kingdom Viridiplantae; phylum Streptophyta; class Magnoliopsida; order Canellales; family Winteraceae; genus Tasmannia; species Tasmannia lanceolata. Next base: position 9,938,124 of record NW_027518690.1, on the reverse strand, counting down.
AAAGCTAACAATCTAACATGGTGAATTGTGCTTTGGGCTAGCTTTGTTATCACTATTAAATCTTAAAGAGAACAACTGGAAAATACTCATGTTGGTCCACACTCTACATAGCAATGGCGCTGAGAACATCTCTAACGTGGCATTTGTCTTCCTTTGAAGATGCTTTGGCCTTAAATCCCTCTAAGAGACATGCATTGCTAACTCACTATTGGGGTCTAAATAGGCTAGAGAATATTATGAGAAGTTTTACAAGCCATCTTATGGGGTGGGCCCAGAAAGACTTTGTATGACTCAAAGTTTTCTTGGCCATATTATAGGTAGGCCCAACCAAGGTGAAGAAAGGGATTGTTGTACCATGCAATAATTTGGCAACACATCATTGTTTTTTATCCGATCAGGTAGGACCTAAACGAAGATGGGATTCAAATGAATCATGACATAGGCATACGTGGGTCCGCTCCTAATTGGATATGTTGACAGCCCTATCTATAGTTGTTTGGATATGTGGATTTTTGAATCTTGGATTTCCTCAAAATTGTAGATGGGAGAAGAAAGAGTCTAGCCGCGATTTTTTGATTTCTCACCCTTCTTTCCAACATCAAGAGAGGAGGAGATCATCCCATGTTTCCAGGTTTTAGAAATCTCACGATGGGGGAGAGAACTCTAAAACCTGGATTTCTTACTTAAAATCCAAGAAACGCTGTCAGGACAGCACACAATAGCTTGATCATGAATCCTCTTTTACACTGTTTTTAAACTAAAACCTAGATTCTAAAATCTGCGTATCCGAACGACCCCTTAATGTCACGTCATGCGTACAAATAATCCCACAAGAATCTTCCTCAACAATCAGAAAAATGATATCCACACTCCCTATTTGATAATGGCACTGGATACTTTGCAAAATAAATTTTTTTGATTGGTTATTGAGAGCATCTTACAAATTATAACAACAATTAAACGCAATTTAGAAAATTTAAACCAAAGATTGGAGTGTCATTAATGAAAAAAGGGGAGGACCATTTCTCAAATTTTAATAATAATATGAGGAACACAATGTTCTTTTTCTAGATGTATGCCATAAAGCTATGAATTCAAATTTAGAAATTAGAATAATTGCTTTCTCTTTTTTGTTAGGTAAGTTTGACCTACTCCCAGAACTTTATAAACATAAATTTCCCTTCAACTATTAAATAGCTTTTAATATAAATTTATTATAGCTATTCTATTAACCTTTACATGCAACTAAACACAACATATTCCACTTTTCCTATATTCTACTAACTCTTTACTAGACAACTAAACAAGTTTTTCGAACTAAGACTACTTAAAGACAACTTAACTATTGTTTCACCCGGAGACCACTTGACCACTACTCAACGGGGATACAAGTAAAACAATGAAGGGATTTGCTAGCGTCCATCGCAGAAGGCATTTCGTTGATGGTCTACTGCATCTGCTCACTTTTCAGTATGTTTTGTCTTCATTCAATAGGCGGCTGCTGTCAGATGCAACAGACCATCCGCGAAATTCCTTCTGCGATGGACGCTAGCAAATCCCCCCAACAATGAAACATGTCTTCTATAGTTAGGGTTCAAAAGGGTTGCTTAGTTGTTTGGTAAAGGACTAGTAGAATGTATAGAAAAAGTGGGAGATGTTGCATTTGGTTGCATGTAAAAGAGTAGTAGAATTTTGCATTTGGTTGCGTAGATTTTACTCTTTTTTCCTTCAAATATCCTTCTCTTCCCTTCAACTTCTTTTCCTTGTTCTATCCCTATTTGGATGAAGGCTAAATAAGTTATGACGATTTTTTCTACCGATGTTAAAGAAATTCCATGAAAAGAAAGGGAAATTTTTTATTTAGATAAAAAAAATATAAAAAATTTGACTCTGGAAAAAAAAAATCCACATAAAATGAGCTAACCAACCTATGGAAAACTCATTTATCATGGAAAAGAATTTCCTAACTCACTAACGTGTGTATGTTCATTAGGGCCATTGATCTAGTATGCCATTCTCTAGTCTACCATTAGGGCATCTCAACCATTGATTGCAAAAATCAATTACTTACTCTTGCTTGATAATCGCCTAGGATTTTTAATTACTCGAGCGAGTAAGGAACAACTGAGCATAAGCTCGGCTCATCTCAAGAATGATAAAAACATACATATGTGGGATTTGAACTCAAGCCTCCTTTAAATCCAACACCTCATCCATTCAGCCAAACTTTCATTTGTGATAAACAACCAACATTCTTTTATTTTATGTATAAAAAACAAATATAATCCAAGCTTTAAAGCTCGGCTCGGCTTGGCTCGTTTATGAACCAAGCCTAAAAAACTCGCGAGGTTTTTCGAGCCGAACTATACAAAGCTCAAGTTCAGCTCGTTTATTTAGTGAGCCTAATTTTTGGGCTAAGGTTCGGCTCGTTTAGTAAACGAACGAGTTCGAGCCGAGCTTTTAACGAGCCGAGCCCAAACATATTTGCGAGCCGGCTCGGTTCATTTGCAGCCCTATTAATTACAACGTAGAAGACCATTCAAAAAAGCCCTTTCACACCACTGCTCTTGAAATCACAGTTCCCGTAGTGAGGGTTAGGGTTAGGATTTTGGAGATATTTCCGATGGATCGGGAACGAATTCAGCTGAAATTTCTTCTGCTGTTGATTGCGGGCCTCACATTTAAGCTCTGCGCTTCGGATCCAGTGAGTTTTTTTATTTTCTTGTTAGATTTTACTGTTTTGAATAATTTTTCGTTGATTTTTCGGTATTGAATATGCAAATCGGTCGTTTTTCAGCTGTTTTACGAGCCTTTTGAGGAATCGTTCGAGGGGAGATGGATCGTGTCGGAGAAAGCTGATTATCAAGGTACGATTTCAGATCTGAATTTTATGTTTGTATTTTGTTTGGTAGATCTAGTTCTTAGACGTTTTCAGAAAATATCAATTCTTTGATTTTTGAAGGAAATTAGAGATTTTATCTTTTAAATTCTTAGAGAGCACAGCTTTCGACTTGTTAGATTGAACCTAAAGTCATAGAAAATGTGTGAAATTGAATTTAATTATTCGAGTTCATGGTTCTTTTAATTGAATTAGGTTTGCAGTAGATTGTATTTGTATATTTTATGCTATTGTAAGAATCTAAGTCTCTTTGAACATAGATCAGTGCTCTGAAGCTCTCATCTTATAATTGCTTTTTAGTAGATCGGTTCTTGCAAAGTAGATACGAGGTTCGTTCGGTCCTTTTTATGATTTAGCTTCCCTTCAACCTTGATCATGGTTGTGAGGCTTGGGATTGCATCTTGATTACGGAGTAATCTACTTTTTTAAATTGTAAAGCAGCTTGATGAGAAGAACTGATGCTTTTTCTCCATTTACTTAGCATTTGTTGCCCGTCGTTTATTCAGGCACTGTTTGGATTTGGTTGGCTTTTTTGTTGTCTACTAAAATTTCCAGGTTTTGAAGCTATGCACATGTCTTTTACTAGGTCTGTGTTTGTGTCCATGTGAAACTCTGCTATAGAGCCCTTGAACTCATAGGCAACTTCCTCAGTAGGAAAAGTGCAAAGGAAAATCTTGTTCTTTGATTGGTTGACTCAGCTTGAATTGCTAGGTTGCCTGGATTGGCAATTCTACTTTGGTAGATGTTTGATGGGATACTCAGCTTATCAGGGCTTGAAAATATATGTTATGTTTTTCTTTTTCATTTGCATATGCATCTGTAAGGTGGGATTGGGCCTGTGATCTTATTGGTGTTACTTTTGCATCCTAATACCTAGAACATGAGGCTTGCTCCTGCAATCTGGATTATAAATAGGAAAAGTTATATGGTGTATGGGCGTATAAACACATACTCATCATCCCATTCTTGATATTTGATTAAAAAACACTTCACTTTTTAAGAAGCTGCTGTTGGGTCAAATATCAAGGGTGGTAATACGCCCACTCATCGTATAATCTCTTATAAATAGTACAATGGTTTGAGATATGTTTTGATTTTAGGTGTATGGAAGTATTCAAAAAGTGAGGGACATGAAGATTATGGGCTTCTCGTGGGTGAGAAGGCTAGGAAGTATGCAATAGTAAAAGAGATTGATGAGGCTGTGGATCTCAGGGATGGAACAGTTGTCCTGCAATTTGAGACTCGTCTTCAGAATGGGCTTGAATGCGGAGGCGCATATCTGAAATACCTTCGACCCCAGGAAGCTGGATGGAAATCAAAGGAATTTGACAATGAATCTCCTTACTCCATCATGTTTGGACCTGATAAATGTGGATCTGTGAACAAGGTTCATTTCATTTTCAAGCATAAAAACCCCAAAACTGGGGAGTATGTTGAGCATCATCTCAAGTACCCACCTTCTGTCCCGTCAGACAAACTGACTCATCTGTATACCGCTATACTGACACCCGATAATGAGTTACGGATATTGATTGACGGAGAGGAGAAGAAAAAGACGAGTTTTCTTTCTGCTGACGATTTTGAGCCGCCACTTATCCCCGCCAAGACAATTCCAGACCCAGATGATAAGAAGCCTGAGGACTGGGATGAGAGGGCTAAAATTCCAGACCCAGTTGCAGTAAAGCCTGATGATTGGGATGAAGATGCACCTATGGAAATTGAAGACGAGGAAGCTGAGAAGCCAGAAGGATGGTTAGATGACGAGCCTGAGGAAGTTGATGACCCTGAAGCCACTAAGCCTGAAGATTGGGATGACGAGGAGGATGGTGAATGGGAGGCGCTGAAAATTGATAACCCAAAGTGTGAGGCAGCCCCTGGTTGTGGAGAATGGAAGAGGCCAATGAAGAGAAACCCGGCTTACAAGGGAAAATGGCACGCTCCATTAATTGATAACCCGAACTACAAGGGCATTTGGAAGCCACAGCAGATACCAAATCCTCACTACTTTGAGCTTGAGAAGCCTGACTTTGAGCCTATTGCTGCTATTGGCATTGAGATTTGGACAATGCAAGATGGAATTTTGTTCGACAATATTTTGATAGCGAGTGATGAGAAGGATGCGGAATCATACAGGGAGAAAACATGGAAGCCGAAGTTCGAGGTTGAGAAAGAAAAGCAGAAAGTGGAGGAAGCAGCTAGTGGACTTTCAGATGGTCTTGCGGGGTTCCAGGTGATGCTTCTTTTCTCAGCATCTATTTATCCCTTTTTCAGGTTATAAATCCTCTTTATGTTAACTCTACTCTATTATTTGGATGTTTCAGAAAAAAATATTTGATGTCCTCTACCAGATAGCTGACATTCCTTTCTTGGAAGCCTACAAGCTCAAGATCATTGTAAGTGCTCCAGTTTATTCATCGTCTTGCATCATTTAGTGATTGCTCCATTTGACCGTTTTTCATCTCCCTTTTTTGGTCCCTGTTTTTAGTTGTTTTGGTTCTTTTCTACTACATAATTGTGATACACTATCTCGGTCCCCTTCCCTTTCATAATATACTTCTGCCATTTCAAAAAATAATAATAATTGTGATACACCATGAAGTTGTTTCTTATGTTATTTGATCTTGTTGTGCAGGATGTCATTGAGAAGGGAGAGAAACAGCCTAATCTCACAATTGGCATTCTGGTCTCTATTCTGGTGGTGATTCTAACAGTCTTTTTTAGGATTCTTTTTGGTGGAAAGAAGCCAGCTGTGAGTTTTCTGGATATCGTTTACCACTCTTTATCTTATTAATTGTTGTCTCGAGGATAAAAATGGGGTGACATTATTCTTTTATCTCTTTATGCTGTTTGGAAAACTTGAAGCTTTCTCTTACTATTATTAGTCCTGTGTAGGCTGTTCCAAAGGCCACTGGGGAAACAAAGACTGCTGTTGCTGCTGAGGCTGATGAAGGAACTAGTGGTGAAAAGGAAGACGAAAATGACAAAGAAGATGTCACTGCTCCTCGAGCACGGAGGCCTAGACGGGAAACTTAGTTTAGTAGAACATGAGGTTTTTAGGTGAGATATTATGTAACTCATAGTTATTTGAGAAAACATTTCCTACACACTTGTGTAGGTAAGTTAGCTACACACTAGCTTAAAATACAGTGGGGGCCCACATTGTTTGGGTGATCCAAACCATTCATTTGAATGGTCCTCACAGAGATAGGGTGTCCACAAAAAATCAGATCCATAGGATCACCCCAACCCTACGATTTGTGGAGGTAAAATGGACGTGTATAAACCTTCACAAATTAGTCCATTTTTTGCCTCCATAGTTTGAATGGTTGGGATGATCTTATGGATCTGATTTTTTGTGGACACCCTATCTATGTGAGGACCATTCAAATGAATGGTTTGGATCACCCAAACAATGTGGGCCCCCACTGTATTTTAAGCTAGTGTGTAGGTAACTTACCTACACAAGTGTGTAGGAAATGTTCTCTCTAGTTATTTTCTCTTAATGTTAGCTTTTGAAATTAGTAGGATTCGAATGTAAATGAGATAATTTGGTGCTCTAAATCTGATTCTTGTCTGCTTGAAGAAAAGAGGTTTTTCTAATGTGTTCAATTATGAAATCCACTTTAATTAGCCCTCTCCTAGAAAGTAGGAGGGGCTTTGTTTATGATATAGAATTGCTTTGATTTGTAGTTATTACCCATATTGACTTGCTAACTATTACTTTTTGCAATGGGGGCGTCATGACCATTTGCCTCACCACCTACCTTGTGTTTCAGTCAATAGGTTGAGTCGGCTCTTTCAATGTGCTTGAAAGGTCTTCCTTGAGTCTTAATTTTGGGTACGTTTTTATGTAGTCCTTTTTGTTTTTGGCTGAAGAAAGTATTCAAGTTATCTTTATCCACGTGTTTCTATCTAATTTCATATTGCAATCACTTATAGCGAAGGTTTTCGGTTTCAGGGAAACATTTAGTTGGAAATTTAGGTGGATATCTTGGAAAATCATGAAAACTTATGAAAACATATGAAATAATAGAATTTGAATATGAAACTCCAGAAAATGCTAGATAAACACAAACAAACACTTAGAAACCATCACATAAGTAAGACAACCATCCATAATGGATTAAAAAGATCGAGCACCTAGTGGCTATGAAGCACGGGTGCTTCAAAATGGCCCGCGTACCCGTATCGGGTGCGTACCCGACACGGGTGCGCTCGGGTGCGTGTCGGGTGCGCACCCGATTCAAAAACCCTTTTTTTTTTTAAATTTTGACGGTCGGGTGCGTGTCGGGTGCGCTTGGGGTGCGCACCCCGACGCACCCGACACGTTTTTAAGTGTTTTAAAACAAAAAAAAAGAAAAAAAGAGGAGGGCTGCCAATAACATTTTTTTGTGGGGGGGTTTAAATTATAAAAGCCCTTTTTCCATTTTGGTGAATGGTGATGTTATGGTTATTTGATTGCTTTCCTATTTTTTAAATTTTTTTTTAATAAAAAATATTATTATATTCAACGCACCCGAACGCACCCGCACCCAAGTTTTTTGGAAAATCACGTACCCACGTACCCGTGTCGTGTCGCACCCGCACCCCGCACGCGTGCTTCATAGCCTAGTGGCATGCGTTGTCGTGCATGTCCAATGATTCACTGTATACCAAATTTCATATGTAATTTATATAAATATGTATACATAATACATGCGCCGCATCTTATAGGTAATTTATATAAATATAATTATGTAATACAGACTAATATAATCTATTACGCTTAAAATTTTGGTTTATGCATTTGGATCATTCCAGTGGGGATGAAAATATTTTGGTTGTTTCGTGTCAGTGTTAGGAATTCAGGCCAAGCATGAAGTTATACAATTCAACTTGGAGGACTTGGTGCAGACCAAATTTTGTGTCAGTTTTAGGAATTCAAGTTGTATCAGTCCCTCATAGTTAGATATTTTTGTCTTATTCCATTGCGCTTTTCTGAAAAGAAAACTTGTTCCTAGGTGGAAACTGTTGAAGACTGATAAAACTGAAGTTATACAATTCAAGTTGGAGGAATTCAGGCCGAGCATAGTTTTAAAACTCCCCTGCGTTATTGTGGACTCCCTTGAGTCGACTCCCTGTTACCTTGGTCGCGTTCCACATTTTGCCCTATGTGTTCCCCGTTTTGCCCGACAGAGTCAATAAAAACTCCTTTGACTCCCAAATTATGACCGTGTCAACTGAGTACTCAGCCGCGCCACGTCAACCGAGTACTTGACCACGCCATACCTATTATGACAATGGCACTACTCTATTTTACACCTTTTAATTAGCTTTCGAGGTCTCTTACAATACTTTAAGATGTTATTAAAAAGTGTGAAACATAGTGAGTAGTAGCATTATCAAAATATGGTAGTGCAAATATCAGCTGCCTTTGATTACTGATAAAAAATCTACGGAAGTGGCAGTGTTAGCACTTTGGTTAGGAGTAAGATTCAACATATCATTCTTAGAGGATGGATCGTATATGGAATGAGACTTGCTTTTTGTATCAGGTGGACATGAGAGAGTATGGGGTTTCTTGGTAGCTTGTAGACATTATCGAAGTTCTCGAGAGGATTAATGGTATTTTTGTCATGTTGGGGTAAAATTCGGCAATCAATGGAAAGTCCCACACATAGCACTTGGAGATTCAAAGGAAGTTAAGGCAAAAGGGTAATTTCATAACCCAAACCCTTGAAACCCTAAAAACCGCAGGATAAACTTAGAAAGAGATATTCTAGGAAACCCGACCAATCAAGTAAGACTCCATGGAAGACAAGATTCCTTTAATGCCTTGGACTCTAGTCTGTAAAAGGGGGCAGACTTTGAGGTATCACCCCGCTATAGGGCAATAGAAGATAGCTCTCCGGTTCGTGATGTCTCGGGATCTGATTCGACATTGTTTGGTTGTTTGTGGACCACCATGTTTTGATTGGACAGGGACCTCACCGTGGCTGCTATTAGTTGGTTTGATATTGATTTTATCCTTGCTATTTGTTGAGTGATGGCGATATTGGCTCCCATGTTTAATCGAGTGTTTGGACCATACAGTGCTTCCACTTCATTTCCACCTCCTTTTATACACAGGCTACATTGGCTATTATTGACATTTTTTTGAGATAGATCCACCCTTTATACCACATTTGAGGGATTTCATCACTACGAATACTACGAGAAAACATGTTTGCGATGGATTGACTCACTCGACGCATACCATGAGTACTACGGACTCGATCATCTAGCGACTCTTTGGTGACTCAGGGAGGCCATGGTATGAGATGCCAAATCGATTGGTTAGGTACGTTAACTGAGCGCTGAGATGTAGGTTTCCTCGTGTTAGTAGATGAGAGGAGGTTCGTGATGAGTTCATGCGGGCCTACGCTCCAGTGCATTATCATCGGTGCCGTCAGAGATTGTATCGTGAGGAGACCACGCATCGTCAGTGAGAGGCCGATTATCAGGCTCGTATGAAGTGGCTAGAGATGAGGTCCCATCAGTTGTTTGCTCAGCAGAGTCAATTAGCCGCATCTTCTCTTTCTTCTTCTGATGACTCACATGGCGATCTAGGCAACGGTGTTTAGACCCTTGTTTTGGTACCTGATACAGATGGAGACGAGATTGGCACTAGTGGCATTAGGGGTGTAAACGAGCCGAGCCGAGCCGAGCCTGGCCAGGCTCGGCTCGGCTCATTAAGCTCAAAAGCTCGGCTCGGTCAGGCTCGTGAGCGGCTTGCGAGCCTTACCTAGCTCGGGTTATATTAAGTTCACACCCCTCATCTTCCCTGACAGCCCCATCTAGTGTAATTTGACTACTTTTTTTACATTATGGGGGTTGGTCCAAGTAACAAATGAGGTTCCAAAAATGAAGTGACATTTTTTGCCTCCCCCTTTCACTCCCTGGACAACCCTTTTAGTGTATATATTAATATATAATATATATATTTAAATATATTAATTTCTTAACGAGCCTTAACTAGCCGAGCCGAGCCTGGCCTAAATCGGGCTCTGCTCGTTAAGGATTCGAGCCGAGCGAGCTTCCGAGCCCGATCCAAAATTGACACCCTTAAGTGGCATTGTTGACAGCTCAACTCTCGCGTACAGAGCAGAGTGATATCTCCACAGTCGAGGCAGATACTGTGGTTGAGCTACATGAGGTAGATGCATCAGTAGAGCTACCTGATGAGACATTAGCAGAGCAGACAAATGTGTGTTATGAGTCGGATGCGAGTATCCTGACCGATGAGCTCGGTACCGATTTAGAGGTTTCTAGTACATCAGATGATATTTGGGGCGACTGTTGATCTGATTTTAGCGACACAGAGGAGCTTCTTATACATACCGATCATGGGGTTATTGCGCTTGAAGAGATTGTTTCAGCTGAGCCCGAGGAGATTCTTATTCAGGACACTTTAGCATTTACAGCCATTATTCCGGTTGTGCCCGATGATGAGGCTTTTGGCAGAGGATTTTCATAGGACTACTTGGTAGAGGTGACTTCACAGATTAGTTACAAATTAAAGGGTTAGAATTATCTAATTGTGTTTGAATTTCGCCCCATAATCAATCTATAACAAAACTTAGAATATCAATGAGAGGAATGATAGAGTGAAGGGCGCCCTTGCAAAAAACTAGTTACAAGGGCACCCCCTATTAGTCATGTCAATAAAGTGCATTTATTGTTCATTTAATTTTGTATTTGTCAAAGCCTTTTCTGTATCACAGTCTTGAGATAGACAAATGGAGGTGCCATTGTAACTGGTTTTTGCAACGCCGCCCTTTAGCCTATCATTCCAGTGATGTAAAACTATAGTGGGGCCAAGGAAATTTTCAATGCGTACTGATATTCCAGGTACCATATTATGATAATGGCACCACTCACCTACTTTATTATTTATCCATTGATAGCATAGCCGTGAAAACTAGTTTAAAAAAGTGTGAAAATAGTGATGTAAAAACATAGTGGGGCCCAACCAAAAGCCAGAAATGATGTAAATCTAATTGATCCAACGGCTAGGATCATGTGGTTCTAGTTCGTGTCTTGGTATTAGCGTTTACCGTTCGAGGAGATAAATCTGTTTGATCCAACGGCTAGGATCGAATGACTATAGTTCTTTGTTTGGTCTTAGCGCGTGGTCTTCCCCAGATTTTTTGTACGATGAGGCATCTTGACCGCTATTTTGTCGTTTGTGAATGCGGAATGGAATGCCAGCTCCCCAATATCCGCTTCCCGTACCTGTCCTCTGACTCAAACGCCAACCCCCAACTTTGACCAAAGTCAAAACTCCTATAAAACAATTAAAAAAAAGAAAAATGATTATCAGCACAACCATGTTTTATTAATTGCACTAATTCAGCTTCTCTTCTCTTTTCAAATTGAATTCTAATAGGTTTTTGGGAACCTTCATGATAAGTGACATCTATTCAAGATGGGTTAGTTCTATTATTAAAACATGGTTGTGCTAATTTCTTATAAAGAACATGGGGTCCTGTCACAGCTCCCAAAATGAGACTCATTAACAAATGAACTTGTGTGAAAGAGAGAGGCCCTCAGATCTTAAATTAGTTCTATATGTACTTCCTTTGTTGTAGTTCATCAGATCAACGGTCCTATCACAGTTGAGCCTTGTAGGACCCAAAATTTGATATCAGGATTGAATCCCAACTGATCATCAGGGCAGTTGATCTAGTGTCAGATTCAAATATAACAAACTTACAAAACTACAAAATATGAGGTATTATATGTAGGGGTGGCAATGGTTCGGTTTCGGTTCGGTTCGACCCCCAAACCAAACCAAACCGAAATTTGAATCGGTTTGGTTTTACCAAACCGAAACCGAATTTTTGGTTCGGTTCCGCCAAATTTGCCACCCCTTACTCATAATAATTGGAAATATTCGGTTTTGGGACCAAACCGAAATTTGAATCGGTTTGGTTTAACCAAACCAAAATCAAATTTAAGGTTTGGTTTCGGCTCAGTTCCTGTTCGGTTCGGCCAATTTTGCCACCTAATTATATGACGTATGAGCATAAAGAATCAGCGGGTGGAACTACAAGTGGAGCAAAAAATGTTTTAAACTTCAAGCGCTTTATTTGTTAGGCCTTGCTATGGATCTGCCAATGCACAAAATTGATCGCAATCAGACAATCATAGCCCTCCAATTTGCTTTACGGTCAATCCATAGCAAGGCCTAACAGACTAACAGTAAATGGTTTGGATCGTTCAAATAATGTGCCCACTTAAACTTCTATCTGCTCAAATATCTGCATTCATCATATAAGAAGTGGCAGATGGCATATACACTGGCCTTTCGCCTTTCAGTGCATTTTTGTATCCGGGATTTTGTTAAAACTAGTCAAAGACCAAAAACACAGTGTCAATAACGAGAGAAACAGTACACGTGCAGGCCTTTTGCACAGAAAATCACAGGAGAGAGAGAGAGAGAGAGAGAGAGAGAGAGAGAGAGAGAGAGAGAGCAAAGCTTGAATCAATTCTGTATCTGTAACTTAAAAACCATTTTTACACATACATTACCTTCAGGTTAACACAGAAAAGAAAATTAATTACATAAGATTCAGGTAAGCCCACAAAAGAAAAAAGATTTATTTTTTCTTTAGCATTTTCTCCCAATGATCTTTCGATTCAGTAAAGTTGGAAGAGGTGTAGGATAGGGAGGAGGAGGAGAATGAATATGTTTTTCCAATCTCTTGTTCTTCTGGGTCCCTTTCATTTGCTCTTTCTTCCTTCTTTTCATCCCCAAAACTCCAAGTCTCATTCTCTTATCCGACTCCCTTATCGTCTCCAGCTTCGGCCTCCATTGCCTAGACCGATAACACCCTACCAACTGCTTGTAATCCTTCTCCAACTGTGGAGTTGTACACACTCTACATTTATCCTCCTCCAATTTGTTAGAGTCCCCATCTTCTTCTAGCTTTGCATTCTCCACCAACTTTGAAATAAACTCATCAGAGACTCGTATCTGTAGTGTCCCTGCAGGCGTTTTTTGTACATCAAAAAATGGCCTACAAGATGCAACCTTCTTTAAGAATGCGGCCTTCGAAGGAGAGTCAGAAACAGAAGCTAAGGAGGCGAAGGAGAGGACAGATTGGAAGAAATGAATAGGGAGGAGGAAGTAATTGTGACCGAGCTTAAGCTCGTCCTTCGCAGAGAGAGCTGGGATTTTTTGTCCAATGAAGAAAGAATCTGAGTGACAGACTAGATGTTTTGGGAATTCTAGCATGAGTTCTGAAGCGTGGATAGGGCGATCGTAGATCTTGATGAGTCCATCGGATTTGATTAGCTTTACTGTTTGTAAGGTGGGGTTTTGTGGAATGTGGTGGTGGCAGGATAATCTGTTCTTCATTAGATGGTAGCACCATGAGATCATGTGGAAGCTTATGAACTTGAGTCCCATTAGTTCATATAAATATTTTTTTCCCAAGTCAGGAAAACAGAAAACAAACGAAACCCAGATGAGAAAACTGAAGGTTTGTGTTTCTTGGTTTGCTTTTCTGATTGAATAGAGAGAGGGGGAAGGAGAAAGAAGGGGTTCTGTATGTTTGCTTTGGTTTAATGAGGGGTTGTGAATATAAATATACTGGACTACAGGTGTATTTTAATATACTAAGGAAGAAAGAATCTTTAGGAAATGGGTCTGTGTATTTGAAGTTTGACGGTTTGACTGGGAAATCTCTGACGCCGTGTCTTTTGGTGTTTACCCACGAGGCGGAAAATCAAATACGAGATTTTATATGGTAGACCGGCCGTGCACGCGCGGCAGCCCAAATATACAGTGGGCCCAAATTGTTTAGATGATCTGAAGCATTCATTTGTTGGGCCCCGGCATAGATAGGTGTGACAGAGAATATTCTCTACAGGATGATTCCAACCCTTTGATCTGTTGAGATTTTTATAGTGTACTGTCAATTTTAAACCTAGAGGTCGTAGATAAATCAGAGGATTAGGATTATCCTATGGTGAATAGACCTGGCAAACTGGCGGGCCGGCCCGGGTTGGGTTTGACCCGGCCCATACGGGTCCGGGTCAACATGACCCAGAAAACTGGCGGGCTTGGCCGGGTTGGGTTGCTAGCTTGGACCCTCACCCGGCTCGTACGGGCTGGGTCGACGCGCGGGTCACCTGCATATTTAGTAAATTTTCACTTTTTCTTTTGTTTTTGTTTTTATAGGTATTTGTCTTATTAGCTATGGTGAAAACTGCAAGGAAATACTTTTCTGGAAAGGTGGCTAGCAATAATAAGTACCAAAAAAGCTAGCAATAATAATCATAATGTACTAAAGTTTTAGAGGAAAATTATCAAAAAAGTGCTATAAAGTAGAAAAATTAGGGAAAAAAGTAATGAAAAGGGTTCCTTTATATGATAATTACATAAAAAATTACAAAGAAGAGGTATAGAAATATGACAATTACTTAAAACTACTTTTTGTTTCACTTCTACCGGCACCCGTGGGTTAACCCGGACCCGCCCAGTTTTGATGGGCCGGGTTGACCCGGACCCAGAAATTATGGGCAGGCCGGGTCGACCTGCAGGTCCGGATCAATTCTTGCCAGGTCTAATGGTGAATATTTTTGAGCACACCCTATCTATGTCAAGGCCTACCAAATGAATGGTTTGATCACCTAACCAATCTGGAGCAGCTGTTTTCTTGGCCGCACGTACATGCACGGCCTCTAACCATATAATTTTTTCAATAAATACAAAAGTCCGCCAGAGGGTTTGATTTTGTAACTTCTTTTCTTTCCAAAAAATCTAATGAGGGGAGTGTAGATCTTAAAATATCAGTTTCTGATTTTTTCTAAAATAGTGGGACCCATCTTATGAACAGTCTAGATCACTGTCCATGTGATCACGTAGTCATATGTGTGCCCATCTCCACATGACTAGACCTGGCAAACAGGTGGGCCGGGCAAGGTTTGACCCGACCGGTACGGGTCCAGGTCAAACGGGCCGGGTAAATAACAGGTCAGAAAATTTACGGGTCACTAAGTTTGAACCCGGACCCCTCATCTGTACGGCGGGTCACCGGTTTTTTTTAATGATTTTTTGTTTTTTTCTGTTCTTTTAAGATTTTTGTTGTTTTTATAGGGCTTGCCACCTTCGCCAAAAGCTACTTCGTGCCCATCCTTTGCAGTTGCATGTGATCATAGCCATTAATGTTGACTATTTTTCAGATTTGTCTTATTCATCGACAGGAGTGCAAAATGCAAAGCTAGCAATAATAAGTTTTGGAGAAAAATTTTGGGGAAGTACTAAGTTTGGAGAAAAATTATGGGACAAATTGTTCAAATAAGAAAAACTACGGAAAAAAATACCGAAAGAAGGTGATTCTATAGAAAAATTACGGAAAAAACTATCAAAAAATTCTTGAAAATATGAAAACTACAGGCACCTGTGGGTCCAAAAACTCCGAGCACCAGCGGGTCGACCTGGACCAGCCCAGTTTTTACGGGCCGGGTGGACCAGAGGGTCGTTTTCAAACAGGTCACAAATGAGTGACCCGGAATCGGAAAATACGGGTGGGCCGGGTCGACCCGCGGGGTCGGGTCACTTCTTGCCAGGTCTAGGCACGGTAGAAGCCCCTCGACGACAAAAACGACCAACTTTTTGTCTTTATCCTTAAGATACGGTGCAAGCGGGGAAAGTGAGGTACACAAAATTAGGGAAATGATATATTTGCCCCACCTTTTTACTTGGGACAGTTCCGTATTTTATTATGATTACTTTTCTACACTACATGGGCTGTCCCAAGTAAAAAATGAGGTGAATATGTCACTTCCCAAAATCATTATTATAAAAATGTTGTTGTACTCGGAAGAAGTAGCAATAAATAAATAAAAAAACATGGTCATCTCTTCTTTCATGGAGAAAAATCTTTTAAATTTGCCTTCCAAATCTTCTAAGCATCACACTTCTCTCCTTTCTACTGAGGAATGGTATTAAGAGAAGCCCTCAATCAGAAGCTCATGAGAAGTTTAACCAGACCCACTCATGTAATGTAAGTATGATCCGGATCCTTCAGTTGAGGGACCCCAACATGTAGACGGCAAAGCATGAGATCAAATATATTCAAACATTTATAAGTACCATTCGATCATAGAACAGGAATCTGAACTTGATTTGACGGTTTAGATCAATCCGCTTAGCGCAATTTTCTAATTATCATCATAATAATAGGCCCTACTCAACAAAGGAGCTTGATTGCATAGAGGTAGGCCAGATCAGTATTCTCATGTACTTCTCATACTGAGGTTTCTCATTGTAACATCCCCCTTGGCCCTGAATTATAAAGCATGTACTCCTATATGAACGAACTTCAAGACTCTCTCTCTCTCTCTCTACCATTTGTAAGGTTTGGTCTAAGGCCAGGTGACAAGAACATCAGTTCCAATCACGTCCTTGTGGGGTTGAAAACCCTAGAATTAGAAAAATGGGGTGCAGGGTTTAGTATATTTTAATTGGGTTTTGATTAGTCCCTAGGTTTCACCCTTAACCAGATCTTGATATACTCTAGTGTCACTTATATCTAATGTAATGTATAGCACATGTAAAGAAAAATAAATGTAATGTGGGATTAGCTAGGGTTCCCTGCGGAGAGGCATTTCGGGCTGACTTTTCCTTGAGAGAGCAGCCACCTCAGACGAGTTAAATGAATAAGACAAAATCTGCCGAAAAGTGAGCCTGCCTGGCAGTTCTCTTGTGCAAAAGTCAGCCGTGAAATGCCTCTCTGCAAAATTCCCTAGCAAATCCCATATAATGTGTACTACAGAAAAAGCATCCGAGCACCGTACAAGGTATCATTCGTGTAACACACAAAAATCATTCCATGAAGTTATAACATGTTAAATGCATTATCTGATTGAGGGTTGCTAAACTTAAGGGCGCCTATGAAAAAACCAGCAACAAGGACACCTGTAATGGGCCATCTCGCCAAAGTGCATTCCTTATAATTCTTGGTATGACCAATAGGAATGTGCCAGATCACCTAATTATTTCCTTTTTTAAAATTTAATTTTAAATCGTATGAGAAAATCTGTATATTTTCTGATTTATTTCACTTAAGCTGCCAGATCACCTTAATGTCTTGATTCTAAAAGGGAAATTATATATTCACCCATTTTTCTTACTTAGGACCAAGGTTTTAAATTTCGGCCGAAATCCGATCAGGACCGAAACCGAAACGTTCCAAACCGAAATTGCCGCGGTCAAAATTTTGGATAAAATTTTAATTATTTAATTATTTATAGAATTTCAGCCGAAATTACCAAAATTTCAGCCCAAAACACTGGCATTTCGAGCCCTTCTACTGCATTTCGGGCTTTCGGTGAGGACCGAAATGACCCCCGAAACTGAAATTTGAAACCTTGCTTAGGACAACCCCCCAGCGTAAAAGAGTAGTAATAAATAAGGTTTTAAATTTCGGCCGAAATATGAAATTTCAGATTTCGGTCAGGATCGAAACTGAAACGTTCTGAAACCGAAATTTACTAAATTTCTATTGAAATTTCGGATTTTTTTTAAATTTCAGCCAAATTTTGGTTAAAATATTAATTATTTAATTCTTTACAGAATTTCAGCCGGAATTACCTAAATTTCTGTAATTTCGGCCGCAATTTCATACCAAAATTTTGGCCCAAAACATAGACATTTTGAGCCCTTCTACTGATTTTCGGCCAAAATTTCAGGATTTCGGCTGAAATTTCGGTTTCGGTGAGGGCCGAAATGTCCCCCGAAACCGAAATTTAAAACCTCGGTCATAACTCATAAATACACTAGAGGAGGCTGTCTCTAGTAAGAAATGAGGGCAAAAATACTACCACCCTGCCAAAAATGTCAGCATAATATAATAAGGGTTTAAGGCATGCTGAGCTTGTTCTTTTATGTACCATTCGAAAAAAAAAAGGGCTTGGTCTTTTTATATTTATCTAAGTCTCTGGTTTTGGCCCCATTCAGATATCACAATTCATAAATTAACCAAGGTTGGGTCCATCTGTGATTTTCAATTTGATCTTGAAGGACAAAAACAACGTGAATTGATAATAAAATGCATTTCAGTAGGTATAAATTGGGAGCCACAAAGGTGTTAGAATCGGTGCGAAGGGGAGAAGAGAGTCTTGAGTCGGTGCTTGAAGCATTGTTCCCAAGGCATCTAGTTTGGAATGCCAGGATGGCTGCGCCCAGCCCCTATTTACGTGAATAAATATTTGGAATGCCAGGATGGCTGCGCCCAGCCCCTATTTACGTGAATAAATATTAAAGGAAGTCGGTGATAAGTTAATGGGCTCTAGCTCATAAGGCCCCCTACACTTGGTCCATTATCTATTGGGCTTATATTAGAATATATCCAACAAAAGGTGGGTTCCACCTAATGTTTTCCTTGCTTGGAGTGGGGCCCCACAAGGGAAGTTTCCATTGTTGACTCAAAAGAGTAACGAGTGTCCAGAACCCAAAGGGTAAGAAGACAAAGCTGAGGGAAGCCCACAAAGTGGGTGGTCAGAGTCAGAC
This sequence comes from Tasmannia lanceolata, assembly GCF_043159265.1. NCBI lineage: Eukaryota > Viridiplantae > Streptophyta > Magnoliopsida > Canellales > Winteraceae > Tasmannia > Tasmannia lanceolata. The sequence goes on along the minus strand of NW_027518690.1, from coordinate 9,919,684 downwards.
ATTCTTCTCTACCAATAATTTCAGATGAAACATGCCTTGTTTAGGATTAATTAAACCTTTATCACATAAACAAATCATCATAAAGGAAAGGGAAAATGCTAAAAAAGAAAGTCACTTTTACGTTTCTTCCTAAAAGACGCTTATTGGGCCCTACTTTTGCCTCGTTTACCTTATTGGATGTGTTGATTTGAAGAGAAACCTCAAGTCTGGCCAAACACAATGCGTTAAGAAGACCTTGATCGGAGGATCATAAAGCTTCGTTTAGGGTTTAACAAAGAAAAGCTAAACAATTTGATTTTGTATTCCTTTATCTTATGCATTTGATGTCACATCCGGATGGGATCAAGATCATGTGGGTCCTAAACTTGCATTTGAATTTAGCTTACTTTATCAATAAGAGTGGTCTGTTCCTTCATTTTTGCTACAAATGCAGGGCCCTATGAGCCTTATTGAACTTGTAGGGGCCGTAGGAATATACATAGAATTTGAGTCCTCTATACCATATATAAAGGCAAGCTCCTATGACCATCTTCTAAGATCTAATCTCTGCCATTCACGAGAAACTGAATGGGATGATTTTGGGCGATGCACATAGTCGCGATGCGATGGAGGTGAAACATCATCTTTTTCATCAAATTTATTGAGTTCTTGCTAGAAATTTTTTGCAGCTCATGTGAACTCATCACCAACTTTAGCTATCTTTCTTGCATTTTAGAGTTTTTATTAATTAGGACTTCTCTAGATAAGTTTAGTTAGAGTTTTCTGTTTATCTAGAAGTTGATAGTTGTAGTTACCATGTAAATATACATTTCAATATATTTCATTCTCTTTTCTCTTCCTAAAACACCACAGAGAAGTTCACAGCTCACTTAGTTATATTAGGATCTCTTTGGTTGACACTAAGCTAATACTTATATAAATTTTGAAACAATTATTTAATATAAAAATTCTCAGCCTACTATGGATCAACAAAATTCATACAAGATAGATTTACTAAACTAAGCACAAGTACAAGGATTGCACAAGTATTTTATATGGTTTAGCAATAGTGGCTATATCCACAGAGAGAAACACAATCTTCCACTATATAAGAATGAAGAAAGAATTACATTGAGACTAACACCGGTTTCTTCCCTGTGTCTCTTCTCCATAAAAAATAATCTGCTTTGCTTCTTTTCATACCATGCATATAACAATAACATAAATCTCTCTCATAGTCAAATATTAGGAAACAATCAAGAGTTCCACATTTTGAGCAAGCATCCAAGACATTTCCTCCCTCCCTCTTTCTCTCTCCTTGATAAAATTAGGAATCTCTACTAATTCTTGGGTGGTTATTCAAACCCTAACCAGTGCTTACATAGAGCATTTTAAGGGATAAACAAGAAAAGAGAAAGATTACTATGAAAAGAGATATCCTAATCTTAGTTTATCGTAGAAGATCTGATCTGACTCTCTAAGACTCCTACTCCCATTAGGGAACTAAAGAAGAGACCCACTTAAGTGAAACATTACCCCAATCCTAACAACTATTATAACCATTATTTGCAAATAATCATATTTAATTCAAAAATTTTCATATAGGATTGTTAGAAAAATCCACATCTTAAGAAGCCCAAATATGATTCTTAAGACTGTTGGATAAATAGACGGATCAGATTTCTACAGATCTTATAAACAAATAATGAAAGAATGATATATGGCTTAGTTGAACCCAAAACACGTTACTTGAAACGAAAACATGTTACTCGACCTCCAAACAGTGCAAGTTGAAGCCAAAAATCCATATATTGTAAATTAAACTATAATTGAAATAAAACATGGAAAACAGAATGCACTTATTTCTTTTAATGGAAAATGTTTGGAAAAAACCAAAATTTAGGGTAGAGCTGATTCCAATGAGTTCTCTGGTTCAACTGGTAGAGCTGATTCCAAAAAAGCCGAGCTTAAAACTGTTGGAACGAGCAATCCAAACTTGCAGGGCCCACCTAACCCAAGCCGGTAGATGTTTCCTTATTTAATTGTTATCTATGACTAGCAGAGTTTGAGTCGGTTGAGAGAGTCCTTGTTTGTTTAATCATTGGTTGAGAGATAGATTAGAAAAGCTATTTTATAGGAAGACAAAGTTATCTATTGAGAAGTCATCTTAGTATAGGAATGTAGAAAGTAGAAACGTGTGAGGTTTTTGGGTTGTTGAAGATATAAATATACATGGTCTCTTGTTATTTGGGTATTTTCATGGAATAAAAAAGTGACGTGTTTTTGGGTTTTGGTATTCTTGTTATCTAAAATTCTACAAAGTGGTATCAAAGCAAACGGTCCTGGGATCTCTCAATCGAGTAGAGAGCAGAAAAGCCAGGGCGAATTCAAGAAAACACCGGCAAGGGTTCGGTAAGTTCGCAACATGGCAGGTAACACCAATTATTCAAATTTTCAACAAAGTGTTCATTTATTTTAAGGTGCAAAATTTCAATTTTGGTCTATTAAGATGAAGATATTATTTGTGTCTTATGAATTATGGGAATTGGTGGAGAATGGGTATGAAAATTTTGCTGGAAAGATTGACCGCGGCACAGAAGAACGAATTGAAGGAGACTAAAAAGAAAGATGCGAGGGCTCTTTTCCTCATCCAACAAGCCATGGATGAACCAATATTTCCAAGGATCATAGTTGCAATTACATCAAAAGAAGCATGGGATTTGCTTCAAGAAGAGTATCAAGGTACTACGAAGGTAATCTCTGTTAAGTTACAAACATTTCGTCATGATTTTGAGAATTTGATTATGAAAAATTCTGAATCAATTCAAGTGTTTTTCTCTAGAGTTAGTTCTATTGTAAACCAAATAAGAACTTATGGGAAAAAAATTAGATGATCAAAAAATTGTTGAAAAAGTGTTAAGGAGTCTTCCAAATGAATTTAATCATGTATTTGCTGCCATAGAAGAGTCAAAAGATTTATCTATATATATTCTATGAATGAATTAATGAGTTCTTTGCAAGCACATGAGCAGAGATTGAATAGGACTGCAGGAAATCCATTGGAACAAGTGTTTCAATCAAAAGTGGATTGGAAGAAAAGATTAGATGATTCAAATAAAGGTTTCCGAGGAGGAAGAGGCCGTGGTCGTGGTGGATTCCGCGGCAGAGGAATAGGTAGAGGCCAATTCAGTGGTTATCAAAGAAATCAAAGTGGAGGTAACCATGAATCTACTTCTTTATTTTGTTCTATTTGCAAAAGATCAAATCATACTGATAATGATTGTTGGTATAAGGATAGTGAAAATCAAAATAGAAATTCACCACAATGCTTTTATTGCAAAAAGTATGATTATATTGAAAAAAATTGTCATCAAAAGGCTAGGGATCAAGCAAATTATCATGAAGAGAAAAGTGATGAAAAAGTTGAAAAAGAAGATAACGTATTTTTGTCATGTCTAACTGCCAATGTCGAATTGAATGATGAAATATGATATTTAGATAGTGGTTGTAGTAACCACATGACTGGAAATAAGGATTATTTCTCGACATAGATAAAACTGTCAAACCACGAGTAAGGATGGGTGATAACAATCATGTTAATGCCCATGAAATTGGTACCCATCGTGGTTTCTACATTGGTTGGCAAGAAACAAATCCAATAATTGCACAAATATCTTCCTTCATTGCTTCACACCATTCTTTCTTTTTCACTGCATCAACAAAACTAGAAGGCTCCATTGCAAAATAGGTAATCTCACATGAATCATAAATATCAGCAAGACTTCGCATTCTCATGGAAGAGGAATCACCAGATGAACTTGGTGACTCATCAGTATTTGGTAAACAAACAGCAAGAGAAGGAGTTTCACTTGATGTGTTTTCAACACATAAGGGGGCTTCAACATCATTTCTCCAATTCCAAGCTTCTTTCTCATTAAAAATAACATCACGACTTATGATCAATTTTTTGGAAATAGGATCATAAAGTCAGTACCATTTTATCTCCACACTATAGCCAACAAAAATACACTTTCTACTTTTATCATCTAACTTTTGTCTTTTTTCAGATGGAATAAAAGCATAGGCTATAGAACCAAAAATTTTAAAATGACTCACATTGGGTTTTCTTCCACTCCAAACCTCATATTGAGTTTTTCCTTGAACTGCTTTTGTAGGAGCGCGATTGCATAGGTATACTGTTGTGGCTACTGCTTCAGCCCAATAATCATTAGGTAACCCCTTGTCTTTTAGCATGCTTCTTGCCGCCTCAACAAAAGTTCTATTTTTCCGCTCTGCAACTCCATTCTGTTATGGGGAGTAACTCTCTGTCAACTGTCTTTTGATTCCACTTTCTTTGCAGAAATCCTGAAATTCTTTAGAAATAAATTCACCACCACGGTCAGTGCGAAGAGTAATAATAGAATGACCACTTTGATTTTCTACAAGTACCTTGAACTGTTCGAATATAGAGAAAGTCTCATCTTTTTGTTTCAGAAAATATACCCATGTCATCCTTGAGTAATCATCAACAAATAGAATGAAATATTTATTCCCACTCAAAGATAAAATTTGCATAGGACCACAAATATCAGCATGTATAAGCATCAAAGGCTTATATGCCCTCCAAGACTTACCTCTTGGAAATTGCTCACGGTGATGTTTTCCCAAAACACAAGCTTCACACACTTTTCCATCATATTTCAAAGAAGGAATACCAACAGTCATATTCAATTTTTGCAATAAAGACAATCCACCAAAATTCAAATGTCCATATCTCTTATGCCATAACATAGAGTCATCATCACATGCACTAAAAGCATTGAATACTAGTTTTGAAAACACTAGTGGAAACATCTTATTTCCTGTCATCTTAACAGACAAAACTAGTTTCATAATTTTTTTTTATCATAAAGTTTATATTCTCCTTCATCAAAGATAACACGGTTGGTGGATTTGCCACCAAACAAAGAAAACAAGCATCATCTTGGGGCAGCAAAGAGAATTATGAGATACATCTAAGGCACAATTAATTTTGGTGTTGTGTACTCAAAAGTCACTAACAATAAATTGATTTGTTTTTCTGATAGTGATTGGGCAGGTTTTATTGATGATCAGAAAAGCACAACGGGGTATTGTTTTAGTCTTGGATCGGGTGTCATAGCTTTGGCATCCAAGAACCAACTCACTACAGCTCTCTCAAGCACGTAAGCCGAGTATATTGCTGCTACAACTACAGTTTGTCAAGCAATTTGGTTACGAAGGATTTTGCGTGATTTGAAGGAAGAACAAGGCGGACCTACGTGGATGTTTTGTGACAACAAATCCACAATTGCCTTGACAAAAAATCCAGTTCATCAAAGGAGGACGAAGCACATTGAGATTCGTCATCATTTCATTCGAGAAGTCACAGCCAAAGGAGAAGTTGATTTGAAGCATTGCAACACTGAAAATCAAGTGACAAATATTTTTACCAAAGCATTGCCGGAAGACAAGTTAAAAAAACTTTCGTCATATGATGGGAGTACGAACACCCCACATAGTTTGAATTAAGGGGGCGCATTAGAACGAGTAATCCAAACTTGCAGGGCCCACCTAAGCCAAGTCGGTAGAAGTTTCCTTATTTAATTGTTATCTATGACTAGCCGAGTTTGAGTCGGTTGAGAGAGTCCTTGTTTGTTTAATCATTGGTTGAGAGATAGATTAGAAAAGCTATTTTATAAGAAGACAAAGTTATCTATTGAGAAGTCATCTTAGTATAGGAATGTAGAAAGTAGAAATGTGTGAGGTTTTTGGGTTGGTGAATCGTAGTGAGCAACAGATATAAATATACATTGTCTCTTGTTATTTGGGTATATACATGGAATAAAAAAGTGACGTTTTATTGTGCCAGTGGTAAAGCCTCTTCTATTCTTTTTTTTTGGGTTTTTGGTATTCTTGTTATCTAAAATTCTACAAAAACGGTCCTTCCGGGTATAAGACTTGCCAATGAGAATATCTTGTCATCATTAGTCGTGGAGAGTCATTCCCTCAACGTTATTCGATGGGTGATAGGAAGCCATGCCCATCCTTTGTGGTTTTCGCAGATGATGGAGGAGATTGAGGACATAGTGGGGTCTCGTTCTATCTTGTATCTTCATGTTAGAAGGACTGCAAATAGTGATGCACTGATGCCGATGCTCTTTTTCATGAGGGGGTGACTAGGCTCATTTTGGAGGTGTTTGATTTTCTTCCTCTCGAGGCTGAGTGATGTTATTTTGTTGTAGCTGATTCTCTGTTATTTTCTCTTAAGACCTGACCATCTCGGTCACGATCGTGATATACGTTTCTTTTCTTAATAACATTTTTGATCATTAAAAAAAAAATAAAAAAAAATTTGACTGAACAAGTGTAATTTAGGAAAGAGTCGAAAAGTGAAAGTTAAAGGAGAGAGGAGTACCATTATCAACTATGGGAGTGTGGATATCATTTCCCTTTTACATTGTGTAAGATTATATGGGTCCCATTCAGGAATCATCATTGGGTTAGTGGTTAGGTTTAGCCGTTTAGGGTAGAAGGGAGACCACATAAAGATGCCTATAAATTGGAACCATAGAATTATAAATTGGAATCATAGAATGGAAAAGAAGCAAAGCTGGCACCTTTTTGAAATGGAAGCAATCATGCCTACAGCCTTAATGGAAAAGAAGCAAAGCTGATTCTCTGTTAATTCTTCCTAAAAGACGCTTATTGGGCCCTACTTTTGCCTCGTTTACCTGATTGGATCTGTTGACTTGAAGAGAAACCTCAATTCTTGCTAAACACAATGCGTTAAGAAGACCTTGATCGGAGGATCATAAACCGTTAATCCATAAAGCTTCGTTTAGGGTTTAACAAAGAAAAGCTATCCCCATCCTTTGTGGTTTTCGCAGATGATGGAGGAGATTGAGGACATAGTGGGGTCTCGTTCTATCTTGTATCTTCATGTTAGAAGGACTGCAGATAGTGATGCACGGATGCTGATGCTCTTTCTCATGAGGGGTGACTAGGCTCATTTTGGAGTTGTTTGATTTTCTTCCTCCTCGAGGCTGAACGATGTTATTTTGTTGTAGCTGATTCTCTGTTATTTCTCTTGAGACCTGACCATCTTTATTTCTCTTGAGACCTGACCATCTCGGTCACGATCGTGATATACTTTTCTTTTCTTAATAACATTTTTGATCATTCAAAAATAAAAAAAAATAAAAAATGGACTGAACAATTGTAATTTAGGAAAGAGTCGAAAAGTGAAAGCTAAAGGAGAGAGGAGTACCATTATCAAATATGGGAGTGTAGATATCATTTCCCTTTTACATTGTGTAAGATTATATGGGTCCCATTCAGGAATCATCATTGGATTAGTGGTTAGGTTTAGCCGTTTAGGGTAGAAGGGAGACCACATAAAGATGCCTATAAATTGGAACCATAGAATGGAAAAGAAGCAAAGCTGGCACCTTTTTGAAATGGAAGCAATCATGCCTACAGCCTTCTACATTGTCTTAGAAATTAGAATGCTCACATTAGGCTTGCCACCAATGATTTGAAGGGAAGTGGAAAGCCTCTTTCTCTTGGGAGCTGAAGGACTTTCTTTTTTCTTTTTCTTTTTCCCACCAGATTACCTTCCCATTCTGGCTACAAATCCGTGTACTAAAATCACATCTACCTACTCCACACAAGTATATTTTTTGTTTTCCTCAGATATTTTAGGCAAGGCGATGCTTAGAAGTCACTCTTTCACGCGCACACGCGCACACACACACGCGCAAACACATTCCCACTATCTCTCTCTTTGTGTATTGATAGAACTCTTAGGAAATCGATTTCAATAACCCCACATTATTGCCCTGTTCATATTGGATTTTAAAAATTGATTTGGAGTCGGGTTATCTCTAAAGTCACTTCTGAACTTAGAGAATTTCAATCTTTCTCCCGTCTGAAACTAAAAATTGGACTCAAAATAACCACTTATAGTGTAGATATTTGACCATTTTTTCCTTTCTCTTAGTCGTTTGAAATAAAAAAACTGTGACCAAGGAAGTGGGTTAGGTAGTTCACCACAATCTAGGTCCTGGTTTAATGGTCCCCTCTAATCTCCACCTAATGGGACATTTGGTAGACTATGTTGCCTACGTGTGAAACTCTCTCTTTGGAGAGTGACTTGCACAAGGTTAGTTCAACTCCCACTCCAACTACAACTCTCCCAAGGAGTTTCCTAAGAAATCTCATGGGATCCACATGGACCTGTTTATATAAACATCTCCCACTCGTCCATAGTGGTGCTTACTTTAAAGCGTAAAAGTCATCTTAATCACATACGAGCCTATAAGAATAGAAGGCGGCCAATAAGAGCCTATAAGAATAAATTATCCTTAACACAACACATCAGCCATATGATAAATCTCTAGGCATATCTTCAAGATAACTTAGATATGTCCAAAAACTATTCAGTGGGCTTAAAAGGTAGAAAATCACATACGTTATTCAAACTCAACCATACGATCTCTCTACTTTTTCGTGTGTGTAAATTTTTAAACTTCTATTTGAGAGTGACTAGCTAAACAATCATCATCAAGATCAATGCTGACAAACAATTATTTGATCCCACGCCAATATAACATGCAATAGAGACCATTGCTGTTCTAGAGCATCACAAGGTCATAGTCTTACACTCAGCATATAACTATTTATTTTTTCTTGGTAGTACTCTAGCTTTGATGGATAAGGGTATAAGATCATTCAATCAAGGAGGTATCAATGCAAAATTTTCATCATCTCGTACAGGTGGTAGTCCCAAAGAGTTTCTATCATGGAGATAGAGACTATCCTTAAGAGTTATAGTGAGGCTGACCATAAAGAAGAGTTTGTATCACATCATGCATCACATGTGATGTAATAGTAGAGCTCCAATAATCTACAAATCTACAAATGAGTTACAAGAAGCGAATCAAAGGCGTCACACCAAGCCTCACCATTAGGTCATGACCCTCTCCATACAACATATGGTCGAGTCTTTTTCATTGTATTTTTTTTGGTCAATGATAAATTGGCACCCGGTGTAGGATAATTCACATTCCTTTAAAGAGGCTATGAGGCATACTTTAATGCTTTTTAACGTCAATTCACATAAATTCGCACCCCCTATATGATAATTCACACCACTTTAATGTGAATTGGCGTTAAGAAGAGTTAAAGCCTGCTTCATACCCTCCTTAAAAGGGGTACAAATTATCCTACAGGGGTGCGAATTTATCATTTTTTTTTCCCACATCTCGAGAAAGTAGTTTTAATGATATTGTTTCTGTGGTAACGAATGATATTGGAATAGGCCCACCAAATCCCAAATAGAAAATTAGAAAATGTTAATATAGACATAAAAAGGAAATGATATTGCCACCCTCTTTTCCAGCATTTCCGCCTCCTTTTCTTTATCACTTTCTGGAAGTGACAGTATTTCCACCGCCATGGGTTTGTCTTTTCCCGAAATTAAAGTCAATTCTGAGGAAAAGACAAACAAAAGAACATGAAGAATGCTGGTAAAGGGGTGGAATATGATTTTGCAAATAAAAAAAAATTAAAAAGTAAGGGAAATGATATCAACACTCCAATGTTTTCATATCACGCTCTACCATAGCTTGTCTTATCAACAGGTTATTATAGTTCCCAAAAAGCACTCACAAGCCCATTAAATACTAAAAGACAAGCAATGAGAGTGTGGATATCAAAACATTGAAGTGCTGATATCATTTCCCAAAAGAAAATGTGAGAAAGGAGATTATAAAACCCACGGGAAGGAAATTGAAGCAAATTACTGGAGTGTTATATGGGTGTGTGCATGTATTTCCTTCTCAAATACGATAGAGGGTCAAGTACAAGTAGGACCCATCTTTTGGGTGATATGAACCATTCATCTGCTAGGCACTTCTCCATCTGAGCCATTCATATTCTTGGTTAAACCTAATCTCTAATCTATGGAGACCTTGATAATTAATGTAGATAATTTTATTTTAATTCTTTCAAATGGCACAGATGGGAGGCATATGCTAGTATGAGAATAAAAATTTGTGGGTCATTGCCCATTAAGTGGGCCCAATAGATGAATAGTTTTGTTAATCAACAAGTGGGCTCCATTTGCACTCTTGCCTGATGAATTCCACATAACATATACCACCTTCCCATTAATTGGCTAGAAATAATAAAATAATTTACCTAAAGAAAATGATATTTCCACTCCCTTTCTCAGCATCTCCATATCTTTTTTCTTTGTCTCGTCTCAAGTTACATTTCCTTAGAAATTCTACAAAAAACCTTTGAAAAAGAGGTTGGTGTGGGCCCACTACTATCTGTCATTGGGATAAAATCAAGCCTTCTTTATCGGACGGTGGGGACCACATCCAAATATCCTAGCACATGGTACACGTCACATGCTTATCTATCTAACGTGGGGTGGTGGGCCCAGGGAACGTGGTTGAGTAGGCAAGCCGAAGAGGGAAAGAAAATAATAGAGAAAGCGACAATGAGACTCTGTACATAGAGAGAGAGAGAGAGATCAGAAATTTTCTTTGTGAAAGTCAAATTTGGTGGGAGTTTTGCGGGAGAAATCTGAGGCCAATTGGCGAAGCTCCTTGGTGGGTCCTGGTGGCCCACAGTAGAAAACACCTGCAATAAACGATTATTAGACTAAAGTTTAACCGATTGCTAGCCCTAAACCTATTATTGGACTCAAATTTAAATGTAATTTTGAGTCCAATAATAATAGGTTTTGGACTTATAATCGTATTAATCTAAAGGAATAGGGCATTAGCAATATGAAAATTTATATTTATAAATAACATGATTCATGAAATACGAAGACTCACCGATTCGTGATTCCCTGTGGTTGAGAGCGATCCGCTTATACACATTGTGCCAATTGGGCTTAGCAAAGTGGGACTTGACCCGGGTCCCAGACACAACATCTACGCCATTCTTCGCATGATTGAGGGATTGTAGCATGGCAATGAGAGCTGATCGGGCATCACCTTCCTCATAGATGCTCGTGCAGTAGTTGTGTAGCTCAATTGCACCCTTTTGATCGTTCATCGCCACATCGTTCATCACCCCTTTGAACCAATCAAATGATCCTTGCTCCCGAGTCACCCAATAGAAATAAGCCCGAGTTGTTTTGAACACATGATTCTTCTTCTTGCTGTGGCTACTACCTTTCCCTCCAACTCCTCCACTCTCTAGCTCTTCTTCTTCATCGTCCTTTGCTCTCATGTTATTTACAATGTCTTTAACTATGCTGATGAATGGTGTCGCCCCAATGCCAAGCCCCACCAACAACACCACTTCATATTTCTTGTAGTCCTGAGCCGGCGCGCCATATGGACCGTCGATCAGAACCCTCGGAAGGCTGCCGATGGATTGAAAAACATAGAGGATACGGATATTAGATTCATCATTTTAGTCATAAAATATGGTTATGGAAGCTTATGATCGACCTGCATTTGAATTGCCGGTGTCAGGAATCGGAATCAGCATTTTATAATGATTCCTATGTAAATGTATTAAGAAAATTAAAATAAATTTTTAATTCAAATTTTTTTCATTCCCACCAAAGCGGAATCAGAATACCAAGGGCATTTTCCCCTTTAATTCCGCCGCGGTGCTATTTTCGCCTCCCTGACTATTTTCAATTTTTTTAACCAAACACTGGGAGTAGAGTGGAATCAGAATAGGATGCCCATTCCCTCTGATATTAATACTTTACTATTCCGGGTTGTTTTGCTATTTCCACTCCTCTCTTTAAAAAAAAAAAGAATTAAACTTAAATATTTCGCAGACAGCTTGATGTTGGTAACTTGAATTCCTTACCTTGGGCTGTTGTCTCCTTCCATGCCCTCTGCTCTCAGCAAGCCGCTCTTCCCGGCGGGAGGAGGTTTACATACCTGAGAAAACAAGTGCACAAAAAGGATAGATTAATAAGCAGTTGATTTGTTGCATTTCTTGGAAGTTTACAAGTTAATTGATTAAATAACACCAGCTCTATCAACTTAAGCTATTGCGTTTCTGCATCATTGCCTCACCGCAGGTCTTGGGTTCAAAATCCAACAACTCCTTGATATTAAAAATCCATGTGTACATCATGGGGCGCAAAAAGGAAATAGAGGGATGGGCTTTCTCTCACTTTTGGCATAGTAGGCAACCCAAAAGAGGGTTCACATGTGCCACTTGTATACCCAACCCAAAATAAGATGGTCCACCTCAGTATAAATGATTAAATAACACAACTCTATCAGCTTAAGCTTTTGGAGTAATTGTTTGTTTTCACATTGGGGGACACAAGTTCTGTATGTCCCTCAATGAGGGCAAGAGTTCACCCGTGAATCCATTATTCTCAACACACCTCGGAGAAAACGGTTTTAAGCTGTAGAGTCCAATCCCCGGCAGTGCGAATGTGAACGCTAAGGTAATCGTCCCCTGGAGCAGATGTGATGGAGAAAGGGTGCCTGTTTGTCAAGCATCACAACTTTACTATAACAAATTCTGGAAGAAATGGGGGTGGAAATATCATTGTTCTCCACAAAAATAACAAGATTATAATTCATTAAGTACCATTCGAAAGGGGAGACAGCTCTGCAATTAACAAACATGTACTGTCCACTCTTGTATTTGAATCCTTGAGGTTTGGACATGTGCAATGTCAAGACATTGCCCGGATAAACAGCAACCTTCAATGCACAAGGGGGTATATTAGTACTAAACTAAACTGTTCAATTATAAAATAAAATTAAACATGAATAGAAATTGAAATCCATTCATGAAAAAAGGATGTTCTTGAGCTTACCTTAATGATTTTAACAGGTTTAATACCGGAACGGAATGCCCTAATTAACCGTTCGCTGGCGTAAAGGAGCACCGGAACTGCCAAATACATCCACGTCTGCAAATTCCCCACCGTGAGACCAGTTTAACATTAAGAAATAGATGATGATGAAGAAGAAGAAGAGGAAGGAAAGAACAAAGAGTAATAGAGACTGATGATGTTTAAGAGGGGAATGTGTAGGCAATTTGGGGGAAGCCATTTCTTAATTCATAGCCACCCACTTGTGGTGTAAAAGGGTAGTCATAAATACACTAGAGGGGCTGGCCCACGGAAGAAATGGGGCCAATATATCACTTCCCATGGTTGAATTTGTCAGGTACATTTCACTCATATGGTGTGGCACCTCTCTCCTGAATAAAAGCGGTTGCGAAATTGCTTTTGCAAAAATTGCCTAGACACTAGGGAGAGTTTGGATTGCTGGAATCGGGAATCAGTATCGTTAAGACATTCCAATCCAATTCCAATTCCCCTGTAAACAGAATGATGATTACAATTCTAGTGTTTGTGTAAGTATTGGAATTCATCCAGGGAATTAATTGTGTGGCCGATTCTAACGTTTGATACCATTTTTTAACTGCTTAAAATGTAAAACCATATATATTAATAAGAAAGAGGCACGTTATAGAAAATAGAGATAGATAGATACTAACCGTCTTCTTTTGCCATTCCTTAGTGAGATATAGCTTGATGCTATGAAGGATGAGGAGAGCATAGACGGCCACAAACAGGTGGTGGGAATACCAAAATGCGTTGAAGCCAGTGAGCTTCTGGAGGGCACTAGGAAGCTTGAGCTTGTTCCGGCGGAACCAGGGGGTTGCTAGAGTAAAAGCAATGGCCATAAGTACAATCATTATAATTCCACTCCACCCTTCCACGCCTTTGACGAACCACCAGTAATTTGGAGGCTTGTGCTCGCCAAAGTAGGGCTTGAGGGGCTCATAAGCCTCCTCCGAGGCGTGAAGAAGACGAGGAAAATCGCATGTTAAATGGGCGACTGCGTGTAATGCGACACCAATGGCGATACCTACTGCAATGACCTGAACATATTCCACATACAATTTGGATCAAGAACGTTTCCTTCGCTGATCATAATTGAAATCTTTATATTTTTTTTTTTCACTAATTAATCCCATCCTTGTGCATTTTCCATAGTTTAAACAGGCAAAAACTCGAGTCGACAAAACTCAAAAGTGCGTCAAATTGAGTCAGCCCAACTGGGTCACTAGCAATTCATAAAAACTCAAAGTTTATGCAACTATTGAAATACATATATGCATCTATTTAAATACATTATATTTTGTTCTATGTATAATAGAGTTTTCTTATTATATCATACTTGATATTCCATTGAAAAAAGGCGGAAACTTGATTCGAAGTGGGTCAAATTGAGTAGACTCGAGTGGGTCACTAGCAAATCGATAAAAACTCGTGAATGAGTGAATTAAAACACACAAATTTTCCTACATAGAACAGAGTGTTCTTATTATATTATACATTATATTGCATTTAAAAAAGCAGAATGTGGGTCAAATTGAGTCCATTGGGCGACTCGATAAAAACTCGTGTATGCATGTATTAAAACACATAAATTTATTTTTCTACATTTAATAGAGCTTTCTTGTTATATGATATTGCATTTGAAAACGTGGAAATTTGACTCGAAAGTGGGTCAAATTGAGTGTATGCAATTATTAACATACATATTTTTTCTACATATAAGAGTTTTCTTATTATATTGTAATGCCCTGTGGTTGAGATTTTTTTTTAATGTTTTCGAGCAGCATTTTAATGGTTTTCTGTTCTATCGAGTTTGAACGAGTCAACTCTTTTAGCTGTCTAGTCGAGTCAATTTGGTCGAGTTAACCAGCCAAGGTTTAGTATTATGGAATTTTCTTTAATTATACCTTATGAAAATTGAGGTTATCATCGAAAGGCACGGCAACGCCAAGCTTGGTCTTGTTCCTAAGCCAGGTAATGGTGTTCCGACAGACGGGAAGTAGAATCAATGCCATGTTGAACTTGAGAGTCTCCGCCGCACCTTTGGCGGTGCAAACACAGTAGCCCATAACTTCATACACAGCCTTGTTCTTATATTGAATAAACTTGTATGTGAACAGGCCTGCCAAGATACCTAGCCACAGTACAAATACCCAAATCCTTTGCCAATTATCCTCTACAAAGTACTTGATCTTCTTATAGCACCTTCGAAATGGGTTGCTCTCTTTTGTGGGCTTGAGCTTCTGACTCAGTAAGTGACTCAGGTTCCGGCTGTTTGTTGTTCCAACTCTCACGGACGACTGGTTTGGTATTTGCAACAGCAGGGTCTCCAAGTTGTGAATCTGTTATTGTGAGACAAGAGATGGAGATTGTTAAGTATAAATCACTAAGGCCCTGTTTGTTTAAGATTATGATCAACCGATTATGAGTGCCAAACTGATTATTGGACTCAAATTTATACGTAATTTTGAGTCCAATAATAATAATTGGTTTAGCACTCGCAATCGGTACCATGATCTTAAACGAACAAGCCCTAAATAACACCAACTATAAACAGCTTAGGCCATGTTTGTTTCAGATTGCGACAACCGTTGGTGAGGGTCCCAACCGATTATTGGCCTAATTGGGGCCCTAACCATCGGTTGTTGCAATTTGAAACGAAAGCGCCTTGAGCTTTTGGAGTAATTGATTGTTTCACATGGTATATTGCATCCCGGACCTACCTGGGTTCAAAACCCAACAACTCCTTGATATTAAAAATCAAGGTCCAACTCCCAAAATAAAGAGGGGCCACACGAGCCAAGAGATGAATAAAAAACACAAACTCTAACATCTTAAGCTTGAATTTTCTTTGAAATGATGGGTTTTATCAGTAGAAATCAATTAAACTCATGATTAATTACCTCGATATAGCCAAGATTATTGGGATCAAGCTCTTCCATGATCAGCGCCGCGTATTCCTCGGCCTGTTCTTGGATCTTCGATAGCTTGTTTGCAGAAGCACTGAGAGTGATGATCTGCAAGACAAACATAATTTCTCAATTTCTTCACCCAAATATAAAATTTCCAAGAACATTCCAATGAGTAACAAAACTCCCGAGTAAGTAACTCGTCCGAGTTAGAAAGTGAGGAGCTGAAATTCAACAAAATCCACAATAATTCAAACATTTCTCTGATAATACCCTAAGATCTGCACTTGGGTTTGAATTTTTTTTCATTGACTGTAAAAAATCCGTTCATGTTTAGGTAATTTTTGAGAAGACGAGTTTGACTCGGTTTGTTCTGTTCGAGCGAGTCACGAAATCACTTTGCTTGCCGACTTATCTTACCTCTTTGACTTCTTCTTCAGTGATTCTCCCATCTGCATTTTTATCAACCCTGCCATTTAATCACATGTTAGTTGATCTGCTAATTGTGAGGTTTAAACGAAAGTACAAAGAAAACTCGTTTTAGACTATTACATGTCAAAGAAAGTTCTGAGTCTGGAATCGAAGCTTTGATCAGAAATCTGTTCCCAGAACTCTTTCAGCTCCGATTTCGTAATCGAATTCCCTGTTATGGTCCTCTTCCTCGCAAGCGCGTCAAAAAGCTCCCCTGCAAATTCCTTCGATTCCTTCATCCCTGCCATCAAATTAAACAAAATTACCTATTAATTAAACAAAATTAACTTGATTCGACTTCATTTCAACTAAAAATCATTACCCATTTTCCGGCCGGAATACCATGGTGCTATCATAATACTACTCTCACTCAATCATGCTTAACTTTGGAGTTATGATGGGATCCTATGGTTTTTTGCCATCCTAGAACTACCCTCGCTCAAGCGAGCTAAACTTTGGAGTTCTATTGGGATCCACTGTGTTTGTGTTGGTATAATCACACCCTTTGAGCTGAAATCAACGTGTGGGAAAATTTGGCTAGAGGAGGTCACTAATCCTAGCTAGTACTACTCTAGCACTCATAACTTCTGAGTTCTGATTCAGTGTATTTGTTCTGGTATGATCGCACCCTTTGTCTATTTTCTTCGTTTTTAACAAATTAAAGAAGAGATTCAACTAAGAAACTTAATTCTCTTACCTATGCATTGCCCGAAAAGGGCACGAGGAAGAACACCCTGGGTGTTAGCTGTAAGATCAACAAACCGCTTCTCAACAGCACCCCACCCTGCCCCGCCATCGGTCTTACTAATGAACTTGAGTCCTTTCAATGCTTGAGCAGCGCAGGACTTCGACCGGTCGATTCTCCCAACCGACGACGGCCGTTTAGTAATCGAAGCAAGCCGCCTGAGCTCCTGCGAGACCTGTCGGATTCTTGCCGAAGCACTCCGAATCACCGACGATCCGATCGACCCTCTCCTCTCTAGAGTCTTCGCGAGGAGAGTCACCTCCGGATCCTCGTTCTCTCCTCCACCAGCGGTCTTGACACTATGAACCGCGACGGAATCATCTCGTACGTCGAGTGTAATCTCGACGTACCCCTCGTCAGTCGCACTGCCTCCGGCAATAGTCTTGGATTCAGGGATATTGAATCGGGCACTCTTCCTCTGGCCTCTTTTATTCAGAGGCCCGCTCAAAGGTCCGCTTAAGGGTCCGCTTAAGGGTCCGCTAAACGCGACCCGTTCACTGCCCACGCTCTCCGTGTCCGAGATAGCTCCCCTTCCATCATCTGTTCCCATCTTCTGCATTAAAATTTGTCTGAAATCTGAATTTCCAGTATCAAAGGTCTAAATCTCTAAACTGGGTTCTTCTCAGATGAGAACAGAAGTGAAAAAAAATTCAAAGAATCACTAAAAATGAGTCTGGAAAGGGCAGGGTTTTAAGAAAGAAAATGGTGACTTCTCATCAAATTGGACTGAGCATGAACAGGTGGGAAGATACATGAATGACGGGGTCTATGTAAGTGAAAGCGTGTGTATTTATAGATGGTTCAAGAAGGTCTATTACCTTCTGTAAAAATGCGTATTCAAATGGCGTTTTTCTTCTTAATTATGTCGTTTAGCTTGACTGACTCGATACTTAAATATTTAATTAAACATATTGATACTAAACTCGATTTTAAACGTGTTCTTGCTTGAAAATTTGCAAATTAAGTCGTAACGTTTGAGAGAACTTTGCAGATCAGGTCATGTCATTGGTTTGTGACCAAAATGCCCGTTGTGGATTTCTTTACTCATAAAAAGACCAGAATGTCCTCGTATTTAAAAAGACAAAGTGCGTGTTTGGCGTACCGTTTAAAACACCGTTTGGCGTTTGAAACACCGTTTTGGGGCCAAACGGCCGTTTGGGAGTGTTTGGGTGCGCAGCCTCCGTTTGAAACGCCGTTTGAAACACCGTTTTGAACCCTCAAAACGGCGTTTTGCAAACGGAGGGGGGGAGGTCCGTTTGCAAAACGCCGTTTTGAACGAAGTTTTTGGGTTTTTACATGTTTACCCTCACCAAACCCATTTTTACACCTTTGTTTTTTTGGAAGAGCTTACATTACACCGTACAAAATCTCTGATTATGATTAATTTGGAAGGATATTATCATAAATTGTAAGTCTCTCTAAACAAAATTTGAATTGGGTTTGTTCCGATTATCTTTTTTTCAAGCTTAAAAAAAGTAAGAAATTTTAGAAATATTTTTCCTTCCCTAACTTTTCCACAAAATTCTTGCCATACAAACATGACCATAGGGGCCTTCTATACATGCACAATTCTTTGAAAAAAGACCTCTCTTTTACTGGATTACACGTCTCGTAATGGCTCCGTGGAAGATAGGCAGTGGGCGGAACCAGAGTTTATCGGCTGACCCACCGACAAATAATCTGGATGTGAAAGATAGTGGGGCCACCTGCAAAATTATGAGGATATCGTGTATTTATGAGTCAAAAGGTGGGTCCCACATTTTTAAGATATGATAGTGGGACCCACTAGTCCACTACCCTACCCATCACCATGTGAAAAACTTGTCTGTTTTTTCCTGAATTGAAAATGATTTCCCACCTCCTCTTTAGCATACCCTATACCTTTTGTTTTGTATTTTTTTGGCAATGATGTTTAATTTTAGTAGTGTTTGAATGAGATCCTAATGACCTTTTAATATTTGCCTAATGAGAGAGTAGTTGAGTTACATTGAGGACAACCAAACAATGCCCTTTTTGGTCATTTTACCACTAAAACTCTGTTTTGTGGCATTTGCAACCAAACACACAATACCTCCGTTTGCCGTTTAATATGCCGTTTTGATCTGGCCAACCAAACATGAAAACGCCGTTTGGCAAAACACCGTTTTGAACCAAAACACCGTTTTGCAAAACGGCGTTTTAAACGCTATTTCAAACGGTACGCCAAACACACCCAAACTACCTTATAATAAGACAAAAATTCCTTCGGTATATACTAGCATTCTAATACATGAAACGACAAAAATTACGGGCCCTACTCTATGCATGGGCTCGAGTGGAGATCGTGGGACCTACCCAATCATAGCATTCTTTGCCTATGCTATGCAGAGAATTCATATGATGGGTGGCCGTGAAAACACGTGAAATCTTGAAAAATAGGTACGGCCCACTTTTTATTGATGATCCACACCGTTTATCTGTTTGGGCACAACGTAGATAGGGGTTGCCCCAAAAATCATTTCCATAGGATGATCCTAACCCTCCGATCTGTAGAAGATTCCATAAATGGTTTTTGAAAATCTCCATATTCAGTTCAGTTCAGATCGGAGGGTTAGGATCATCCAATGGAAATGATTTTTGGGGCATGTTGTGCCCAAATAGATGAACGGTTTGGATCATCTCAAAAAGTGTGTTGTACCCACTTTTTGAGACTTCACGTGTTTTCACGGCCACCCATCATATAAATTCTCTGCTATGCATAGGTGTAAAAACAATGAACCC
Organism: Tasmannia lanceolata; assembly: GCF_043159265.1. Classification (NCBI taxonomy): domain Eukaryota; kingdom Viridiplantae; phylum Streptophyta; class Magnoliopsida; order Canellales; family Winteraceae; genus Tasmannia; species Tasmannia lanceolata. The sequence goes on along the minus strand of NW_027518690.1, from coordinate 9,899,943 downwards.
ACCCTATCACAACATATGCTTTTAAATTGTGAACCCTACCCTATACATAGCCTCTACTTTGAGTTGACTTGGTGTGACTAACCCTATCAAAACATATCCGTGAGCATCATGGGTATTTTGGTCTTTTTAAAAGATAATTCCATCTTAGATGTAAGGACATTTTGGGCTTGTTAAGAGTAAGGTATTTTGGTCATAAATTGATGTATTCCCGTGATTTGCAAAATCCACGCGAAAGTGATGACCTTATTTGTAAATTGTGGAACTAGAAGACTCTTTTTGCAAATAAAGCAAAGTCGAAGACTTCATTTGCAAAAACTTCAATTTTTTAATCAAACTTAAAGACTATGAAGGAGAGATTCGAAGGAAGAAGGGTGGAGAGTGTCCAAAATCAAAATAGGCATGTGAAATCGCGTATTCAAAGTCAAGAAAGCACTGTTTTTGTACGTTCTAAGAGACTCGTCGGCTTTACGTTGAATAAATATTAGCTCTCAATCTCCTTTGGTCGACATGCACTTTAACAACTCGACCCTATTTTCATTTCTTCCAAATTTGATATTGACATGCCATAGTGGTATGGCCACACACCCTATAGAATCTCCTTTTTTAAATACCCCGTTTCTCTATTTTCGCAGGGCTTCTTTAATTTTCCATGGTTTTATCTTGGCAGCTATAAATTCACCCCCTGTCATGAGAAATTCACCCCCTATTGTTCAAAATGACTACACAGACCACACCATAGGATGATCCAAACCGCCCTATTTATGTTATGGCTCATCAAATGGGCGGTTTGGATCATCCTATGTTGTGGGCTGTACTGTCCATTTTGAGAAAACGGGTGAATTCATTATAGAGGAGGGTGAATTTACCAAGGAGTTTAATACACTGACAACTAGCTGTACCTGTTGCGTCAGAGGGTGATGTAATCCGCACTGTTTTCTTTTTATATTGGCACTCCTCTCTATACTGAATTTCTTGAAAAAGTTTGGAAAAAGAAAACTTTTCTTGTTTTCTCATTGTGTGATTAGAAATAGAAAGAAAGTAACTCGAACCACGTGGCTCAAGTTCCATCTAGAGTTCTTCAATTTACACTGATGACTCTCTAAACAACTCAACTATATCATTTCTCTCTAAATTGCTTATACTAAAAAAATTGTCCTAGGGAATTATTTTTCCAATAGAAATAGTTTCCAGCAATCCAATTAGAGTGATGCTGAAAATTTCTTGATTTAGACAACCCTAAGGGCCCGTTTGGATACCTCATGCATTTGTATTTTGATTTGGATTTGAGTTTTGGATACAAAGCGTAACAATTATCTTCATGATCATGTTTTAAGAGAGAGATAAAGAGAGAGAGTGAGGGAGGGAGGGATGTCTCGCTGCTGCCGGAGCAACGTTGAGGAGCAGCGATGGTGACGGAAGTTGCCACAAACGTTGATTTCCAAATAATGTCTCGCAGAAAAGATTTGAAAATCGAATTTTTTTGCACTGTTGTAACTGATTTGGAAATTCTAAGGATCTGATCTAGTTCAAAATATCAACTAAATCCAAATCTAAATCTTGTTGGTATCCAAATGAGGCCTAAAGTTCCCATTAATGGGAACATTATTCTTCTACTTATATAATTTTGATCTTTCACAAAATGTTTTTGATCAATGATAATTGATTTTTTCTTAGCCTTTACTTCCTTCTACTTAATTTTATCTATGTGAGATGACTTCTACCAGGTAGTATCCAAATTCCCTTAGATGAGATTTTAGTGGTGGATGATACTCTTTGCTACTTAATTACTAATTTATTGAACTAATGCTGTTTATTATTATATTTAATAAATTGTTGCCATCCACTAACCCTTAAAGGGGGACAACTTTACAAGAAACGATTATAAGATGAAAAAAAAGAGAATTGTTGGAAGAGTTTCTGTATTATAATTGGGGCAGTGACACCCCCACCCCCTCTCTCTCTCTCTCCAACATGAACCGTTGGTGGGCCCAACAATTAATTTGTTGAAATCTTTGAACAAGGTAGGCTCCACCCATATTTTTCAAAATAAATTGTACGGCCCACACCATAGGATGATCCAAACCGTCCATTATATGGGCCACAACGTAAATAGTCTGTGTCTCAAAAAATATTCCAGAGGATGATCCTAGCCCTCTGATCTAAAAAGAAATGCTTATTATGGATACCTTATAGATCTGAGGGTTGCAATCATCCTATGGAAATGATTTTGAGGGCCCAACCTATTTACGTTGTGGCCCATCAAATGGATGGCTTAGATAATTTTATGGTGTGGTGTACACTTTATTTTGATCATCCTATGGAAATAATAATTTTGATCAAAATGAAGTGTACGCCACACCATAAAATGATCCAAGCCATCCATTTGATGGACCACAACGTAAATAGGTTGTGCTCTCAAAATTATTTCCATAGGATGATCGCAACCCGCAGATCTATAAGGTGTCCATAATATGCATTTCTCTTTAGATCGGAAGGCTAGGATCATCCTGTGGAATGAGTTTTTGAGACACAGCTTATTTACGATGTGGCCCATGAAATGGACGGTTTGGATCATCCTATGGTGTGGGCCGTACAGTTCATGTTGAAAAACGTAGGTGGGGCCAAACATTGCTCAAAGATATGAACAAATTATATTGTTGGGCCAACCAACCGTTCATGTTGGAGAGAGAGAGAGACCGGTTTAGTAGTGTTGTACCGGTTGTAGATTGAGAGATACCACTAAGGAATGATAAACTGAAGGGCTGACTTGCAAAAAACCAGCTACAAGGTCGCCGTCGTTGGTCCTTATGAATGCACTTTGTTAGGATGGACCAATGTAGGCGCCCTTGTAGCTATTTTTTGCAAGTAAGCTCTTCAGTTTACCTTTCATCTTATAATCGTATGTATGGTTGAGAAAACAATATCCTAACTACTATATTCTTATTGTTTTTCTGCATTAGTTAGCATAAAAGTAGCTCTACCTTCCGTCATCAATATGTGTTTATCAATAAATCTAATTCGAGATGGCTATCTACTTTCAAGAATTACATTATGATTCATGTATCAAACACCATGTGCTGGACACCATAAGCTACAACTATTAAACTAATTTATATTTCTCTTAGGCTCTGTTCACTTGCGTTCTCGGGAAATCAAATCCCGGGAAAACACCTCCTTTTTTCCCGAGAAAGCTAAAATAGTGGTGTTCACTTGTTTTCCCGAGAAACTAAGAAGATTAGGTGGAAAATGTAAAAAATGACATGGAAAATCCCACAAATGACGTGGAAAAGAGTCTTTTCTCACAAGTGTGAGAAACCATTTCCCACCATTTTGATGAGATTTGCTTTCCCGGGAAAACAAGTGAAAAAAGAAGGGCAAGCAGTTTCTCGAGAAACCTTTTCCTGCACAGTTCCTGCGCCCGTGAACAAGCACGAGAAACCTTTTCTTGCACAGTTTCTCAGGATTTCCTTTCCTTTTGCCACGTCAGTTTCTCGGGAAACCTTTCATTTTCTTTTCCTTTCCTAGGAAAACAAGTGAACAGAGCATTATTGTGCGTGAAATTGGTTCCATAGGTAACCCATGAGGCATTACTGATCTTTCATCTTGTTAGGAAGTTGTAGCTTATTGATTATTACTTTGACATTTTTACCTGTGGTTGTACTTGATTCAATCAGTTAGGTGATTAGTAAGAAAGAAATTAATAGACTAATAAAGAATACATATATGTTTTGAGAAGTGTTGATAATATATATTTACAATGGGGTTGATTTTTCTAGTCGGCCGACTAGAAAAGTTTTCTAGTTCGTTCGCCAAAAAATCAGTGCAGGCCCACAGTTTTTGTGTGATCCGAAGCATTCATTTAATAGGCCCTGACATGGATAGGGTGTGCCCAAAAAATCAGCTCCATAGGATCATCCCAACCCTACGATTTGTGGAGGTTAAAATGGATGGGTATAAAACTTCACTAATTTGTCCAATTTTTAGCTCCACAAATCGAAGGGTTAAGATGATCCTATGGAACTGATTTTTTGGGCACACCCTATCTATGTCAAGGCCTATCAAATGAATGCTTTGGATTATCCAAACATTGTGGGCCCGCTGTGTTTTGGGTCGGAGGACTAGAGAAGGTTCTCTAGTCGGCCGACTAGACATACTTTTCTCATTTACAATATGGCTTTGGTAGATATCTTTATAAATTAAGTTATCCAATTATAAACAGATAAATCATGATGCACACTCTATTTATCACTCGTGACGCTTTACCAAGCATTTTATTAGTTCATTTTTAAATTCTTTTCTAAATCTATTTAGGTAATTAAATATATTTAGGGGAGTGATAAATTGACAAATTTAAGATGTTTCACTAATTCTTGGTTACATTACAAAGAGCCCAAAGAGTGTTTATATAGAACACTCATAGGGATAAATATAGAAAGAGATAGTGATAAGAAGGGAAAGAGATAAACATAATCTAATCTAGTTACCTAATCAAATCAGTTTGCCTAAACTATGACTAATCAATCTAAGATCTTGAGTGATCTGATTTTATTCTCTAACATGCCCCTCAAACATATGTGGATTGAAAAATCGACATATATTTGATTACAATAAAAGTTCCCAAAAAATTCTCCAATAGGTAACCCAATTTGATGCACACTTTTGAATATTAATGACCGATGTCCGTTGAAGATGTTTGTATAATGCTGATGGTGAAGATGATGATCGATGCCTTTTGCCGAAGAATGTGTCGCTTGGAAGATGAGCTACGAAGTGGGAACATAACTCAAGCCTCGATGGGCGAGTCATCATAGGCCAGTTTTGGAATACCGACCATTATAAGAGTGGGTCACTATGGACCAATGCCTCAGAGGGCAAAAGAAAGCCTCAATGGGCGAGAATGAGCCTCAATGGGCAAGACATCAAGGGTCGGCAAGTACCGATCCTCATGAAATTTAACTTTCTCAGGCACGAACCTCAAAGAATCGAGGCCCCTCAACTGAGTAGAGCAATCAATTTCAGGCACGCACCTCGAAGAGGTACCTCAACTGAAATAAGAAATGGAGATTTGGAAGAAAAGAGAATTAAGATGAGCGAACAACTAATGTAATGGCAGCAACAACAAGACGAAACTTTAAACAAGACGAGAAAAAGAGTGTGCACATATCAAATATGAGGCTATGATTATCAATTTTGGGGTTTTAAGATGGTTTCCAAGAAAACAATGGGGGCTAAGAAAAAGCAAAGAGAAGACACTTTTGAAAAAAATAGAAGCAAGGCGTGCCAATATCAAAAGGAGATGAGATATTTCATTGAGGACTAAGTAGGGGTGATCAAAGTAAGAGGGATTCTATAAAATAAAGGTAAGTATGGAAGCTAAGTAGGATCAAGATGACGTGGATGCTATTTTTCCTGAGATGGAGGAAAGGGGGGTAGGGATCAAGTTTGGGAGTTGCTCTGATATCATGTATTAGAGCCAAAGGTCTCGAGTTCAAACCTCCCGGATAGCAAAAATCCACATGCGATGGTCGGCCCAAAGTGGGACCACATGTGCCACGTGTTTGCCAAGTGGGCCACACGTGCGGGGGAGTGTTAAAGTATAAAAGATAAATAACGCCTTTCTCCAATAGCTTAAGCTTTTGGAGACTTTCTGTTGTGGAATTCAAACCTCATTTACATCCATATTCAACGGGAGATTAAACATTTATGAACCATCAACTTCCATCTTGTATTGTAGCCATCGTGAGTGCATCCACCTAGCAACTTGACTTCCATATGTTCATACGAGAAGAGGAAACATTTATGAATCATCAACTTCCATCTTGTATTTTAGCCATTGTGAGTGCATCCACCCAGCAGCTTGACTTCCATATGTTCTTACGAGAAGAGGAAATTTTCAAAATCCAATCGGGGCATTGAAATGTAGAGGCAGCGTGGAAATGCCATTGGAGTGGACTGTGGACGCCAATGCCTTGGCTCACTGATTGGTATCAGAGGTCTGTATGGAGGTAGGATAGATAGTAGTAGTGGGTGCTAGATGAAACAAAGTGGGAAAGAAGAAAGAAACAAGATACCTATTGATGAAAACGGGCCGGGCGGACGGCGCGCTGCCATCCGCCGGAGGCAAATAATCCTAGTGTTGTGCTTAGGGCTTAGGATCGTTCTGCTCTGATACCATGACAAATTTAGGATGTTTCACAAATTCTTGGTTACATTACAAAGAGCCCAAAGAGTATTTATATAGAACACTCATAGGGATAAACATAGATAGAGATAGTGATAAGAAGGGAAAGAGATAAACATAATCTAATCTAGTTACCTAATCAAATCGGTTTGCCTAAACTATGACTAATCAATCTAAGATCTTGAGAGATCTGATTTTATTCTCTAACATAAATCGACTCCCATATATCATAAATCGACCCCCCATGTGTCTATCTCTCTCCTCTTTCTCTCTCTAACCCTGAGGAGAGAGAAAGACACATAGGGAGTCGATTTAAGATATTTGGGAGTCAATTTATCACTGCCCTATATTTATTTAATTGTAAAATTTGGGTTTGCAAAGTAATAGTTTACTCGATAAGAAAATAAATAAATGTGTAATACTGCGAATAGAGGCTCTGATTAATTAGATGTAATTCATTTGGGTTATGTAATGTGAGTTTGTACACTAGATAGAGTTCAAATGTTGTCATGTGGGTCAGATGGAGATTTAGTACGGTACTCTCAGTGCTGAGAAAGTGCAAGCGTGCTGATTAAATGGAGATTTAATATGATACTCTCGGTATTGATAAAGTGAAAGCGTGCTGATCAAATCGAGGTTTAATATGATACTCTTGGTGTTAAGAAAGTGATTCGATCCTTAATATACGAGAGGTCAAAGTTGGATGTTCATAAAAACTAATCTAATATTTAGCATATATTTGATAATGGTAGTGTTGTAAATATATTTGATAAATGAATTCAGTAAGGATACTGATGTTGGCACCACCGTGTTTTAATAATTGCACAAACTCAGCTCGTATTTTATTTTTTAAACAGCTGTCAATGGTTATTACACTTCCCAAAAGCTAGCTATCATAAGCCAATTAAGAAAGAAAAGACAAGCTGAGTTTGTTCATTTATTAGAACACGGCAGAGGCAATATCAGTAGTGTCTTAATATAATTTTGATTTCAAAGAAGAGTTGCATAGTCAAACATCTACATAAAAATACTAAGAAATAAGATGTGGTAGTAAAAAAATGTAAATACATTCATAAGATAATAAAAATGCCTTAATTAGTTATTAATATAATTGCAAGTGAAAGTAATGTGGAACAAAGCATGATTAAGCACTAGCATGAATCTGGCCTCAATGAATGTTTTTTCTTATGCTTGTCAAACTAAATTAAGAGAGGGACTAAAGTGGTCTGTGGTAGGTAGGAAAATCTCATGCATATGATCTATATTTTATATCATATTTAGGGGACTGATATCGGCACTACCGCAGTTAGTTAAAAGGAGCTTGAAATGAAGTTAGGGTGCCATTATCGAACTATAGTAGGGCTGATATAAGTCCCCTGTATTTATTGATACAATTGCGAGGAATTAGATCTCCTAATCTCTTATCTTGTTTATGTTTTGAAGAAAAAGAAGGGGGAGGCAAATGTATAAATGGGCCCCACTTTTTCAAGGATCGAAACCTTCTAATTTGTTGGCCTCACCATGCCAAAATCTTCTCCATATGACAATCCGAATCCTTCAAATCTTGAGGGTTAGATCATCTAACCTAGGCTAATTGTCGGGATATGGCCCATCTACGGTGGACCATAGAATATCAATGGCCTCGATCATTAAATTGATGGCCCCACCTGCACTTGCCTATGCAAACGATATCTCTTTCTCTCTCTAACCCAGAGGAGATGGAAAGACACATAGGGGGGTTGATTTAAGATATTTGGGGGTCGATTTATCACTGCCCCATAGGGGGTTGATTTAAGATATGTGGGGGTCGATTTATCACTGCCCTTTCTAAAACATTAGGATATAAAAGGGCAAGAGAGGCATTTTTTCTCTAGGCGGAGAGATATTTTGAGTGGCGGTAGGAGAGAGGAGGCAAGAGAGAGGGAGAGAGAATACTTTTTTCTTGGATTTTGCTCGGAGTTTTTCTTGGGTTTCTTGTAAGTTTTCTCATGCACACGATCTAGGTTTGTTAGGGCAAGGAAAGGGTTGCGATTTGCGGGTTCGCAAGTTAATGGATGGCTTAGATAATTTTATGGTGTGGTGTACACTTTATTTTGATCATCCTATGGAAATAATAATTTTGATCAAAATGAAGTGTACGCCACACCATAAAATGATCCAAGCCATCCATTTGATGGACCACAACGTAAATAGGTTGTGCTCTCAAAATTATTTCCATAGGATGATCGCAACCCGCAGATCTATAAGGTGTCCATAATATGCATTTCTCTTTAGATCGGAAGGCTAGGATCATCCTGTGGAATGAGTTTTTGAGACACAGCTTATTTACGATGTGGCCCATGAAATGGACGGTTTGGATCATCCTATGGTGTGGGCCGTACAGTTCATGTTGAAAAACGTAGGTGGGGCCAAACATTGCTCAAAGATATGAACAAATTATATTGTTGGGCCAACCAACCGTTCATGTTGGAGAGAGAGAGAGACCGGTTTAGTAGTGTTGTACCGGTTGTAGATTGAGAGATACCACTAAGGAATGATAAACTGAAGGGCTGACTTGCAAAAAACCAGCTACAAGGTCGCCGTCGTTGGTCCTTATGAATGCACTTTGTTAGGATGGACCAATGTAGGCGCCCTTGTAGCTATTTTTTGCAAGTAAGCTCTTCAGTTTACCTTTCATCTTATAATCGTATGTATGGTTGAGAAAACAATATCCTAACTACTATATTCTTATTGTTTTTCTGCATTAGTTAGCATAAAAGTAGCTCTACCTTCCGTCATCAATATGTGTTTATCAATAAATCTAATTCGAGATGGCTATCTACTTTCAAGAATTACATTATGATTCATGTATCAAACACCATGTGCTGGACACCATAAGCTACAACTATTAAACTAATTTATATTTCTCTTAGGCTCTGTTCACTTGCGTTCTCGGGAAATCAAATCCCGGGAAAACACCTCCTTTTTTCCCGAGAAAGCTAAAATAGTGGTGTTCACTTGTTTTCCCGAGAAACTAAGAAGATTAGGTGGAAAATGTAAAAAATGACATGGAAAATCCCACAAATGACGTGGAAAAGAGTCTTTTCTCACAAGTGTGAGAAACCATTTCCCACCATTTTGATGAGATTTGCTTTCCCGGGAAAACAAGTGAAAAAAGAAGGGCAAGCAGTTTCTCGAGAAACCTTTTCCTGCACAGTTCCTGCGCCCGTGAACAAGCACGAGAAACCTTTTCTTGCACAGTTTCTCAGGATTTCCTTTCCTTTTGCCACGTCAGTTTCTCGGGAAACCTTTCATTTTCTTTTCCTTTCCTAGGAAAACAAGTGAACAGAGCATTATTGTGCGTGAAATTGGTTCCATAGGTAACCCATGAGGCATTACTGATCTTTCATCTTGTTAGGAAGTTGTAGCTTATTGATTATTACTTTGACATTTTTACCTGTGGTTGTACTTGATTCAATCAGTTAGGTGATTAGTAAGAAAGAAATTAATAGACTAATAAAGAATACATATATGTTTTGAGAAGTGTTGATAATATATATTTACAATGGGGTTGATTTTTCTAGTCGGCCGACTAGAAAAGTTTTCTAGTTCGTTCGCCAAAAAATCAGTGCAGGCCCACAGTTTTTGTGTGATCCGAAGCATTCATTTAATAGGCCCTGACATGGATAGGGTGTGCCCAAAAAATCAGCTCCATAGGATCATCCCAACCCTACGATTTGTGGAGGTTAAAATGGATGGGTATAAAACTTCACTAATTTGTCCAATTTTTAGCTCCACAAATCGAAGGGTTAAGATGATCCTATGGAACTGATTTTTTGGGCACACCCTATCTATGTCAAGGCCTATCAAATGAATGCTTTGGATTATCCAAACATTGTGGGCCCGCTGTGTTTTGGGTCGGAGGACTAGAGAAGGTTCTCTAGTCGGCCGACTAGACATACTTTTCTCATTTACAATATGGCTTTGGTAGATATCTTTATAAATTAAGTTATCCAATTATAAACAGATAAATCATGATGCACACTCTATTTATCACTCGTGACGCTTTACCAAGCATTTTATTAGTTCATTTTTAAATTCTTTTCTAAATCTATTTAGGTAATTAAATATATTTAGGGGAGTGATAAATTGACAAATTTAAGATGTTTCACTAATTCTTGGTTACATTACAAAGAGCCCAAAGAGTGTTTATATAGAACACTCATAGGGATAAATATAGAAAGAGATAGTGATAAGAAGGGAAAGAGATAAACATAATCTAATCTAGTTACCTAATCAAATCAGTTTGCCTAAACTATGACTAATCAATCTAAGATCTTGAGTGATCTGATTTTATTCTCTAACATGCCCCTCAAACATATGTGGATTGAAAAATCGACATATATTTGATTACAATAAAAGTTCCCAAAAAATTCTCCAATAGGTAACCCAATTTGATGCACACTTTTGAATATTAATGACCGATGTCCGTTGAAGATGTTTGTATAATGCTGATGGTGAAGATGATGATCGATGCCTTTTGCCGAAGAATGTGTCGCTTGGAAGATGAGCTACGAAGTGGGAACATAACTCAAGCCTCGATGGGCGAGTCATCATAGGCCAGTTTTGGAATACCGACCATTATAAGAGTGGGTCACTATGGACCAATGCCTCAGAGGGCAAAAGAAAGCCTCAATGGGCGAGAATGAGCCTCAATGGGCAAGACATCAAGGGTCGGCAAGTACCGATCCTCATGAAATTTAACTTTCTCAGGCACGAACCTCAAAGAATCGAGGCCCCTCAACTGAGTAGAGCAATCAATTTCAGGCACGCACCTCGAAGAGGTACCTCAACTGAAATAAGAAATGGAGATTTGGAAGAAAAGAGAATTAAGATGAGCGAACAACTAATGTAATGGCAGCAACAACAAGACGAAACTTTAAACAAGACGAGAAAAAGAGTGTGCACATATCAAATATGAGGCTATGATTATCAATTTTGGGGTTTTAAGATGGTTTCCAAGAAAACAATGGGGGCTAAGAAAAAGCAAAGAGAAGACACTTTTGAAAAAAATAGAAGCAAGGCGTGCCAATATCAAAAGGAGATGAGATATTTCATTGAGGACTAAGTAGGGGTGATCAAAGTAAGAGGGATTCTATAAAATAAAGGTAAGTATGGAAGCTAAGTAGGATCAAGATGACGTGGATGCTATTTTTCCTGAGATGGAGGAAAGGGGGGTAGGGATCAAGTTTGGGAGTTGCTCTGATATCATGTATTAGAGCCAAAGGTCTCGAGTTCAAACCTCCCGGATAGCAAAAATCCACATGCGATGGTCGGCCCAAAGTGGGACCACATGTGCCACGTGTTTGCCAAGTGGGCCACACGTGCGGGGGAGTGTTAAAGTATAAAAGATAAATAACGCCTTTCTCCAATAGCTTAAGCTTTTGGAGACTTTCTGTTGTGGAATTCAAACCTCATTTACATCCATATTCAACGGGAGATTAAACATTTATGAACCATCAACTTCCATCTTGTATTGTAGCCATCGTGAGTGCATCCACCTAGCAACTTGACTTCCATATGTTCATACGAGAAGAGGAAACATTTATGAATCATCAACTTCCATCTTGTATTTTAGCCATTGTGAGTGCATCCACCCAGCAGCTTGACTTCCATATGTTCTTACGAGAAGAGGAAATTTTCAAAATCCAATCGGGGCATTGAAATGTAGAGGCAGCGTGGAAATGCCATTGGAGTGGACTGTGGACGCCAATGCCTTGGCTCACTGATTGGTATCAGAGGTCTGTATGGAGGTAGGATAGATAGTAGTAGTGGGTGCTAGATGAAACAAAGTGGGAAAGAAGAAAGAAACAAGATACCTATTGATGAAAACGGGCCGGGCGGACGGCGCGCTGCCATCCGCCGGAGGCAAATAATCCTAGTGTTGTGCTTAGGGCTTAGGATCGTTCTGCTCTGATACCATGACAAATTTAGGATGTTTCACAAATTCTTGGTTACATTACAAAGAGCCCAAAGAGTATTTATATAGAACACTCATAGGGATAAACATAGATAGAGATAGTGATAAGAAGGGAAAGAGATAAACATAATCTAATCTAGTTACCTAATCAAATCGGTTTGCCTAAACTATGACTAATCAATCTAAGATCTTGAGAGATCTGATTTTATTCTCTAACATAAATCGACTCCCATATATCATAAATCGACCCCCCATGTGTCTATCTCTCTCCTCTTTCTCTCTCTAACCCTGAGGAGAGAGAAAGACACATAGGGAGTCGATTTAAGATATTTGGGAGTCAATTTATCACTGCCCTATATTTATTTAATTGTAAAATTTGGGTTTGCAAAGTAATAGTTTACTCGATAAGAAAATAAATAAATGTGTAATACTGCGAATAGAGGCTCTGAGTAATTAGATGTAATTCATTTGGGTTATGTAATGTGAGTTTGTACACTAGATAGAGTTCAAATGTTGTCATGTGGGTCAGATGGAGATTTAGTACGGTACTCTCAGTGCTGAGAAAGTGCAAGCGTGCTGATTAAATGGAGATTTAATATGATACTCTCGGTATTGATAAAGTGAAAGCGTGCTGATCAAATCGAGGTTTAATATGATACTCTTGGTGTTAAGAAAGTGATTCGATCCTTAATATACGAGAGGTCAAAGTTGGATGTTCATAAAAACTAATCTAATATTTAGCATATATTTGATAATGGTAGTGTTGTAAATATATTTGATAAATGAATTCAGTAAGGATACTGATGTTGGCACCACCGTGTTTTAATAATTGCACAAACTCAGCTCGTATTTTATTTTTTAAACAGCTGTCAATGGTTATTACACTTCCCAAAAGCTAGCTATCATAAGCCAATTAAGAAAGAAAAGACAAGCTGAGTTTGTTCATTTATTAGAACACGGCAGAGGCAATATCAGTAGTGTCTTAATATAATTTTGATTTCAAAGAAGAGTTGCATAGTCAAACATCTACATAAAAATACTAAGAAATAAGATGTGGTAGTAAAAAAATGTAAATACATTCATAAGATAATAAAAATGCCTTAATTAGTTATTAATATAATTGCAAGTGAAAGTAATGTGGAACAAAGCATGATTAAGCACTAGCATGAATCTGGCCTCAATGAATGTTTTTTCTTATGCTTGTCAAACTAAATTAAGAGAGGGACTAAAGTGGTCTGTGGTAGGTAGGAAAATCTCATGCATATGATCTATATTTTATATCATATTTAGGGGACTGATATCGGCACTACCGCAGTTAGTTAAAAGGAGCTTGAAATGAAGTTAGGGTGCCATTATCGAACTATAGTAGGGCTGATATAAGTCCCCTGTATTTATTGATACAATTGCGAGGAATTAGATCTCCTAATCTCTTATCTTGTTTATGTTTTGAAGAAAAAGAAGGGGGAGGCAAATGTATAAATGGGCCCCACTTTTTCAAGGATCGAAACCTTCTAATTTGTTGGCCTCACCATGCCAAAATCTTCTCCATATGACAATCCGAATCCTTCAAATCTTGAGGGTTAGATCATCTAACCTAGGCTAATTGTCGGGATATGGCCCATCTACGGTGGACCATAGAATATCAATGGCCTCGATCATTAAATTGATGGCCCCACCTGCACTTGCCTATGCAAACGATATCTCTTTCTCTCTCTAACCCAGAGGAGATGGAAAGACACATAGGGGGGTTGATTTAAGATATTTGGGGGTCGATTTATCACTGCCCCATAGGGGGTTGATTTAAGATATGTGGGGGTCGATTTATCACTGCCCTTTCTAAAACATTAGGATATAAAAGGGCAAGAGAGGCATTTTTTCTCTAGGCGGAGAGATATTTTGAGTGGCGGTAGGAGAGAGGAGGCAAGAGAGAGGGAGAGAGAATACTTTTTTCTTGGATTTTGCTCGGAGTTTTTCTTGGGTTTCTTGTAAGTTTTCTCATGCACACGATCTAGGTTTGTTAGGGCAAGGAAAGGGTTGCGATTTGCGGGTTCGCAAGTTAATCCTTTATAATCCTTGTATATTGTTTACTCATATAGTGGAAGATTGTGCTTTCACCCGTGAATGTTGCCACCTTGGTCGAGCCACATAAAATCTTGACGTCCATCTTGTGGCTTTTGTTTATTTATTTATTTATATTTATGTTTATTTGTGCATGATCCAATCTGTTGAATCCCTTAAAATTAGGAATCTCAATAACCAACTATTTGACATTGGCTCTTGTTAGCTTTGAGTTATCTCTTTTATTTTTTTATTGGTTGTTTAGAGTCCTAGTGTGTTAGGTTGTCTGAGTTGTGCTGAGTTGTTATTGAGTCCTATTGTATTAGGATTCTACATTATATATGTGGAACGGTTGAAATGAGAAGGCAAGGAGAAATTTAATTCGACTTGTGTTTTCCGCACAAGGCGAATTCTATCACAATCGGATCGGATTTGCCTAACGGATTTTCTCAAAACACATGAGATGCCTAATGCCCCCTTTTTGGGTCCAAGCAGTCTTACATCGACATTCTTCGTAGGGAAATAGAAACAGAGGATTGCGATTTCCAGTCTCGTTTGGATTGTGGGCTTTGCCGCGTTGAAGAAAAAACACGCGCCATTGTTGTTGTTGGGTCCTTCCCTGTTCGTTGACGTTTCTAGTCTTCTAAATCAAAGACCAACCCACACTTTTCACATGCATTTTTTTTCAGCCGCATATTGAAAGAAAGAAATAAAATGTTAAGGACCTTCACATCTTTTCTCACTGGCCCCACCTTGAACAAAGCAAACACCATAGGAGCCGTTGATATGCTGGGAATCCACTAGATGACGATGAACTCCGTGGCCCACAACAAAACCACCGAATTATAATGGGGCTTTTCAGGAATTTTCCTGAAATCAAGACTGTTGATCCCTTGATCTTGGTCTAGGTCCAGTCATCAGGGTACCCATGTGGTCCTCGTCCAGTAATCACATGCGTTTGCATATGATAAAGGATTAGAAAAAGGGAAGTGATATATCTGCCCCTTTACATTACTTGGGACACCCAGCTGCAGCGTATCTATGACTGCAACGGGCCTGAAAGGATTCAATGGATTTGATTGCCAACGTACACTGCAGATGGCTGTCCCAAGTAATGAAAAGGGGCGGATATATCACTTCCCTAAGAAAAATCAATAGTTTAGCTCTCCTTGATATAATTTTAGTATAACTTCTGTTCATATTATTGTGACAATCAATTGTGAGTACAAAACAAATTATTGGACTCAAAATTACGTCCAAAATCATGTATTGGACTCACAATAAAAAAAACATGGCCTAAATTATCGTGTTTTCGTTGGGAAAATGTAATTTTGAGTCCAATAATTGGTTTTGGACTCACAATCGGTTATCATTATTTAAATGAACATGGCCTAAATGTGGCTTTTATGTCAACAGCCTAGGGTCGACTGATCAAGGTGTTGTTGCACCATTAACAGTAGATCTGAGCATGTAAACCAGGCAAATGCAGGCCTGATAGGTCACTTTTGGAGCAGAAAGTGACCTTCTTAACATTTCGGAAACTCACAAGGTCCATAGTACAAGAAAAATGCTTTATAGAATTATAGGGATGGAAAATTAATCGAAACTATTGTTCCCTTGCTATAGAAGAAGATGAAGACAAAGCTAAAGACTCCATGGGATACTGAGAAACTTTAAAAAAGACTCCAAGTCGCTTCAAGTCTCATTTTTTAACATTTCATATCTTCCAAAATTTTCTAATTTTCTAAAACAAGGGTGGAGAATGGTTGCCAAACCCTCCAAAGTCTAAAACGAGTAAAATGTTTTCTTAAGGGTTTTAATGTAAAAAGTAATAGTTAGGCCAGCAAATTGAATCAATGCCATGTTGAACTTGAGAATCAATGCCATGTTGAACTTGAGAATCAATGCCATGTTGAACTTGAGAGTCTCCGCCGCACCTTTGGCGGTGCAAACACAGTAGCCCATAACTTCATACACAGCCTTGTTCTTATATTGAATAAACTTGTATGTGAACAGGCCTGCCAAGATACCTAGCCACAGTACAAATACCCAAATCCTTTGCCAATTATCCTCTACAAAGTACTTGATCTTCTTATAGCACCTTCGAAATGGGTTGCTCTCTTTTGTGGGCTTGAGCTTCTGACTCAGTAAGTGACTCAGGTTCCGGCTGTTTGTTGTTCCAACTCTCACGGACGACTGGTTTGGTATTTGCAAAAGCAGGGTCTCCAAGTTGTGAATCTGTTATTGTGAGACAAGAGATGGAGATTGTTAAGTATAAATCACTAATGCCCTGTTTGTTTAAGATTATGATCAACCGATTATGAGTGCCAAACTGATTATTGGACTCAAATTTATACGTAATTTTGAGTCCAATAATAATAATTGGTTTAGCACTCACAATCGGTACCATGATCTTAAACGAACAAGCCCTAAATAACACCAACTATAAACAGCTTAGGCCATGTTTGTTTCAGATTGCGACAACCGATGGTGAGGGTCCCAACCGATTATTGGCCTAATTGGGGCCCTAACCATCGGTTGTCGCAATTTGAAACGAAAGCGCCTTGAGCTTTTGGAGTAATTGATTGTTTCACATGGTATATTGCATCCCGGTAGGTCCTGGGTTCAAAACCCAACAACTCCTTGATATTAAAAATCAAGGTCCAACTCCCAAAATAAAGAGGGGCCACACGAGCCAAGAGATGAATAAAAAACAAAAACTCTAACATCTTAAGCTTGAATTTTCTTTGAAATGATGGGTTTTATCAGTAGAAATCAATTAAACTCATGATTAATTACCTCGATATAGCCAAGATTATTGGGATCAAGCTCTTCCATGATCAGCGCCGCGTATTCCTCGGCCTGTTCTTGGTGGAGAATGGTTGCCAAACCCTCCAAAGTCTAAAACGAGTAAAATGTTTTCTTAAGGGTTTTAATGTGTCTTACAAAAATGAGATTTCATGTAGTAAGGTATATTCATTTGAAAAGTTTTAGGGGCATTTTAGAAAAATGAGAGATCCCAAACAGATTTCATACATGTCAGCAGATGATGTCTGCAAAATTGGTCCTTATTTGCCAATAAGAACATTTTATTTTAATCTGATTTCTAAAACAGAAGTCCTGCTAAATGCCGTTGAGAACGTCTTGATCGGATAATCCAAGGCCTTTGATCCAACAAACCGCTTATAAGGTTCTGAGAAGAAAAGCTAAATCATTGATTTTTTTTTAAAAAGGCCTCTAAGCGATCATTTTCAACATTCAAACGCGTTTAGTAACTCTGACCTATACTCTAATGGGTGGGTTAGTAGCTCCCTTTTCTGACTAAATTATCTTTCCTTTTGTTTAACGGATATTGATATTGGCATCTAGGGGTGTAAACGAGCCGAGCCGAGCTTGGCCATGCTCGGCTCGGCTCGTTAAGCTCAAAAGCCAGGCTCGGCTCGGCCAGGCTCGCGAGCCTTATCGAGCTCGAATTATTTTAATTTTACATCCCTCATTTTCCCTGGACAGCCCTATCTAGTGTTTTTTTACTACTCTTTTTACACTAGGGGGGTGGTCCAAGTAACAAATGGGGTTCAAAAAAGAAGTGACATATTTTGCCTCCCCCTTTCACTCCCTAGACAACCCTTTTAGTGTATATATTAATATATATATAAACATATTAAATTCTTAACGAGCCGAGCCGAGCCGAGCCTGGCCTAACTCGGGCTCGGCTCGTTAATCTTAACGAGCCGGCTCTGCTCGGCTCGTTAAGGATTCGAGCCAAGCTTTTTTCGAGCCGAGCTCGAGCGAGCTTCCGAGCCTGAGCCAAAATTGACACCCTTATTGGCATCCATAAATTTACACATTTTGCTACTATTTCAGGTTGTCTAATCTGATTAGCATATTTACACGCGATAAAAGATGTGGTTTTGGCTCCCTAATTTTAAAAGATGTTACAATTACTGAGGGCCCATTTGACAATGCTTTTATTCTCCAACTTCTGAGTGGTTTTCGCCTAGCTTCATTCTTTGCCTTTTCTCATTCTCCTAGTAGATAAAACGCAATAGCACTGCGAAAAATGGCTGCCGAACACAGATTAAATGACTATCAACCAACTGCTGTTAATTTACAGGGAAATGATATTTTCACCCCCTCCCCCTGTGTTACGCGCACGCTCCGTGAAAAGCGGACAATTTTAATGCTTTTTGACGACAAATCACGTCATAAGGGAGCACATGCGTAATGCAGCGGGTGTGAAAATATCATATCCCAATTTATATTGTCCACATCTACTCATTTATTTAATTTTGTATGTTCACAAATAAAATATTACATAGCCAGGAAAATGATCATATAACACATGATGTGACAAATATAGTGACTTAGAGGCTTTTTGGGGAAAACATTTTATCGGAAAGGTTTTCCCTTGGAAAATGGATTTTCAGGTAAACTCGAATTCCAAGGAATTTCTTTCCAATATTAAATTTTTTTCCCCTCATTTCAAACTACTAGACCGTGACAAAAGCCCAGCTTACAAACCAAAGATAATAGACCCCATGAGAAATTAACTAAAGAGCAAGTCGACAGACAAGATAATAGTTTTCCTTTGACCAAGTTAATTTATTTGAGTTTGAATAGATGAACATTTGGTGTAATACGGAGAAGCATCATTCATAGTGGCATTGAAGAGAAATTTGAAAAAATGGGAAACACGTCTTTGATTTTTTTTTTTTTTTTTAACGAACCCGGAAGACTGCCAGAAGGAAATCATCTTTAGCAATTTAGTCAAACCGTTTCAAAGATTGAAATTTCCAAATGACAGGGTGGAAGCATGCCAAACGGAGGCGAAACCTCCGCTTTCAACGAGTTGAAGAACACTGGCTCCCTTTGATGAAAACCCTTGAATCCACAAGGAAATAAGATAAAATCTGAAACAGTATAATATTATTCAATGAAAATATATCTCTATCGTAAACCACGCGTCCGTACTCATAGATTTTCAAATCTTCTCCCTTTTGACTCTTACTCAAACTACAATTCATATCCTACTCACACAAACTCCTTTAGAAATAGGATTTAAAACATGTTGGAGCTAGACGGTTCTCGAAGCCGTGACACAATTATGCACCTCACTTGGCCCTCATGGCCCACATACACATATGGATCGGGCATGTTTTTCCCTAGAAACATGTAGGAAAGAGTTCTATCTGACATAACAAGAGAAGAAACTTAGAGAAAAGTGTTTCTGCGCATGGAGCTCCCTGCGCACAAGTGTTTTCGTGGACCCCGCAGAGGTGGACAAGCCATACGAACCAATCGGTGGCTTTTTAGGCCGTCTGAGCGCAGAAACCCTTTTCTAAAAAACTTATTAAGCTAACATTATTTTTCGTTAAGAAAAAAATCGTATCGATGGACGCACATGTCGTTGGCCATCATAAGTCTAGCCTATTGCAGTTAGTGTAAACCTCATTGGATAGTTTTAGATCTTTGATTAAACTTGTAAAAATAAATATAACTTAATATGCCTTCAAGTCATTGATTTTTGCACATCATAATCTTGTGAATGTGATTTCCGTTTGGCATTGGAGCTGGAACCGGGGGAGTTTTCCAGTGATGGGCAATCAGATCAACGGTCATGATACACCGATCGTTTTCAAATGTCAAGGTGAGATCATCTTGGTAGTCTATTTCTAACAACAAATCAAGGCTAAGTCATTACATCATTTCTAGATTTAACATATATCATAACTTCCAGAGTATTCTTTGGTAGAACCATCAGCAATGACTTGGGTTGATTGTAAATTGCAAAGAACCACCAAATTTTCAATTAAGGTAAAAGGGAAGAAAATTACTAATACATTTCACAAATAAGGTACGACCTCTTCAAGAAATTAAAACAAGAGGCTAAGCTGACCTATTAGTAAATGGGTTGACCAGAAACGATGACCTATACGATTGGTCGACCAGATCTATTTATTTGACTTTGAATAGAATGAACATTTGGAAAATTCAAAAGAACATAAAATAAAACCACTCAAAGAGCGAGTCTTGCATGACAGTTGGAGAGATTTGTATGAGATTTTATGTATGATAGAAGAGTTGGTGCCATTCGACATGCATTGAATACGTAAAGCACGCACATTTCGACTTTTTAAGGGTTGAGTTGTTTTATGGCTTGTTTCCCAAAACAGCTTTTGGACGGTTTCCAAAAACTGCCTTGAGTGGAAACAAGATGAGAGCATTAACATGTGAACCGTTATTCTTTTGATGTGAGTTGGTTTTTGAATGACCAAGAGAGTGAAAGTTTTTTCACTTATAAAAAAAAAGAGAGTGGAGAAGACACAAGGGTTGCACGGGTTTTTTTTTTGTGCAAAGAAGAAAAGAATATCAGTTATCTCTTGGAGAGAAGACAGATTTTTCAGACAGAAGGATGTCTCCATCATGGTTTAAAATTTTGACCAAAATCCGAAATCCGAAATTTCAGTTTTCCACCGAAACCGGTATTTGGCGAAATTAGAAATTTTGCCATTTACCAAATTTCGGTAATTTCGGTCCGAAATTTCGAGTAAATGACTTTCTTATTTTTTTAAAAAAGCGTTACAAAATTTCGGTCCAAAATTTCAAAATTTGTCTCCTGAATTTCGAACAAGAGTACCAAATTTCGACCGAAATTTCGGAATTTCGGTTTTAGGGAAGACCGAAACCGGTACTGAAATCGAAATTTTAAACCTTGGTCTCCATAGAAGAGAAAACGAGGAGTTAAGAGTTGATGGGAATGTGCTAATCCCTTATATAATCTTGTTATCATTTCTCTAATAGTGGAAGAAGTGATCCTACCTGTGGATGTAGGCCATTGTGCCAAACCACGCAAATTCGTGTGCGTTCTCTTTGTGTGTTGCTCTCCTATGATTATCGATGTTGTTTTCATTTTGCCTTTGTTTGAAAGAAGTTCAATGGAATGTAAAACTTCGGTTTCCGACAAAGAAGAGTGAATGATCTTTTATTGCAATAGGGCTTACATGATATGGCATTGCATGGAAAATCGAAGGAACCAGAAGCAATAAGTGACGATGATTGGGAAGAGATTGAGTTGAAAGCAGAGAGTACTATTCGACTATGCATTGCAGACGAGGTTGGACGAGGTTGTGTACAACGTAATCGATGAAGAATCGGCACCCAAATTTTGGACAAAGTTGAAAGTTTGTACATGACGGAATCACTCACAAATAAAGTTAATTTTAAAACAACAACTTCTACACTTTGGATGAATGAAGGTTCGAGTCAGGGGCGGAGCTAGGAATTACACTTGGGGGACCCGGACTAATAGTGTATTGGTTTTTTTTTTTTTTTGAGGGGGGGGCACCTACTATTACTGGCGTCCAGGAACGCTGGTAAAAACCCTTCTGTGTTACATTGCAAAGAACATATTTGGCAAGTCATTGGGGGGCCGTGGCCCCCTCCACACTATATGTGGCTCCGCCCCTAGTTTGAGTCTTTTGGAGCATCTCAATACCTTTAGAAGGATTATATATCAATTATTGAGTGTTGAGATTGATGATAAGGATAAGGCTCTACTTATTCTTGCGTCTCTTCCACCTTCATACGAGCATTTAGTTACAACGTTGATATATGGAAATGATACTTAGAAACCGAAGAAGTGACTGCAGCTCTTCTTTGAAATGAGACGAGAAAGAAATCAAACAGTGAGGAATCATATGATGAGGTCTTATATGGTATATGGAAAGAATATATAAGAGATATTGGGAAAGATCATGGGAAGGAAAGGCGGACGGAAATATATCTCGATGTAGATCGCGATTGTTAAGAAAATCCGCTGGGTAAATCCAATCCAATCGTGCACAAACAAACGGAAAAGGAAAAATAAAGACAAGCCACAAGATGCACACCATGATTTATGTGGTTCGGCCATGATGCCTACATCCATGGGTGAGAAACACAATATTCTACTATGAGAAAAACAATATACAATGATTACATCGGATTTAACCCAAAACCCACATACCCACCCTTTCCTTTCCTCTTTCTTTCTCTCTTTCGCTCTCACACGTCCAAAAGAACCCTTTCTTGATCGTAGGCTTCTTAAGGCTTTTATATTTAGGGTTTCTAAAAACTTAAAAGACCCAATTACCTATTTTCAATTTCCCCCAAACTAGGTAATCACATTAATTGGGGAACAAGGCGATTTTTCCATTAGAGAGGAAGAGCGGAATTTGCATGCTACTATTGCAATAAGGAGGGATATGAAAAGAAATTGCAAAAGTATCAGAAGGATAAAAAGGAAAAAGGCATCTTCTCCTTCAGATCAAGCAAGTGTGGCAACAGATGATTCTAACGCAGCTGATGTTTTACCAGTTAGCATAGCTACAAATTATTTTTCTGATGCATTGGTTTGATACAAATGCTACATGCAATAGTGGATTTGTGCTAATGTGATGCAGGAGACTATGATCATCTCATTCATGTCTACATGGCATGGATGGACCATCCAAAGAGGGCCCACAAATAATCTCATTTTATCTTCCCATGCATCCTTTATTAATATTAGCAACTTCTCATTGTAGGACAACCTTTACAAGACTGCATTATTTCTCTAGTTAATAATTACCGTATGTGACTTTGCTGAAAATAACGAGTAGCCGGTTGATGCCAAATAAAGAGATATAAAATTGGTTGAGATCAATTCAAGATGGACATGTTGCTCTCCTCTAAGATTACATGGAGCTAAGTTTAGTTATATTGGTTTTCTTTCCATTTTGTGAAGCTGCTCAATGGCAATTACTCTATTCACAAGAATACTTTCTCCATTTGCTGATTTTGGAAGAATCCTGGATATGAAGCTTACCGTGTCGATGGCAAGTTAATATTTAGTTGCTGATTTTTCAATCTCTTTCAGTAATTTCTATTGTCAATCTTTAAAGTTTCTATTTTACTTAGTTTCTTATTTAAATTGTAACCGGAGGAGGAAGAGAGCTTGGTTTTTGACAATTAAAGTATTGAATGAAAAGTTTTCTTTTCTTGTGGAGAAAATGTGTTTTTACACTTCTTTCTTGAAAATTCCCTCCAATGTGGGTTAGCTTTTGAGCACCACAATTATCTTTTGTTAAATTTTTTTTTTTCTGATCGTCAACGCCGTTATCGATCGCACGCCCTTCCTGCGTCATAATGTGTAATGATGTGGCTTGTAAATCCATTGGGCTTGAGAGTATAAAAATTCAGATGTTCGATGGAAATCTACAAACTCTTAATGAGGTTAGACATATCCAGACCTAAAGGAGAATATAATATCATTGGGAGTATTTTTTTTTTTGAAAAGGCCAACAGAACATATATATATATATATATATATATATATATATATATATATATATATATATGTAAAAACAGAACCGAGGTGGTCCTGAAGGAACAAAGATAATACAAAGATAGCAGTACAATAATTCAAGGAGGTAGATAGTCAAAGCACTCAAACGCGGCCCGAAAGACTCCTTTCTTGGCAAGGGTGTCTGCTTCCGCATTGGCTGATCTCCTGACATGGCGAAAAACTATTGAGGAGCCCTTAGCTCTGTCCTCTATTTCCTCTAAGAGAGGCAAAAATCGCCAAGGGGGAGAAGCGTTACCCGAAAGCCAGCGAATAACATTTAAGGAATCCCCTTCGACGATAATTTTGTCGCACTCTAGACGAGGCATCGAGAGAAGCCCGCTATGAACGGCTCGGACCTCTGCCTCGTTTGAGTCTGCCACTCCGATAGGCCCCGAGTAGGCCCAGAGGACTTCCCCTTTGTGGTTTCTACATAACCCCCCTACTCCTGCCATTCCTGGATTGCCGATAGACGATCCGTCAAAGTTAAGTTTCAGGGACCCCGGAGGAGGAGGAATCCAGGAGGGGAGGATTTTCACTTTGGTAGCCGATTCCAAGCATATGATTGACCATCCTTCCCAGAGGTCGAAAGCTGAAACAAAACGAAACAGAGGAAGGCTTCGAGCCCAGGATATGACCGCAGCTATCAACTGAATATAAATCCAATAGGAAGATCTAGCCTTCCCTTCAAAGATACGAGCATTCCTCTCTTTCCACAAGAACCACCATGAGGCCAGGAGACACATCTTCCACAGCGTTCTGCCTTTCCTTTTCCAAGGAGTCCAGGCCCAACTCTGAATGAATTCAGCCATAGAGTTGGAGGGGACCCAACTGATTCCAAAACGAGAAAAAATAAGACCCCAAATATGGCGAGCAACCTTACAGTGTATGAAAAGGTGGTCAATGGATTCCCCAGCGGATAAACATAGAGGACAGTGATCTACCAACCACATTCCTCGTTTCCTCAAAAAATCCATAGTTTGAATGCGGCCCCAGCTAACCGACCACCCAAAGAAAGCAACTCTCGGAGGGCAAGATTATCTCCAAACCGAGGAGGACACATGCTCCACTGAAGAAGGGATCAGATGGTTATAAAAAGATTTGACTGAAAATATCCCCGAAGGATTCCAAATCCAAATCCGACGATCTACGCCCGAAGACTTGATGAAGCAAGAATCCAATAAGGAGAGGAGGGCGCTGTAAGAGTTTAACTCCCTAACAAAGAAGTCTCTGCGAAACTTAGGATACCAAGCCACCTTCCCATGTTCCCTTACAAAACATTCCGATACCCAGGCCTCTTTCTGAGATGAAACGATGAATAAGTCAGGAAACATCACTTGAAGAGGATCGTCCGAACACCAAGGATCCTGCCAGAACCGAATCCGATCCCCCCTATATAGTCTGAAGCGGACGCCAGGAGCAAATAACGACTTCAACTTCAAGATGTCCCTCCAAGCCGTGAGACCTTTGAGTTTAAAATTATCAACAGAGTCCCAATGCCCATGATCTGAACCATACTTACTTCCAATGACCCGGACCCACAAAGAGGATTGTTCTTCGCCAAATCTCCACAGCCACTTGCCCATAAGGGCCTGGTTAAAAATCTGAACCCTCCTGATACCCAAACCTCCATTTTTAGTAGGCAAACAGACCATACTCCATTTAATCAGGGAGACCCCCTTGGAAGACCCTGATCCGCCCCACAGGAAGCGTCTCTGAATTTGTTCGATGCGTTTAGCAACCGAGGCGGGACATTGAAAAAGAGATAGAAAATATATCGGCATATTGGATAGAACGGCCTTTATAAGCACCAATCTACCTCCTTTGGAAACCAACCGGCGCTTCCAGGTGGCCAAACGTCGCTCAATCCTTTGAATAATAGGAGCCCATAGGTTGTGTTTCGGTCGACCCACACCTAGAGGAAGACCCAGATAGGTTGCTGGAAAGACATCTAAACCACACCCCATAATTCCGGCAAAAAAGGATGCATCGCTCTCCGAAACGTTGATCGCGAACAACCGAGATTTTGCGAAATTAGATCTTTGACCCGAAACCATCTCATAACAACGAAGCATAGCTTTAAGGTTAAGAATCTGGGATATGACCGGAGAACAGAACAGAAGAGTGTCATCCGCAAACTGAAGAAGCGATACTTCCACCTTACTCTTGCCAATAAGGAACCCTTGATATAGCCCCAACTCACTTCCTTTTTTCAGCAGTCTGCACAGTGATACGGCCACAATCAGGAAAAGAAAAGGAGAGAGAGGATCGCCCTGCCGCAATCCTCTAGAAGATTTGAAGAATCCTTTTGCTGATCCGTTGATGAGGACAGAAAACCAGGCGGACGATAAGCAGTTCCGGATCCACCCTCTCCACCTACCCCCAAAGCCCATACGACCCATGAGAAAATCTAATGCTGCCCAATCCACTCGGTCATATGCCTTCTCCATGTCAAGCTTGCATAGAATGCCACCTTCCCCCTTCCTCCGATAATAGTCAATGGCTTCATTGGCTGTTAAAGAACAATCAAGAATTTGCCGGTTGCTTATAAAGGCACTTTGACAGACCGATATAATTGAAGGAAGAACCACTTTGATACGATCCGCCAGAACCTTTGCGAGGACTTTGTAAAGGCTGCCCACCAAGCTAATCGGGCGAAAATCCGAGCTTTTTGTTGCTCCTTCAATTTTTGGAATGAGGATGAGAAAAGTTGCACCTGTCCCTTTGTCAAGGATGGCTCCCTCAAAAAATTCTATGAAGAATCGAAGAATGTCCGATTTTACTGTTTCCCAGCAAGTTTGAAAGAAAGCCAAACAAAAACCATCGGGTCCAGGGGCTTTATCTTTTGCCAGAGAAAATAGTGCTGATCGGATTTCCACCTCAGAGAAAGGGATTTCCAATCCGGCTGAGGCTTCCAGGCTTAAGCTAGCAAAACAAATGTCTTGAGGAATTGGGCGTAACATCCCATCAGCCGAGTATAAAGATCTGTAGAATTCAATAATTTCTTCAATAATTCGCTCCTTGTCAGATACAATCTCCCCCTCCACTTCTAAGGATTCAATTCTGTTCCTTCTTCTGCGAGCACTAGCTATGGCATGGAAGAAGGCTGTGTTTTTATCTCCCTCCAACAACCACTTGACTCGAGATCTTTGGCGCCAAGAGATTTCTTTAAGCATCAACAACTCTTTATGCTCTTGAATTAATCTTCCTTGTTGCTTATAATCCTCCGCCGAGGCCAAACCACTCTCTGCCAATGTATTTATCTCCATCTATCTGTCCTCAAGAATCCTCTTCCTGCCTTGGTCCACTTCTTTCTGCTCCTTATCCCACTCTTTTAATTTCCCCTTAATGAAGCGTAATTTTTTGCCTATAACTACGTCCCCTGGACCTTCAAAGACGCTTTCAGACCACCATCGGACTAAGAGAGCCTCCATTTGGGGATTTTCCAGCCAAGCTAATTCAAATCTGAAGGGGGACGGGCCCCAGAACTCCATTTTAGGAGACAAAAGGAGAGGGCAATGGTCGGAAACTGAATGAGGTAAAGCCTGCTGATAGACTTCAGAAAGAATTGCCAACCAGTCACCCGATAGAAGAAATCGGTCAAGTCGACTCCGGTTCGAACCTCTGGCCCAGGTGAAAGAGGAGCCACCCAAAGGTAAATCTGCGAGCTCGTTGATTGCGATGAAATCAGCGAAAGATCTCATGCCCGCAGTGACTCGCTGACCCCCAAGTCGATCTCTTGATCCTAGAACTTCATTGAAATCCCCCCCCGATACACCAAGGAGCGGAACATAGGCGTCGCGTCTGATTTAATTCTTCCCAAAAAGACACTTCTCAGAGGATGATAAAGGACCATAGATGCCTGAGAAGAACCAGACTGAATTATCATTGCATTTTCGGAAAGCAACGGAGAGAGAGAAAACTCCACGCCAAACATCCGTGCTGTCCCACAAGACTAAATCCCAAGCCACCAAGATGCCCCCTGAAGCTCCTTTGGATGCTAAGAAAGCAAAATTCCAGTCAGTATTGAACCCCATGCTTCTCATATCTATGTTACGGATTTGCTCCATCTTTGTTTCCTGAAGACAAACAACCTCAAGGCGCCGATGTTTAACTAATGCTTTGATTTGAATTCTTTTCTCCCGAGAGCCCAAGCCGTTTATATTCCAGGATAAAATCTTCATTAACAACTGTATTCCGATGAATTCCTCCCCGCCCTGATACCAGACTTTCTTCCTTTTTTCTGGGATGTGAGACCTTTGCTATGCGATCCAGAATCATAATTGATATCCGATTGAAGTCTCACCAATTCGCGCTCCGTGCGTTTCAGGTTTACTTCGTATATGGAGATTGGAGATGACACTCCAGCGACCTCCCGTAGTTCTGCCGCCTTTATGCTAGACCTATATTCCTCAACGGGACCCGGAAATATTAGACTCAGATGAGAACTAATGTGCATGGTATGATCCACCATCAATTCAAGCACCTGTTGGGAAGAAACCAAGCCCGAGTCATTCCGTGGAGGGACATAAGAGAGTTCTGAGTCACAAGGCAGGAGCTGAAAATCCGCCTTGCTACACCATCTCAGTGGATAAAGATGGGAGAAACTTCCAAGCGATACCCTGACGAGCGAGCGAAAAGACCACTCCCTAACGTCACCAGAGAATAAATGCTTCATACCTCCCAAACCACTATAATCAATGATCACCTTCCTTTGCCCCACCCGGCACTGAATGAAGAAACGGTCATCACGAGAGATAAGGATACACCTACTCTTGTGACGTTGCAGACTATACCCCCACACTCGGTTGTCACCGAGCTCCTCCTCAGTCTCAGAATACGTGCGAGTAGCGCCCATTGTGCTTGAGTCGTGGAGGAGGCTCTCCTCCTGGTTCCCAGGGCTCACCAGTGGAGAAGCCCAAAGGTCCTCTGAAGCAACTTCTCTTTCAGAAAATTCCATTGGACCCGAATCGGGCACGTAGATTACATCTACTCGAGGAGAGTCGCTGTGGTGCGGAGGGGATAAGGCTGAGATAATATCTTCAAAGCTGTTGACCTTAGAGTAAGGAGTAGCTGTTGCTGATGAGTCTTGAATAGGACCAGCTACACTGGACCACCTGTATGCATGTGGGGGACCCCCTTTTTGAAATTCAACATTTTTGCCAGGTGAGATGTGTAGACACCCCATTTTGACAAGGCCCTAAACCCGCATATTCGAATAAAATCCCGAGGTCAGACGGAAAATGAATGAAATTAATCCGAGCAAAAGAGAATGTGGGGCCCGCTTGTGTGGGACCCGTTTGTGTGGGACCCGCCTGTGTGGGACCCGCTTTTGTGGGGCCCGCTTTTGTGGGGCCCGTTTGTGTGGGACCTGCTGATGTGGGGCCCGCTGATGTGGGACCCGCTTGCGTGGGGCCCGCTTGTGTGGGGCCCGCTGTTGTGGGACCCGCTTATGTGGTCAAAGAGAGAATAAGGACCATCATCATTTTCTTTGTTTTTAAAGTGGGCGTAATGAGTGGTTTTGGTTTTCGCATGGCATCCAATGCCATTTGAAAATTATTTTTTATTTTGTTATTTATTATTTTGCAAAGAAATGGGAAATGGGGGGGGACAAGAGGGGGACAAAAAATAAATGATGATTGCTCTCCTCATGATGAGTCTCCCCACTCAAGAGGAGAGCTCGGTTCTCTCGCAGAGGGGAAGAACCAGAGAGAAAAGGGAGGAGCAAAAAAGAAAAAAGAAAGACAGTGGAAAAAAAAGAAAAAAAAACACAGTGGAAAAAAAAGAGAAAACCAGAGAAAAAAAAAGAAAAAAAAGGAATAACGAGGCAGAAGAAAAAACAAGAGAGAAGAAAAAAAGAAAATCGGCAGAGAGAGAGATCCGGCCAGTCATCTTCTCCGGCGAATTCCTTGCCGGAATCCGATCGCACATCTCTCATTACCAGTCACCTTCTTCATCTCCATCTACGCCACAAGCGTCTCAGATCCGGTGGTTTTATATTGATCCGGCGGATCTCCGGCAAATTTCTCCCTTCTTCGGTCAGTATCATCGGATTCCGTCGATTTTTACTACCTCCTGCAATGATTCCATCTCCGGCCAAGATCCGAGGTCTGCAAATCTGAAAGGAGAGAGGATCAAGCTGCTGATTTCAAATCTTTCCGAGCTTTGATCATTTTTTTTAAACTCGATTAGCAGTCCATGTAAGTAGTTTCTCTTGAATGTTTGTTTTTGTTCTTGAGTTTTATTTGGAGGCTTGAGTTGCTTGTGATTGTAGACACACCGCTGATGTGTGGGGCCCGCTGATGTGGGGCCCGCTGTGTGTGGGGCCCGCTGCTGTGTGGGGCCCGCTGCTGTGTGGGGCCCGCTGCTGTGTGTGGCCCGCCGCTGTGTGTGGGGCCCGCTGCTGTGTGGGGCCCGCCGCTGTGTGTGGGGCCCGCTGATGTGTGTGGGGCCCGCTGGTGTGGGACCCGCTGGTGTGGGACCCGTTGTGTGTGGGTCCCGCTGGTGTGGGACCCGCTGGTGTGGGACCCGCTGACGTGTGGGGCCCACTGATGTGGGGCCCGCTGATGTGTGGGGCCCGCTGATGTGTGGGGCCCGCCGCTGATGTGGGGCCCGCCGCTGATGTGGGGCCCGCTGTGTGTGGGGCCCGCTGATGTGGGACCCGTTTGTGTGGGGCCCGTTTGTGTGGATTTCTTCTTTTTTTAGAGTCTGTCATAGAGAGTTTAGGATTCCGTCCTTCCATCTTTCAGAGTCAGTCTTCAGCATAGGAGTCAGTCCTTCAGTCTTTCAGGGGTCTGTCCTATCATCATAGGGGTTAGGATTCTGTCCATCCCCTCATCCAATCACGTGATTTTATTCACTCCTGCAAGGTATAGGATGCTGTCCAACCCTTGCAGAGTTGTTATTCTGTTCATCCCCCCCGCAAAGCATAGGATGCTGTCCAACCTTTGCGGGATATCAGGAGTCTCCCTACCCTTATGATGATAGGATTTTATTCTCTGGTGTCAAAAAAAAAAACAATAAAAACATTTCAAAAATACTTGAAAACAACAAAAACATTCCAAAAAACACTTGAAAATTCAAAAACATCTCAAAAACAATTCAAAATCCAAAAACATTTTAAAAATCAAAATTTCAAAAAAAATCTTGAGTCATGTGCAGAGTAGTTAGGAATTCTGGTCCGAACTACGTTGGCTTGATCCCTTTCAACAGGGTACGTAGTGCAGCTTGGGGTCCACATCCCAGGTCCAGCCAAACCTTTAAAAATAAACATTTCAAATATTCCAAAAAAATACAAAAAAACTTCAAAACCTTTTCAAAAAAGATCTTCCCCTAGAGTTAGGAGTCTGTCCTAGATATTTAGGGTGTTTTAGAGTTAAGAGTCGGTCCTGATTTGTATTGATATGGTGTGTCCTGTCGTGTGAGTGTCCCTAGAGTTAGGAGGCCTCAAGTCGATCGGTTAGACATTTAGTCGAACCGATGGCTAGACTAGGAAGCATATAGTCAACCCATGGTTTTCCTTAGAATGCACAGCCTAGATACACATAGGATATAGGGCCCACCTGCATTAGCTTAAGGCTAATCAACTTGCATTAGTTAGGGCATATAGAGTCCTAAAAATTACAATCCCCTTGAATTTAAGCAATCGCACAAAAAGCTTTAAACATCAGTCGAGTCTAGTGGATCGAGTCTAGGATAGCGGTCCTAGAGTTTTAGGCATCGTAGTTTAGCATAGGACACCGAACTACGTTGGCTCTGATTCTTCCCGAGGCCGGGATACGTAGTGCAGCTAGGATGGATGGCCATCCTGGTCCGAGTCAAGTCCTACATTAGAATTTTAGGATTTGTCTTGTTGAGTCGTGTGTTGCGTATTTTGATGTGTTTTCTTATTTTCATGTACAGATCATATACCTTTAGCTGTAGCATGCATGTGCTTGTCCACCAGAACTTAGACACCAATTAGGCATGTCACATATAATCTAACTATTCTTAGGCGACATATCTTTCATTTCTTTTGTGTGTGCTTCTTATTCATCTCCGAGACATGCATGATTAGCTAGACGTTATCTCGGGGATATCCGTTCCCATTTCGCATGATTTTCGCCCAAAACTCTTCAAAATTAATAATAAATGGCATAAGAGACCAGGTGCTAGCACTTGGGCGAATTGGGGGCGCCTAATCCCTTCCCCATTCGTCATCAGGCACGAACCCTATTTTATATCTCTGGTTATCCGTTGCAACAGAGCACAGCATGGGATCCAGGGCCCACTTCCTTGGATGGCGACTCTTTCTTTGTTCGAGGTGCGTCTCGAATCCGGGCTAGTCCTCGAATCGAGAGGTATCTCCCTTACATCGCCGCTCATGCTGTGAGGGGCACTCTTTCGAGAGTTCCTTGGTGGGGCTCTCCTTCACGTGGACGATCTAGAGAGACTCGTCGTGGGGGCACGTCCCCTCACGCCCGTCCCGGATCTGGTTCCACAGACTGGCGACTCTGCTGGGGATTTCTTGAAACATTGCCTAACTCTGTAAAAATGCCATTGTTACTAATTTTGAGGAAATTTGGGCCAAAATCGAGTTAAATGGGAACTTTATCGTTAGAAATCCAGGGGCACCAAGTAGGCGCGTAAATAAAACAAGGGATTCACACATCGCACATCATACATTGTCATATTCTTTATTTCTTTCATCATTTTCATTATTGGCCTCAGGGAATAGATATGACGCGTACCAGATGGGAACCGTTGTATCTATTTTCGAGCTATGCGCCGGAGCTGCAGCCGTAGACACTGGGTGTGCTGGTGTTCTACAGCAGCCGATGAGCAATGAACATACTTTGTATAATGCTGGGTGTGCTGGCGTTATACATCAAGGGTATGGTCATAAGCATAGTACCCTGCAGAAATGCCCGGGCCCTACTTTTATTTCATTATATTATGTATATATATTAGTTTCTCCCTTTAGAACCAAAATTAGGAAACCCTTGCTAGGACACTATATATATGTACTCATATAGGACGAACATGTGCGACCAGCATATGTAAGCCTAGGATAGAAGTCAGCCTACCCATGTAGTGTAGAAGGGTAAGTCACACCGTGGTTACCCGCCGCGTTATCTAGTACACTCACAGACACTTCTGGGTCAAGATTTCCTTGACTCCGCTAGTTAGACTAGGGTTGGTGCCCCTGGTTAGGATGTATATATATATATATGTATATATTTATTATTAGATTAGGGCTTGCTTCTTAGTTAGGTTTCCTTCTAATCTAATCAATTATTCTTCTCTATCCATTCTGTGGATTATCATCAGATGCTTGGCTCTCTTAGCCATGATCTATCTCCCATGAGTCTGATCCTTTGATTGATCCTGATCAGACCGTGTTCCACATGTCGATTGTGAGTCTATCTTGCCATTATCATTATCGGAGTGTGTGTTCTTGCTGAGAACCCTGCTTTATCTTGACCATGACGGCATACTCTTCATGTTTAGTTGCTGAGACCCTCCTAGTATAGCCGTCATGCTGCCAATTTTTTTAGAACCCTTGAGCGTAATCATTATCCTTTTGGGTTCATTGACAAACCATGTGCTTACCTTACCACATCTCCTGGTATAGCCGTTATGCTGCCGAATTTTCTCCAAATACCTTGAGTGTGGTCATCATCCTTTTAGGCTTGTTGACAAACCATGTACTTGTCGTACCACATCTTCATGCACAACCGTTAAGCTGTCGGATTTTGATCCAAGGGAAGGATGTGTTGACGCTACCTTTTGTCTCAACTTGCACATTACATTGCTATGGGATTAATTCTCATTGAGCCTAGTGTTTATGATGTCCATGACAGGAGTCTTAGTCACTCGTTTACCATCAACCCCAAAAAGCTTTCATCTCTAAACTCGCTTGGTCTAGCCCGCTATACCTTTTTCCTCTCACATTGCCCAGATGGCTGAGTATGCTGAAAGTCTCGTCTTGAGAGAAATGAGAGAGATGGTGATGACATCCATGACCTGATAGACGGGGATCCCCTCAGTCTTCTCGAACTCAAATGCTTCTGAGAACCCTGCACATAACCGTGTTGCACTTCTTTCACCCACCATGGGAACCATTCAACTCATTCAACCCTTCACAGATCTTACCACCTCTACCTATACCACCTCTGGGCTGGAAAATGATTAGGAAGGGAAAAGAAAAATGTCAGAGCTTGAACTCCTTGAAAACATTATACCAGAGAAAGCCTTGCCATTGTCAGGTGCTAAAGGACAATTTGAGCTGGATCAACAGAAACCAAAGAGGCCCTCTCTTCTGAGATTCTAACTCCAGGATTGCTCTCTCCAATCATTATCAATGAAGGCACGTTGTCCTTGAACTTTCAGCGCCAATCCGTTGCCTCCGATGAAGTGTCTCATCTTTGAAATTTGTTTGGAAGAGTGTATACCAACCCTCCTGTCAAAGTTGGTAAGCCTAACCATGCCAATATCAATTCTACGTACGTTGTGTTTATTGGTCTCTCTCATTGTGAACCAATGTCCAATCTTTTGTTGAATTTGATGGAGAGCCTATCGTGGCGCGTCAAAAATCAATGTATGTACTTCAAACATTCAACGCAACGAACATTTGATTCCAGTGTCGTCATTATTCTTGTATATGTTCACTCTTGGATCTAATGTTAATAAACAAATTAAGACACCCTCCTCGGACGAGGATGCCGATGAAATTCTCCTCGAGATTTGAAAGATGATCAAACGAGAGGAAGAGTGTTGAGCAAAGCCACTTGAAGATGAAATCGATACCGTGGATAGTGTTATCGAAATCCGAAACTCGGGAAATAAGGATTAGCAAAATCTCCCGAAGAGCGCAAAGAGTCGATAAACCTATTTAGAGGGTTCAAGGAAGTGTTGCTTGGTCCTATGAGGATAAATCAGAAGCGTGCCTTGGCACTGTTCAACGTGAGTCACCCTCAGCTTCAGACATCAGGTCGAAAGAGCAAAAAAATTCAAATGAAGAATACCAAACATCAAATGCAGTGAATGAAAAATTGAGAGAAGACTTTCAGACAACAAAGTCATGAGCATAGAGCATGAACCCCAAAAAGAATACTTGGGCTATACATTGCGATGGAATTTCAAGTTAAAGCATTCCAGGCGTAGGGGCATTCCCCACATCCAAGCAAAAAAATAAAAATCAGAATGAACAAAGAAAAATAAGATAGAATCCAGAGACGAAAGGAGAAGGGAGCATGCCCCACGTCAACTCCTTAGAAATATCAGAATCCCGAGAATTTGAGTCGGTTTTAAAGCATCTTCAGCATATAGAGAAGACCCTGAGTCTTAGAATACTGAGCATCAGTGCAAGATCCCAAAGACAAAGTGGGAATTCAATCAGTCAAGTTTGCGCAGTACAGATGAAGTCTTGCCAGGAAATGCCGCCAGACTCCTAAAAAAAAAAGAGAAAAAAGTTCAAAGCCATTGAACCTTAGCCATTCAAGAAGCTTGTATGCCAAAACATCAGAAGGCCATCCTTGGACGCCTGAGCCTTAAACGCCAAAAATCCCAAGTTCAAAAAAAAATCCTTTTGCGAACACCTTCGAGCCTCAACAAAATCAAACATTCTTTTCAAACACCCGCAAATTAGGGGCATTTCAACCCGAACTACGCGGACCTGATCCCCAACTCTTCGGGGGTACGTAGGCAACCTGATCAACTCAGGTTCGGTCAAATCCTTGGGGATAAAAGCTAAATCGTCCCCTTTTTCAAACTTTTGAAGCTAAAAAGATAAACCATTCATTGTAAACCCAAAACGAACTACGCGGATCTGATCCTCCATTTTTGGGGTACGTAGGTAGTCTGGCAAGACCAGATTCGGTCCAAATCGTTTGAACTTTTGATATCTACCCCTTTTGAACCCGAGCCTACCTATAAAGTTCTTCTGGTGAAACGAGCAAAGGTTCAAGGCAATTGAAAGCAAAAACAGAAAGAAATGAAAGAAAAAAAAAACGATGGAGTCTGAAGACCCGCTAGGCTGAAAACCCGGGAGGGCGGTCTAGGCAAAATTTAGGGTCATTCACCCGCTAAGTTGACAACTGAAAAGTCAGCTTAGGCAAAAGTTAGGGTAGCAGGCCCGCTGGATTGAAAACCCGAAAGGGCGAACCAGGCCAAAGTTAGGGCAAGCGGTCCGTCAGATTGAAAACCTGAAAAGGCAATCTGGTCAATGGCAATGACTTCCTACAAAAAAAACGAATCATTGAGATGGAGAAACAGTCTTCAACCAAGGTAAAACCTCGGAGTCCAAGTAGTGCCAGCAAGCTTACTTTAACATTCCTCTAAACTGGGGGCATTGAAACCGAGCAATCCGAAAGAGATAATGACCAGGACATAAACACCGAAAAAGGAGAGTTGTGCATCTTGACACGGTCTTCGAAATACTCTAAGAGTGGCTAAGCCATACCCTTAAAAAATGACACATCAGATCCAAGAGTGAGTCAAAAGCGAGTCGAGTCCTTGGAACAATGAGAATCTTCTTTGATTGAGTCCTTGGAAATCTGTTCCTCCTTCATATTTGTGTTCCCTCTCCTTGCGAAGTCCAAACTGTCAGATGCTGGAAGAATGGGAGCGTGTCATCCAAAATGCGAAGAAAATTCAGAGTAAATCCTGGTTTAGGTATCAGAAGGGGCGGGAGACATCTTGTTCAAACCTACCCGAGACCTTAAGCCTCCAAAAGTGAGCCATGCGAAAGAAGAGATTTTCAGACTCAGCCATCATGGTTATTGTCCTATTCTCTCCATACAAAAAAAAAAAAAAACTTTGCATCCTCAAGCCTTCATGAAACGAAACATCTTTTCTTCAACCATCATTGTCTTGCCTTCTTAAAACTCCTGTCATGGAAACACAATATACTAGGGGCATCTTTTATGACTTGCGTCATAAAAGATGTCAAGCGCACAAAGGCAATCAGTAACAATGTCTCAAGCAAGTAAGGATAAGAGGGGTACAAGCACATCTCAAGCCTAACCTCTAAACTCCTCAGTTGAGTCCTCTCTTCAGAAGAGTCAATTCTCTAAGAAAATCAGTTTCCCAAGCGGAGTCTAGAATTTGCTCGCGCAGCCTTCAATCCCCGGCAAAATCAGAAAAATGGTCAATATCCAAATCCCTGCAAGTTATCTGAGTCCAATTCTCAGCAAGGAACTCATACTCCCAATTTCCTCGGCAAGAGGCAATCAGTCTAAAAAAAAAAAATCATCATTCGAAATCAATCAATTCTCAGCAATATCACTGTCCTTCCAAGGCTCTTCGTGGTTTGTCAGGCAGGCACATCATGGACCCTTGCTCCCTGAATGGCTCTTCGTGATCTGTCCTTTAGGATATATCATGGACCCGCTCTCCATGCTCATTTCATTCATCTCCATTACTTGTTATTCTTGTTGGGCTCTTCATGGCTTATTGTCATGGACCCCAAATTCAATGTTTGGCTCTTCACGGAGTATTGCCGTGGACCCTTGATTCCTTTCTGCTGGGCACTTCATGGTTTCTTGCCATGGACCTTAGATTCATTGCGTGGCTCTTCACGGTTTGTTGCCGTGGACCCTCGATTACTTCTTGGCTCTTCATGGTCTACCATTCAGGTATACTACGGACCCATGCTCCCCGATTGGCTCTTCGTGATATGTCCTTCCAGAAATATCATGGACCCACTATTCATAGTCATTCCATTCATATCTTTTACATGTCATTTGTTTCTGCATGTTGGGCTCTTCATGGCTTATTGTCATGGACCCCAAATTCAATGTTTGGCTCTTCACGGAGTATTGCCGTGGACCCTTGATTCCTTTCTGCTGGGCTCTTCATGGTTTCTTGCCATGGACCTTAGATTCATTGCGTAGCTCTTCACGGTTTGTTGCCGTGGACCCTCGATTACTTCTTGGCTCTTCATGGTCTACCATTCAGGTATACTACGGACCCATGCTCCCCGATTGGCTCTTCGTGATATATCCTTCCAGAAATATCATGGACCCACTATTCATAGTCATTCCATTCATATCTTTTACATGTCATTTGTTTCTGCATGTTGGGCTCTTCATGGCTTATTGTCATGGACCCCAAATTCAATGTTTGGCTCTTCACGGAGTATTGCCGTGGACCCTTGATTCCTTTCTGCTGGGCTCTTCATGGTTTCTTGCCATGGACCTTAGATTCATTGCGTGGCTCTTCACGGTTTGTTGCCGTGGACCCTCGATTACTTCTTGGCTCTTCATGGTCTACCATTCAGGTATACTATGGACCCATGCTCCCCGATTGGCTCTTCGTGATATGTCATTCCAGAAATATCATGGACCCACTATTCATAGTCATTCCATTCATATCTTTTACATGTCATTTGTTTCTGCATGTTGGGCTCTTCATGGCTTATTGTCATGGACCCCAAATTCAATGTTTGGCTCTTCACGGAGTATTGCCGTGGACCCTTGATTCCTTTCTGCTGGGCTCTTCATGGTTTCTTGCCATGGACCTTAGATTCATTGCGTGGCTCTTCACGGTTTGTTGCCGTGGACCCTCGATTACTTCTTGGCTCTTCATGGTCTACCATTCAGGTATACTACGGACCCATGCTCCCCGATTGGCTCTTCGTGATATGTCCTTCCAGAAATATCATGGACCCACTATTCATAGTCATTCCATTCATATCTTTTACATGTCATTTGTTTCTGCATGTTGGGCTCTTCATGGCTTATTGTCATGGACCCCAAATTCAATGTTTGGCTGTTCACGGAGTATTGCCGTGGACCCTTGATTCCTTTCTGCTGGGCTCTTCATGGTTTCTTGCCATGGACCTTAGATTCATTGCGTGGCTCTTCACGGTTTGTTGCCGTGGACCCTCGATTACTTCTTGGCTCTTCATGGTCTACCATTCAGGTATACTATGGACCCATGCTCCCCGATTGGCTCTTCGTGATATGTTATTCCAGAAATATCATGGACCCACTATTCATAGTCATTCCATTCATATCTTTTACATATCATTTGTTTCTGCATGTTGGGCTCTTCATGGCTTATTGTCATGGACCCCAAATTCAATGTTTGGCTCTTCACGGAGTATTGCCGTGGACCCTAAATTCCTTTCTGCTGGGCTCTTCATGGTTTCTTGCCATGGACCCTAGATTCATTGCGTGGCTCTTCACGGCTGGTCACCGTGGACCCTCGATTACTTCTTGGCTCTTCATAGCTTATGGCTATGAACCCTTGATTCTCAGTTTTTCTAATCCATTAATCACTCAATATCTTTCTTGCAAGGTTCTTCGTGGCTTATTACCACGGACCCCGGATTATGGCTTGGCTCTTCGCGGTTTGTTGCCGTGGACCCTCGATTTCTAGTTTCCTAAAAATAAAAAAATATAAATAAATTTCGTTCCGCGAGGCTCTTCGTGGCTTACTACCATGGACCCTCGATTCCCGTTTGCTTGGCTCTTCACGGTTCACCACCGTGGACCCTCGTTTTCTGCAAGGCTCTTCATGGCTTATTACCATGGACCCCTGATCAAAATTTTCATTCAACTGTTGTTCTTCCTTGTCTAATTTGGTGAAAAGCTGGACAACAACTCTCTCTAGTTATTTTGTTGTCAAGTCATGGTCCGTCGTTCCACAGTGTGCTGTCACCCAAGTGCGGAGTCAGGAATACCTGTGTGACCGATGTGTTACTCGAGTGTGACCGATGTGTTACTCGAGTTATTTCTCTGGTGGGAGGCTATCTCACCAATATGTTTTGAATGCTGAGTTATGTGTCCAGCATTTCACCAAATTAATATTAAGTCATGTTGAATGTGAAATTTTAAAACGAAAGTCTCTCTGAGAGCATCTTTGAGAGCATCAAGCCAATAATCAAAATCCTTTTCATTCAAAACCCCTGAGGCATCCCTTCCCTCCAATTCGAGTGAGACCCCTGAGACATCTGTTCCCTCCACGAGTTCAATCTTTGTAAAATAAATTTTGGGCCAGTCAAAATGTGTTGTCTGTTCAGCTTTGACATTCGCGCGACAAGCACACTCTGCCAAAGAGGGGCATCTGTAGACACCCCATTTTGACAAGGCCCTAAACCCGCATATTCGAATAAAATCCCGAGGTCAGACGGAAAATGAATGAAATTAATCCGAGCAAAAGAGAATGTGGGGCCCGCTTGTGTGGGACCCGTTTGTGTGGGACCCGCCTGTGTGGGACCCGCTTTTGTGGGGCCCGCTTTTGTGGGGCCCGTTTGTGTGGGACCTGCTGATGTGGGGCCCGCTGATGTGGGACCCGCTTGCGTGGGGCCCGCTTGTGTGGGGCCCGCTGTTGTGGGACCCGCTTATGTGGTCAAAGAGAGAATAAGGACCATCATCATTTTCTTTGTTTTTAAAGTGGGCGTAATGAGTGGTTTTGGTTTTCGCATGGCATCCAATGCCATTTGAAAATTATTTTTTATTTTGTTATTTATTATTTTGCAAAGAAATGGGAAATGGGGGGGGACAAGAGGGGGACAAAAAATAAATGATGATTGCTCTCCTCATGATGAGTCTCCCCACTCAAGAGGAGAGCTCGGTTCTCTCGCAGAGGGGAAGAACCAGAGAGAAAAGGGAGGAGCAAAAAAGAAAAAAGAAAGACAGTGGAAAAAAAAGAAAAAAAAACACAGTGGAAAAAAAAGAGAAAACCAGAGAAAAAAAAAGAAAAAAAAGGAATAACGAGGCAGAAGAAAAAACAAGAGAGAAGAAAAAAAGAAAATCGGCAGAGAGAGAGATCCGGCCAGTCATCTTCTCCGGCGAATTCCTTGCCGGAATCCGATCGCACATCTCTCATTACCAGTCACCTTCTTCATCTCCATCTACGCCACAAGCGTCTCAGATCCGGTGGTTTTATATTGATCCGGCGGATCTCCGGCAAATTTCTCCCTTCTTCGGTCAGTATCATCGGATTCCGTCGATTTTTACTACCTCCTGCAATGATTCCATCTCCGGCCAAGATCCGAGGTCTGCAAATCTGAAAGGAGAGAGGATCAAGCTGCTGATTTCAAATCTTTCCGAGCTTTGATCATTTTTTTTAAACTCGATTAGCAGTCCATGTAAGTAGTTTCTCTTGAATGTTTGTTTTTGTTCTTGAGTTTTATTTGGAGGCTTGAGTTGCTTGTGATTGTAGACACACCGCTGATGTGTGGGGCCCGCTGATGTGGGGCCCGCTGTGTGTGGGGCCCGCCGCTGTGTGTGGGGCCCGCTGATGTGTGTGGGGCCCGCTGGTGTGGGACCCGCTGGTGTGGGACCCGTTGTGTGTGGGTCCCGCTGGTGTGGGACCCGCTGGTGTGGGACCCGCTGACGTGTGGGGCCCACTGATGTGGGGCCCGCTGATGTGTGGGGCCCGCTGATGTGTGGGGCCCGCCGCTGATGTGGGGCCCGCCGCTGATGTGGGGCCCGCTGTGTGTGGGGCCCGCTGATGTGGGACCCGTTTGTGTGGGGCCCGTTTGTGTGGATTTCTTCTTTTTTTAGAGTCTGTCATAGAGAGTTTAGGATTCCGTCCTTCCATCTTTCAGAGTCAGTCTTCAGCATAGGAGTCAGTCCTTCAGTCTTTCAGGGGTCTGTCCTATCATCATAGGGGTTAGGATTCTGTCCATCCCCTCATCCAATCACGTGATTTTATTCACTCCTGCAAGGTATAGGATGCTGTCCAACCCTTGCAGAGTTGTTATTCTGTTCATCCCCCCCGCAAAGCATAGGATGCTGTCCAACCTTTGCGGGATATCAGGAGTCTCCCTACCCTTATGATGATAGGATTTTATTCTCTGGTGTCAAAAAAAAAAACAATAAAAACATTTCAAAAATACTTGAAAACAACAAAAACATTCCAAAAAACACTTGAAAATTCAAAAACATCTCAAAAACAATTCAAAATCCAAAAACATTTTAAAAATCAAAATTTCAAAAAAAATCTTGAGTCATGTGCAGAGTAGTTAGGAATTCTGGTCCGAACTACGTTGGCTTGATCCCTTTCAACAGGGTACGTAGTGCAGCTTGGGGTCCACATCCCAGGTCCAGCCAAACCTTTAAAAATAAACATTTCAAATATTCCAAAAAAATACAAAAAAACTTCAAAACCTTTTCAAAAAAGATCTTCCCCTAGAGTTAGGAGTCTGTCCTAGATATTTAGGGTGTTTTAGAGTTAAGAGTCGGTCCTGATTTGTATTGATATGGTGTGTCCTGTCGTGTGAGTGTCCCTAGAGTTAGGA
Organism: Tasmannia lanceolata; assembly: GCF_043159265.1. Classification (NCBI taxonomy): domain Eukaryota; kingdom Viridiplantae; phylum Streptophyta; class Magnoliopsida; order Canellales; family Winteraceae; genus Tasmannia; species Tasmannia lanceolata. The sequence continues at coordinate 9,858,152 of NW_027518690.1, read as the reverse complement.
GGCCTCAAGTCGATCGGTTAGACATTTAGTCGAACCGATGGCTAGACTAGGAAGCATATAGTCAACCCATGGTTTTCCTTAGAATGCACAGCCTAGATACACATAGGATATAGGGCCCACCTGCATTAGCTTAAGGCTAATCAACTTGCATTAGTTAGGGCATATAGAGTCCTAAAAATTACAATCCCCTTGAATTTAAGCAATCGCACAAAAAGCTTTAAACATCAGTCGAGTCTAGTGGATCGAGTCTAGGATAGCGGTCCTAGAGTTTTAGGCATCGTAGTTTAGCATAGGACACCGAACTACGTTGGCTCTGATTCTTCCCGAGGCCGGGATACGTAGTGCAGCTAGGATGGATGGCCATCCTGGTCCGAGTCAAGTCCTACATTAGAATTTTAGGATTTGTCTTGTTGAGTCGTGTGTTGCGTATTTTGATGTGTTTTCTTATTTTCATGTACAGATCATATACCTTTAGCTGTAGCATGCATGTGCTTGTCCACCAGAACTTAGACACCAATTAGGCATGTCACATATAATCTAACTATTCTTAGGCGACATATCTTTCATTTCTTTTGTGTGTGCTTCTTATTCATCTCCGAGACATGCATGATTAGCTAGACGTTATCTCGGGGATATCCGTTCCCATTTCGCATGATTTTCGCCCAAAACTCTTCAAAATTAATAATAAATGGCATAAGAGACCAGGTGCTAGCACTTGGGCGAATTGGGGGCGCCTAATCCCTTCCCCATTCGTCATCAGGCACGAACCCTATTTTATATCTCTGGTTATCCGTTGCAACAGAGCACAGCATGGGATCCAGGGCCCACTTCCTTGGATGGCGACTCTTTCTTTGTTCGAGGTGCGTCTCGAATCCGGGCTAGTCCTCGAATCGAGAGGTATCTCCCTTACATCGCCGCTCATGCTGTGAGGGGCACTCTTTCGAGAGTTCCTTGGTGGGGCTCTCCTTCACGTGGACGATCTAGAGAGACTCGTCGTGGGGGCACGTCCCCTCACGCCCGTCCCGGATCTGGTTCCACAAGATGCTGCTAACTGGTGCCGCTTTCTGCGCACAATAGGCTGAATGTGAAGGAATCTCCGACTCCACCAACCCGACGACCCCAGCATTTATCTCCGGCACCGACAGCAATGCTGAGGCTTCATTGATGGCATTGAAGACATCATGGATTGCAGTTATGGGATGGTGAACTACTTCAGCTTCACTTACCCCTTCAGTAGGAGTATTTAAAGGAAGACCCAACTCTTCTTCGGAGACCATCTGCCCAGCCGGAGAAGGAGAGGAGATTTTTGCAGAGTTTGGGTCGTCGTCAACTCTTTCCCGGGAGGCTAGAATCCAATGAATTGTGCCATCGATAGAGCTTTGGAGAGATAGTTCACTTCCGGGGCGTCCTTCAGACATGATCAGCATCCTACCCACTTCATATCCGAAACCCGCATAACACGACAAATCTACCTCCACCACCTGGCCTATTTTCCTCCCTATACGCTGAAAATTATCGGCGCACCATGCTTCAGGCGGAACTCCTTCTATTTTCCACCAGGAAGGCTTCCCCGCCTTAGGAAATTTTGTATCCCACTTCTGTAGATCTTCCAGAGGAGAATGGGATGGAGAGCACCAATCTCTGATTAAGTGAGATCGATTAGCGCCCGCTGGGATGGAAATTTGGATTTCTAAAGGAGCAATTTTATACACCACAGCTTCAGTCTCTTGACTGCTATTGCGAGAGAGCCAGTCTTCCAGCGCATCCAGATCACCATCCCACCCTTCCTTCATCTTCCCCCATAAGCCTAAGTCTGCATTACTAATAGACTTAAGGGGGACTACTTCAAGGTTGAAAGCTACACCTTCCGAAGTTGCAGGAAGCAACGGCTCCATTCTAACATTCTCTGCTTGAGGCGCTGTTGGTTTAGGAACAAGCCGCCTCCTCGCCATCGGATCTCCTGACTGTTCTTGGTGCCCTGGAAAATTGAAGTCCGAACTGGACCAGACTTTATGACACTTCCAACATCTAACCCTCCTTCGAAAATTCCTGAAAGCACATCTGCAACATCTCCAATCTCCCAGTTCTCTATTCTTTCTTTTGTGGAAGGCACTCTCCATTCGTCTTCCCTTCTTGCTTCGGACGGGTAGCCACTCCTCCTCTTCAGATCGGTGAGGCCAATTTCTCTGCCCAACTGCCGGCTCAGAGCCAAACTTCTTCCAACCTCCTACAGAATCGCCCAAAAGACCTGCTTCGGGGTTGATCCGCCGGACCCCAAGAGGGATCAAATTCGCCCCACTGGCCCATCTAGGGCGATCTCCCCCAACACCTCTCACCCCGACGGAGGTCATAATTGTCACGGAATCCTCCTCCACTCTGCAAAATGTGCCGACCACCGAGCCGTGAGAATCCACCGGATTCTGGATCGGAAACCCACGCGGAGACCGAGATGGAGGAAGACACCGAATCTGAAGGAGCTGAAGAAGAAGAGGTAGATGATACAGATGAGAAGAAGATCCCTCTCCCTGCAAAATTATCCTTGTACGAGAATCCTTCTGTAGATGGCTGTGGACCCGGATCCGAGACGGGGCGGGGGGACGTGCCCCCACGCGAGTCTCAGGATCGTCCACGTAAAGGAGAGCCCCACCAAGGAACTCTCGAAAGAGTGCCCCTCACAGCATGAGCGGCGATGTGAAGTGAGATACCTCTCGATTCGGGGACTAGCCCGGATTCAAGACACACCTTGAGCAAAGAAAGAGTCGCCATCCAAGGAAGTGGGCCCTGGATCCCATGCTGTGCTCTGTCGCAACAGATAACCAGAGATATAAAATAGGGTTCGTGCCTGATGACGAACGGGGAAGGGATTAGGCGCCCCCAATTCGCCCAAGTGCTAGCACCTGGTCTCTTATGCCATTTATTGTTAACTTTGAAGAGTTTTGGGTAAAAATCATGTGAAATGGGAACGAATATCTCCGAAATAACGTCTAGCTAATCATGCATATCTCGGAGATGAATAAGAAGCACATACAAAAAGAAATGAAAGATATGACACCTAAGAATAGCTAGGTTATGAGTGTCATGCCTAATTGGTGTCTATGTTCTGGTGGACAAACACATGCATGCTACAACTAAAAGTATAGGATCTGTACATGAAAGTAAGAAAACACAGCAAAACATACAACACAACACGACTCCACACGACAAACTCTAAACTCTAATGCGATAATTGACTCGGACCAAGATGGCCATCCATCTTAGCTGCACTACGTATCCCGGCCTCGGGAAGAATCAGAGCCAACGTAGTTCGGCGACCTATGCTAAACTACAATGCCTAACCCTCTAGAACCGCTATCCTAGACTCGATTAACTAGACCCGACTAGTTTTTAAAGCTTCTTGCGACATTACTTAAGTTCAAGTGAATGGTGATTTTTAGGACTCCCTGTATGCCCTAACTAATGCCAGTGAACCCTACACCCTAGGTGTGACTAGGCTGTGTGTCCTAAGGAAAACCGTGGGCTATCTAAGCGCGTTCTAGTCTAGCCATCGGCTCGACTAAGTGTCTAACCGACCACGACCTGAGGCCTCCTAACTCTAGGGACACTCACACGACCGGACATGACAAAGCAACAAATCAGGACAGACTCCTAACTCTAAGACACCCCAAAAGTCTAGGACTGACTCCTAACTCTATGGGAAGATCTTTTGAAAATTGCTGGTAAAGTTATTTTGAAGAATTTTTGTAGTTTTGGAAGGTTTTGAAGTTGTGAAAGTTATGAAGTTGTGGGAAATATTTGCAAAATGGTGACTGCACTCAGGATGCCAGCAGCACGCCTGAGCTGCCTACGTACCCCTCAGCTAGGGATCAAGCCATCCGTAGTTCGGACTAGATTTTCCTAACTACACTCTAATGACTCGAGATTTTTGAGATTTTTGATTTTTCAGATGTTTTTGATTTTTTTCGACACAAGAGGACAGAATCCTATCATCACAAGGGGAGGACAGACTTCTGATATCCCGCAAAGGTTGGACAGCATCCTATGCTTTGCGGGGGGAATGAACAGAATCACGACTCTGCAAGGGTTGGACAGCATCCTATACATTGCAGGAGCGGATGAAAATCACATGACTTGATGAGGGGATGGACAGAATCCTAACCCCTATGATGATAGGACAGACCCCTAAAAGACTGAAGGACTGACTCCTATGCTGAAGACTGACTCTGAAAGATGGAAGGACGGAATCCTAAATTTTATGAAGGGATAGGACAGAATCCTAAACTCTACAGGGGTAGGACAGACACCTAAACCCTAGGATGGTAAAACCGACTCCTAAACTCTCTAGGACTGACTCTAAAGAGGAAGAAATCCCTTAACCTGCGAAGACTCTAAGGCAGGAAGGGAAGGGGTTGGCTCAAGATACGTTCCGTCATAGCCTAATCGACGGAAACTTCTTGGAATCAGCTAAATTCTAAGACTCGAAGAAAGAAACGGAACACTCTGGGGGATAATGCTAGAAGCCGGGTAAATCTTAAAGAATGATTAATGCCTCGGCATAGGGCAATAGGAATCAGAGTTATAGATGAAGGTCAAAGAGATCCTAAGACAAGGAGATGCCAATGCAAGGATGAAATGAAGAATATTTTACCTATCCTGACTGTTTAGTTACCTGAGGGATGCTCTAATCAGTTATAACATTTCCATCACTCCACTGAGCATTTGCCAAATAATTGGAAAAGATCAATTAAGTGCCAATGCAACAAGTCAGTTCATGCAAATTTCAGTATCATGGCAGTTGCTATTTTTGATACCACAGTTATCACATGCACCTTTGAATTCATATCATTAAGCGACCATAAGGCTGCGCTATGGACCTAATCAGGGTACCAGCCCCTTTGAAATCACTTTCTCAGGAGACAGTTACCCAAAAGCCTAGTAATTCTACACAATCTTTCAGGTACACGAATATGCAATTTGTACAACAGATAAGCCAATGCTAACCTATAAGGGAATAAGGACGTGATAAAATAGATGAAATTGCAGGAGTAATGTTAAATCTAAACGAAGAAAACTAGCATTATAACTCCATACAAAACCTTTTTCAAAGGCTGGCCTTATCACAAAATCCATTTCTAAGAATATTCACTCATCCTTATCTAATCTCTCTCATGGCATATTTATTAGAACCAAAACCAAAGCAAGCAAGCCAAACCAATCATCACAGGTGCAATGCAATATTAGAAAGACAAAAAGAATAAAATAAATAAATAAATAAACATAAAAATAAATAAATGGATGAGATATTTGAAATACCTGAGCGAAGAGCAGATGGCGGACAACGAAATGGGGAGATAAGGCCTCGGTGGATGAGACGGGGTTGATCGGAGAGTGTCCGGAAAGTGGGGCTCGAGCTCCCCTGAGCGAAGAGCAGATGGCGGACAACGAAAAGGGGAGATAGGGCCTTGGTGGATGAGACGGGGTTGATCAGAGAGTGTCCGGAAAGTGGGGCTCGAGCTCCCCTGAGCGAAGAGCAGATGGCGGACAACGAAAAGGGGAGATAGGGCCTTGGTGGATGAGACGGGGTTGATCAGAGAGTGTCCGGAAAGTGGGGCTCGAGCTCCCCTGAGCGAAGAATGTTTTTTTTTTTTTTTATATTAATATATATATATATATATTTATATATATATAAAAACAAAAGAAAACCGACGAGCCTCTCCTCTCCCTCTCTCTCTCTCTCTCTCTCTCTTTCTCTCTCTGTTTTCCCTTTTTTTTTTTTTGAAAATGGGAGGTAGCGGTGGTGGAGGGGAGGATCGGCCGGCCGGAGGTGGCACGGCGGTTGGTGGTGGCGCGGTGGAGCTCGAGCTCCCTCCCCTCTCTCTCTCTCTCTCTCTCTCTCTCTCTTTCTCTGCTGCCGTGACCTCCCCCTTTTTTTTTTTTGGTTTTGGGGGGGTGGAGGAGTTGCAGAGGGGGTTCGGCCAGAGGTGGGTGGGGGATGGTGGATGCTGTTGGGGGTATGAGGTTGAGGATGGTGGAGGATGGCGGTGCGGTGGAGAGTGGCTGTGGGTAGGATGGGTTTCGATTTTCGGAGGTACAAGAAAATGGGGTTTTGTCTTTTGGGTTTGGAGGAGGCGAAGGTGGAGACAGAGGAGGGTTTTCGAAGGGTTGGGTGATGGTGGCGAGGATGGTGGCGGTGGAGCTGAGGAGGGAGGAGGAGGTGGTTGCAGAGAAAGGGGTTTTTTCGACAGAAATGGGTTGTGGGTTTGGGAGGTGTAGAGAGGGGAAGAAGAAGAAGGTGGGGGGGGGGTAGGCTTGCCGGATTCCCGCAAGCTTGCCGGAGAAGATGATGTTTGGTATGTTATTATTTTTTTTCTTTTTTTTTTGTTTGTTTTTGAAATGGGTTTTGCTGTGGTGGCTGTGGAGGAGGGTGGTTTGGGTTTTGGTTTTGGAGGGAGGTGAGGGTGGCGACAGAGGAGGATTTTCGAAGTGGTGGTGGTGGCTGGTACTGGAGGTGGAGGATGGGGGAGCTTGCTGGCGGTGGAGGTTGTGGGTGGCTGATGGTGGTGGCTGGCAATGGAAGAAGGGAAGAAGAAGAAGAAGGTGGGGGGGAGTAGGCTTGCCGGATTCCGGCAAGCTTGCCGGAGAAGAAGGTGATGAGGGTGGGCTTTTCCCCTCTCTGCTTCTCTCCCTCTGTTTGTTTTTTCCAACGAAAATGAGCTGCCCTCTTCCTCTCTTTTTTTTTGTTTTTTATAACTAGGGTTAGGAACCTAGCTCTAATCCTTACCATCCATTTCCTTTGATGGCCTAGATCACTTCTCTTTGTGCAAAAATTTGAAACCCTAAACATGTCTTCCATCATGGCCCTACACTTGTCCTTCTTTTGATCTTAGGGTCCTTGCTCATTGCTTGTAGGGGAAGCAATGAGCACACCCAAGAATACCCTTAAAGATGGGTTTATTTCCTTCTTGCCCCACACCTATACTTTGATTTTTCTTTTAATTAGAGAAGAAAGATATACGCAACCCCTCCTTTTTGCTCTAGACAGCCCCCTCTAGTGTATTTTAACTACTCTTATCCTTACAGGGGGGGCTCGGGTAGAAAAGGGGGCGGAATAAAATAAAAAAATTTTGTTTGCCTATGGTAAGCTAGTATTGACACTCCCATGCCCTGCTAATTCACCCTCCCTTTTATATTTCTTTAAGCTACGCCCGGCTCGAGCTCGAGACACGGGTAGGGATGCGACCTGGGTTGATTCATGAAATTCGGGTTGAGATTTTCAACTGCCAATCGGGTTAGGCTCAGATTAATTCCATTCATTGTCCGCCTGACCTCGGGATTTCATTCGAATACACGGGTTTAGGGCCCTGTCAAAATGGGGTGTCTACAATGGCGACCAGATTTAATGTCGTGAGGTCCACCTGGCCGGGTGCATAGTTACTTGTATGCTGTGACTATCGCCCAGCATACGAACTATGTCCGTTTTACACACAAGGTGTCCAGGTGTTGAGATACTAATGGTGCGGTGGCACTAGAAGGCGGGTATAGCCCTCACGGCTCCTACTTATAGTATCTCTCCGAGAGTAACTTGTATTGAGTGATTCCTGAATGACCGTCGGCAATCCGTGGTGCAATCGGCTGAGATTGGTGATGATGAATGGGCTATATAAAGACTGAAAATGGAAGAGATTATATGGGTTTACGCTATGCCCCTTCGCAATATGGTTCGCATAGACGTTTCTTCAAACACCTGGTGGGCATCACTGCTGGAATGTCCCTGCAAACAATAGTTGGCAAGTCTCTTTGAGGCATTTCATCAAACATCAAGGAGGCGTAATTGCAAGAGTATTTCTGCAACTTTAAACTGCCTAGAACCGTGCCCTTCACGAATGGTCTCTGCAAATATGATGGGAGCAAGAGGAGTGTTCACTGCACCTTCACGAATGGTCTCTGTATGCTCATTTTCCTATCCAATAACCTGAGTGTGACCATTGGTATCTTGATTCAAAAATCAAACGAAGGCTTCTATCTTCCGGGGCAATCCGAACTAAGCCCACCCGGTGGGGTCTGGCAGGGTGAATCCGACAGCAAATCGGCAAATCCCAACTGAGATAGTATTGTCTTGGGTGAAGAAGATAGCTGTTACAGGGATTCCTCAGAATGGGCGAAGAATCAGTATCGGACACGTCTCGGATTCCAATATTTTAGGATTCATTATCTTCTTTTTTTCCCCCTTACTACCACAATATCATTGGGAGTATTGAATTCCAATGGTTGTAAGTATGTTGCAGAAGATGGAGGGTTGAAGGTCGTGACAGGGGCCATGGTTATTAAGAAAGGTCAAAAGGTTGGGCATATAGTTGCAGGTGGAGCTATCAGCTGGAAGTCGACTCAACAATCAGTGATTGCATTATCGAATACTGAGGTAGAATGTATGACGACCACAGAAGTTGCAAAGGAATCTATTTTAGTGACTAAGTTCAAGCATTGCTTTGACTTGGTTAATATCACCAGTTGTTAATGATTGGCGGGGCACCCCATGTAGTGGGGTGGGTAGCTCATGTGCAAGAGGTGCAGAACTGTATCCTCGGGAGTACATAGTATATTTGATCTCCAGGTGGTTGTGGATGTGAAGCAAGCCAAGGTGGCGATTGTTATTTTTTGGCTTGTTTCCCAAAGCAGTTTTTGGATGGTTTCCAAAACTTCCTTGAGTGGAAACACGAAAAAAAGGGTGGAGAAGACACAAGGGTTGCATGGCTTTTCTTTTGTGGAAAGAAGAAAACAATATCAGTTTTCTCTTCGGTAGGTAAGAAGAGAAGATGGTTTTTTCTCTCGAGGAGATTAGAGAGAAAGACTGAAGTTTTATCTCTTGGTGTTTTCTGGGATGTGGAGAAGAAGACACACGGTTTTGTTTTTTCGCTTATGAAATGAAGAAGATGACGAAGGGTTTTCTCTTAATTGAAGACGACAAGATGATGAGTTGCTCTTGGTTTTCTCTCTTGTGGTTTCCTTTTGTAATAGACAAGGGGGATTTCTTTCTGGTATAAAGGGCTTTGAGAGAGAAGGATGTCTCCATGGAAGAGCAAAAGAGGAGTTATGGGTTGTTGAAATTGTGTTTAATCCCTTTTGCAATCTTGTATCTTTTCTCTAATAATGGAAGAAGTGATCTCACTCGTGGATGTAGGCCATCGTGCTAAACTACCTAAATTCGAGTGTTCTCTTTGTTTGTTGCTCTCTTGTGATTATTGTGGTTGTTTACATTTTGCCTTTGATTGTGTTATTCGATCAGATTTCTTGCCTGACGGGATTTTTTCCAGAGAGAGAGAGAGAGAAGGGATTATTCATGGATTAATAATTGGAATTTCATTCATTGTTGATAGTGGGGGTAAGTGGGGTGTATTCATGGATTGATAGTTAGAATTTTATTCATTGATTGATAGTTGGAATTTAATAAATAAATGGCATAAGAGACCGGGTGTTTACACTCGGGCGATTTGGGGTGCTCTTCGGACCTTCCCCATTTGTCATCAGGCACAGGTTTTGTATCTCCGGTTATCCGTTGCAACGGAGTATTTCATGGGGATCTAGGACCGACTTCCTTGGATGGCGACTCTTCTTTATTTTAGGTACGTCTTGATTCCGGGCTAGTCCCCGAATCAAGAGGTATCTCATTTACATTGCCACTCATGCAGTGAGGGGCACTCTTTCGAGAGTTGCTCTCCTTCACGTGTGGAGATCTCAGAGGATTGACGTGGATCTCGTATCCTCCCCAGTTTCCTCGAGATCGGGGTCCACAGGGGACCGTCCATCGTTGCTGATTTCTTGCATTTCTTTTTTGTCGAGGGAAAGATAGATTGTGTCTCGTATTTCCAGGTTTTAGAAATCTCCGGATGGGAGAGAGATTTCTAAAACAGGATTTCTTACTTAAAATCCATGATAATGGATTGTAAAACTCAGAATTTTACACCTCTTTCAAAATAAAACCTGGATTCTGAAATCCGCGTCTCCAAACAGCCCTAAGGATTCTATTGGTAGACGAATAGGTAACACTGTTATATGTCTTTAATTTAATTCATTGTCAATTCAGAGTTATACTCTTATAACTTGGGACTTCTTTCAATCCATTCCCATGATTTGATATGATATTTTCTTTGGACATATGATCCCAAGCCGTATATGATCACATATTCCATCCATAAGTGAAAAAACAATAACAAACAACAATGAAACTACCTGAGAATCATCAATGAGAAAACAATTCCACCAAAATAATTTTAGGTGCAAGCCCGAAGATCCACACATGCACAGCACAAACAACCACGAAATATGAAAACCACAAATCATTTTAAAAACAAAAGAATAAAACCTCATAATGAGAGAGAGAGAGAGAGAGTAATTGTTATTAATAGGGAAATGATATATCCACTCCCTTGTTTTGATGATGAAACTGTTCCTTTTGAAAATGGGTTTTGCTAACGGGTGCCCTAACTCGTTAAGGAGCATTTAAAGCACCTATTTTCATGTACCCATACTTTTATCCTCAAAACACATTTATTATTAGACAACCGTTTCCCACAATTTCATTTCTATTACGAGAAAATAACAAGATACCCCTATGTCATAAAAGATAATAGCCAAAGTACCTTAACCCATTTTCCATGAGATTGAAATATTTTATTATTTTATAAGAGATAAGTTTATTTTTGTCATTTTCATGAGATAGTGTATTTTGTCATTTTTATGAGATAATGTATTTTGTTCATAGGATCGATGATCCTAACCTTCCAATCTATGCATTTTTTTTTATTGTGGTGTCCATTTTAAACTTCCTCAAATCAAAGGGTTAAGATCATTCTATGGAGAAGATTTTACGGGCCCACACTATCTACATTAGGGCCCAACTAATGAATGGTTGGATCACCCACCCAAACAATGTCTGCACACATATTTTTTTCATTTGTTGGGGGTGTGCCCAGAAAATAATTTTCAATCCTAACCCCGATCTATGTAGTTTTTTTTATATTGCGGTGTCCATTTTAAACCTTCTCAAATCAAAGGGTTAAGATCATTCTATGGAGAAGATTTTATTAGAGAATAAAATTAGATCTGAATTAGAGAATAAAATCTGAGCCCAACAAAATGAATGGTTGGATCACCAAAAAAATGCGGCCACCAGTATTTTTTCGGGTTGCACGTAAGTGCAGAGCCGTCCACCATGTAAATTGTCTTGCATTAGATAGGTCTTTTTTATTATTTTCTATGAGATATAAGTGTATTGGTCATTTTTTATGAGTGAGTGGTACTTTGATAATTTTCTATGAGATAGGGTCTTTTTATTTTCCATGATATAAGAGAGTTTTTTTTCCGAAGAGATAGGTGTATTTAACACTTTTTATGAGATATAAGTATTTTTGTCAATTTTCATGAGATTTAAGTAGGGATATTTTCGTTATCTTTTATGAGATAAGGGTGTTCTTGTTATTTTGTCATGGTGGGGGTATTTTTGTAAAAACCAAAACCAAGACTCTTTTGTTGAAATTGTAATTATGGAAATAAAATCTCGACTACAATCGTTGCTCCAGTAATAAATGTGTTTGAGGACATATGCGTGGGGTGTTTGAGGATATATGCGTGGGGGTGCATGAAAATAGGTGCTTTAAATGCTCCTTAACTATTTGTAAAATACGAGATGAGCGCCTTTATTAAAGCAAGTGAATCCTGATATCATTTTCCCTACTGCTATTTGAAAAATGCTAAGGAGATGAACACTCTCAGATAAAAACAAGAGGCGAATTCATATTTTGCATTGTCATAAAAAGGTTCTTTATGCGATCCATGTGCATCATTTTCAAAGAAACAATATGAGCCTGTAGAAGTACAGGTAGGCATACTATACAAGTGGGAGAGCCAATCCTTATGATTTATTCAAGACAAAATTATCCAAGCAGGGTAGCCAAATTCCAAGAACAACTTATCCAAGGATTTCTATTCCCTCGTGGAACAGCCCCCTTATCATCTTCCTACGTAGATTTAAGTATTTAACTCTAATAAAACAAAGGCTACACCTTGCAACCAACCTCTTCCCTTTACATATCATTGAAAGTAAAGAAACTAGAGAAGAGGAGTGTAAAAGAAATCCAATTCGAAAGGGAATAATTTCATTTTGGGCCTTGTTGGGGTCTAAATGTTGGAACTGTTTGCTTCTATTTTTAGGAAATCAATTGTCATCTTTCCCAACTTTGTTTTATATATCAAGACACACACAGTTAAGGAACATTTAAGTTTTTGTGATGGAGCTCCAACACAAATGTGCCACATCTGCCCTAAGCGAATAGGTCTTCGCTTAGAGGAACTCTTATCCTCAACCATTTCAACATGGAAATCTTTGTCATAGCCAGGAAGAAAATTAGATGTCCTTTGATTCTTTGTGACCTCTGATGGAATAACTCATGGGTGAAAAGGGTACAGCTAGGTTCAGTTTCTTTCCACGTAAAATGGGCGTAAAACAAATTTTGCGCCACGTAAAATTTGTTTTACGCCGATTTTATCAAAAGAAACAGAGAGCCCAAAGTAAAATAGAAGGAAATTGGCTGGGCCTTCTTTTCAATCCCTTCTAGTTCCAGCATACATGCTTATGTATTTGAATGAGAGCATGTGCTAGGGCTGTTACTAGGACAGACCAGACACAAGACAAAGCCAACCTCAATAACCTGTCATCTGTTCTAGATCAAGGATACATGAACAGGTGTAATATTTAATAGATGGATTAAGCTTAGCAACCTAATCTTTTATCTTGTTTAAACATCTCACCATCTGAATCAAATCACTCATAACACAAATGAGAATCACTACGACAACAACAATGTAGGGATCAATGGTGATGGTCGATTATAGGGTCCCACACAGAGACATGTATGTGCAATCAAGACCGTTGATCTTCCAGAGAACATCATGAGGTGGCCCATATGGTCTTGGACCTTTATATATGTAAGATAAAGAACTACAGTTGGCCCAATGGATAGTGAGGATGATTTTAAAAGATGGCAAAAATGCCATTCCAAGGGTTAAAGTTTACATTTTCAGTCGAGCTTACTTTTTTGTGTAAATATTTACAGTACCACATTTTGTGGCTTTTGAGTCCCATTTTATTTAGAAAGTCTTGTTCAAGGAAGTTAGGTGAATCCAAGGATTTTAAGTGCGTTTGTAATTTTTATTTATTTATGGTGATGATAAATTTGCACCCCCTATAGGATAATTGGCACCCGGTTATCGTGAACTGACGCAAAAAGCATTTAAGGGGTGCGAATTATCCTACAGGGATGGGAATTTATCACAGCCCTTTAAAAATTAGGGTAATTTAATATTCTGGGAGTCAGTATTTCATATTTATTACATCCTTTTTTTAGAAATGATAAAAAATTATTAGGAAGACAGCGCACGACCGATAAAGTCTAGGCAAAATATACTGCAAGATAGCTATAATCATCACCAAGAGGCCCCGACACTAGGGTGGCAGAAAATCAAAGATATCTAGGGCCACATGGGGTGCTCCCTCTCGGGCTAAGGCTATCATCTGCATCTTCATTTGCCGATCTCCTGACATGGTGAAATTGAACTGAACGTCCTACTCAATTAAGGATTTCTTCAATAAACTCTGAAGATCTCCATGACGGGTTTGATCTCCTATCGAGCCACCTGATGATGTTGAGGGAATCTCATTTCGCTGCAAGATTACCTAACTCTCTCTATATCAGTTTAATACATTGAGAGCGGTTCTGACTTCTGCCTCGTTTGAATCCTTAATGCCGATAGGACTAGAAAAAGACCATCTAGTGCTGCCTTCTTCGTCTCTAAGGAGCCCTCCAATTCCTATTGGGCTTGGATTCCCCAAATTGGAACCATCAAATTCACTTCTATTACATTCTAACAAGAAAAAAAATATAGTTTTTTTTATTTCTAGAATATATTTTGGGTTTGCTCTAATTTTCCTTGTGGACTCGAAGGGTTTGCTTTGCTTTAGGGCCAAAATGATGATTTTCCACATGTAATTTTTGCGTTTCCATTTTCGCTAAGGAAAATGATATGGAGACGACCTAAAACGGGACCTGCAGTGAGAATCTCCATGTGTTAAAGAAAATTTACTTTTTGATATTTTTTTTTGCCATTGATTTGCCTGTAGGCTCTTGATCCTAGGGCCAACTAATTAGAGAAATTTTGGGCTCTGGGCTATCCGATGTAAGCTTATTATGTGATGAAGAAGCAGTTAAGTATCCCTATAAAAATAAGCAAAATATAAGATCATTTCAATAGAGGGAAATGGGTTTTGCCACCGTTAAGATTCAAAGCATGAAACCGATGTTAGATAGCTATCAAACTCTTGTTGATTCACACTTCCCCATTCCACCTAAGACTCTGTTTGTTTTGGATTCTGAGAACCAATTTAACTTCAATAATCAGTTTTCGACTTACAATCGGTTCTCAAAATCCAAAACAAACAGGGCCTAATTGAATAGAGCCTAGATACAGTAACAAACCTTACAATAAGGCCTAAATGGGGGGGGGGGACCCTAGAAGTAGGTTTAGCTTGCATTACTCAATAAACAAGCTAAAGTTCAGAACTTAGCCTCATGATGGCTAACCCTGACATTGAAAGGCATATAATCATCAAACCCGCTTTCCAGTTGGAAACAGATAAGAGCCAGTTCAAAAGCACTTAATAACCCTTAAATAGAGCTTAAAATACAGTTCCTTCTTTCATTATTTACTACAGAATATAGAGGTTTGGATTGCATATTTTAACAAATGTTTGCAGATTAGAGTAACACTCAGAAGTAAAAAAAATGAAAGAAAGTCCAAAACCAATAAATGAACTTCATATAAAGCCAAAATATTACAGACCTTTATTAAATGAGCTGGTTTTGTTACCAGTAACCGTACAAGCATGACTGATGAGAATCAAAGAGAAGGCATGAGACAGGAAATGGGTACTATCATCTCATGTTTTTAAATCATACAAAAACATCCAAACAGTTCAATGTGCAATGAAATAATTGAAGGTGCCAACACATACAGAGAATTAGCTGTACTAGAATAATATATTCTATCCATAGGAAAAGACCAACCTGGAGATTTCAAAATCCTCCTTCTCTCTGCCAGAGAAAAAGAAATTATGCCTACATAAAACCCCCATCTTTCATTCAGTCTCAGTTTAGTTTCTCTTTTTCTACTGGGTAAGACTATCAAGTCCTTCATTTTCATTCATATTATTCTTGTTTCTTAGCTATTTGAAGTTCTTATTTATCATCAAAACTTTAATTTCTTTTCTTGCAGAAATGGCTTCTTTTTCCAATGTTCAATGGATAGTTTTCTTGTTCTTGGTCCCTGTTAGCTGCACCAAGGAAACCCATAGATGTGCCATTTCAGAAAAACTATGTCCCTACTTGGGCTTATGATCACATCAAATACTTCAATGGGGGTACTGAAGTTCAACTCTCCTTGGATAAATACACAGGTAAGAGAAAAAAATGCACAAACTAAGGACCCATACAAATACCAATGCACTTTTCTCATCAATATTGAGTTGGGTCATTTATCTTGTGTTAAAAGGTACTGGTTTTCAATCCAAGGGCTCTTACTTGTTTGGCCACTTCAGTATGCGGATTAAGATGGTTCCAGGGGATTCTGCTGGAACAGTAACAGCATTCTATGCAAGTGAATATGTTCACTTAATAGACTAGATTAGGACTAAATGCTTTGCGTATGTACTAACCAAGGTTTTCTTTGTCTATGGCTTTTTTCTTTCTTTTTTCCAGCTTTCTTCTCAAAACTCAGACCATGATGAGATAGACTTTGAGTTCTTGGGCAACAGGACTGGCCAGCCTTACATTTTACAGACCAATGTCTTTACTGGAGGAAAGGGAGACAGAGAACAGAGGATATACCTTTGGTTTGATCCAACTATAGAATACCATTCCTACTCAGTTCTATGGAACATGTTTCAGATAGTGTAGGTTCTTGTCACTTCTGAAACAATCTGCTAAATAGATATGAAACACCCACAACAAATTTCTTTTCTATATTAAGTTATTAACTGTTTCCCCTACAATGCAAAAGGAAACTTTAAAAAGAAACGGGTTCTCGTCCATGATCCACGACTAATAATCTTTCATGCCATATTTTATTAGAATTTGTCTAGAAAAAGAAAAAAGGGGTGGGTGAAAAGTTACAAAAAAAGAAGAGGTGGGTTGCATCGATATCTATTACTATTACCATCCAAATCCTCTTACTTTCTTACCATCACATGTTGTCCCACTTTGGGCTGACCATCGCATGTGGATTTTTGCTATCCGGGAGGTTTGAACTCGAGACCTTTAGCTCTCTGAGACCATGTTTACTTACCAACTTCTCCAAAAGCTTAAGCGGTTGGAGAAAGGTGTTATTTATCTTTTATACTTTAACATCTAGAAGGCTATTCAGAGTAGATGAGTATCTTCCACAACCCATAAATAATAGCATCCAAATTCTTCCTATAACTTTCATACAACACATAGTGGGAATTGAGTAAACCATATGATAATGTCATTCTTTTCCCATAAATAATGGCATCCAAATTCTTTCCATGTTTTTCTTTTTCCTGGTCTCCGACTAACATCAAGAAAAATTATTTCCTTATTTCTTTTCTTGTTTATGCCATCCAGCTTCTTTGTTGATGACGTTCCAATCAGGATATTTAAGAATAGCAAGGATTTGGGTGTGAGATTCCCTTTCAACCAACCCATGAAGATCTACTCAAGCCTTTGGAACGCAGATGACTGGGCTACTAGAGGTGGGGTTGAGAAAACAGATTGGAGCAAGGCCCCTTTCACGGCCTCATACAGAGGCTTCCACATTGACGGCTGTGAGGCCTCGGTTACAGCAACCTATTGTGATACTCAAGGCAAACGATGGTGGGATCAGAAGGAATTCCAAGATCTAGATGGTCTGCAGTACATAAGGCTTCGATGGGTTCGCCAGAAATACACCATTTATAACTATTGCACTGATAGATCGAGAATTGCTACAATGCCACCTGAATGCAAGAGGGATAGAGATGTTTAAGATTGCTATCTGGGTTTTCTACTTTGCTTTGGGCGTTCTGTATTCTTCTATTATAAGTTAGATTATAGTCCTAAAAAATGTCTCAGATGATCTCTGCCTTTTCTGTTTTATGATAATTGCATTGTAGTTATAAATTTTAATATATGATCAGAGTATAGAGAAAAACGGATTTCACAACACCGGAAAATCCTCTTCTCAAATAGTGAAACCAAAGTTTACACTAGCCCAAGATGAACAACCAAGTAGAAGAAGAACAATGCCCAAAAGAGATGTGCTTCAATATATGATAGAAAGAATAACACTACAAGATAAACAACAATAAAAAGAAGAAAGCTTCAAGAGGAAAGCTTGCACACAAGAGAGCTTCAATGGAGCTTCAATGGAGGTCTAGGTTGTGGAGAATCTCTACCAAAATGAAGTTAATGAGAATAGGCTTGGTCAAGGAAAATAAAGAGAAGATAGCTTAGGTAAGTGGTAGTGGGTATGGGAAAGTGGTGTCTTAAATGCTTAGGGAAGTAGTGGGTTTGGAGTTCCAAGTAAATGTTTGAATTTGAAATAGGTAGGTAGTGGGAAAAGATGGAGCAAACATGTGTGGCTCACACATATGCAAGGCATTGCAAGCTAGGCAAAAAGACCAACATGCCCATGAACACAAAAGTACATATTTGCCCTCACTACAACACTCAAAATAAAAATAAAATAAAGTTACCCAAAAAATACACTTTAAATTTAACACTCCCCCTTAAAGTGATTTTTTGGAAACTACTCCAAGCTTATCCCGAAGTAGCTCAAATGGTTATTTGGAAAGTGACTTGGTAAAGATGTCGGCATGTTCTCTTTGCTCCTCACTTCCGCTACACCAATTATACCATCTAACACCTTTTCAAGAATGAAATGATGCTCGATCTCAATATGCTTTGTTCTTGCATGACAAACCGGATTTGTGGCAAGTTTGAACGCACTTTAGTTGTCACTAAGAATAGTCGTCGCCTTGTGGATAGGTAAATGGACATCTTCAATCAACCGCCGCAACCAAACACATTCTTGAGACGCAAGAGCGGCGGCCTTATATTCCGCTTCCGTTGTTGAAAGAGACACTGAGTCTTGTTTCTTACTACACCAAGAAACACCCGCCGATCCACACAAAAACACATAGCCGGAAGTAGATCTCCGATCATCCAAGTCTCCTCCATAGTCGGCATCGGTAAATCCATTCAACACAAAATCAACCCCTTTCTTGTAAAGCAACCTAAAGTCAAGGGTAGAATTCACGTACTTCAAAATTCTCTTTGCCGCTTCCGAGTGTGGTTTCCGTGGTGCTTGCATATAGCGACTAACAAGCCCAACGGAAAAAGAAATGTCTGGTCTTGTGATAGTCAAGTAGATGAGACTACCCACAAGAGCATGATATGGCCGTACATCCGGAAGAAGCTTGCCTTCTCCCCGCCTTATCTTTATGTTGGGATCAAGAGGAGTAGATGATCTTTTACTTTAACTCATCCCAAATCTTCCAACTAATTTCTCCGCATAGCCTTTTTGAGAAACTAGAACATCATCCTTCAAGGTCTCCACCTCCAAGCCAAGAAAGTGACTTAGCTCTCCCAAGTCTTTCATCTCAAAACGAATAGATAGCTCCTCCCTTAGCTTTGCAACCTCAACATCATTGTTGCCGGTAACTATCATGTCGTCGACGTAAAGAAGCACAATAACAAGCAAGCCTTTGTCTTTCTTCACAAATAAACTAGAATCGGAGTTAGATGCAAAATAACCACAAAATTGCAAGTATTCAGCAATCTTACCATACCATGCCTTTGGAGCTTGCTTCAACTCATAAAGAGCTTTCTTGAGCTTGCAAACATGAGTCGGATGATCACTTGAATTGTAACCCGGCGGTTGCTCCATGTAGATGTCTTTGTCAATCTCACCATACAAAAATGCATTTTTCACATCAAGTTGAAACAATTTCCAACAAAGACAAGCGACCAATGAAATTACAACTCGAACGGAAGTCATCTTGGCAACGGGACTAAAGGTCTCCTCATAATCCTCTCCATACTTTTGAGAGAACCCTCTAGCCACAAACCTTACTTTAAATCTATCCACACCCCCATTCGCTTTTCGCTTCAATTTGTACACCCATTTACATATAACCGGATTCACATCTTTATGCTTAGGAACAAGATCCCAAGTCTCATTTTTCACAAGCGCCTTCATCTCCTCATTCATAGCATCTTTCCATTCTCTCACCCCTTTTGCTTCATCAAAGTAAGAAGGCTCATTATCATCAAATGGACCGGAAAGAAAACAAGAATAAGTGCTCACCATATTTTCATCTCGATACCGTGCCGGCTTGACAATCTTTCTTTTTGATCTTCTAAGATGTGATGCACTACACTCCTCTTCATTAGTTTCTTTATTTTGCTCATCTTCTTGAACGTGACATGCAACATCACTCCCCCTATCACCTTGCTCCCCCATCGGCAAAGAAGAGGAAGACCCAAATTTCATTAAAACATTTGGTGTCACCGGCAAGTTCATTGTTGCTTGAGGCTCAACCTCAACAAGGATGTGCTCACCTACACCCACATCATTAGTGGAACCACCATCCAAAGCATAATAAGAAGAAACTTCATCAAACACAACATCTCTTGAAACAATGGACTTGTGAGTTGTAGGATCCATGCACTTCCAACCTTTTTTCCTTTCATCATACCCAATGAAAATACACTTCTTCGCCTTAGCATCCAAACTGGTTCTCCTTTCATCCGGCATATGCACATAGCAAATTGAACCAAAAACCTTGAAATGCTTGACACTAGGCTTCACTCCAAACATCAACTCATAAGGAGACTTCATATTAATCGGACTAAGAGGCACCCGATTAATCACATAAGTTGCACATGCCATACCTTCCGCCCACAAGGCCTTGGGTAAGCTCTTTGCATGCAACCAACTTTTACAAGTTTTCACAAGATGCCTAATCTTCCTCTCAGCGACTCCATTTTGTTGAGGCGTATAGGCACAAGTGAGATCCCTTTGTATACCATGCTCACGACAAAAAGCAAAAAATTCATCGGAAGTAAACTCCCCACCATTATCGGTTATCAACCGCTTGATCTTCTTGTGAAGTACACCTTCAATGGTCTTCTTGAACTCAACAAACTTAGATAATGCATCAGATTTCTCCCTTATAAAATACACCCAAGTGAATCTAGTAAAATCATCAACAAATAACAACATATAGCGGAAGCCGGAAAGTGAAGGTGCCCTATAAGGTCCCATTACATCACTATGGATAAGCTCCAATGGGGCCTTGCACCTTGAAAGAGACTTATCAAATGGAAGACGATGTGCCTTACCATATTGACAACCCTCACATACCTTTCCACTACCAAAGGAATTTAAATTTGGTAGCCCATTCACTAGATTCTTAATCACCATGACTTTCAATTTATCTATGCTAATATGACCCAATCTAGCATGCTAAATTGAAGCACCATCATTTGTACTCATTTTATCAACATGTAAAGTTGAAGCCGATAAAACAAATAAATCTTTAACTCTCTTACCGGTATAGACAACATCCGCCTTCAAGCTTGAAATATTCCAAAGAAATTTCACCTCCTTAGGCCCGAACAAAACATAATTTCCCGCATCAACCGCATTTGCGACCGAGAAAAGATTCTTCTTCATACCGGAAACATGAAACACACTCTTAAGTGTAATAGGATCCTCATTCGCTCCACCAATGTTGATGATCCCTTCTTTATCTACCGGATGTATGGTGTTGTCTGCCGTGATGATAGCATCATTGCCTTCATATTTTCGGAACTTTGAGAACTTGGATTCGTTACCGGTAAGATGATGCCCACAACCGAAATCGACAATCCAATCATCCTCAAAATTGATGGATGCCAAAGCACCCACCGTAGTAGTTTCCGCTACGAAACATCTACCCCAATTTTCTTCATATTTTGGATCATCAACATTTTCGGCTACATTTCCATCCTTTAATTTCACACGACAATTCTTTTGTATATGCCCAAGTTTACCACATCGGTAACACTTGATACCCTTTCAGTTTCCATTACCCATAACAGATGATCCTCCTTCATCTCCACCTTTACTTGGAATATTTTTCTTCTCTTTATATTTGTTGGAACGCTTCTTGTTGCTTGAAAATAATGCTTCTCCTTCACTCCCGGATATTGACCAACCCGCCATTTGTCTAGCTAAAGACTATTGTGAAGCAAGAAGATTTTCAAATTCTACCAAAGAAGGTTGTCGATCCCACCCTTGAATCGATGTAACATAAGGAATATACTCTCTTTTCAACCCACGAATAATATGCCGCTTCATTCGTGCCTCCGAAATAGGCTCTTCTGAATCCAATAAAGAAATCTCCGAACAAAGATTCTTGATCTTAAAAAAGAATTGAGAAATAGAGAGACCACCTTGTGTAGTATTTGCCAACTCATTTTCCAACATTTGTAGACGAGCCATATTCTTCTTGTTGAGCAATCCATCAAAAGTAGTCCAAATCTCACTTGCCGATTTACACCCAATGATGTGCTCAAACAAGTCATGCGAAATAGACCACTTCAAAAGAAATTCGGCCTTAGCATTCTTCATCCTCCATGCCTTCAATACATCGGCATTTTCTTGTGTGTCTTCCGGAGCTACAACGGCATTGCCACAAACAACCTCCCATAAATCTTCTCCCACAAGATAAGACTCCATAGATGTTCTCCATATCTTGTAGTTTGATTGATTTAGCAACTCAATGCCTGTGGACCCCGATCCGGAGAGGACTGGTGCGGCGAGGGACGCGAGGTCCCCACAGCAATCCTCTAAGATCTCCACAATGTGAAGGAGAGCTCTGCCAAGGAACTCTCAAAACGGATGCCACCCTCACAGCATAGCACGAGTGGCGATACAAAACGAATGAGATACATCCTGATCAGGAGCCAGGGCTCGAAACCGAGATGTACCTAAAAAGAACTCAGAGTCGCCATCCATGGATAGGCCATGGAACCCTAAAATCAAATCCTCTGTGCAATGGATAACCAGAAATATATATGGGTTCGTGCCTGGTTACGAATGGGGAAGGTCTGAGAGCACCCCCAATTCGCCCGAGTGCAAGCACTTGGTCTCTTATGCCATTTTCATTAATTCCAAAGAAGTTTGAGTAAAAATCATGTGAAATGGGAACAATCCTCAGGAATCGTCTACCTAAGCATGCATTTCCTGAGAATGGAGAAATAAACACGTAAAATGAAATGAAAAATGTGTCACCTAAGCAAAGCTAGGTTATGAGTGACATGCCTAATGGGTGTCTAAGTTTCTGGTGGACACGCACATGCAAGCTACAACCAAAGGTATAGTATCAGTACAAGAAAGTAAGAAAACATATCAAAACATGAGACACAAATCTATGCTATGTATGACGGGACAAGACAAGTCCTAACTCTAATGTAGGACTGGACTCGGACCAGAATGGCCATCCATCCTAGCTGCGCTACGTATCCCGGCCTCGGGAAGAATCGGAGTCCACGTAGTTCGATGCCCTATTCTAAATTATGATGCCTAAGACATCTAGCCCTCTATCCTAAACTCGATCTAAAAGACCGAACCAGTTATTAAAGCTTCTTGTATGATTATTAAAATTCCAGTGAATTGTGGATTTTAGGACACCCTATATGCCCTAACTAATGCAAGTTGATTAGCCTTAGGCTAATGCAGGTGGTTCCTACAATCCTATGTGTAACTAGGCTGTGCAACCTAATGAAAACCACGGGCTGACTATATGCCTAGTCTAGCCATCGGTTCGACTAAATGTCTAACCGATCGACTCGAGGCCTCCTAACTCTAGGGACACTCACACGACAGGACATACCATATCAATACAAATCAAGACAAACTCCTAACTCTAGAACACAACCTAAACAGCTAGGACATACTCCTAACTCTAGAGGAAGATCTTTTTGAAAATGGTTTGAATATTTTTGTAACTTTGAAAGATTTAAAATTTTTATTTTTAAAGGTTTGGCTGGACTTGGGATGTGGATCCCAAGCTGCACTACGTACCTCGTGGAAGAGGATCAAGCCAACGTAGTTCGAAACGAACTCTCTACCTATCAAACACTTACGGCAAATCAACTATGCTCTAATAATACTATTATAAGAGCAAATGAGTCAAAGACTCTCTAATGACAGTAACTGGAGAATAAATGAGTCAAAGACTCTCTAATAAAAGCGACTAAAGGATAAACGAGTCAAAGACTCTCTAATAAGAGCAACTGATAACACTGAAATGAGATAACGAAGTCAAAGACTCTCTAATAATACTGCAAATAAAACAGATGAGTCAAAGACTCTCTAAAAACGGAAACACGAGTCAAAGACTCCAATGACACCAACTAAAAGATAAATGAGTCAAAGACTCTCTAAAGGAAAAGAAATACGAGTCAAAGACTCCACTAACATTAACTAAAGGATTAATGAGTAAAGACTCTCTAAAAGAGATGAAAAACACGAGTCAAAGACTCCACTAACACCAACTAAAGGATATATGAGTCAAAGACTCTCTAAAGGAAAAGAAATACGAGTCAAAGACTCCACTAACACCAACTAAAGGATAAATGAGTCAAAGACTCTCTAAAAGAGATGAAAAACACGAGTCAAAGACTCCACTAACACCAACTAAAGGATA
Organism: Tasmannia lanceolata; assembly: GCF_043159265.1. NCBI lineage: Eukaryota > Viridiplantae > Streptophyta > Magnoliopsida > Canellales > Winteraceae > Tasmannia > Tasmannia lanceolata. Next base: position 9,834,352 of record NW_027518690.1, on the reverse strand, counting down.
TATGAGTCAAAGACTCTCTAAAGGAAAAGAAATACGAGTCAAAGATTCCACTAACACCAACTAAAAGATAAATGAGTCAAAGACTCTCTAAAAGAGATGGAAATACGAGTCAAAGACTCCACTAACACCAACTAAAGGATATATGAGTCAAAGACTCTCTAAAGGAAAAGAAACACGAGTCAAAGACTCTACTAATACCAACTAAAGGCTAAATGAGTCAAAGACTCTCTAAAGGAAAAGAAACATGAGTCAAAGACTCTACTAACACCAACTAAAGGATAAATGAGTCAAAGACTCTCTAAAAGAGATGAAAACACGAGTCAAAGACTCTACTAACACCAACTAAAGGATATATGAGTCAAAGACTCTCTAAAGGAAAAGAAACACGAGTCAAAGACTCCACTAACACCAACTAAAGGATAAATGAGTCAAAGACTCTCTAAAAGAGATGAAAACACGAGTCAAATCAGATAATATAAGATTGAAAATCTGTGATCAAGATGAAATGAGATAGCATAAGATTGCTTTCAACGGATGGATCATGAATGACTAATCCTATGAGATCTTTGGAAATGAATGGGATTTACATCCTAACCCCAAAGGAAAAGTTTTTTTAATCTTCGCACATTTTATCAGTGTTACCTGAAGGCATCAACCCTAACCCTAATCTAGCGGAGTGGAGAAAGGATCTCGACTCATGACTTTGTTTGTGTACCTAGGACCGATCGTAGCCATTGGAAGATGGACTACGGCCTAATCTAGACATAAATGGGTAGGATATCCTAAACTAGGCTCACACACGTGATGCACATGTGTTCGTATACTACATGCATGTGTGGGTTAATCTAGGGGTAAGGCCAAGAGTTCCCTTAGCGCGAATCCATGTTCGATATACTGTACCAGTGTCCGGCGTATCAGTACGTGAACAAGAGATCCGTTTACGTACCATAAAGGTACTAGGCTAAGGGTGGAATGCTTCTCTAGCACAGAGGCACCAGGTGATGAAATCCCAGTCAACCATGCTAGATAACACTCCGGGTTCCTAAAATAGGACGTGTGTGCATGTGAGATGCAGGGGTTTAGATGCAAGTGATGTAAGTGTGTGCAATAAGTTCGCGCAATCTATGATACCTTCAGGTTTTGTTAGATTAAGTTTGAGTAAATGTGATGAGAAAATAAAACATACAAACTAATCACAGCATCAGGATTTTACAAAGGAAATCAGTGATTCCTAAGGTTTCTATTTTGATAATTTAATGATTGAATATGTGATGGAATATTATGATCTGGAAATTTTTAAAACAATTTGATTTTAATTCAATTTACTCAAGGATTTTAAAAGGTTTCAATTCAGATTGTAGATTTACACATCAACATATAACAAATCTTTTCAGAACAAGATGAAATTTTTACAGTAACTTCTCTTTAATTATATAAGATCATAATAAAAATTTCATAGATTTTAAATGTGGTTTGCTATTAGTTTTTCAATGTTGAAAGTTTCTGTCCAGATTGTGAATTAACACAGTAACGTATAGCAAATCAATTCAAAACAATATGAAATTTCTATAGTATGTGTATTACAATAAGAAAGGATTACTGTAAAAGTTTCATAAATTTTAAAAATGATTTACTATTAATTTACGATTTTACAAATATCCATCCAGATTATGAATTAACAAAGAAACACATAGTAAATCAAATCCAAATCAGTTTAAACTTTATGAAAACATGTAATTCCAGTAGTAATTATCAAACAAATATTTTCAGAAGTTTTCATTGCAATTTACTATTTTTATCAGATTTAATACAGCATGCATGATTTTACGTACAAAATCATAAACAAATATCCAACAGCAACCAAAAATCTTGAAAAATTCACGGGAGATTAGATTAGATTTAATTTGCATCTCATCCAAATTTCACTTTTGAAAACATTATAGAGTTTTTGAAAATTGGTTTTTTCCAAAAATACCCCTAGAGTTAAATGAATTTTTAAACCCTTTAAATCAAATCAAGAATTCATAAAGAAATTCGTACTAATTCAAAATCTTACAATTATGTTATGTTTAAATTTTCATTGATTTTGGATCTATGTTGACATCTTCTTAAATTCAATCTTTAGAATTTTACCCCTTTGAGGGTAAAGTTCAAAAGGTCAAATTACGGTCAAAACGAAGTCAAAATTCTTCGAAATTCCAGATTTCTACTTTTCTTAATGTTCAAAACACTCAGAGATTGAAAAAAACATATTTTGAATAACAATAAGAAAAAATAAATCACAAATTCAATCCTAGCATGCTTCTAGTTTAAGATATATGAAAGAGGGTTTTGGAATACCAACCTTGCTAGCTCTCCTTGTCTCTAGGGTAAGTAATCCTCGGATATACGCTTTGTCTTACCCTTTCAATTAGCAAAGAAAACCCCCAAAAAAAAAATGTTGCCGCCGATCCGTTCCGCCGTCTTTCACTTTCTCTTAGAGGGAAGGATTGGGAGGTGATTGGGAGAGATAATGGAAGAAGAATATAGGGAAAGGGATTGGAGGGAGTGATTGGAAGAGATAATGGAAGAGAAAAAGATAATGGAAGATAAATCTCTCCTTTTTCTCCTCTTTTTTATGGATGGGAAGGAAGATATATATAGGGAGAGAAAGAGAGAGAGAGAGATGTGTTGGTGGAGAGCTCATCATGTTGTCCCTCTTAGTGGAGAATCCATCATCATTCTTCTTAGTGGAGGGCCCATCATGTTTCTTAGTGGAGAATCCATCATCATTCTTCTTAGTGGAGGGCCCATCATGTTTCTTAGTGGAGAATCCATCATCATTCTTCTTAGTGGAGGGCCCATCATGTTTCTTAGTGGAGAATCCATCATCATTCTTCTTAGTGGAGGGCCCATCATGTTTCTTAGTGGAGAATCCATCATTATTGTTCTTAGTGGAGGGCCCATCATGTTTCTTTAGTGGAGAATCCATCATTATTGTTCTTCATAAGAGGCCTCACAAGAGGCCCTACTGAGGCCCCACAATGTGGGCCCCACAACGTGGGCCCTCGGTTGATTCGAATTTTAAACAAATGTTCAATGCGGGCCCACCAAACGGGTCCAAATTCTCCCTCGCTTGGATTCTTATGAATAATCTCTCTCAACCTCTCACGGAAAAATGCGAAACATGGCGGAAATGATCGGATGGGGTTTCTCCCAAGCATAGCGAACTTGGGTCCGGTCAAAATGGGGTGTCTACAATGCCGAGTCCACTAACCCTGCCATTCATATCCATCTTCAAAGCACCGATTGAACTTCTTCACCAAGGATATCTTGACAAGCACCAACTACCACCCTTGTGGCTTTGATACCATATAGAGAAAGACGAATTTCACAACACCAGAAAATCCTCTTCTCAAATAGTGAAACCAAAGTTTACACTAGCCCAAGATGAATAACCAAGTAGAAGAAGAACAATGCCCAAAAGAGATGTTATTCAATATATGATAGAAAGAACAACACTACAAGATAAACAACAATAAAAAGAAGAAAGCTTCAAGAGGAAAGCTTGCACACAAGAGAGCTTCAATGGAGCTTCAATGGAGGTCTAGGTTGTGGAGAATCTCTACCTGTAGACACCCCATTTTGACCGAACCCTAATTTTTAAAATCGAATAAAATTCCGAAGTCGAGCAGGTGCCTTAAAGTCAACCTGAGTCCCGAAAGATTGATCCTTGTGTAAATTCGGGAAGGCAGAAGAGGGGTGCATTATCAAAGATGTGTGTGCCAATACCAACCCCGCGTGTAGCAAAAAAGGAGCGATATATTTGTCCCTTTTATACTTGGGACAGCCTACTCAAGTGCAAAAGGGAAGAAATAAAGTGCAAGATGGGGGTTGCCCATTGAAGAAATGGGGCAAAAATATATCATTTCCCTTTTTCTAGCTTGGACAGCCCTGTTTTGCAAAAAGGGGTAGTTACAAATACACATTAGAGGTGGCTGTCCATAGAGATGATGGGGGTGCGAATTTATCATTTCCCATTATAAAGAGCCCAACAAATTAGGGTTTGAGGAGGATTTTCTCATTTTTGAGAAAAGAGGCAGAGAGAGAGAGGGAGCCGCAAGAGAGAGTGGAGAAAGGGGATTTTGCAGCCGCCGACCATCATCTCCGGCCAGCCATCTCTTCTTCTTCTTCTTCATTTCATCTACCACCACATCTACCATCACCATCATCTCAGCCGCACCACCCCCTTCTTCTCCGGTCGGATTCTCACCGGAATCCGACCATCCACCATTAACCCCGGCCGGCTAGCACCATCAAACCCATATTCGACCCTAAACCCCCACCTTCAAACCCATTCCATTTTCCCCATCAACCTCTATTGAAACCCTCCTCCATTAACCCCACCGACCGGCCATCACTTCCATTTTCTCATTCTACTTCTTCTTTTTCTTCTTCTTTACAAAACCCAAACCCACTTCATCTTCTTCGTACTCTTCTTCTTCCAATTTCTGTTTCGACCGACCCCCAACTCCGGCCAATCATCTCCCCTTATCTACACCTCCATCAATCCTCACTACCACCATTACTATCTTCCCCTGTTTTCTTCATCCCATCAAAACCCTCTCAAACCCTCTCCATTAAAACCCCTTTTCCATTTCCCTTTCAATCATCTCCACCTCCACCCACCTTTTTCGACCACCACCTGCAACACCCAAAACCATTTCCACCTCAACCACTTCCATCAAATCCAAACCCCTTTCCATCATCCCCATCTCATCAGACTCATTTCTGTTCCCATTCGTTTGCCCCATTTCTGCAACTCCAGCCATTCCGCCGGAATCCGACCCTCGCCTGTAATCTTTGGCTTTGAGATTTGGTCATAAGATTCTAAAAAAGAAGAAGAGCGTGCAAAGAGGCAAGGAGACAAGGTTAAACATCTGAAGGATTGGTAGACAAGAGCCACAAGGAGGCAGTCCTTCCATTCCTCGAAGGTGTGGTAAAAGACCTAAGAGATATCATTCGATACCTCGCTGCTCTGTAAGTGTGATTCATTTTTGTCATTTTGTCCGCATTATATTCTCTCATTTTCTTTAATTCCTAGAATCTATGATGCTCTTGTTTGCATTTCAGCATGTATAAGATGAAGTGATGATTTTCTTTTGCTATGGTGGTGGGTCGGAATGAAAAATTGTCTTAGGTTCCTTGATTAGAATTTCTAAGAGTTTTTGAGCATTCATGATTTTATCTATTGATCTGTTTTATAATGAACCATGGGTTCGCCTCTAAATCTGCAAGTAGTGTGTGAGGATATAAGATTTTGTTAGTTTGATTCGTGATTTCTCTTATGATTCATGTCACTCGAAATTCCCTAATTGATTTTTCTTTTGCTTTTGTACACTCATTTTGGTTCGTATTTACCTGTAAATCTATGAGTATGTGTGTCTGTGTATATATGAGTGGGTGAAGTGTGTGAGGGTGTTGAGTACTTTTGCTCACTGAGTGAGATTGTAGAGGTATTAGTTATTTGGGTCACTCAAGAAAGAGTCAGCCATTGCATAAGCGGGATCAGTAGATGTCAGTTTTCTTTGGCTCTGTTGTTGATGAATTGATGGTTTTAGATTGGTTTTATACTTAATCCTTGCATTTTCAAAGCATAATTCTAAGATATACTTCTTGGTCGCAGCTATCGAATACTCATTGTCAAGTTACCTTGCTTAATGATCATGGTTTGAGTTGAGACAACAATTATTTTGATGACAGCTTGTAGTTCCTAAATTCTTAGTTATAAAAGTTTAACTAGAATTCATTTTGCAACCATTGCATGTCCTTTGTGAATTTATCAATTCAAAAATTGTAAAAATTAAGCTGAATATTGTGGATGCCAATTCATTCCGAATACTTTTCGTATTGTGTGACCCAAAATGGTTGGCTGACTCTCTTGGATTATCTGCAAGATATTATCTACAAATTAATGGAATTTCCTTGGTGAATTGTTTGAAACTATGGTTTGAATATCACTTATTTAATGACAGTTGCCAATTCCAGTGGTTTGGATTTCTTTATTTTTCTCGAAGTTATGGGGTATGAAATTTAGGACATAGGGTTAATGGATGGTGTATTTCATTCATGATGGGTTTCATGGTGTGCACTGACATGGTGGTAATATTCGCTTCAAAATGATGATTTCCTCTCTTTAAAGTCAGTTTCCTTAAAGTTCAAAAGGAAAAATTCCAGCAGAAAGGTCAATCCTTTAGGAGACTATCTTGGTCTCATTAGAGAAGTTTGCTCCTAGGAGACAGGTTTTGTCTCTAGAAATTCCCCCTCTTGGGAGGCTTGTATAGCCTCATTTGCGGGGCACTCTTATAGGTAGAAGACTAACATGGTCTTTTTAGTCGCCCTGACCTTGCCTATCATTGCTAGGGCGATGATAGGGATACTTTGAGCCCTCCTTTGTATATAGGAGACTTGCCCAGTCTCATCAGAATCCTTGTTTACGTCATTTGTGTCTCAGAGACAAGCCTTGTCTCATATAGAGAGTTTCCCCTTTAGGAGGCTTACCTAGCCTCATGTTAAAGTGGCCTCCTCTTTTAGAGCGAGTCTTTGACTTGGTAGTATTATTAGAGAGTCTCTGACTCATTTGTACTCCCTCCCTAGTGTTATTAGTTAGGAGTTTTTCCATTAGAGACTAACTCAGTCATATAGAGCCTTCCCTGCTTGGGATCTTAGATTGTTTTCTCTGTTCTTGGAACACTTCTTTACATGTCGTGGTTCGTCTCTATGAGACGCTTGTTGTTTGTTCGGGGTTTCCCCTTTGGCTTTAGGGCTTTGCCCTAGTTTATGGTGTTACTTGCGTGTTCCCTTTAAGATTGAAAACATTTAAAGATTTAGAGCATTGGAAAAGCTTTAAAATCTAAAAACATTAGAAATTTGAAAGTAAAAAACATTTGAAAACTTTAAAAATATTAAAAACATTTGAAAAAAAATATTAAAACCGTTAAATCATTTGAAGTGTTAGGTTTTAGTTAAGAGAGTTCGTTTCGAACTACGTTGGCTTGATCATCTTCCATGAGGTACGTAGTGCACTTGGGATCTTCATCCCAAGTCCAGCCAAACTTTGTAAATAAATCATTTAACCCTTTTAAAAATACCAAAAATCTTCCAAAACATTGTTTTCAAAAAAATCTTCCTCTAGAGTTAGGACTTTGTCTTAGATAGAAAGTTTTAGAGTTAGGGTTTTGTCTTTGATTTGTTTGTTTGTTGTGTGCTTGTTTTAGAGTTAGGGGTATGTCCTAGAGTTATAGGAGCGCATCCGTCCGGTCAGTTGGCGATTCACATTGCCGACTGATGACTAGGTCTAGAATGCGCCAGTGATCCCATTGTTTTCCTTAGAAAATATAGCATAGTTACAAGAAAATACAGCCTAGTTACATATAGGTTGTAGGAACCACCTGCATTAGCTTAGGACTAACCTGCATTTAGTTAGGGCATATAGGGTGTCCTAAAATCCACAATCCACTGGAATTTAAATAATCGTGCAAGAAGCTTTAATAACTAGTCCGGTCTTTTAAATCGAGTCTAAGATAAGAGGTCTAGGTGTCTTAGGCATCATAGCTTAGAATAGGCGCGAAGAACTACGTTGCCTTGATTCTCGTGGAGGCGGGGATACGTAGGCTTCTTTGGATGAACATCAGACCATCCAAGGACTCGGGCTAAATCGTTTAGAGTCTTAGGATTTGTTATTTTGTTATATTGTATATTTTGTTGTGTTTTTCTTACTTTCATGCGCAGACTTTATACCTTTAGCTCTAGCATGCATATGTTTGCCCACCAGAACTTAGACACCCATTAGGCATGTCACACATAATCTAGCGATGTTTAGGTAACACACTTCTTTCATTTATGTTGTGTATGCTTATTGTTTCATCCCTGAGTCATGCATGATTAGTTAGACGTCCACTCGGGGATATTTGTTCCCGTTTCACATGAGTTTTGCCCAAAACTCTTCGAAGTTAATGAAAATGGCATAAGAGACCAAGTGTTCGCACTCGGGCGAATTGGGGGTTGCTCTTCGGACCTTCTCCATTCGTCACCAGGCACAAACCTTTTGTATCTCTGGTTATCCATTGCAAACAGAGCATTTGTTTTGGTTCCATGGCGTATCCATGGATGACGACTTTGAGTTATTTTTAGGTACATCTCGGTTTCGAGCCTTGGCTCCTGATCAGGATGTATCTCATTCGTTTTGTATCGCCACTCATGCTATGCTGTGAGAGTGGCACCTATTTTGAGAGTTCCTTGGTAGAGCTCTCCTTCACATGTGGAGATTTTTGAGGATTGCAGGGGGGGACCTTGCGTCCCTCGCCGCACTCGTTCCTCTCAGATCGGGGTCCACACTACCAAAATGAAGTTAATGAGAATAGGCTTGGTCAAGGAAAGTAAAGAGAAGATAGCTTAGGTAAGTGGTAGTGGGTATGAGAAAGTGGTGTCTTAAATGCTTAGGGAAGTAGTGGGTTTGGAGTTCCAAGTAAATGTTTGAATTTGAAATAGGTAGGTAGTGGGAAAAGATGGAGCAAACATGTGTGGCTCACAAATATGCAAGGCATTGCAAGCTAGGCAAAAAGACCAACATGCCCATGAACACAAAAGTACATATTTGCCCTCACTACAACACTCAAAATAAAAATAAAATAAAGCTACCCAAAAAATACACTTTAAAATTTAACACAGAGGAGGTACTATTTGGCTTCCTCATCTTTCACTTGGTTTGGCTTCCATGTTACAGAATGTGGGGTAGTGTTTGGGAAACCAAATGAGGAAACCCAGAAAGAACACACTCGGTTTACATGGTTTGGCACAAAGCCTACATCCATGAGCGATCTAGAGAAATATTTCACTAATCAAGAAGTAATACACTCGTATGTTACAAGCCCGATTCGTATCGTAACGTAATTGATCTTCTTTTAGAGGGAGATCAGCTTCTTGACCCACTTCTTGGGAAGGGTCGGTCCTCCAAAGGGCACAAGGTGCTCGTAATGAACACAAAGAGCGTAACTGAGTTTCACGTTCCAACGTCCTTTTCCATTCATCGTCAAAATTATTATATACATAGAGTTTGTGATCTAAGCAAAAGCCCTATCCAAATCCACTACTTAACCAAGTCTAACTAAAAGAGATTAAAGAATCCTAGATTATCTCCACCTCATGATACCTCGCTACATCATGATCTGTAACTGTATGAAATCTAAACCTACCATAACAAACTAACAACTCTACCCACATAACTCTATCCAAATTCATGCACGTATCAACACCAAGTGGGACTCAGGCCAAGCTAATCTAGGCATGTAACATTCCACCTGCCTTGAAATCAACCTTGTCCTCAAGGTTGGAGATTAAGCATCTAGGTGAAAAATGAGATTCCCTTCTTGCCTTTCTTCTTTGCTTTGTCTTACAATGATCATCATTTGGCATGTCCTCATCAAGGGCCGCGACAACTTGACCTTATCTTCAATAGGTTGAGGATCTTCTCAATGGCGTTCAATAGTTTGAGAGGAATGACGGATTTTACGGCGACGAACTCGATAATATTGTTCAACAGTTTGAGAGGAATGATGTATTTTACGGCGACGAACTCGATAATATTGAAAATCATCGATGTCTTTCTTCAATGGCTTTTTCTCCTTTTCTTCTTTGAGGTTGGGAATATATGAATTCATTGAACCTGAAGCACCCTTCCCAGAGGGGCCATAACTTTACCTCCACCATTACGGTTTTGGTTGTTGGAGCTTTCCTCATGGCCGTGCGTACGTGTAGCCGTCATCTCGTCAAACCGAGCATTCATAGAAGAAAATATCTCTTGCATCTCCTTGATCATTCACTCTTGTCCCACTACAAGATAACCTTAGCTTCCAAACCGATCCTTGGATCATCCATACGTTGCTCTGATACCAATTTATTACGAACCTGATTTGGTTTGTAACGTAATTGATCTTCTTTAGAGGGAGATTAGCCTCTTGACCCACTTCTAGGGAAGGGTCAGTCCTCCAAAGGGCACAAGATGCTCGTAATGTACAGAAAGAGCCAAATTGAGTTTCACATTCCAACATCCATTTCCATTCATCATTCAAATTACTAAATGCATGGAGTATGTGATTTAACTATGTAAGCAAGAGCCCTATCCAACTCCACTACTTGACCAAGTCTAACTAAAAGAGAGTAGAGACTCCCAGATTATCTCCACCTCATGACACCTCACCACATCATGATTTGTAACTCTATGAAATCTAATCCTACCACAACAAACTAACAACTCTATTCCAGAAAAAAAAAAAAAAAAAAAAAAAACTCAGCACATTCTATTTTGGTTCCCACAAAAATCAGCAACTGTTCCTTATTGGTAAAGGACTTGGTGGAATGGGAAACAAGAAATTTCCCAACAATTATCTAAGTACAACTCTATCGAAATTTCTACAAATATTAAGCAATGAAATTCCCATTAATCCCTTAAAATTTTCTTTTTATAACATTGTAAATCTAATTGAAGGTCATTTTTGACAGGTGGTGGGGTGCAATCTTTTGTCTCAGCCCATGCTATAAGCATGCCAAAATCGATCCGTTCTCTGGAGTCTGGATCATAAACCCTTTTTTCTTTCTTTCTTACTTTCATTTAATTAGGTCCTATTTGTTTTGGACTTTGAGAACCAATTGTGAGTCCAAAACTGATTATGGACTCAAATTTATATTATGTCCATGAGAATTTTTGCAATGTAAATGTAAATTTTTGTATCTCCCAACACGTGGTATACATTAGAATTATTTTGTGTCTCGGTGAGAGTTTGTATGGTTGAAAATTATCTCATTTTTTAGAGAGCAAAGATACAAGGAGAAAGAGCTTGCTATTTGACTTGAGTTGGAGTTAAATGACTTCCTCGGATTATAGTTAGAGAGAAGGAATGAATCAGTAGTTTTTTTTTTCTCAAAAGGGTGAACCAAAGTCTATGAAAACTCGAATTGAAGTAAATCTCAAGCTAAGAACCATCCAAAGAAGAGAGGTAAATGAGGCATAACTTTCAGATGCGTATTGGTAGTCTACTTCATTAGGCCTAATACATCTTATGTCATAGGGATAATTGGTTCGAGGAAGAACCAAGAAAGCCTCATTTCGATTTCGCTAAGAGGATTCTTGGTACATAATACATTCATACGAACCCAGCTCGTTATGGATGGGTTCAAGAGGATTCTCGTTCTACTATTCCCTTTGTTAAGGTTTGCGATTATTGTTTCACAATTTTTATACGAACCCAATTCGTTTTGGGTGGGCTTCTTTAGTTCACTTCTATTTGTTAATTTGTATGTTGTGCATTGTCATTGGTTATATTTAGGAAAAGCACTCCAATCTTTCACAAATGCCTAAATTCAAGAGAGGTGAGAAATAGATACTCTTAGTGAGAGCTGAAAAATATGTAATAGAGCTGGAACATAGAAGTTGGAACTCAATCGGACATCGAACTTGGTATCTTTCTTGCTTATTCATATTTTCCTACTTTTTGCATAGGTATTTGCTAGTGTCCATTGCAAAAGGCTTTTCACAGATGGGCTGTTGCATGTTAGAGCAGCCACCTCATGAATGAAGACAAAATCTGCTGTAAAGTAAGCCTGTGTGGCTGCTCTCACATGCAACACTCCATCTTCGAAATGCCTTCTGCGATGGACGCTAGCAAATCCCTTTTGCTTATTATAATGAACCAAATTAGGAATCAGTTCGGGCGTATGGCTCGCAATACAACATGGCATTGAGAGAACCAGGTCTATACCTTCAATAGGAATCTTAGAGGCCTTGATACTAATTGTTTCCTTAACCTTCTCCCTATATTGGAAGAGCGTTTCAGCTCTCAAGCTAAATCGGATTGACGGATTTGGACTTGAACCTGAGAAGTTCCTTCTCGGCCAGGTCACTTTCTAGGTTCTTTGGTCGCCCTTCGGCTGCATCCTTTCCCTAGCGTTAGGTTTGAAGCCCTTTGGTGCTCACAAAAATCCAAGTCTTCTGCTTGACAATGGTATGGAACAAAATCAATGCTCTAGATGAAATCAAGATGTGATACATTAGTTTGGCCAACAAGTGCATTCTATGCTTGATGAAGGAAGAGTTTCGTAATTATATATTCATCTATTCTAGAGAAGCTTACACGGTTCGAACCTGCGTCTATTAATGATTTGATCGACCATTGCCAGCATTGGACTCGATCAAAAACCTCCCGTTCAGTTGGAACAATAGGTTTAGAATCTATGGGAAAAGATTCGTTGGTGCATCATCTAGTTTGTTGTTATGTGGGAGATTTGGCTAGAAAGAAACGTTCATCCTTCGAGATCGTCTTCCAATTTGATACACTTACAGAGCAGCCACGTAATTCAACTGATTCAGAGCAGGGGTATAACAGAGCAGCACGAGCCAAAAGCAAGCCGCATTGGATGAAGGATTATGTGGAGAATTAGATTGTCAATAATGAGAGTTAGGATAGAGTTAAGGGCGATGATATTGTCACCCCCCTGCGTACGCATTCGCCCCCCTTATTAATGCTTTTTGACGTCAAATCAAGCCAAAAGGGGAGCGAATGCGTAATTTAGGGGGGGTGACAATATCATCGCCCTAGAGTTAATTACTTCCTTAATGAAGTGTGTAACTAATCAGATATATGTAACAAACTGATGATGACGTTCTCTTATAAAGAGACCACTCTATCAGAAAAGGGTAACAAGAAAATATTCTCTCATATCTCTGCTCTTTTCTTTTCCGCCTCTGATTTTCTTCTTCTTCTTCCTCTAGACTCCTCTATTTTGGACAGAAAACCAGATTGGATTTCACCAAAACCAACTGGACTCTATCATTGGCGCTTTCATTGAGCCTTCGAACCTTCGTTTGCATCAATGGCCGACAATACGCCGTCTCAAGCGCAGATCGACAAGCACTTTAACCAATACCAACAACAAATCAATGAGTTCCGACTCCTCCAATCGCAACAACATGGCGAACTGGTTGCTATGCTCAAACAACTTCAGCTCCAATCACAGGCAACCCTGCTTCATCGTCCAACCAGTGAGGAGACTTCTTCAGGTGACTCATCGGCGGAAACCGTTCCGCTACATCAGAAACCCATTCTCATTACGGGGCACGATTGTCGTACACGTCTATATCATTTAGAAGCCATTGATGAGAACCCTGATTGCCTCATGGAGGATGATAATGATGAAATTTTAGAGGACACTTCAACTGAAACTTTGGGGGATAAACCAGCGGAAATCAGCTTCCCCGCACTCGTCGGTCAACAAAATCCAAGTACTATACCTCTCACAAGGGTAAGCACTAACCATTCCCTCGATGTTTTGATCGATAATGGTTCAACTCACAATTTTGTGAAGGACCAAGTTGCAAAAATAATTAAATGGCCAATAGTACCACCCACTCCATTCAGAGTTTTAATTGGAAACGGGGAATCATTACTTTGTCCTAAAAAATGCCTTGATGTCAAACTCAATCTCCAAACACCTGAATTCCAATTTGATTTAGTCCTCCTACCTTCTAAAGGGGCTGCTGTTATTTTGGGCATTCAATGGTTAGAGGAACTAGGAGATGTTGTGGAATGTTCATCCGCTCACAAACTGTTTGCCACATTGTCTAAATATCAATTTTGCCAAAATATGCTTGACTATTTGGGAAAATTGTTATCTGGCCTTGGCTTACAATCTGATCCTGATACGGTTCAAGCCATGCAACATTGGACATGGCCCTCCTCTTTGAAACACTTGTGCGGATTCCTCGGCCTGACAGGATACTACCGTCAATTTATTCGTCATTATGCTACTGTAGCCTCCCCTCTCACAGACCTCTTACAAAAAGACGCTTTTCCTTGGAGTTCTGAAGCTCAAAAGGCATTTGCTCATTCAAAGAAATGCCTAAGAACAATGTTCGAGGCACTCTACGGAAGAAAACCTCCTACAATACCATCGTACAATTCAGGCTCTTCTTCCATTGAAGCAGTGGAGGACGACCTTCCACAACGTGATCAGATTTTAATCCGCCTCAAGTATACTTTACATCAATCTCAAGCGAGAATGAGCTGTGGGATCTCAAACTACATTGTAATAGTGAAAAGATCACAATGTATGTAATGAGTGAAACTTTGTTCTAATACTATTATGTGGCCAAACCCATGCTGCACACAGTCATGCCTCTGTATTATTACTATCAAGAAGAGGGTTAGATGGAGGTCAATAACAGGGTTTTGAAACTTGATGATTGTGTCTTATTTGCCACTGATCCCTTAGTTTATAATCCTCTGGTTCGTCAATTTCGTTCTTTCATTTTTTGGGTAGGTAATTTGGGATTGAACCTGATCTCAAGGTTAAAGAACAAAGCCTTGACCAGGATCACCAAATTCTTTGTGCAATCTTGAGTTGTATGTCAACCATATGTTGATGTAACCTTTTTAGATTATTTGCATATAAGAGAAAAGTGTTCCTGTCCCTGCGCAGCTGCGCAGGAACACTTCTCTCTTGCGTATAATCTTATATTCAAGTGATTTTGAAATCCGTTATGATTATTTGCAAATAAAAGATATAATAGTTTCCTAAATAATTTAACTAATGGCTTCCAACGAGGCATAAATGTCCCATAAAAGAGACCTTTAGAGTCCGCTTAGATCTATGGATTGTAGAGGGGTTAAGATAATGCGCCTCTTGTTACTTAACATAAAATTTACCAACAAAAATCAACATATTAAACAATTGTATACAATGTTGATATGGGGGCCTTTTATAAATCACATTCATCATGAGCTAATGTGGAATGTATGAAATTAAAACTATTAGATTGAGTCATTGTTAATTGCCAAGAAAATGCTACGCTTTATTGGCGGAGGGCGGTGATGTGTAACATAGAGCATATATGAAGATAGGCTTTAGTAATTATGAATCCCAACAAAAACTCCTTAATTTATAATGAAAAGTCTATACCTATGCTAAAACTCCCATGTTTTGTATTTTCAAAGTCCTCATTGAAAGAGAATAAAATACCCATCTATCTAGGTAGTGGTGATGAGGGTGTGGTGGAACACATGTAACCGAGTTTGGGTGACTTTTGAGTAATTTTCCTCCTCTGATGTCGTAGTGTCCATCCATCACAAAAGATCTACCTATTTCATGTGGAATTCTGCTTAGTTTTCTCATCAGAAAACCAGGGACATGTCTACCATGCCTTTTTAGTGTAAGTGTAAGTGATGGGGAGAAGAAAGTTTTGAATATTGGGTATTTGTTAGCCTTGGAAAAAGTATTACAAAAGGAATAGAGATGGAAATGAATATGAAAGGATCACAAGGAGTTTGAATTGTCTAACAAAGGAAATGCATAGATGATGTGATTCCATGGCCATTTCTTTTTCATCAAGTGAAGAGATTTCATGTGCATCAAACTATTTTTAAGTTTTGCACCTTGGAAGAGAGAATCTCTTAAACAATGCTTATCATAATGGCCTCTATTCTGATGTTTGTTAGGTTGTTTTTGCATTGAACAACCATATTTATCATGCCAAGTCATGTATATATATGTGAGCGATGGGTGATGACGTGTTACAATTAACTATGAAGATGGGCCATAACCCATTTGGCATATATATGACATGACCCATCTGTCTGAGGCCTTATATTTTGGCCTATTGATGGATTGAGCATGGTTAGATGGTCCCATGTGGCAATACAAAATATGTAGCGCGTAGGTCTAGTAGAGCTCAAGGAATAAAGATTGTCATTGCTCAATGTCACATGGCACTATGTGGCTAGTTATTATTTGGACACTTGTTGTGGGCCCCAAATATGGGTCTGTCAAATACACATTCTTCAAATAGCGAGATCCAATACACTACAGCACTAGGGCCATGTTTGGCAGCCGTAAAAGTCTTTTCCATGAAATATTATGGGTGAGGGAGGGAATTAAGAGGGTATGAGTGAGGAAAGGGTGAGAAGTGGCTGAAAAACAGGGAAAACTAAAGTGTTTGTTTTCCTTATTTTCCAGCCACTTCCCACCATCTCCTCACTCATGCTCTCAATTCTCTCCATCCCCCTGCTCTCAATGGATCCGGTCGGTCCGATGGATCCTCCGAATCCGAACTTTAATGGCGGACATGGGATACCAAAATGATTCATGGACGTGTTTTGGATCTTCATCATAGGATCCGAAATTATTTCGGATCGGATCCGGACATGCAAAGAAAATCCGATGGATAGTTAGGATCCGAAGTTTTTTTTACAAAAATACTCTTCTGTAGAGTATGTAATAACAAATGTATTGTGCTGGGTATTTTTGTAAAAGTGAATAAATTTCACATTTCTGCGATTTCATAATTCAGTTTCTTTTTTCCTCCCTTTTTCGTCGATCGATGCATCTTTTCCTCTTCCTCCATTGTTTTCTTCTTGTAATCCTAATCCACTCGACCACTCCATTCACGCCATCCCTACTCGCTCATCCTTACCCATCTACACTTGGTCACTCCATTCCGTCGATAGTCACAATCCCTATCTTGCATGTGTTGCATCCCCGATAACTAGAAAGAAACGAAGAAGAAGCATCCTCGTATGAACCCTAACCCTAACCCCTCATTCTCTTTCTCTCTCCCACCTCGCTCTTTTGGAACCCTCATTCTCTCTCTCTCCCATCTCTCTTTTGGGACTCGATTTTGTTACTGAATTTGAGAATCTGATTTACTCGACTTCTCTCTCTTGTAACAATAATTTTACTGATTTTCGTTGGTTGACAAGGTTGGCAACTTCGAGAAAATCATTTGATTTTTGCTAATGGGTTTTTGGGAAAGGTTTCATTGACTATTGAAGCTCTAGGATGTGTGTGTAGATGACTTGGCTTTTGGGTGTTTTATGTCTACGTATTGACAGATTATAACCGATATATCTATCGTGCAATCATTTTTTTTTTTTTTTTTTTTTTGTATTTGAATCATGATTTCATAGGCCTTGTGGTATTTAGAGTATTTGTTGGATCTCACAGGCCATTCTGATGATTTACAATATTTAGAATTCTATTCCATTTTTATTTTTTTCAGTTTCAAAATGTTGTGTGTTTATGATTATTTTTTTGAAAAGGGGTGGTCCTGAAGGAACAAAGATAATACAAAGATTATTATTGAGTTGACAATTTTACATTACTTAAAGTGTGCAGATAATTTGCCCAATCTCTATTTGCAATCTCCGAGTTTCAGTTAAAATAAAAAATAATCATATTTTTATTCATTTGTGTATTCAAAAGATCTGTTTGGATTCCATTTGGAGAACAACTTTGTTCATGGGTTTCCAACTTTGCGCATGTACTAGGGCTCTAAGTCATTTGGGAGCTATTACATATCTTATGATCCAGTAAAGGACAATGGTTTACTTATAGTCATTCAAACATTCTAACTTCTTTTTAACATTTTAATTGTGTACAATGTAAGAAAGGCCTACTAGGACGCTCCGATGGACAGTTCGATTTGAAATGGATTGTGACTAGGACACGGGAAGTAAGATTTGAAGAACACTCTGAACTTGATCCGACCGATAAGAGATTTGAATGGATCATGACTGAGACATAGGTGGATCCGATCGAAAGTGGATCCGTTGAAACCCCTACTCAATACTTGCTAAGCTAATATTCTATAAAAAATGATGATTGCAAACCTGGCATACGTGACTCTTGGCTCTTGTGTGTGGCAAATCTTTGCACTCAGAGTGCCCAACGGGGATCGTAGGTCTCCTTAACTTAGAGATGAGACCGGTTTAACCAAATGAGCTTTTTCGGGTCCTATTGGATTCAATGACTAATGATGTGGAAGTGAGAACTATTCTTCAAGGCATTCGGTTAACAATCAAAGGAGATTTGGATACATAAGTTTATTGTGGAGGGTGACTCAGTTGAGAACTATTCTCACAACATTGTCATTAGAGGTGCCACTCTCACCCTTGGAGAGTGTCGAAGTTGATAGATGAGATCTTGGACCGTGTAGAGGGTGACTCAGTTTGCTATATTCGTAGGTCGGCTAATGGAGAAGCGGATTGGCTTGTAGGTCGGCTAATGGAGAAGCGGATTGGCTTGATTGAGATAGAGTGGATCACCCTTGGCTAGAGATCTTTGTTTTTTAGTGCCGTGATTAGTGTTGTTCATGTACTTATATATTCCTAACCCTATTGTCTTTGTTTCCTTGACCTCCTCGGTCGTGGGCTTTCTTATTCTCTTTAATATAATTCTTCCATTTCAAAAAAATAAGTGGGAAAGCTTGCACATGTTGCAACATTGGAGTTGAGAATTATATAACCGACATCTTTCTTCTTTTTTTGTTAGTGTTGAGAATTATATAACCGACATCTTCTCATTGGTTTAAATTAACAAATCAATCCAATGGGGCTTTTGTACATCTAATTGAGAAGCATGATCTGGTCAAAACCTCACCGACACGTAACGACTACGTCCACCAAATTGGAATCCTGCACGCCCATTTGGACCATTGAGACCTTGATTTGCGATCTTGCACTATTTAGAGGTTAACCCCAATTTCTAATGAAAACATGAAACATGTTATTTGCTTTGAATAATTTTCATCACAGATTTATACACATAATGGGGTCACAATCGGACAATATCATCAAAGTTGGTATTAGTCCATGTCATGACCTAGTTCCATGCATCAAAAGATTGAGACTTGAGAGGATCAACCAAATTAGATGATAAGAGGGACTACAGGAAAGACAAATTGGGCCAATCCATGTGTTTTTTACACCACCGATCAATGAGATGAGACACCAAGACCCCACTCCAAAATCAAAACAAAGATAAGACACAAATAATGAGTAGATCAGGATAATATATTTGCTTGGAAGATGACCAGACATTTTATATTTAAAGCAATGAACACAAGGAAAGGACAATGTTGGTTGGCTTTCAAAGATCAAATCAATTGAGAAATGTTAAATGCTACATGCAGATGAGAAAATGAGGATCTTCAGGGATGAGGTGAATTGTTCTTGTGATGGTTCAAGCTATATGGTAGATATTCATCAGGAATAAATAATCTCTAGGGTTCATACTTTATAGTAATTAACATACAAAATTTTCCCCACTTCTTTGCCAAGACTTAAAAGATAAAAACCCTAATACTGCTCCCTTACCCAATGCAATGCAACCGACAGTTGACGTACACTTTTCCCTCTTTCAATCTCCTTCATTCTTCCGAACTCTAAAGTAAAAATTGTTAGTTGCATCAAAGATCTCTTTATAGGGGAAGCATTTTCAAATGGGTCTTGATGATGGCTCTAGTAGAGGCAAAATCTCCACAATTTTGATATTTCTGTTAGGTGAGAGACCTACTGTAATTCTTTCACTACTTTCTTTTCCTTCACTACGAATGGTAGATGAACATAGAGAGTGGTGCTTGAGTCTATCCGAGAAACAATCTCGGGTAGTTTTGAAGTATAAATGATTAACACTAACTCTAACAGCTCATGCATAGTGTTGAAGTATAAATGATTTAAGTAACAATAACTCTAACAGCTTAAGCTTTTGGAGCAGTTGGTAGTCTCTTTCACATGGTATTAGAGCTACTGCTTTGAGCTGAGTTCAAATTAAAACACAACTCCTTGATATTAAAAAATCAATGTGGCCAATCTTAAAGAAGGGGCTACACGTGAGGTAGAGTGTTGAAGTAAATGATCAACACCAGCTCTAACAGCTTAAGTTTTTGGCGCAATTGGTAGCTTCACAGGTAGGGTCCTGCTTTTGAATCTTGGGTTTTCTCGTAAAAAAGACCCCGCCCGACCCAAACCCGACCCTACTTGGTACCCTATAGATCAAAGGAGACTGTCGTTTAAGGGCGTAACTCAGGTAAGGTTGGATCGGGTTTAGGCAAACCCTAACCCAACCTGAGATAGCATTCCCTCAACCCTAACCCGACCCAACCCAAGCCTCGGGTTGAGGATGGTCAACCCTAACCCAATCCGCCTCTAAATCTCTCAATCCTAACTCAGCCTGTCTAACCCGAAATTGGGTCAAGTTGTTGGGTTGGGTTCACCTCAGGCCAAATAGAAAATACAAGAAACAAGCATAACCCAAAGAAAATCAAGATAAAATTAGAGGACAAAGGTCAGGTTCAGGTCGGGTCGAGTTGCCAAGGCCTCAACCCCCAACCAGAAATCAAATCGTATCAGCTTTTCACAATTCTAACCCAACTCACACCGAGGAAATGCGAACCCAACCCGGGCCAAAACTTGGTTGAACCCGTCCGGTTCGGGTTGAGCCCGACCCAAGTTGCACCCCTAGTACTGTCGGTGCAAGAAACAACCATAATGAGAGAGGCTTCACTTTGGCCATGCGAGGGCCCCACACCCCGAAAGGCAATACCAAATTTCTGTCCCTTTGCCTTTGCTAGAAACGATAACAATCTAAAGATTAGTAAAGAAAGGCACGCGGTTCAAGAGAGATGGTGGGTGACAAAAAAGGAAGGAGTCGTTTTCAGTAAAGGCAGCCCCGCGAGAGAAGCTCCCCTTCTCCAGAGTTCTCTTTTCATGGGCCATGTCCCCACAACAACTAAAACTCAAAACTCTGTATGACTCCGACCCGTTCTATCTCTGTCCCAACAAACACGATACATGCCAAAACCATAATTAAACACTACATTACCTTTTAGGCAGTTGGGGGTTGTGTTGGTACTTTCCACCCACATGAGTATGTCAGTTCCATCTGAATACACTTCATTGGAGTACCTCTAACTTGTCGTAGATGATTACACAGTTTCAATGATTCTATTTTTTTTTATGGGTTTCAATTATTCTTACCATTTGATCACCAACTTTAATCATTTGATCATTGATCTTTGAACAGTATATCATTAATGTTTGGTCATTGATCTTAAGAAAGTTACTGATCGTGAGTTAAGTTATTCATGAGATAACAATTCCGGGTTCATTTTATCCTTAAATAGGCTTGCTAGTCTTTGTTCAATTAAAAAGCCCCAACGGATCTACTAGGAATGGGGATAGTTATCCTCTTCAAACAAGTATAAAAAGCACTGGAGTCTCTCCAAAAAAGAATGTCTCCTGGATGGAAGAACTCAATGAAGTCCACTTGATTCAAGCCGAATATGAGGATAATGTTGGTGGGAATGTCCTTCAGTCAAGTCAAGGATATAAGAAAGAAGAAGAGAAGCTTCAAGGCACGTAATCGCTTTCCTTAAGACAATATTCGCCCCCACCAGTTGTGTGTAAAGGGGATCCATGAATTGTCTCCAAGATACAATGAAGCCTTGTAGGACAATCCTACAATTGTTTGATGACGCTTTGCACAAGCGGAATCAAACCCATACCTTTCAAGAAACTTCAAGCCTCAGAGAAAATTCACTAAAACTGTTTCTGCAGAAAACAGACTTTAGTGCTCTGTTTTATGAACAAAATTTAACTTGAAAATACAAGTAAGAGAGAGATTGCTAGAAAGAGAAGAAAACTACAGCAATAACTGTTTTTCTCATTATTGAAAAGATAGATTTCTGCTCTTTCTTATAGAGCACTAGATGTCTATTGTCCAAGAGAAACATCTCTTCCAGACATCCCTTTGATTGGTTTGAGTAATGACCATTTGATCACAACTCTTTGTGATTTAAGTGTCTTGGATCACCCACAAAGTGTCATTTGTATTTGAAAAACATCCATGACTCTTGGGAAGCAAAAGACATGAAGAAAAGATAAAAAACGGAAGTGAAAAGCCATGTCTATTTTCTCCCAATGGATAGTTTTTCGAACAGCTGCGGTTGACCGTGTTACTGCGGTTGCCCGACGGCATGCTTCTGTCCATTTTATTTTTTACGATCCAAAGAACTGCGGTTGACCTCCGACACCTTCCTGGAGATCAATTAAGTTTCTAGTAACCAATCCGCGGTCGCCGGGGATACGCCGGTCGACCGGCCCTGTCTAAAAATTGTTTTTATATTTAAAATTTAAAAGTTAAAAAACCATTTTAATTTTCAAATACCACTTTGAATTTTGAAAATCAATAATAGATAATGGTGAAGAGGAGACCCTGGAACTTGGACAATCAAACTGGCAGGAAGTTCCCAGGAGAACCTGGCCAAAGCGCTCACAAAGAGCCCATCTCACCCCCTCAAAATTAGATGATTATGTAATTCAGAAGTATTGATCATTTTGTTCTCTTAGGCTTAGTGATTGTCGCTCTTATTTGTAGAGGCTTGGTTCCCCCTTCTCGCTTGTTCCGAGTTAGGGTTGGTTTGTGATCTTATTGTTCTATCTTTTTCTTTATCTAATAAATAGGTAGGGGTCCCCGTTAAACCCCAGCTTACCCATAAAAAAAAAAGAAGGAATGGGGATAGTTATCTCCCTTTAGCATATTCCTTGATCAAAGAGAAGGGTTCAATTTAACAAGTCAGCTGTGTTGAAATTTAAATAATTAGAAATAAGTAACAAAATAGACGAAAGATATCTAAGACTTTTATGGGCTTGCATAGTATCTGTTTTGGATTTTGTAAAAATCAGATTGTAGAAAATGTTTGATTAGCAAGGAGTAATCCAGACCGGCTTATAAAAGGTTAGTGATTAATATGGTTTTGAGCAGGGAACACATGTTTTTGCGTTAGAGAGAGTAATGGGTTAATAATGTGTGTAGGCCTGTTGTAAGTCCAATAAGTTAGTGGGCTTATTTGAGGAACTAGAGTCTGTAATAGGTGGACTCTAGGATTTCCCTTTTAAGTTATTATTAATACGGGATTGGTCATTTTTCTCACGCATAAGATTGCTATTTCTTCCTGTTGGAATACACATAAGGAAGTGAAGAGAGTATCAGACCGCCCCGGTACTGTTCTTGAGGATCAGAATCATCCATGGATTGAGAAATCATTTTTTTTTCCGAAGGATCCAATGCCATGGTCGGAGGCATTTATGCCTGATTTATTCTTGTGTTTAGTTTCTTCAATCATATGCTTATGGTTTCGATCACCAAATCTTAGTTTTACAAGACATTTTAAAAATAGACGTACAAGTAGGGTATCTAATTTAAGGGATTTAGTGAAGATAAAATTATCCAAATAGGAAAGCCAATCCTTAGAAAAAGTTATTTAAGAAATTGTATCGAGTGCAAAATATTCCCAATATGGCCTATCAACTAGGGGTGCAACTCGGTTCAGGTTCAACCCGAACCCGTCAGTTTCAACCTAAACAAAGTTAGGTCGGGTTGAGTTCGGGTCGGGTTCAGGTTGAGGGCTTGGCAACCTGACCTGACTGAAGCCCGACATTTTTTATCATTTGTTTTTTTTTTCGTAAACTTAAAACTCGGGTTGTGCCGGCTTGAACTCAGGTCGGGAGGCTTCCTCGGGTTGGGTTGAACCTCCTCGGGTCGGGTTCAAGTTGAGTAAATGGTTACTTGGGTCGGGTGAAGGTTGGACCCAACCCAACCCGAGTTGCACCCCTACGATCAACTGGAGGGACCGACCATGCTAATTCATGTGGGTGCGCCCAGACAGGTTAGCCATCTATCTTTGAATACTTTTGGCGTAATTAAATCTAATTAATTCATATTTAACTAAATTTGTAGAATATTTTCCCAAAATACATTTTCCACATAAATCAAATTTTCTCCAATTTTATAACTCATTTTTTATGGTAAGAGTTTTTTTTAGTAAAAAAATTCAATGAGGACTCCTTTAAAAAAAAAAACTAGCAATAATTTTTTTCCAAGAAAAATTTTGTTGAAAAAATAAATTCCATTTCTCAAATAGTCCAATAATCAGTTTTGGATTAAAAAATCAAGTACCAAAATCCCAAACTAACAGGGCTTTAGTCTCTTTCAATTATGAAAGTGATTTTCGTAGGATAGCTGTCAAGGTGAAACTTGAAATAGACAAGCAAGTTAAACATGACCCATTATTATTTCTTTTGAGCAAGTTAAACTAGGAATAGAATAGTCAAGCAATAAAACATTCTAAATGAAACATATACCAGAAATAAAAATTCTGGATTAATTTCTTGTTTAAAGTCGGCCTGATTTTTGGTTCATGTCGGAGAAAGTTCAGGTCCAGCTCTGGCCCACCTCACAGGTCCGTAACGTTGACGGTACTTTTGGCTCTTTCAGGCAAGAATTCATAAATGGGCTTGGGCCCCAACATCACCTTCCAATACGCAATTTACTATCCTCTCAAAAGCCCCTTCTCATTCATTTTTCTTCCTTGTTTTCATCTCTCTTTTCTTGTCTATGTCTTTTTGCTCTTTCCCCACATCCCCTTTCCTGATTTCATACGATTTCTATTCTAGCGGGCTGTACACGTTTCTTATGGGCCGGGCCCACAGTCGTGATATTTGGGGAAGGAAGACTTTCTGTTTTGGAAGAGTTCAAACAGAGAAGCGAGGTTGGTGTGACAGATATAGGCTTTGTTTCGGAGTCAGCTTTTAAAAAAAGGGAAAAATACATATACAACCCCTCTAATTTCTGACACATTAAACTCTAATCCTGACTTTCAAAACGTGACAAGTACACCCCTTGAAGTTTTTTAAACGTGACGGAGTCGACGGCGAGGTGGAAATGACCAAAATGCCCTTGTCTTATCCAACTGAAAATTAGGGTTTTCAAACTTGAAAATTGAAACTTAGGGTTTGATTCAAACCCTTGTTTATTTATCAACATAAACCCTCGATTTAGGAGTTTTATTTGTCTTCATTCACACCATTATCATGATTTGCACATAAACCCTAATATTTTAGGGGTTTTTTTATTTTTATTTTATCAATGTTTTTTTTTCTGAAATGTGGGTTTGATGTAGCCATGGGTTGGGGTTTCATTGTTTGTGGTGGAGGTGATGGCAGCGGCTGGAGATGGAGACGACGGCGGTGGGAAATGGCATAACCCTAATCCCTTTGGAAATGAGGGTATATCTGTCCTCAAAATATTAACCATGATTAGTTTTAGTCTTTCCGTCAAGTTAAACTGACGGACCGTTGACGGAGGGGGTGTACTTGTCACGTTTTGAAACCTCAGGGATGTACTTATCACGTTTTGAAAGTTAGGGTTACAGTTGAATGTGTCAAAAACTAGAGGTGGTATAAATGTAATTTTCCCGTTAAAAAATCTCAACTGCTTTTTATTTTCTTTGCAAGGGAGATAATTGGAGCTTATGGATGGAGTGGGGCCCATAACCCATGTCCTTACCTTGTTCAAAGATCCCCAACAACTATTATGGGATTGGGAAGGAAAATATTATTTCTTTTATATTGATGTCACTACTAATGTTTGCATTTAATAATAATGTATGATTTTTGTGTCATTATCAACCCTAGAAGCTGTATTTTATTACTTGATAGATATATTTAACCCATTTTGCTAAATCTTTGCTTATGCAACCATAACAGGTTTTACTATAAGAATATTTTAACTAATATTATAATATCTAGATCAATATCTAATATGTAAGAGTGAGGAGGGAGCAGATGACACATGGCTATGATTTTAATTTGTGTCATTATCAATCCTAGAAGCTGTTTTTTATTGCTAGATGGATCTATTTAACCCTTGTGGCTTAATTATCTATAATCCGGAGTCTCTGACCATTCATGTGGTTTAATATTTTCTCTCATTGAGGTTTGATGACAAATGGCAGTCTGGAGTCTCTGACCCTTCATGTGGTTTATTGTTTTCTCTCATTGAGGTTTATTAATTTACTAAATCGGGTTAGATGGAGGAAAGCAAAACAGACCAAAGTAATTTTTATTTGGGATTTGCTAGGCAATTTTACATAAAGCCATTTCGGTGGACTTTTGCATGGAAGAACAGCCACATAGGCTAGACTCACTTTTCAGCATATTTTGTCTTATTCAAGTGTAGCTGTTCACTCTTGCAAAAGTCAGCCGCGAAATGGCTTTCCGCAAAATTTCCTATGAAATCCCTTTTATTTATATTATTTGTGATCTATTTATCTATAATTCTTTTGCTAATATATGATTTTTTTGTCTGTGTGTCGGTTCCAAACAACTGAAAAAAAAAAAAAAAAAATCAGTATTCCTATTATTTTAGAGAGCTGCTATTCACATTAGCTTGTTTTAATATTTGCACCTTTCAATTTCTCTCATTAGTGGTTGGTGGCTATTGGGAATTGTAAATAGCCAATAAGAGAAGTTTAACATTTAAGGCTTCTGCATTTTGGATTTTGATAATTGATGGAGTCCAATAAATCTCTCAAAATTAGACACAAACTTGAGTACAGTATTCAGTTTTGGACTCAAAATCTAAAAATCCAAAGTTAACAAGGACTAAGGGTCCATTTGGTTGTCATTTAGTTGTTGGAGAAAAACTAGAATGTCTCATAGGTTTGTAATTTTCTTTGGAAAAAAAAATCATGGAGAATGAGTTAACCAAAGGATAAAAAATATATTTTCCATCGTGAAATTTTCCCTATATCCAAACAGGCCCTCAGGCTCCATTTGGTTAATTGCTTACCTAAGGTGCAAAGTGAAGTTCAATGATGTGGCGAAAGAGAGACTGTAAGTGGAGTGGAAATGAAATAGAGTGAAAGTTGGGGGGTGTTTGGTTGTCATCCTTGTAAGGAAAGTGAAGCTGGGAGCCATTATCTATTGGAAGATATAAATTTCAAAACTTGGTGTTTTTTCTCCTCATTATCAAAATGCGTACCATTATTAAAACTCAGTGGGTATTTGATTTTCCCTTTCTAGCTTTCCTATTCTTCTTCTATGTCTGCCAATATCATTTGTTTAATTTTTACCAAAGTGAGGGTCCAATTCTAATTTCAAACTCTACCAGATTCATTTAGAGGTCTCCAATTCTATTTTCTAGTTCTACAAGAATTAAACTACTAGATTCAATCGGAGGATTCAAATCTGGTTCTACTAGAAATTTACTATCATATTCACTCATAGGATTCAAATTTCTATTTCTAGCTGTACCAGATTTTCTCGGAGGGTTAAAATCTGAAAGTTGAAAGTGATTTCTCTAATACTATTTTGTAGGCCAAAAGGATTTGGGATTTGTGATGGCCCGTGGAGGCTAGCCAATCTCAAGGACGAGATTTAATATATGTGTTTGTATGATGTTTTTCCCTTTCCTCTCACTCTGGGAGAGCTAACGGTTCGACTGATTATCTTTCCAAATCGATCAGGAGCATTAGCACCTCACTTCACTTGGGACGATCTTTACCGCCCTAAGTGCTCTTGTAATTCTTCTTTTTTCATTAAAACGGTATCTTTATTAAAACTACTTTACTGAAATTAGGATTGGATTCTGTGTAAGTTCTTTTTTCATAGACCATTAGAGCATCTTATAAAGGAATGACAATGATATATTCTCCCCATTTTCATCTCCGGACCACCCCTTGTAGTGTAAAATGATCGAGTAGTCACAAATACACTAGAGTGGGTGGCCCGGCGAAGAAAAGAGGGGCGAATATATCACTTCCCTTTCTAAAAAATGTCAATGCCAGCCCTAATTGTGGGACCGCATCTAACGCTCTGCATGTCATGCTTAGTCCCATCTTGTCAACTTGTCATGGCGATTCGCTGTGGACAAGGTGTGTGGTCCTGTGTGACAGTGGTCATACAAAATTTCTAGAGGAGGAGTACCATTACCAAGACAAGATTGTGAAGATTATGGAGGAGTCATAAAGGGGATGCTATTGTTCCATAGTCGACTCTTGGTAGGGAATGATATGTCTCTATCACCGCCTTATGTGAAAAACAAAGGCAGCAACTAATGCAAACCACCTTTGCATGATAGAAAGCAGAGGTGCACGTAAAGACAATGGTGGGTATTGTATTTTTCTAAAAAGAAACGTCTCGTTTTCACAAAGAAAATAAGTGGGGTCAGCCTTATTTGGGTTTTCTTTATACAACTTTTTGTGATCATTCAAACCATTGAAATCATGTCTGAAAAAGCCTATCTTTCCCAAGTCATGGCCCCTAGAATGGGAATGTGGCCTACCCACACCCACTAACAACTGATGGAGGGTGGGGCCACAAGACAGGTGTGTAGTGTTTGTTTCTGCTCCCTCCCTCAGAAAGAGATATTTCTTTTAGAATATGCCTTTGGATGAGATATCTTGGATGTAGTTAGTCAAATTTGGGATTGATTGGAGGCCTTAAATTCCAATTCCCATAAGCTTTCTCTTTTCTCTTTTTCTCCTTTTCTTTTGTCCAAGGCAATCTAGTACATAGTCCATCTTTTGTTGATATGATTCCCGTGTGGGGATGATAAGAGGGAGAAAAAAAAAAGTTTTTTCTTGGACTTCTTGAGAGGGAACAAATACCCCCAAAGGAAAAGTTGGGAAGTAGAACTTTTGAGAAAGATAATACATTTATGCAGATGGAGTGTTTCCTATGTTCTTTCCTAGAAATCTCCTTGGCGTGTTGGTTCACTAGTAGAGTGGTAGAAACTATCTTTACAAGACACTAACCATGGTATTAGTAATACTATGTAGCCTAGATTTAATGGGTTTGAGATAGAAATTGTGTAAGATTG
Source organism: Tasmannia lanceolata (assembly GCF_043159265.1). Classification (NCBI taxonomy): domain Eukaryota; kingdom Viridiplantae; phylum Streptophyta; class Magnoliopsida; order Canellales; family Winteraceae; genus Tasmannia; species Tasmannia lanceolata. The sequence continues at coordinate 9,805,825 of NW_027518690.1, read as the reverse complement.
GAAGCCAAAAGCCTAAATGAAGAAATGTAAGGAAATCTTAGTACAGAGGTTTGGAATAATAAATACTGTGAGGGACCCATTATAAGAAGAACAAGTTGGTATTTAAAACCTTGTAAAGCGCTGAGATTATTTTAAACCTTGTAGAGATTAAGCTTTCCTTTACCTATTAAATAGGTTATAAATGTGAATTTTAGCTAATAAATATCTTATAAATGTAAATTTCTTTATAGGTAGTAACTACCTTGCATTTTGAAGCTCTGGTTCTATTTTTAACTCATTAAAGTCTAGTCATATGACCACTCCCATAAATAATTTCCGTGCATATGGGTTCTGTTTTCTTGTGCCTTGTAAGAGAACTATTTCTTATAGTTTAGATCAAGAGAAAATCCCCAACACTTTTTACACGCATAGATGGCCAAAATCGAGTAAATCATATCAGGCAATTCAACATAGGATCCAAGAAATTTCATTACTAGGAAGCAGATGGGAAGACACGGGGTTTTTCATAAATATATGTATCTCTTTTCAACCGTGTTTGCTAGCCATGGCTTTTTCAACCTTAGAAAAGTCTACTAGGAAAAGTGAGAAAACTTGGCAATTCAAGCATAGATATATTCATACTGATGGTAATCGAGTATGTCAGATGCCTTATCAATTTCTAGAACATGTCCATAACTTAGGTCACATATGGGTCCAAAACCACAATAATGGAATACCTGGCAAGGATAATCCGTTCAAACTGAGGATAAGTCCCCACGAGAATCGATCAAAATTATGATGTAGCATGTGGGTCGTGCCAATTTGCAGAAATTCAATCGAGTGCTCATACTAAATTCTTGTCATTTCATTCAAAAACCATTTAATTAGTGATCTAATCACTTTGACAAAGAGGCTATTTTTTTACGTGAAGGGAGTAGTTAATTAGACACATGCAAATGGATTTAGCAAAGGTATAAGAAGCAATGTCTTGAATAAATTATCTTGGTAAACGTAATTGATGAAGGATGGGGTGGGGGACAAGTGAAAGGGACATGAGAATTATTGGTATAGAATCAGATTTGGTGGCTTATACAAAGGGAGAGAACCTAAAGCTTTGTCCTTCCTATGAAGTCCAAGGAATGGGGCGGCAAAAGAAGTATATATTTTGCAATGGAAAACTACACCAATGATGGTAACAAAACCTCAATGCCAAGACACGCCATATCATCTCTAACTCATCAGTCACCAAATGGGTGTTCTTTCAATTCAAAGAATCCAAAAAAGGGGTGTCGTGAGATAGACAAGCAGACATACACATGAAGTGATTCTCCTCAAATTAGATGGTAAATCAATGAATAAATATGAGGAATGATGCTAGGAGAATCCTTCATTTGAGAAGCGTGTGACAAACTTGATTTGATCCTAACTATACTATATTATTTTTATTAGGACCATTCATAAGTAATCTCTATTGTGGACCAGATGACCCCATTGTTTAATCAATGGCTTGCAAATGGGCAATTTGTTATGTACAAACGTTGATTTAGGGTTTAATGAAAGCATCAAATAGCGGATAAATCAAACTAATATACAGCTTGAGAAAACATGATATTTATGTGGTTTTTCACTACATGTGACTTCATCTATGGGCAAAGGAGATCAAAGAGCTCCCCCCTTAGACGATTACAAGAGTACATAAGACAGTTTACAACCAAGACCTTATATATTATCTCAAACCTAACCGTGGCACAAATGTTACACCTAAACACTGAGACTAAGGGATTTTCCTACTCCAAAAATACTCCTATATATTCTCTGCTTCTCCCCCTGACCAGATTTACAGAATTCGATCATATCTTGGGTGCTTAGGAATATACATGAAATATAATTGGAGACATAAATATAAAGCACTTAAGAAAATTTTAGTTATAATTCAAATCTATTTTTTACCCGGAATTAATCTTGGAAAAGATAAATATTGCATGTTTTCTTTGTAAAGGGGTTTTATTTTCTTTACTCTTCTTGTATCTTGTTGGGTTAGAGTCAAGGTTCTATGACCTCCTCTTGTAACTATTTTTATTATCAATAAAATTTCAGGTGTCCACAGTAGCTGTGAACCCTCTTTGGTATATTTAGAAGAAGAAAACAAAGTATTGGATTTTCATGAGAGAGAAAAAATAAGCCGTGAGACACTAACTGTGAAAACGACACTCTAAGAATAAACCGTGGAAGATAAAAACTGTTCTAATAGCCATAGCCCACTCCTCATCAATACTAATCACCTAGAGTCCTATCATAAAAAAAAACTCAAACTAATAGTTATCTAAAAAATAAACCAAAAACAAGAAAAGGATTCTTGAAGAGTCGGTGGTGTACACACGTTCACAGTTCTCCCCCTCAATACCGACTCGCCAAACAATTCAAACCGTCATGAATCAACCCTGTCGGCCTGACCCCTCCGACGCTGTGCATGAGACATCAGTGACTCTAGCAATCCCCTTCAGCGTTAACTCTTCACAAGCCACGCTAAGTTCCTTCAGAGTAAATTTTAGTGATTTATCAATTCGCCACTTGTGAACCCTCTTTGGTATATTTAGAAGAAGAAAAAAAACTATTGGATTTCCAAGAGAGAGAAAATATAAGCATGAGACACTAACTGTGAAAACGGCACTCGAAGAATAAACCATGGAAGATAAAAACTTTACTCACGTCCAATCATTTTTATACATGAAGTTGCTTGTTCGGTTCTAATAGCCATAGCCCAGTCCACATAAAACAAAACTCCTCATCAATACTAATCACCTAGAGTCCTATCATATAAAAAACTCTAACTAATAGTTATCTAAAAAATAAACCAAAAACAAGAAAAGGATTCTTGAAGAGTCGGTGGTGTACACACGTTCACAGTAGCTTGTTTGGGTGGGAAGGCAAGAGACAAATATAGCAAGTCTTTTTAGGTTTTGGAAAAGGGTGATGATATTTTCGCCCCCCTTATGACGTGATTTGGCGTCAAAAAGCGTTAAAGTTGCCCACTTTTCATGTCAAATCACGTTATACGGGGAGCGTGAGCGTAATGTAGGGGGAGTGAAAATATCATCTCCCTTTGGAAAAACCTGTGAAAAAAAATATCATTATTTCTCTTTGGAAACAGCAAGGGTGGAAGCTTAGGGTGTGTTCGACTACCTTAAGGTAGAGAGGGACAGTGAGAAAAGGAGAGAGAAAGGGAGAAAGAGAAAAGGAGAAAGAGAAAGGGAGGAGAGGTTTTTTTCTTCTTGGGTTCTTTTTCGGATTTATCTCTCGGGTTACCTCTTGTGTAAGGTCTTAGGTTTGAGAAGCAAGGAAAGGATTGTTGGTTTGTGGGTGGGTTTTAATCCATTGTAATCCTTGTATTTTGTTTTTCTCATAGTGGAAGATCATGTTTTCTTGCCTATGGAGTAGGCTTGGCCGAACCACGTAAATTTTGGTGTTCATCTTCTGGCTTTGTTTTCTTTACTTTTCGTTCGTTTAATTTGTGCACGATTGGATCGGATTGCTCGGCGGATTTTCTCATCACAGGGCCTTGGTTTTTATTGATGAATGAAAAGAATTTCAAGAAGGGAAGTGTACGTTATGTCATGACAGGTTGGACCCAAGTAAACAAATTTTGGCAACATGTTGATTACATTTGGCAAAATTCTATACCAAATAAACAAGTTAGAAACCTTAATTTATAAAACAGTGTCCACTAAACCAATGTAAAGCTGAGATAGGGATTAAGACCCAATGCTTATCTATGAATGAATTTGAAAATAGATGGGCAGTGGGTTGTTGAGACAAACCTCTTTTAATGGAAGAGATAGAGAGAGTATTCAAATTATTCACATGGGTCGTTGATTCAAAATAAAGCGGCATTAGAGAGGTCATAGTCTGGTAGCTCAAGTAGGTGCTAAAAGGGAGGAAGGTTTTGTCATTTCTGTTTCATTTTCTTTGAAAAGATATAAGAAATATAAAAGGGAAACTGAATGAATAGGAGGAAGGTGAATTGAACGCATGAGGACAGAAGAGGCGAGCATCATGAGGTGTGAGGATAGTGGGTTTAGGACCGTACGTGATCATGACATGCATGAAACTGATCCATCGCGTAATAAATATATTGAAATGCTTCCTATAAATAAAATACTTCCCCCACCTTCGTTTCCAATGGACAAACTTCTAGAAAAATGCTACAAATCACGCTTTTTCCTCTGAAAAATGCCGGCTATACCCCACCCATTTCAAAAGCATATCGGAACAGATTAGCTACAATAGTTAGGGTAAATTGATCTTTTAGAAAGATTTTGACAAATTGTAACCCCACACTACTTTACAAGCATGGTTTCAAATTTCTTTCGGAATGCGTTTCGGTCCTCATCGAAACCGAAATTTCGGCTGCAATCCGACCAAATCAATTAATATAATATTTCTTCTCATACAGAATTTCAGCTAAAATCAGACCAAATCAATTAAAATAATATTTTATCTCATATAAAATTTCAAAAAAATATTAAATAATGAATGAAATCGAGATTTTTAAGTGAAAGTTCTAAAATTTCGAACGAAATTTTAGGTTTGGGATGAGAGGAAAGCATTCCTGCACTGCTGCGCTTTAGTGGCTTAAGGCTTTAGTGTTCCTGCGCTGCAGCGCAGGGAGCTTTTATAAGCTACTAAAGCGCTGGGAGCTCAGCGCAGGAACGCTTTTCTCTTGGGATAAATGTTTCGGTCGAAATTTTGTAAAGTTTCGGATATACCCAATTTCAGTTTAGGTCGAAATTTAAAACTATTTTTACAAGTGCCATGTGGACGAGTAGTAGATCGTACAGGCTAGAGTGCTCCTATGCTGATCGTGTGATCTTAACCCTCGGATCTTTCAGCCATTTTCATTACAACTTTCAAACTATGATCAAGCTCGACGTAGAACAAACGATCATGTCTGAATCCGCCACTGATCATCACATGTGTAATAGGTGATGACTGCAGGTACAGTGGGCCCTACTTTTTATTATTTCCACGGATTGAAGGTTCGAGGAGTAGCGTGGAAGTTACATGAATACATATGTTTCAACTTTCGAGGGAGAGATAGAATAAAGACAATGACATGACGTGGCAAAATAAAATAAGAAAAAGTCTTTATCATTACTAACCGAGATTTCGATTTTCTGTTTGACCCGATAATATGGGACCCACTTAACGCCAAAATCGAACGCCGTGTTTTTACCGAGCCGTAATTCACGGGAGATTACTGCTGCTTGACAGAACGCCAAATCAGAATTCACCCTTCCGAGGAATTAATTACTCGACGATTTATTGCTTATTGCTAGAAAGAAAGGAGAAGACAAAAGAGGTGTCAGCGGCGGTAGGTCATATCAGAGTGGGTCCCACGTGGGTTAGACTGTTCTCTCCCACGTGGAGGATTAGCGAAACATGTATGTCTCCACTTTGGCTGGAAGAATCTTTTCCAGAGTTGGGCCCACCGCATTGAGGTGGGGAAAGAGGAAAGGGGGTGCTTTTATTAAAAACAGATGCTCCCCTAAATAAGCAGAGGACTCACTAAAATTAGAGTGGAGCAAAGCGCGTGGGCCGTGGGATGATGGGCGTGGTTTTTAATGGAAGTTATGATCTCTCACCTTTTCTTTTTTTCTTTTTGGGAAATGATATCAGCACAACTATATTTTAATATTTGCACGAATTTAGTTTGTCTTTTCTTTATTAATTGTATTGTTAGATCTTTTTCCGAAGTGTTATATAACCTTCGACCATGATTTTAAATTTCAACCTAAATCCGAAATTTCGGATTTTGGTCCACGCCGGAACCGAAGTCGCAGTTACCCGAAATGTGTGAAATTCATAAAATTTCGGTAGAAATTCTTTTTTTTTAATTTTAAATTAAAGGAAAATCAACCAAAAATCTCCATTTTTAAAATTATTTTCGGTAATTTCGGCACAAATTTCTGTTTTGGTGAGGGTGAGGACCGAAACGCATTCCAAAACCGAAAAGTAGGGTAGACAGCTCTTAAATAGTAAAGACAAGATAAGTTAGTGGAATTATTAATTGAACTGTCATTCCCCTATTTTTGGTGAGTTATTTAAACCACCCGTGTTTTCTTTTAACTGTACACCCATTCTTTTGTTTATTTTTGGAGGAGAAAGTGGGGTAGACAAAATTTCCGCTCGTTCCCCGTGTTGTCTCTTTTGACTGCTGGTTTCAGAAACAGACTATCTGCGCCCTTACAATTATACTGCCGTGTGAATGCTCTCTCCACCATCTCTCCATCCCTATAAATAAATAATAATATAATCTGATGATTTGTTCGCTCCCTCTGTTCGATAATGCGCCCCCCTCCGAAAAGCTTTAAAGTCGGCCTACAATTCACTTTAAAATGGGTCGCATTATCCTGTAGAGGGGCGAAAAATCATTGCTATATAATAGACTGTTCATCTCTCTATCTGTCTTCATATTTCTATTTTTCTCTCTTCTTCTTTTTTTCACCCTCTATATAAAACCGTATCCTTCATTCCTCTTCCTCATTTCTCTCTCTCTCTCTCTCTCTCTCTCTCTCGTTCTTGAGATTTCGAAGGAGTCTTAAGAATCTTTCAGCTTTTACAATGGCCGTACAAGCGCAATATCCGTCCAATGCTTTTAGGTGAGCGGTTCTGCTTCTACTTTCTCTTTTTCTGTCGCATCATCAGCGATTCAGGAACAATTTGTGATTTGTTTATCTGAAGAGAGAGAGAGAGAGATACTTAATTTGTTTTTAATTCTCGTTTTGATTTGGCTTTCTAGGGCGCAGAATAGCGTTTTCGAAGAGATACAGTATAGAGAAAACCAGAGCGCGAATTTGTTGAGAGGTTACTGCGATTACGGTAAGTTTTTGAACTGATCTGATTCGTTTCCTCTTCTTCTTTTTTTTCCTTATGAATTTTCATTTGATTCTCTTCTTCATTTGATTCAGCTGGAGAGCAGATCTTGAAGAATGGAGCGGTTTTCAGTGATCCTGAGAGTGAATTAACCTGCAATGTATCTGGATTTAGGAAGAGGAATCGAGACGATCAAATGAATCTCACGCAACAGAACCAGCAACAACAGATTTCGAACCAGTTCCGGTTCGTAAACATTCCGAAAGTTCCACAGAAAACCGGTTCTGCTACGATTTCAACCGGTTTGCAACAATCTCACGATGATAATCGATTAAACGGATCTGGAATGACATCAACAAGCGGAAGATCTCCTTTTATTGAGCCTCTCGCTCAAGATCTTGCCTCTTGCGTATACCAGCAGAACACGGAAATTGACACATGGATCCGATTCCAGGTGCTTGAATCGAAATCTCTCCAATTCACGCGTTTTTTTATAAATTTTGTCGTTCTTTTTTCTTTTTTTAAAAAATTTATAATCGTGATTTTTATCTGTTTCTAGAACGAGAAGCTTCGATTTGGATTGGAAGAGTCAAGAAACAGGCATCGTAGATCTCTGTTCTCGATCTTAGAACAAGAAGTCTTGAAAAGGCTAACAGTAAAGGAAACAGAGCTTCAAAACATGAACCAGAGGAACGCAGAACTAGAAGAAAATGTGAAGCAAATGAGCGCAGAAAATCAGATCTGGTTCACCGTGGCAAAGAAGAACGAGGCGATCGTTTCAAATCTCAGATCGAGCCTCGAACAGATCCTTTTACATAACACTGCTATGTTGAAAGAAGGTTACGGTGATAGTTCCGATCTCGGTGACGATGCGCAGTCCTGCTGCTACGAAAATGTGATGGAAAAGGAAAAAGTGATTAGAGAGAATCAAGAGCTAAAGGATCGGAAAACATGCAAGGTATGCCGGGAAAATGACGTGTCAGTTCTCCTATTCCCGTGCAGGCATCTTTGCCTCTGTAAGGATTGTGAATCGAAGCTCGATTTGTGCCCCATCTGTAAGTCATTGAAGAACGCCACTCTTCAAATCTTCATGTCCTGATTCTCTCTCTCTCTCTCTCTCTCTCTCTTTTGTTAGCTATTTGTTCTTTCTTTCATCTTTTTCAAGGTGCACTATCTCAACTGTACTGTACTGTACTGATATGCCCTCTCAGTAAAGATCGGTACCCGAATTTTCCCGTGGATTTCGGATTCGTGATTCTGAAAATCTTTTTTTCTTTTTCTTTATATTTTTGGATTTTTCTTCATTCAAAGGTCCGGTCTTTATACGCACGTACGTGTTTGTTAAACCAATTATCATATACTTTGTTTTGCACGAGAGGGTGATAGTGCTAGTAGGCTACATTAGAATTTTGCCCTTGCTTTTTCTCCAAATATCGAAAGTACCCCTGAATCAACCTAAAGCTAGTCTGTATCCTCTTTCGTCGATTCATGGCTGGGTCTGTGGAATCGTAATCGGGCGGGTTGACTCAGTTGGTAATGGATTTTATAACGAGACAAAAGTTTGGAAAGGAAAAATAATTTCTATAATTTCCTACTTTTTTATACACACAAAAAAGATAACTTGAACCAATACTATTCAATTTTTATCTTGGGGGATCGACCTTCTATTTATGATAATTTCCCTCTAAATTATGGAAATAGGGCCCTACTTAGTGGGCCCCACTATCATTTGACCCAAAGCACAAAACTTCCATTGATCAATTGATCTCGGCTGTCCGATTATTTATGGAGATGGGGCATTCCTCTCCTAATGGTCCAGATGTTGGGCCCACAGAAGCATGATTCACTTTGGAATGTTAATTCACCGTATTTCAGATCAGATGGTGTGCTTCACATTGATAGGAAGATCCTAGCCTTCAAACTCGGTCATCTTAGTTGAGTTAGCTCGGTTCTAGGAGGGTTAAATGAGGGGTATAATCGCCATTCTTCTTCGTTAAAATTTTCTATAGGATTCATTAGCCGACCCCAACTAGTTTGACACAGAGGCTTATTTTAGTTGAGTTGAGAATTTGAATCTTAGGCTAGCCTTGTCTAGCTATTGAATCATGTTAGGAGAGTCCTTAGGGTTGCATTTTCGGTTAGGCCCAACCAGGACCTGACAATTTTAACCCAACCCTAACCCTACGTTGCTCCATGAATTTTATCGTAATTTTATTGAGTCCTGGTTACGGTCGTAAGTGAGGGGCCACCTAGGTATGGGACTCCATCAACCTTGGAGCTTTGGGTGAATTGGTAAGGCACTTAAAATTTGGTATCGGAGCAGACACCACGACCTGTGTTCAAGTCACAGAAGGGGTGACCTATGGAGATGACTAATGGTATAAAAAAAGGTGCTACCTAAAAAAAAACGGCTTGAGTGAAACCAACACAGAGTGGGCCGCCGAGGACGGCATATGCAGAAGCATAGCGGAATGTTACAGCCTTTAGTGGCCCGCTTATGTATGGGGCTAGGTAGGACCCAGCTTGGTATGAGACAAGTTTAAAGAGCTTTCCCTAATGCGTTTCATCAGCTCTGAAGCTTTTGGCATAGTGACCAATACTCAATATCCTTTTTTTTCTCATGCCAACCTGAACCATGGTTTTAAATTTCGACCGAAATTTCGGATTTCGGCATAAAAACCGAAACGGTCATTTATTTCAACTGAAATTTTGGAATTTCGAAATCCTTTTTTTTTTTAATATTATTTTAATATTTCACTGAAATTTTGGCTGAAATTACCGAAATTTAATATTGAATAAAATATTACTTTCGGGTTTTGTACCAGATTTCGACCAAAATTTCAAAATTTCGGTCGAAATTTTGAAATTTCAAACTCCGAAACCGGTACCGAAACCGAAATTTTAAACCTTGACCTGAACCCAGACCTGGCTTGATTTCGAAAATTGGGCTTGACGGGTTGGGTTTTAAACCAGGTTAGACATATTGGGTTAGGGTCGACAGATAGGGTTGACACTCCTCAACCCTAATTTTAGGTTGGGTTAGGTTTGGCGTCAACCCGAATTGCACTTCTACCACCAATCAACCTATGCCTTCCACCGACAACACTTTACACCGCTGGGAACAGTAAATTAAAGGAGTCGGCTGCAACCGACAACATCAACCTGTCTAGATTGTTTTTCAAAAGAAAAATAAGGGTGGAGGTAATGTGTATCATCACTAATGAACCAAAATATTCATTTGTTTGATAGTATCCTTTGTTGGTAGGCCATGACCCAGGAAAACGTTTGTAAGCCCAAGGATGCAATTTCAACGTTGCTAATAAATAATCATAAAAACAATAGGGGAGTGATAAATCGACTCCCCATGTGTCTTTCTCTCTCCTCTGAGTTAGAGAGAGAAAGAGGAGAGAGATAGACACATGGTGAGTCGATTTATCATTTTGGGGGGTTGATTTATCACTGCCCAAACAATATCATTTGTTTGTTACATGCAAGTTAATTGCTTATTTATAAGATATTTAATAGTCATTAAGGAACTAATGTTTCTAAGGTATATAATTGCAACAAAAAATAGAATTACCATCTTTTAAGTAACTTAGAGGCCTGAAAATGATAAACCAACTGAGTGAGATAATTTCATATCCACTGTTCTTTTCTGACCATATAACATTCATTGGATCAAGTGTTAGAAGAAAACCAATGGAGACAAGCAACTCTCTCTATTATCACATTGCTTGTTTTTTTATTATAAACTAGTAAAAGGATAAAACCCACAACTAGAAAGTCCCAATTACTTGTTTACTCATATATTATCATATTGCTTGTTTTTTTATTATAAACTAGTGGAAGGATAAAACCCACTACTAGAAACTCCCAATTACTTCTTTACTCATATATTATCATGTTGCTTGTTGTTTTATTATAAACTAGCAGAAGGATAAAACCCACTATTAGAAACTCCCAATTACTTGTTTACTCATATATTATCACATTGCTTGTTTTTTTTATTATACACTAGTAAAAGAATAAAACCCAAAAGTGAAGCATGCAAATACATTGGAGACCTCTCCTTTTTTTTTTTCTTTTTTTTTTCTTTTTTTTCGGGCATTGGATTGATGCAGCAAACTTGGGTTGATGGGTGACCTGACTGGACACAAAGAAGCATGGCCATTTGTTAGTGGAAGGTTTTGTTGGTGGTAGAGGTGCAACTCAGCCCTGTTGGGTCGGGTTGATGCCAACACTAACCCAACCCAAGGTAGAATTGCCTTAACCCTAATCCTAACCCTAACCCTAACCCGACCCAACCCAAACCACGGTTTGAGGAGTGACAACCCTAACCCAGCCCGCCCTTAAATTTCTCAACCCTAACTCAATCCGTCTAACCCAATTTTCAGGTCGAGTTCTGGTTAGCTTGGGCAAAGATAGAAAAAATAAAAATAAATGGATATTGAGTTGGGGTCGGGTCTCAATAAAATCATGAAGAGAACCATGGCTAATTTATAGCCTAGTGGTATTTTTTTTTTGAATGGTTAGCCTAGTGGAAATGGTTGAAAACATAAAGCGAGAGAAGCTTGCAAATGCATGGAGACAAAGGAGTGAATGAAGAAAGAGGGAAATGATGGCATTTGTGAATGAGAAGTGGGACACCCAAAGATATAGACAGCTTATGGGATATTTGAGTGGGGCAGCAATTTTATTAATGGGAGCTTTTATTTAAATAGAGTCTAGTGGTTTCCATGATTTGGCAGAGGTTGTTTGCCTTTGGATATTAGTTGACTTGTCCATTAACATCGTGTAATTTTTTCTATGTTTTCTTTGGCCACAAGAAACTAATAAGCTGTTGCTTCTTTTCTTTTTCTTTAATGGAGTCATGCTAAGAAGAAGCGTACAGAGCTAAAATATAAAGGTCTTCCTAGAATATCGCCACACTGTCCTATGAAAAAGAGGATGATATATAGTTTTGTAAAGTGTAAGAGGTTTTACTTATATTGGAATGTGAAATGGCTATATCTCATCACTTGTTAGGGGAATACTTATTGGGATGTGGGTAATGGGATGCCCTAATTTATGCTCCACTGCAATTTCCTTTTCTGAAAGGGATGGGTTGTTTCACCTGTTTTTTGAGAAGCAGATAAAAAGATGGACCAGTGTATTGAATTTGTTATGTTCTTCTCTCATTGCACATTTAGTGGTGTCCATGCCATTACAAAAGTGGGCATCAAATGAATTATCAGATCAGATGATGCTTGCACAAGGAACCAAAAAGTGGGGATGGATTGAGATGGGTAGAGATGTTAAAAACATGCAACATCTCAATCCAAACATTGTATTAAAGACCCACATGGGTATGCCAAGTTAGTTTTAGTTGTTTGGAGAACTCTAATCAATCCAAGAGAACAACAAACAAAACAATTGAAGTTTTCTAATAAAGGACTGCAAGCAAAACAGAAATTCGTTTTGTAAAAAACAGATGAAACCGTCTGTTGTGACACATACACAAGAAGAAGACGAGTGAACTCACAATGCAATAAACACTAACATGATCAAATCGTTGGTCGATTTCACTTTCACTTTTATTTTCGAAACGAAGTTCCGTTTTGGGAGTATTTTCCTTTCTAATATGTACTTTTTAATTTTCTAATTTGTGGTGATTTGGGTGTTTAGAGTTTAGAGGTGGGAGTGGCTTCAATGGTACCCACCATTAGAGAAATCTTGGAATATGAAGAGATGTCATGCAATAATATCTCTTTTGTTTATTTCTTCTTCTTTTTTCTAGGTATCTTACTTTAGCTTGGGGCTAGTTTTCAAGTGGATTATAATAGTTGAAATATTAAAAAAAGGGGCCAAGTTTAAAAGAGTGCTGACATGATGCACAGGAAGTTGTAACATGTAAGCAGCTCTGGTGGACATTTTTAGAATTCAAAATGATTTAAGAACCCCTACCCTCCACCCATTGTCAAAGATGAAGAAAAGAAATTGTTTGAAAAATTGGAAAATATATTTGTGGTAATTTTGATGTTTCTAGTTTGTGTCAACCCTTACTGAGGGTTTAAAAAGTGAGTGTTGAAAAATATACACCAAGGAACCATTTCTTAAAGCTAGTTGCGTGAAACAGCCATTTACTCTAAAAGCTTAAGATGTTAAAGTTGGTGTTAGTTAATCACTTATACTTCAACACTCCCCCTCGTGTGTGGCCCCTCTTTTTTTGGTTTGGCAGTACACGTGGCACATGTGGCCCTCTTTTGGGTTGGTCGTACACGAGGCAATAGCTCTGATATCATGTGAAAACAACTAATTACTCTAAAATCTTAAGCTGTTGGGAGTTGTTGTCATGTAATCAATCATACTCAACAAGTTGAACAGCTAGAGAGAATTGAAACCCATCTTGATCGACGCAACCAACTCGATTGCCGCACATTTATAGGTTCTCAGACTTCAAAAGATACTGGTGTGAGTAATAATTCAAAGGTGACCTCTTTTCAAAAAAATAATTCAAAGGTGACCCTTGCCATTGTCAAGGTCTTTCGTGATTAGTGTTCACATTGACTTCGATTAGCCTCTGCTGTTATTCTTCTTACTGTAGATCGCAATTAAAGGTCATGATATGAGCAACCCATGTTTCAACTCATGATATGAGCAACCCATGTTTCAACTCATAAACCTATGCGGGGGTTGGGCCGATAGCTCAATGGTTGAGGCTCTATCCCAGCTTCCCTACCAAAAAAAAGAGAGAGGAAAGAAAAACTAGGCAGGCAAAGTGTCAAGACCACTAAACTATTGAAGTTGCTCGTCTTTCTTCTATGAATTTAATCTCGTAGTCTTCTCACAGTAGCAATCGTTTCCCTTGTGGGGTCTTCATGACTATCGAACTGTTTCAATTTTGTAGTCTTTCCTTTATTCATTATCAACGTTATTACTTATGAAACTTGTCTTTTTATTTTTTAATGATAAAGAAATTAGATTAAGAATAGAAAAAAACATATAATGAGACCGAGATGGCCAGATCAAGAAAGGAAAGGAAACAACAGAAAGGAAGGAAAGAGACATCAAAAATTAAACCACTAGACTCAAGGGGGAAGGAGGTCAAATTGTGTTTACACCCAATTTGCACCCAAAAGGCAAGTGGGCTAGACACCATAACAGCAACCAAGGTGGATTTTGATCTCTAGGAATCTACCTACAAGGTAGGAACCATGAATCCACACGGAAAATAATTGGGGCTACAAAGCTCTCAAAATTTATTTCTTCAATCATCTGTCTTAAAAGCTAAACCATTATATAAACTAACTAAAGCAAAAAACTCTTAATTGAAGCTATCAACTAATGCATCTAATTCTTTCCAAATATAGTTCCTGGTTCTCATTTAAAATAAAAATCCACCCAAATCAACACTTGTACCCCTACAACTATAACTAATGGAAAACAATAACAAATAAAAAAAACCCCAACAACATTCCTACAACACTCCTAAGCTATCCTGGTTAAACTAACAAATTTTCCAGGTTACAAGGAGTGTCATAACCTATGAAGAACCCTTCATACCAAGTTGCTAATATACTTTTCTGATTGAAAAGGGGTGAAATTGAAAGGTTTTGATTCTTGACATTATCAAATCAAATGTGTGTAGAAATTAGAAACCATGGAGGTCTGCATATGAATTTTTCTCACACCAGCATAGAAATTTTCATGTGCCTAAACATTTTGTTGTAATTTAGTCAATTTGACTGTCCTAAATCAGTCGTTCGATATGCCGTATAGCCAATTTCTTTGCTTTCATTTTTTGCGAACCATTTCAAGTTTGTTGCTCAGTTTTTTCAAAGATTTTGACAAACGGGTTTTTTGATGAATTGGGTACCTTTTGTATAAGAAATCTGTGTTTTCCTCCTTTTAGATCAATGAAATAAATAGTTAAAAACACCTTTTGTCTCGCTAACCCCCATCTTCCTTTACAAAATTAAAAAATGAGTGGCTCTCCCAACTTTGCAACTGAGGCTAGGAGAAAGAGAACCCTTTAATTGGTGGAAGTTGTGACAGCTTAAAGCAAAGTAGTTAGCAATTTATGTAATGAGTTGTTATTTGGTTGTATTGTTCTCTATTTGTGATCTTCCCTTGTGCACCTGTCTCAATCCCATCTTCCATACCCAACATTGATGATCAATGCATTGGGCAGCTATCTATAATAAAGTAGACTAAAACCAATCTTCCCAAGTAGAATGAGAAAAAGTGGAAAAAAAACATACACATACCACAGTTACCCTTTATTTTCAAAGAGAAGATACATAATAAACAGGGCCTAAAATGGTTTAAATTCTCATTACAATTGGATAAAAATAGAAAATTAAAAGGATAAACAAAAATTACAATTCACATACCGTATGGTAATCGATCATTTCCAATTGTTCGCAACGATGTCGGCTAAATCCACCACCCTCTGTGAGTAACCCCACTCATTATCGTACCAGGCAATCACCTTAACCATGTCATCCCCCATGACCATGGTTAATGAAGAATCAACGGTTGATGATACATCAGAGCACCTAAAGTCGATTGAAACAAGTGGCTCATCACAAACAGCAAGAATTCCTTTCAATTCATTATCAGCACTTTCTCTGAAGGCAGCATTGACCTCTTCGGCGAATGTCTTTTTGGAGACCTGGATGACAAGGTCGACAACTGAGACATTAGGGGTGGGAACACGGAGAGCAATGCCGTTGAGCTTGCCTTTTAGAGAGGGAAGAACCAGGGCAACAGCTTTTGCAGCACCAGTGGAGGTTGGGACGATATTGAGGGCTGCGGCTCGAGCACGTCTGAGATCACGGTGGCTCGCGTCGAGTAGCCTTTGGTCTCCGGTGTAGGAATGAGTAGTGGTCATGGTTCCCTTGATGATGCCTGCCATAAAATTTGCATGTCAACAACATATTAAGCATTTTGTAATTCCAATTTATGATGATCATAATCATTCAAAAAATTATGATCATCATGCGAAAATGGAGGATGCTGGTGCTACTAATAACTGACATAGGTAATTTGGAAGTAATTCTGTAAATCAATGGGCTGGGATAAATCAACCCATGGGGGACCCAGAAATTCACAGTAGTCATTTTTGAAGAAATGAGGGATCAGAGCCTTTCATATAGAAGTATTCCAAATATTCACAAGAAAAAGCCATCTCAGAACACTCTAGTGTGTGAAGCACAAAGAATTTCTGCAAGAAAAATACTTTGGCCCAGTTCGTTTTCGATCTTAAGAATTGATTTAAGGTCGAAAACTGATTATTGGATTCAAAATTAATTTTGAGTCCAATAATCTGTTTTGGGCTCAGTTGATTCTCAAAATCCAAAGCGAACGGCTTTGGAAAGGTAGCATGCGGAAAAACATACTTTAAAACTACTCCTCCTAGTCAACAAACTAACTAAAAGAAATAACAACTCTGTATAATGATGGATTGGGCCATGCTTATAAAGCCTAAGCCCAACTCGCATTTTCTAGAGCCAGCACATGGGACTTGAGTCAGATCTAATCATGGCCCAACATGCACTGGTGTTTGGAAGTATATGTCAACTTACCAACTTCTCCAATAGCTTAAGCTGTTGGAGAAAGGCGTTATTTATCTTTTATACTATAACACTCCCCCGCACGTGTGGCCCACTTGGCAAACACGTGGCACATGTCGTCCCACTTTGGGCAGACCATCGCATGTGGATTTTTGCTATTTGGGAGGTTTGAACTGAAGACCTTTGGCTCTGATACCATGTTAACTTACCAACTTCTCCAATAGCTTAAGCTTTTGGAGAAAGGCGTTATTTATCTTTTATACTTTAACAAGCTTTTGGAGAAGTTGGTAAGTTAACATGGTATCAAAGCCAAAGGTCTCGAGTTCAAACTTCCCGGATAGCAAAAATCCACATGCAATGGTCGGCCCAAAGTGGGACCACATGTGCCACGTGTTTGCCAAGTGGGCCACACATGCGGGGGAGTGTCAAAGTATAAAAGATAAATAACACCTTTCTCCAACAGCTTAAGCTTTTGGAGAAGTTGGTAAGTTAACAAACCCACACTATCTAAATATGCAATGGAAAAGTGAAGCAAAAGCGCCAGGAAAAGTGGAAAACATACAAATTTATGTGGCTCATTTCTGACTCCAGCCGATGGGAGAAGGTTAGAGAAAGTTTTCCACAGCAAATTGAGAGATTGTAGAAATTTGAGTTTTCGACTAACTCTAAAACATTCAAATATAGATTCTGACAACATCCTTAATTTTAGGCACGAGGTCAATCCTAGGAGCCAAGTTTTCATAATAGGGTCCTGCCAAACCCCAGCTTACCTAAAATAAAAAAGGGCCCCGGCAAAAGTGAAGCAAAAGTGCTAGAAAAACACACAAATTTGCGCGGTTCGCCTTTGACTCCATCCAATGGGGAACGCTTTTTTTTTTTTTTTTAATGAATGGCAATGGGAGAAGCTTATAGAGATTTGACCACTCTGCAAATGTGAGATTATAAGAGAAAGTTGAGTTTTCCTCTAACCCTAACCCTAAAACACCCAAATTTACAAGCCACCAGCATCCTTAATTTTGGGTACTAGGTCAGCCCTTGGAACCAAGTTTTCATATAGTAGGGCCCTGCCAAACCCCAGCTTACCAACCAAAAAAAGAGACTGAACCATCCTACTGAATAACATAGAATGAATAAGATACTATCATCATCTCCATCGTGTAGATCATTCACCATGTGATGCTATAAAATGTGATGCTGGATTATGCGTAAACCAAATTCATTTACAATTCCTAAATCTGGGTCTATTGTGCGCATTTACGTCAAATTCAGAAAGTAATTTCCTCCAGGACTGACATTTTGGCAAAACTTGACCCATTATCCCTTGATATTTCTGGTCATGGATACATCACCTGGGTTCCGATCCATAAGCAGTGACAACTGCCTTATGAAGACTCGATTTCTGTACGCCTCAGATGCTTCCCTTAACCAAGCCATTGGATGTCTAATTGTTCAGGCAGTAATGATAACATCTTGTACTTGAACCGGTGATTCACTTTTTCTTAGTAATGGGGAAGAGGACTGAAACATGCCACTGAATAACGCTTTTTGTATCCAATACGGATGATCCAATCAATCGGCAAGGACCATGATTAGGAATTCTTTGAAGTCTTTCTCAGAGTAAGAAGTGAACTAAAAAACACTTTGCATGCAGATCAGTCTTGTCATACACTGAAGCTAGTTAATGTAGATTTGAAAATCATATGCAAAAAGGTTAATTCCTATATTGTATACTTGATAGGGGCTACAACTTTCACTTCGCAGTTGTAAAGTCAAGAACCCACTCACCTTAAGTAAATCGATATCAAAATCAGAAAGTAGGGGCATTAGAAGCTCCTAACATGTGGGTTCCTTTCCCTTATGTAGCTCATCTATACTGTGCACTGCATCAATGGGAAATCACTGTCCCAAGCCGTTCTCACTCTAGATGCGTTGTATTCCTACTTGTGAAACTACATTCTCTAATCTCATTTCAAATCCCACTGATTTGTAATGAGTTCACCACCGTAATATGTCGGCATCATATGTCCTTATACTCATGACATCTAAAGAGGTCTGTTAACTTGCTAGCCTTTCTAGTCCTACACTCCTACATTTCATCAAGGTTCTCAATGGCATCTCACAACTGTATAATACAACGTTCAATTTTGAGAAAGTGGCCATCAATAAAACTTTTACTAGTTATCTGATGAAGAATATTTACATCAATCTCCAAAGCAATAGCCAATCGTTAAGAAAAACTGATGCTAGATAGAAAACTAGCTATCCTTGTCAAAAGGAATCTATCCTTTTCAAAAGCATCAAGTCTTGCAATGCTGTTATTATTCTAGCTTGACAATGTATAGAAACTCAATTTCAATTCTCTACATCCGTGGCCAAATCACTTTTCCATCACCGCAAGAGTAAACTGCACAAGTTATACTAAATTTCATCTTAAACCTCCAACTTTACTCAAAAAACTGTAGAGATATGATGCCGACAAAATATTAAACTTTAGCATGTTCACATATTTCAAATCCTTACAACAATGTTTTGAATTGTACAACCAACCTGCTAGAGTTCTATTTACTGAGATAATCTTGGAATTGTACATGGAAAGGAATCCTACATTCCTTGTGTTTTTCTTATATAGGCCCCTGAAGATCTGAAAATGCTATCTCATTTAGATACAGTAGGGTGAAGTTTGCTTCTTTGCTAATTGCATGATTTATGCCCCTTTACGATTTCTAGAGTGATTCCTGCAGAGATCAGAGAAATGGATCCCATAATCCCTCTAATTCCTGCAAACAGGGGCCATCCCTACCATTCCAACCATTTCCACTCTCTACAACTTTTTGTTGTTGTAAATGTTTTGCAAGATGGTGAACTATATGATAGCAATTTGTCCAGTTTTGTGCTGAGAATTAGAACATATTAGTATAAGCTATAAACCTGATTCATCCAATGCTATGCCATGCCTCTTCAAACTTGATATTTCTGATTACCCATGCCTACAGTGCAGAAACCACTAGTTCAGAAGGATGAGTTCTTAGCCTGACACTACATTAATGCCATATCACAGCAAGCAGTTGTCGACATCCTACATCTCTCATGACATTGATAGCTTTAATAAATGATTCATTAGAGTTCTCTCATATCTTTTTTTTTCATTCTACCTCTCCACTTTGACGCATTAAGTTCTCCATATTCTCTCATTCGTCGAAAACGTGACTTAAAAACTCTTTGAAGGAGAATTCTTTTGCACTAAGTCAGGGCTTCACTCCAGTTTTTTAATAGATTACTCTGCCATTCCAAAAAAGAAAAAGAAAAGAAAATAAACTCTTTGAAGGAGTAAAAGGGAATTTGCGCAAGTGTAGGATGTGTGGATATCAGCTCGTTGGGGCTTCACTCCATTTCTTTAATAGATTACTTCGCCATTCCGTAAAAAAAAAAATGAAACTCCTTGAAGGAGTAATAGGGAATTTGCACAAGTGTAGGATGTGTGGATATCAGCTTCCATTAGAGTTTCTATATCTCTTTATCCAATCAAGATCAAGTGAAATATATATTAAGAGAAGGAATGGTGCAGTCCAATCCTAATCAATGACGTAACTAAAAACTCAAACAACAAGGAACTCATTGTCTTCCTCCCAATAAGTGAGAACCGCAACACTTGACTTCTACTGAATTGCAATAAAATGTGGCTTCCTGTGGCTTCTTATGTCTTTGTGGTTCATGTTTTGAGAGAATTCCACTCCCAGTCAAGGATGTTACTGAAAACTTATACAACAAATTTCTTCAAGAATTGGCGTGTGTTGGGAAACTAACAGTCGGCCTACAGTCGGTCTCCATACGGCTGTAAATAATAAGAATCGCAAAACTTATACTGATTTGCAATACATTGTGCCTTTCTATGTTTATATGATTCTTGAGACACTTCGATTTATTGTAATTTCACATATTACTAAGGGACATGGTAAATTAGAGAAAATAGAAGGTATTTGACTGGTTTGAAGAAAAATAGGCATCCATCTCAGATCTACCACAAGTTGTGTAGTCAGTTTTGTCCTTGAATTAGTTCCTATTCTCACCTAGAGACGATCTGCGAGAAAGATGGAAAATCATAAAGAATCATAGGTTGCAATACATTGCCATAGATTAATATCCAAATAAAGTTCAAGAGGAATTACCAAAACCATCGGGAAGCAAAGTGGGAGTATCAGCTGATTTATGACCCAAATGTTAAGCAATTATAAAATCCCAAATCACAAGCAGCACCCTAAGTAGATGATCAGAGTGCAACAAATTAAACACTGAATGGTAAGGTGCTTACCAAACTTCTGGTCGAGAACTTTGACGAAGGGCGCAAGGCAGTTGGTGGTGCAAGATGCATTGCTGATGATGGTATCAGAATGACTGTACTTCTCAGCATTCACTCCGATGACATACGTGGGAATGTCACCCTTTCCAGGGGCTGTGATCAGGACTTTCTTTGCTCCAGCTTGAATATGCTTCCCTGCACCCTCTTTGTCGACGAACACACCTGTACCTTCGATCACAAGGTCAATTCCCATATCCCTGAAACAAAATACACGTACAAAATACATGATTTGGTGTTTCTATTCGTCAATCCATATGTGTGTGTGTGTGTGTGTCTTAGTATTTCATATACTAATATAAGAGGTAAATCATCGTGGCAAAATGAGCTTACTTCCATGGGAGATTGACAGGGTTCCTGTTAGAGACGACCTCGATGATCTTCCCGTCGACGGAGATGGCCTTATCGCCAGAAGGCTTCACATCGGCGTCAAAGATGCCGAGTGTGGAATCATACTTAAGAAGGTGTGAGGCCTGCTTTACGCCACCAGTGTCGTTAATGGCAATGACATCGAGTGGAGAGTCCTTCCTACCATGCCAACACCTTAAGAAGTTCCTACCAATCCTTCCAAATCCATTAATGGCCACCTTGATCTTGGCTTCCACCACTCCTTTCTTGTAACCGCTCTCCCCAACCTTGAAAAAACATATATGATATAGTGAGCGCTGAGCATCATTGAAAAAAATTGAACGAGTTCATGACCTCAACAACAAAATCTCTTAATATAAGAAGTTCATGAGAAGTTTGAGTGCTTGACGCATGTTAACTCACTTTATGTAGACATGATGCAACGGCCTATGGTTTGTAGATGACATAACCATTCAATGATAGAAACTCAAATGTACATTGATTGTTCATTTGTCATAACTATACATTTGCAAACCAATGCTTAGACAAACCTAATCAACAGATAAGTGTGATTTTTTTGCAAGGCATATTCACAATAAGAGCTATCAAATGAAGGGTGGGTCTAGAATCGATCATGCTAGTGTTCCGTGGGTCGGTCCACAATGGGCTTCTCACCTTCTTCTCATACCAGTGCTTCTAATAGTATTGTTCTGCCTTACTTTTTTTTTCACTTGTAGGACTGCCATGAGTGGGAGTGGCAAATATGAAGGATGAAAAAACGTTCCTCAAGCAACAATTTTCATTTCCTTATAATAGCTTCAAGGAGCCACTAATAGTGTTCATGGGGAAAAATTAAGCTTTGGGTGAATGAGAACATGCAAAAAATACAATAAGAGCATTGGTTGTGATCTTTTTTTCATTTCTTTAAAGCAATTGAACACTCTAATCTAGTACATGTGAGCTACATTCATGTGATGTAGACCATTCGCTGGTGTTTCCATCATAGATGGGCTAGGATGAAAAATCATGCTGATCAGATTTTCTTAAACATCCGATGGATGGGTGTTTACATATTGAAGTAGTCTACACCAGCATTGTAAATAGAGAAACGTAACCTAAGGTTGAATTCAATTGAATGATTCATCTACTGGCTGGATCAAAGTGATAGGTAACAACACATAATTATTCATTACTCATGAGCAAGCATAACCCTTAGCCCTCTTGCCCTCGGCATAAGGAGGTTGGTTGTTCCTCTACAAGATGCATTGAAGTGCAGAGCTAGTTTCATCCCTTCCTATGGTTTCCAATGTAGCGGTAGACTAGTAGTAGTAACGCTTAGCCCTCTTGGCCTGGTTCTTACGTAGACAACTAGATGCGTCGTGTGTGAGCATACTACCCTAGGAGACGCTCTAGTTTGTGTATGTATGCTAAAAAAAGGTGCAGCATTGAGCTGGAATTAGACCCTGTAAGTTTGGATTTTGAGTCTAAAACTGATTATTGAACTCAAAATTAAATGCAACCCAAAATCCGAAACGAACAGGGCAGTACGTCGATCAGTAAATGAGCACATCCCAAAATAAAAGAATTTAGCATGGCTCAATTTGGCAAAGCAAAAGGTTCCAATTGCACTTCAAACACCCTTGCACCCACATCTAAACTCACATTAAAATGCGAAGGACATATTACATGAGTAGAAACAGAAATTCAAGCAAGAGAGACGGATAGAAGGATGCTTAATAAGTATAGATTATAATTAAAAGATGGCCGCGTTTGAATGCTTTGACTATCTACCCCCTTGAATTATTGTACTGCTATCTTTGTATTATCTTTGTTCCTTCAGGACCACCTCGGTTCTGTTTTTACATATATATATATTCTGTTGCCCTTTTAAAAAAAAAGATTATAATTAAAAGATAAGTATGGAACATTCTCATATGGAGGGGAAAAAATGAAATGTTTTCAAATTCACATTACAAAAGTGAAACATTCCCAACTCCCAAGGATGCAATAAGCCTCAGGCATCCCATACTGTATATGAGTTTCAATTGAAGAAAGAGAATGAGATAAAAAGCTTCTATCAAAACCGCAACAAATGTGTTCAATAAGGTGCAGTATTGAAACAAGTTTAAACATTAGAATATGGTAATGTCAATATTAAAACAAAGGGAGTGAGAATATCAATTTACTAAGACAATACTTCTAGACTAAATATAAGCCTAGTGCAAGAAGAGTAGAAGAAGAAGAAGAAACTCACAGCAGAGGTCTGGAACGCGATCACGGAGAAGAACTCGTGGCATGTTTTCTTGGCGAAGGGAAGAGAGGCAGTCGAGTTCCTGAGCCCAGAGAAATCTGAGAATCCTTTTCCATTACACTGAAATTCACAGAGATAAGAGAAAGAGAGAAATCTGTTTTTAACACTCAGTTCTAGAGATTATAAAGAGATATACGGCTAGAACAGAAGTAGTGAGAGTAAGAGAAAAGGAGAGAATTAGACCTGTAGGCATGGATTGGCTACTGATAGAGTAGCCGAAGCCATGAGAACAAGTGTTCAGTAGTAAGAGAAGACAAAGAAACAGAGGAGGAAAATAGTGGGTTTTCAAGAGGGGTGGGAGAGGATTAGATTGTTGATAGCCTCTCAATGAATGAATGGCTCTCCTTCTCTCCCTCCCCTCTGAATCCATTTTCTTTTCTCTCTCTGGTCACGATTCAATCACACTACTTGCTCATATTATGATGTTATTGGGCTTCTGGGCCTTGTTCTAGTAAATGTTGGGATTGGGCCCATTTAACATGGAATGTATGGACGAGAGACAGGGAGACAGAAAGTCACTGCCCAGATAAATGGTAACAAGTTATTTCTTGTAGGAGTGCAATTCGGGTCGGGTTCAACCTGATAAAAAGTCAGGTTGGGTCGAGTTCGGTCGGGTTCGGGTTGAGGGTTTGGGCAACCCGACCCGATTGAAACCCGACATTTTTTATCAATTTCTTTTTTGTAAGCTTCAAAACTCGGGTTGGATCGGGTTGAACTCGGGTCGGGAAAAGGCTTCCTCAGGTCTGGTTGACCCTCGTTGGGATGGAATCATGGAAATCGGGTCGGGTTGGGATTGGAAAAAAGGGGCTCGAGTTGCACCCCCAAAATTTTCTGGGTTTCAACGGGGACACGTAAGTAAAATCAAGACAGTTGATCTTGACGTTCATCATGAGCTGACCCACATGATCCTGAGAGGACAATAATAGGACATGCCATAAGATAAAAATCTATAAAAATCAAAGGTATATCTGTTCTTAGCAAAATCTAGATGAGGCTTGACAGATCAAGGGTCTAGAATCATCCGATCAAGATGTGGCATTTTCCCTGGTTGCTGTTCAGATGGACGGATATGATCAAGTAGACAAGGCAGAAGTGGGGCCCAGACTCCTAGTATTTTAGGAAGGTTCATCAGAATTTCATGATGTTACAATTTTGGGTGGTGAATGATATCTGCACTTCTTTGTTTCAATAATGGCACTCATCCTTTTCAAACATGTTTTAAGTTATCATACATGTGAATTTTCCAATCATTGTTTTGGGGCGTCCATCTAGTGGATCCTTGTATTGCAAACATTTTACCTGTAATCCTAGGGGTTTACTCAAGATAAGATAATCCAAGGAAGGTAGCCAATCCCAAAACAGCTTATCCAAGGGTTTATATCCCAGTGTAGAACAGTCCCTTCATTGTAAATGTTACCATAGCCCCTTTGGGATCATTAATCAGTGGAATTTGGGCTATTGGGTAGTCCATATGGAGCCCACTTGGTGGATGGCCTAGATCAAAGGCCACTGTTCTGATTGCAATGCCAACATATCGAACAATATCTATAAGCATTGTATTGATCTTCGTTTACAAACCTTAAATGGACATTTTTAAGCACAGGTTACAAAGGAATAAAGATGGAGAAAACAATACTATTAAATTCTCACAAACTAGAATTAGAATCTCATCATGGAAGGCTTATATGAGTTTGAACATGGACTGCATCTCTCTTCATAAAATATATACTGATATCTACACGTGTATGGCTGTGGGAGTGTTCTAAATAAGAAACATGAGTTTATTCTATTGTATTACTTTGTTAATAAACCACATACTAAAAAGGGGTGTTCCCAATCAACCATTTGGGGTCTACATATTTGAGGCTATTAATGCTAAAATCAGGGAATATGGAAAGAAAGAAAAGTGGGTGTAAAGAGAAGAATAATTTGATCTTTCAAATGTTCTTAAGAGATCATAGTAGCCTAGGAGTAGGGTGAAAGACCCAGATGCAGCGGCTTCCAATCAAAAGCTACTTCTCTTTTTTAAGTGTGTTTTGAGAGAGAGGTTATTGTGGGGTCCTTGCTGTATTGACGCTGGAACTAACAGAAGTTCCTTGATTGTAAAGCATCAAATGCAAACTAGTGAACTTCAAGCATGCCGCAAACCGACAAGCAAATTTTGAGACAAAAGAAAATGTAGAATCAGTTGGATTTTCTGCCTTTAAACCTAGATAAGGATGCTCATGGAAGATCACAAATTTCATTATGTTTTGACTCTAATTTTAAGTGACATATCAAATGGATCACTTAACCATAACCTTCATTAAATATTGCATCATTTTAAGTGAAGGGGTCTGCCCATTTTCATACACCAGGACATGATGCAAGTATCCACAATTTCGCCATTGCATCGGCACTCAGTTTATACACCTCTTAGTTCAACTCTTATGGGTTAATGAAAGATTTTGAACCTCTTAAATAAAAATTTTGTTTGAATCTTGAATAAATCTCATAAACGAATCGATAATTAAGAAAATTAGATAGCTAATTCCCTTCATAATTAAGAGGCTGGGTCTTATGCATATATAGAAAGTCCTTGCCCCTCTGTGGGCTTTTGTGACCATTGACTGTATTTTTACTCTCTCACTATTTTTCATTCTATATAGATATCCTAGAGGGTTCTATACCCTTTTTCATGTCCTATTCTATGGAAATATGAAGGAAACAACTTTAGAGGATTTTTCAGAAAGGCCGCCCTGCCATCCTTTCACTACAAGCAACTCCCGACTATGTTTCTAAACTCATCTTTAGTAAGACAGGAATACACATTGTTAAAGAAGGAATCCCAAAAAGTACAGTGAAAAGAAAAAGGGAGGTGTAGTCAATCCAACCATGTTTCTGTTGTGAATTGCTAGGTGCCCTTCTTCTTAAACATTGTTTATCTTTTCTTGTTTTTGACTTCTTTGGCAATAACTGCAAATTTAAACTGTTCTAAATCCATTACTAGTTATCTAGTTTTATTATTTTTTCATGGGCAAGCTGGGTTAGGCATAATTTATAGAAAAGAAACAAAAAGCATAGTACATATGACAGACTATACACATTCCAACAAGCAAGCTGATGATGGATCTCACCAAAGATTGGCAATGACCCAACTATGTTTTGCTTTTCTTCGTTTATTTTATTTATCATGCATATGGAATCTCCCTTGTAACACTCAATTCTCTGGAATCCCATTTGGGAAATCACTGAGATTAAGGGTTTATTAAGATGCAGGGGCTTGCTATGATCAGATGCACTTATCTGAGAGTTCCAATGAGACGAAGTGACAGGGCCCACTGACGTGAAATCCACATCACCCCAGCCAATCATCTTTTGGGCCCCACTAGTAGATTCTATTAAAATGTTCCTGAGGTTTGACAGCCCTAACAATTTGATCAAGGTCTGTAAATGGCTGGTTAGACATTCTAGATTCACCAGAGAAAAGTCACCCAATTAGATAGTTGGAGTGTACAAATAAAAAAACTAGTGGCGTTTCACTTTAGTGTATTTTATCAAAAGTATATGCATTTCTATACCAATAAAGACAGTAGTAGTTCCATTTCCTCTTTGGTAGAGTACACATAAGAGCTGTGCGACTACTTTTAATTGAGACTGTGTACCCACTTTCTGGTATATAATAGAGTCAAGGCAGGCATGAAAATATATCACCACTCTTCTCTTCCCTTCCTCTTAAACAGAAACCCCACGGAAACCCATGAGCTTGCACCTCTAGCTACCCTCCTTTATGCTCTGTTTCTGTTGCTCTTCTTCCTCTGCATTAGACAGGGGAATTCAGATTAGTAACCCACCTAGAATTTCTTCTACTTCCATAAGAGAATCAAGGATAAATGGCAAAAGAAGAAGATTTAAAGGTGATTTAGCATTAAAAAAAGGCTACTCGTCATGCTAAAAAACATTTCATTTTTTGCTCTTTCATTTTTGCTTTTTTCATACTTCATGATGCTAAGATAGAATTTGCTTCCATGTTCTTCCAGAAGGTTGAGTTGAGGGTTTCTGTAATTTGCTGCGAAGGTTGCAAGCGAAAAGTGAAGAAGGCGTTACAGAGTATTGAAGGTAACTAACATTGATGTTGATCAGTGTTACACGACAAATATCTACTTGTAATCTTAGATAATGGAAGAAAAGCTTGATATATTCATATATAAACTTTATATTTATCTTCATATCTCTAATAGATAGATCTTCTCTTCCTCTAATTATGCGTATTTGCAGGGATTTTAAACACACAAACCGAACGTGTCCTCTTATTGTTCTCGGTATTTGCAGGGGTATTAAAGACGGTGATCGATGTTTCTCAGCCGAAAGTCACTGTCATCGGCAATGTCGACCCGCAAATTCTCATCAAGAAGTTGGGTAAACTAGGCAAGACTGCTGAAATATGGTATGATGAAAGTAAAAAATCACCTGTCAAGGGATTAGAACCAAATATGATAAATTCAAAAGAAAAAGAACAGAAAAATGGTGGTGGTGAGAAGAAAGCAGGCAATGAGAATGGAAAATGCTCAACCTCTGGAGCTTCCAATACGAGTAACGAAAAATTGACTAGCAGTGGCAGCGGCGGAGATGGAAAAAAGGGAGAGAAAAGTGATTCGAAAGGATCCAACGCAAGTACCACTAATAACAATTGTCCTTCTGAAGTTACAAAGAATGAGGATTTCAACATAAAACCAGGCATGGTGCACTATACGGGTAATGTCACCAGTTATACACCATACTATCCTCCGATGGAACCGTATTATACAGTACACACATATCCAGTCCCACAGCCGTATAACTTCCAAGAACGTTACTACTATGAAATGCCAGTATATCACCCACCAGCGCTATATCACCCACCAGTGCAACAGACCGCAGCGAGGCTCACCGACTATTTCAGTGACGAGAATACAGTTGGATGCACAGTAATGTGAGGAACCCTCTCCCTGGCTGTGCTAATTTTAGTTGTAGTACTTATAAGACATAGTAGAGTAAGTGTAGTGTCCCTGCATTGGTTTTCCTGCTTGCATCATATGTAAGGATGGTTCTATGGAGAGACTAATTGATTTTTGAAGTTCCCTGTTATGGGTTTTTCTTCTTAATAGGAATCAAAATTTATGAGCATGGAAATGAAGGTTTTATTCAGTATAGTTTGTGTGATTTTTTTGCCTTTCTTTTCTCATATACAAAAGATGAGTAGGGAAAAAAAGCACAGTTTTGATGGTTAGACTCCCACTTCTTGCCAATAGTATTGGAAATAGTCGCCAATGCTTTGACACCAAATTGTCCTGTCTGTTTCATTCTCATGAGAGAGAGAGAGAGAGAGAGAGAGAGAGAGAGAGAGAGAGCTTTGAACCAACTGGTAGACATAGCTTTTCATCTTTCCATTGTGTATTCTGCCTTTCACTACCTTAATGCATGTAAATGTAATGCTTTTTTTATGCTTTGGGATGAGCCGGTCAAATGAAGAACCATGGCCTTGAGTATCAGGCATTTTAATAAGCTCAATGATTTGGAGCATTTCATTTAAATAAGCATGTACGGGCAGAGGTCATGCTTATGTAGTTGGGATCATAGTGCGATCTAGTTAACGAAGCTTAACTAATTCCACCATACCCATAAAAAAAAATACTAATTCCACCGTATGATTTTATATAATCTTTTACTTTATTAAAGCTGAGTCATTGCTCCCCCCTGTCTCTCAACAGTGTTGAGAAATCGGTCGAGCAAAATCTGAACCCATCATGTACAAATAAAGGGAAAAGTACAAATAAAAGCAAACCACAAGATAAAAACCGAGATTTTTACATGGTTCAGCCAAGATGCCTACATCCATGGGTGAGAAAAATATTTCAGTATTAGAAACAAAATTACAATGGGATTTACCCAAAACACACAAACCGTAATCCTTTCCCTCTGCTTCTCAACCAAGACCATGCTCAGAGAAACCCAACAGAAACCCGAGAAGAATCTCTCTCTCTCTCTCTCTCTCTCTCTCTCTCTCTCTCTCATCCCAAGAGAACCCCCCACACCCACACACACCCGCGCACTACGAGAAAACCCACCCTTTTCTCCGCTTTAGCAGCATTTTCCCTCCCACAATTAGGTCGGGAGATTTTGGGAGACTTTCATCTAAAGATTTCCCAAAAACCTAAAGCAGTCTAATGATAGATATGAAATTCTCTAGCTTTTTTTTTTTTTGAAGATTGATATTTTATTGAATAGTGGTTGGGACAAGTTGTCCCCGCCATTATACAAAAGTGGAACAAAGTCCAAGTACATTTCTAAAAGGAAATTTTCTAGCTTTTCGAAGTCCCTATCCCTCTCTCATCGAAGAACTCCAAGGCTAGCCTGACAACTCCATCTTTAGCAAAAACAGATCAGCCTCACTGTTGGTCCCCCGCTAAACATGATGAAACCTGGCCCCAAAATCTGCTAATTTATCTGCCCTATAGTTGAATTTGAAAGAGAAGGTTTTGAACAATTGGAAAATCTATTTTTCATACCATGAAGAGACTTATCTTCTAGGTCATCGCAAAAGCTCTACCACCCCCTCAACACACCAACATTCGTATCCTCCAATTTGTTGCCTTCGAAATTCATCACGAAAGCCTCAAAAAATTAAAAGCTTAAATAGATTTGTCCCTTGTGTTGGCTTAGCACTTTCATATTGAAAAATTCCCTCACTTGTGTGGAACAACTAGTTACTCTAAAAGCCCCCTCACGTGTGGCCCCTCTTTTGGGTTTGGCCATTGCATGTGGAATTTTGCTATCAAGGAGAGGACCTTTGGCTCTGATACCATGTGAAACAACCAGTTACTCCAAAATCTTAAGCTGCTGGAGAAGGTGTTATTTATTCTTTTATACTTTAAAAACTTGTAAGTTTTCCGTCTCATATTTTCTTTAGAAAAAATGAATACATGCGGCATCATATAATTGCCCCTTTATGCTATAAGAAGGAATTGATTCTACGGGCCCACCCACTCGACGTGTCAGTATAACTATTATTCTTGGTTACTTATATATCACAAGACACTGATGATCAGTTAGCCCTAAATTCAAGATGTCAACATGGCCTTTTCATTTGTGTCATTTGTGGGACAAATGGGGAGACACAATAGCTTAAAGGGATTTTCCACTATTATAAAGTGACAATGAGTTGTATCTTGTGAATCATTCCTTCTGACTTCAGATATTCATGATTCTTTTATTTTAATTACTTTTTTGTTTAATGTTCTATTTCGCCGTAGGATCCCGTGAGTAAAGATTGGTGGTTATTATATGAAAACGATAGTAAAAAGGTGGGTTACTAGCCAAATGCTCTCTTCACTTCTACGTTCGCCAATTATGCTAGTGTTATTCAATGGGGAGGGGGAGTTTACAACCCTGGCAGTGAACCATGGTCTCAGATGGGGAGTGGCCATTTTGCAGATGAAGGATTTAAGTATGCAAGTTATGCAGGAAACTTGAAGATTATAAGGGAAGGTGGTGATTCTCGAGATGTCGACCCTTACCAGGTTTCCTTTGATGTTTTGATGCCCCCAAATGCTACACTATTAAGCACTTTCCTAGTGGAGGTTATCCTATCACTGATTCTTTCTTTTTTGGGGGAGCCGGGGGGAATTGTAGAATCGGTTGGATCGCTTCTTTGGAGGACTACCTATGTCCATGTCCGTATTTATACTCATGCATTCCGACATTTTAAGCAAATAATAACATGAGCTTTGTTACTATACTCGTCATTGCTTATTGTCATATTGGCCTCTTAGCGTGTAGTTAATGTTTAATATCAAAATTTTACATAGTAAAAATCAATAACTGTTATGTTACATCTTAGAAGACACTTATTAGGACCCCCTTCTGCCTCTTGTATGCGGTCTAATTAGTTGATTCAAATTCAACCATAATTTTAGCCAAATGCTGAATACTTAGATTAAATGATCATAAACCCTTAGATCCAAAAAGAAAATGTGTGATGTTTGTAATCCTTTATCTTAGGCGTGTGGGGTGTACATTGGGATCGGCCCAGGGTCATGTGATTACCCGACTGAGGTAATGGACATCTCAAAAAGAAAATGAAGAAGATAGCAGCTGTAACAGCCCGGATTTCGGATGCCAGAAGTCCGTCACATTAACTGAAATTCAACAATGAAGTGGAAATAAAATCCAACATTAAGGAAAAGTTCACTGTAAAATAAAATAAGGGCGCTGATATTTACAAACCCCCCCCCCCCCCCCCTCCCCCCGGCTGGCTAATGTTAAAGGGGCACCAGCGAATTGACGGAAAGCAAGCTACGAACGCCCTCCCCATCGGAAACCATCGGCCCTGGGGAGGGCCCTGGCGACACACGACCAGACGGAAGCCTACGACGAAGGTGACGGGGAACTGCCGGGGGAGCGTCATCCCCGGCGAAGGCGAGCACCAGCCCTCCGAACGCCCTCCCCATCGGCCAATAGTCCCTTGCCTCCCGCAGCCAAGGGGCACCAGCGAATTGACGGAAAGCAAGCTACGTTCAGCCGTGCGCCCCCCTTCCGGCCGGCTAGCCATCAGGAACCGCCCCCGGCCCGGACAGAGGAGGTAGCAACCTCAGCACAACCCGCCGGGCCAGACCCGATAGCGGACCTACAAAGGCAAATCCGAGAAGTAAGACTGGAAATGAAAAAACCTTATGCCCACGGCATCCTCGAAGAATGGGAAAAAGAAATAACATCTCCATTCACCTCTGAGGTCTTACAGACCCCGGTGGAAGCAGGAATAGACCTCTCCTGTTTCGGTCTATACGATGGGAGCACAGACCCTCTCGAATTCCTCCAAACTTTCAAAAGGGTAATGACGTTCCGAGGGCATCGGATGGATTTATGTGCAGAGCCTTTGCATCCCTATTAAGAAAGACCGCCAACAATTGGTATATGAGGCTGGAGCCCGACTCCATTGCGTCCTTCTACGAATTCCGAAGGAAGTTCAATGCAAGGTTCGCCAACAACCGCCTGCGCCACGATCTAGCGGATGCCCTCTTAGCCCTCAGACAAGGGAAAAACGAGACCCTAAGAGACTTCATGTTGAAATTTAACGCCGAACTGGCACAACTTTCCAACATGGACGTCCAGATTGCGGTCGCAACGCTGAAGCATGCAACCACCGACCCGAATCTCAAACTGCACCTCACTCTTAAGCCGCCCCGGGATCTGCAGGAACTGGAATCCAAGGCTGACAAGTTCGTACGAGCGGAAGAAGCCTGCGTAAGGGAACGGAGCCGACCCGGCCCCGAGGAAAGAAAAGGCGACGATGGCCGAAGAGTGTTAAGGCCAAGGGCCGGGGAAGGACCGGCCAACTGGAACGCCGTCCCCGTCTTCGAAAGGCTCGGAAGCGCCCCCCTAAAGGCTCCCCTCTCCCACGTCCTGCTCGCCATCAGAGATCAGGGTCTCCTGACCCCCCCAAGAGAATGGCCACAGACCCAAAGAAGCGGTCCATCAAAAAGTTCTGCGAGTTTCACGGAGACCACGGCCATGACACCGACCATTGTTTCCACCTCCGGCTCCAGTTAGAAAAACTGGCCGAAGAGGGGCATCTAAACCAGTATCTCCGGAACCCTGTTGAGAACTCGCACGAGGCCCCCCACCACGACGACGAGCCTGGAGATAGGCGCCCGACGCGTAGCAGGCGTCGGTCAGGAAACCGGCACTGGTCTGGTAGCCGGCGTCGGTCAGGAAATCGGCACCGGTCCCCCAGCAGGTGTCGCTCCTAGAGCAGACACCGATCGCGCAGCCGGCATGACTCGCGCCGCCACCAGCGCCCCAAGAAAGAAGAACCAACTGAACGCCCGCAGGCCCACGAACAACCACCTACCGTCATCGGAAAAATCAACGTCATCGCGGGTGCGCCCGCGGCGGGAGGACCAACGACAGCCGACCGGCGAGCGTACGCAGAACGGGTGTTTTCCCTGGAGATGCCTTCCAAAAAGGCCTGGATAGATCCTCCACATAAAGATCAGGTCATCACTTTCTCCCCAGAAGACCTCGAAGGACTACAAGTCCCCCATGACGACGCACTGGTTGTCAGGCTAGTCGTCACCAACTTCGACGTAGGAAAAATCCTGGTCGACACGGGGAGCTCGGTCAACGTTCTGCATCTCAAAACCTTTGAAGAGATGAAACTAGGCGAAGAAAGGCTAGGACCCGCGGAATACTCCATCTACGGGTTCTTCGGAGCATCGGTACGAGTCAAGGGCAAAATCGACCTACCCGTAACCTTCGGAACATACCCCCTCCAGAAAACCATCTTGACCACCTTCATGGCCATGGACATACCGTTCACCTACAGCGCCATCATAGGGCGTCCCGCCCTGAGAGACTTGGGAGCGGTAGTCTCCACTCCCCACCTCAAAATGAAGTTCCCCACTCAAACGGGGGTAGGGGAGGTCCGGGGGCAACAGATGATAGCACGCCAATGCTATGCGGCAAGCCTAAAAGGAAGCAATGCCCCGACCGAAAACTTTGCGATTGGGGGCGAAGACCCCCGGGAGCGAGCCCGAACAATCAGAGGAGAGCCCGCCGAGGAGCTAGACTCCATCCCTATAGTCGAAGAGCATCCAGAAAAGCAAGTCCGGATCAGTTCCTTGCTAAGAGGCGCCTTACGAGACCAAATGATCAACTTCCTTAGAGCCAACAAAGACGTGTTCGCATGGTCCGCCCAGGACATGCCCGGGATACCTAGGGAACTGGCTGTTCACAAGCTAAACGTGAACCCAACCATCAAATCCGTCCGGCAGAAAAAGAGGAACTTCGCGATAGAGCACCAAACTCACATAAAAGCCGAAGTGGAAAAACTACTACAAGCCGGATTCATCAGAGAAATCCGGTACCCCGAGTGGCTGTCCAACGTGGTCATGGTCAAGAAGACCGGCGGGGGCTGGCGGGCCTGTATAGACTT
Source organism: Tasmannia lanceolata (assembly GCF_043159265.1). Lineage (NCBI taxonomy): Eukaryota > Viridiplantae > Streptophyta > Magnoliopsida > Canellales > Winteraceae > Tasmannia > Tasmannia lanceolata. The sequence continues at coordinate 9,771,455 of NW_027518690.1, read as the reverse complement.
TACAGACCTAAACCGAGCCTGCCCAAAGGATCCTTACCCTCTCCGACGCATAGACCAACTCATCGACGCCACATCCGGACATGAGCTCCTCACCTTCCTAGATGCCTTCTCCGGCTACAATCAGGTGAAAATGCACGAACCAGATATCCCAAAAACTGCGTTCGTCACCGATCAGGGCGTCTACTGTTACACCGTCATGCCCTTCGGGTTGAAAAACGCGGGGGCCACCTACCAGCAACTCGTGAACAAGCTGTTCCGAGAACAGATAGGGAGAAACGTGGGGGTGTATGTCGACGACATGCTGGTGAAAAGCTTGGAAGCCTCCAAGCACATCTCCGACCTCCAAGAGACCTTTGACACCTTGCGGCGGGCTCGGATGAAGCTGAACCCCGCAAAGTGCGCTTTCGGGGTGACTTCCGGGAAGTTCTTGGGATTCATGGTCAGCTAAAGAGGCATCGAGGCGAACCCCGAGAAAATCCAGGCCATCCTGGACATGGAGCCCCCGGCCACAGCGGTAGAGGTACAGCGACTCGCGGGACGAATCACCGCCCTCGGCCGTTTCATGCCCAAGTCGGCAGAGAAATGTCAGCCCTTCTTTAAACAGCTGAAAAACATACAGGAATTTGAATGGACTCCGGCTTGCCAAGAAGCCTTCGACGCCTTGAAACAATACCTCCAAACACCGCCCGTACTGGCCAAGCCATCAGCCCTATGGCGGTAAGCGCGGTATTGGCCAAAAAGAGCTACAAAAAGGAGCACCCGGTGTACTATGTGAGTAAGACCCAGCACGGGGAGGAAACCCGATACTTGAACATAGAGAAATTTGCCCTCACAGTCGTCAGCGCCGCCCGGAAACTCCGCCCCTACTTCCAGGCCCATCCCATAATACTGTTGACCGACCAGCCCCTCAGAAAGATTCTCAAAAAACCGGAGACCTCAGGCAGAATGGTAAGCTGGGCCGTCGAGTTGGGAGAGTTCGACATACAGGTCCGACCGAGACCGACCATCAAGTCCCAGGCCCTCGCCGACTTCATAGTAGAATCCACAGCCCCTGCCACAGAACCAGCAACAATAGGAGAGACCAGGGGCCCCACCGAGCAAACGACTCGCGAAGACATGGAACAGAGCGACGGGACCCATTGGACCCTGCACGTTGACGGCTCAGCAGGTAAAACAGGGCGCGGGGCGGGAGTGGTCCTCCACGGCCCCGACGGGTTTACGGTAGAGTACGCCCTCCAGCTAGATTTCACAGCCTCCAACAACGAGGCTGAATACGAGGCCTTATTGGCAGGGCTAAGCCTAGCCTCGGAGCTCGACGCAGAAAAATTGAAAGTTTATAGCGATTCCCAGCTGGTCGTCAACCAAGTGAACGGGGCATACGAGGCCAAGGGCCCCAGAATGAAGAGATTCCTCCAGAAGGTAAAAGAAAAACTGCAGAGAATGGGGGAAGTTGAGCTTCTCCAGGTACCACGAGACATGAACAATCGAGCGGATGCTCTGTCGAAAATGGCCTCGGAAGAAACCCATGACTTCGGTACCGTTCTCACAGAGATACTGTCCCACCCCAGCATGGATGAGATACAAGTCTTGGAAATTCCTCCAGCACCAAACTGGATGGACCCCATCATGCGATACCTGAGAGATGGGATACTACCCGAAGACAAGCTGGAGGCCCGACGCCTAACCGCAAAAGCCGCCCACTACGTGGTCCATGGGCCCAGACTGTACAAACGGTCATACATATGGCCGTACCTCCGATGCCTAGTACTCTCCAAATCAGAGCATGCATTGCGGGAAGTACACGAAGGGATCTGCGGAGACCACGGAGGCAGCATGATCTTAGCTTAGAAAATCGTAAGGCACGGTTACTTCTGGCCCACGATCCTCAGGGACGCCAAGGAGTTCGTCAGAAAATGTGACCCGTGCCAAAGGTTCGCCACCACCCCCCGTCAACCGGCCACCCCATACACAGCGATGGCAGGGCCCCTGCCTTTCGCTATGTGGGGGATGGACCTGCTCGGGCCATTCCCAAAAGCCCCGGGGGGACACACGATGCTATACGTCGCCATCGACTACTTCACCAAGTGGGTCGAAGTTAAAGCCGTGGCGAAGCCCAACTCAAAACCAACGGAGAATTTTTTCTATCATGATGTGGTCTGCCGCTTCGGCATTCCAAGAATACTCGTAACAGACAACGGACCCCAGTTCGCAAGTGCAGAGTTCGGCAGATTCTGTGATAGCCTCAAGAAGCGATTGGGAGAAGCTGGGAAGAACTGGGTGGAAGCGCTCCCTAGTGTCCTCTGGACCTACCGAACGACGCCACGAACAGCGTCCGGGGAGTCCCCTTTTAGTTTGACTTTTGGGGCCGAGGCAGTCATTCCATTGGAAATCGGCCTCTCCAACTTCCGCACGGAGAACTACGACGAACGGGAAAATTCGGAGCTCCTCCGGAACACTCTCGATCTCGTGCTCGAGAAAAGAGAACAAGCCCTCCTCCGGGCCGCCTCCTACCAGCAGAGGGTGGCGCGATACTACAACGCCCGAGTAAAAAAGCGCACAGTAAAGCCCGGAGACTTAGTACTACGACGGGCGGAGGTATCCGACCCCCGAAACACTGGGAAACTCGCACCAAAATGGGAGGAGCCCTACAGGGTCGTTCGAGCACTTCGCCCCGGGGCCTACCAGCTAGAGCACCTCGACGGGACCCCAGTCCCGCGAAGTTGGAGCATGGATAATCTCTGAGAATTTTTCCAGTAGAAAGGTAGGATAATGCCCGTATTTTTCTTTTAAAAAGTGACGAGTGTTTTGTTTGTTTTCTTTTTGTCATTTCCAGAAATAGAGACATGTTCTCCCTTTGCAAATTAATGGAATAGCATTTCTACCAGAGCCACGTGTATCTCCATTTTCCGGTCCACGATGAACGAAGGGCCGGAAAAAAGACAGGGAGTGAGACAGAGGTAGCATCGAGGCTGATCCCCCCGAGAATACCCAAAAATGCTCCTCACGAAAAAAAAGACCTCCCCTTAAAGGGCAGGCGGGACCCATTAACCCCGAGCTGATCACTCGAGGGAAAGATAGTCCTTCCACAAAAAAGATGCCCCACTGGGGTGCACTAGGGTGCACTAGATGCGTCTTTACCAAACAAACTGCAATTCAAATACCAAAGGGCTCAAACAGCCCTCGGCACATTGTATACAAAGACAAAAAGAAGGAGAGGAAAAAAGTTCATAATGTTATTACAAACCCAACATGGAACCATGAAAAGAAGCAAAAATGGAGTCCAAAAGGGCGCCCGAGCCTCACCGAGCTCCCGCAGAAGTCTCAGTGACTACAGGAGCTTCCGAGGCAACCACCAGATCCTCGGCCGGTCTCGCGGTATCCACCAGCACCGCCAAAGGATCCTCCGGAGTGACCTCCTCAGCCTCGTGCACCAGCTTCTCAAGAGGAAAAGAGGGGTCGACCTCGTGAACACGCCGCCGGCACTCAGCAAAAGCGTCTATCTCAATATCCACACTGAACGCGGCGGCGGCTTTGGAAAACTCCTCGGAGTCACGCCACTCCCCCTGGCTGAAAAGACGTTACTACCCCTACCGCGAGATGGCTTCCCCAGCAAGCATCCCCATGTCCTTCCCGCCCAATGAAAGGGAAGAGCCCAAAGGTGGGACCCGCCGCGAGGGCCCGGCACACATATCCACCAAATGGAAAAACCTAAATGTAGGGGAAAAGGCTCGGGACCCACCACGAGGGCCCGGCACGCATATCTACCAGATGGAAAAACCTAAATGCATTGGAAAAGGTTCGGGACCAGTCACAAGGGCCCGGCTTACAATTCCACCCAATGGAAAACCCAAATGGCTCAGCCATGGCGCAGATAAAAAGAAAGCATGAAATACAAGTCAAAAATACAAAAAGAAGCCATTCATAACCATTCTTCCTCTGGCCCACATGCCTACAAAAAGGGGAAGGAAAGTGAAGACAAAGAAGATAGGGCGCGCAGGCCCGGGTCCCGAAGGCCCCAAAAACAAAAAAAGGAAAAAGGGGAAGGAACCCCTCCAAAAGTCCCCCACATTCCGTCCCCTCCAACCTAAAGCGACTGGCCACTGAAGGAGTCCTCCGCATCAGAAAGCTCCCTATAGTACGCTCCCCCTCCGAAGAGCTCCCCCAGTCCGGATCCGCCGTGTCCGCCGCCCTCTGGTCATTTAACCGCCTTACCATGTTCCTCAGCAAATCGTTCTCCGCACACAAGGCCGCGATCTCTCGATCCATGTCGATCATCCGGCTAAAGACCTCCATTTCCCTACGATAAACATAGGAAAAGAACGAGCGGTTGCGGTGAACGAAAGCTTCATGGGACTCCCTCTCATAGGGGGGAGGAGGATGAGAGCGTGGGGGAAACCTTTGAGGCAGGCTCCTCTCAGGAATCGGTTGTCGAGGCCCCAACCCATCAGGGTTTGCCTCAGGGCTGCTAGGAGGACCCCCCTCGGCGGCAGCACTCCCTTCATAACTAATCAAGAGACCCTCAAAGGACAGCGACATCCCCGATGAGCCCAAAGAAAGGCAGAAAAGAAGCAAAGAAGGAGAAAGGAGCAAAAAGCGATCTGCGTAAAAAGCGAAAAAGAATCATCATTTATAAAACCAAGTGGGAAGCCCGTGGGAAAGAAAACGAGGCGACTCGCCCAACACGTGTCCGCTTCCTACTCGATAGCCGATCAGCACGGTGCAATGGCACTACGGCCCCTCAGGAAGGAACAGCAAGACGAAACAGCACGCCTTCTCGGATTCCTAGACTCTTATAAATGCCTTCGTCACGATATTCTTTGACCAAACAAGCGAACCTATTACCTCGATCCATTCAACGAACCAAAGGTATGATGGGTCACGATGGGACGTAAAAAACGGCGCTGCACTCACACCTCACCACGTGTCGTCCCTACACCCGCAAAGCCTAACCGTCACAAGGAAAGGTATTGGGAAGCGGCAAGACCGCACGATTACGACACGTGTCACCCGCCGTCCGATCCTCATCATCACTAATCACCCGAGACAATTCCCCACCTGATGAACAGGAAGGGTCCGGAGGCAGGAAGTTAAGCAAAAAGGTCCGACTTCAATTCCGCTAAAAGAGGAACGCGCGCCCGAGCCCAGAGCCCCGACGCGAGCGCTCGGCGCACTAGCACAATGGGCAAAAAAGCAAAACGTGCCAGATAAAGGCTTCGAACCCCGCACGGGTTCGAACAAAAAACGACAACACCACAATTACTCGCAACAAAGGCAGTTCACGCCGAACACAGTGGAAAAGCAACCAAACAGATAGGAGAAGCAACATAAGAAACGCATCACAAATTCATAAAGAAGCCACCCATTCATAGTCACATCCTTCTGGCCCACAGGCCTACAAAAGAGGGAAGAACCAAAATAGGGCACGCAGGCCCGGTGCAAAAAAGGGGAGAAAAAGGAAACAGAGAAACAGAGGAAGCCTGGTCCCGCAGAAGTTAATCGCCCGAACGACTGAAAGAGGACTCCTCCTCCGAAGAATCCCCCTCCTCCTCCGAGGAGCTCTCCAGCAAGGGGTCCGCCTCATACTCTAGCAGTTGTTCATTAAGGGCATGGAGCCTCCTTTGCAGATCCGTGTTTCTCTGCTTCAGGTCCTCGATCTCCTCATTCATTTTTAAAACCCTGTCACATAACTCCATCCCCTGCCGATAAACCTTGGAGAAAAAAGACCACTCCCTGGCAACACGGAAGCGAGACAACTTATCCTTCCTAGGCAAAGAAGAGAGACGAAGGGGGGGAAAACCCGGAGGAGGGCCCAAGTCCGTCCTAGCCCTTTTCCAGCGAGCCGCGAAGCCCCCCCCCCACCCCCCCCCCCCCCCGAGTCCGAAGACAGGTCGGGGTCACTCGATGATTCCTGGGAAAGAGGAGCCTTGCCCCTAACTCGCGAAGGGGAACCAGATATGTCGATAGGAATAAACAAAGGAAGAGCAACAACAGAGCAGCATTATATTCCCCAGGAATAATCAGCATGTCTCCTCGTACTCCGGAGCCCCCATAAACGCGCCTGCTTGACCAACATTACTCCCTTGGCCCATTAAATGGACCAAAGGAGTAAGGGGGTGTTATAATGAGGCATAAATACGGTGCCACTCCCAAATCTCGACACGTGTCACCCATGCACAAGCCAAGTCCCACCATCATGAAGAAAGGCGTAGGGAAACGGCAAAGCAGCACGATTTCGACACGTGTCACCCCCTCGTCTTCCAAAGCTCATCATCACAAACTAAGGAAGGGATTATCCCACTAAAGCACGCGCGCCATCCAGACAGAGGGATGGCCCAATGCCGCAAAGGAGGATTTTCTCTCCATAATGATGAGGAGGCCCGCGCGCCACCCTTTAAAAGGGAAGCAAGAGGAAGAAGAAAGGGGAGGGAATTTTTCTTTACTTCTCACAGAAACAATCGGAAAAAAGGGGCAAGACAACAACAGAGGAGACTGGGAATTTAATCCCACTCTCCCCGTTAGTCCCTCCGACCCATCCACCCCCCACGCCCAGAAAAGAATCTGCGCCTTGGTCCTGGTAAACCTGGCCAAAACCCTCTCCCCTTCTTGCTGTCCTTTATATTGTTTGGTCGAAGGATCTGACTTGGGTGTCGAAGTGGTCGTCCGGGACCCACCCCGGACCCCCTGACTCCCTTTGTTTGTGATTGCAGACCCCGCGGAGGCCCTCTACCGACCGCGCAATCGCAGACCCGGATTCAGACGCCATCAGAAACAGCTTAGAAACACCTTAGCAATTATCCTTATTTCTTCATGTTATGTATGCATGCATGCCATGTTTCTTTAGACATAAACCCTATTTTCTACCACTAAATGAGCAGAAGGCATTTCTGCCAACCCGATCTATCATTATTATCCTTCCAAAAAAAGAAAAAAAAGGTTTCCCATCATGATCACTTTTTATGTTTATTATTTGATAGGGACCATCGCAAAAGGCATTTCATGTAGAGGCTGTTGCATGAGAGAGCAACCACTTCATATGAGGTGGCTACTCTCATGAAAAAGCCTGCCTGCGAAATGCCTTCTGCCTGCGAAATGCCTTCTGTGATGGTCCCTAGCATATCCCTCTCACATGAATTAATTCAATGAGACAAATTTTGTTCTATCCTCCAAATGTGAGATACGAAATGGCTTTCCGTAAAATTTAAGGAACTTTCTCCTTATTAATGCTCTCTTGTCCTCATTTCTCAGTAAACTTTCAGTAACGAGAGAGAGAGATCAGGGAGCTAGAGAGAGAGAGAGAGAGAGAGAGGGAGAGGGAGAAGAAGAAGAAGAAGAATGGGGTAAATATCTCTGCTTCTTTTTCCTTTCTTTTCATTAAAATTTGTTGTATGCGCTATTTTGCTTTGGATTTTCCATTTCTTTCCGCGTGAAAAGTTAACTGCTGATTTATTAATACATATGTGATTAAACCATCTCGATTGGTACATGGTCAACATGCTTTAATCTACCGCAGCAGTAGCCTCTGATCTATTTCATTTTCATATGTGATACAAAGAAGTATCCATAAATTAGGAAATAGCCAGAGATTTTGATTTTACTGGACCTATTTGAAAAGTGTCATTATTGTGTATTTATACTTGTCTTTATAATCGAAAAATCTAGATCTCTCTTCTTTTCTTCCTCTTTTTTCATCAAGATGCGACATTTTTTGCCTTGTTCTGCATTTTGTAGTCTGGGCACAATCTTTCTGCAATTCTTCCAATGCTTTGTTTCTTTTTTAGTTGGTTTTAGGAGGGGTGGAGTTCTTTTTTTACTTAGTTGGTCCATGTTTTTGTTGTTTCAAACTTTTGCTTATGGTTCATTCAAGAATACAGGCATTTCATCCTCTCTGTCTCTCTGCAACTAGTTGTAAATTTGATTTGTTTCAGCAATCAATATACTTAATTCTATCATCCAAGGAGACTGACATTCCATCATCTCTCGGTCTATGCAACTAGCAGCAGATTTGATTTATTCCAAATGCGCCCTTAATAATAATCCATTGAAAAAAAAATTTCATGGCAGCCAAATATGGCCTAATATATATATATACACATTAAGTGAATTGGTATCGACCAGCTAAGTCACAAAAAATTGTCTCAGATTTTGAAATCTTCATAAAATATCGCTATATATATTTTTATCATGAAGCAATTTGAATTACAATTTGTGACAGTTTACTTTTTACTTTATAAAAATTGATTAATTATTGTATAACAACCATTGTTTGCCCCCTCTAGAGCAAATTCCTGGCCCCATCCCTGCATCTAGATATTCCTATTTGTCACCGCTAAAGCTAGATCATTCTTAAATCCAACCCGAGAAGAAAATGAAAACAATTACTTGTTACTCTAAGTGGCTGAATTCTCTCTCACGGTGGAACCTTTCCATTTCTGTTGGGATGAAAACTTGAGGGCAATTGGAGGTTTCATTAATATTCAGTTTGCAGCCTTTACATTGCAATTGCACTACTGATTGATATGGTCTAAGAGTGGTTTTACAGAATGTGGTCAACATGCTTTAATCTGCCGCAGCAGTAGCCTCTGATCTGTTTCATTTTCATATGTGATACAAAGAAGTATCCATAAATTAGGAAATAGCCAGAGATTATGAATTTACTGGACCTATTTGAAAAGTGTCATTATTGTGTATTTATACTTGTCTTTATAATTGAAAAATCTAGATCTCTCTTCTTTTCTTCCTCTTTTTTCATCAAGATTCGACATTTTTTGCCTTGTTCTGCAGTCTGTAGTTTGGGCACAATCTTTTTTATTCAATCTTTCTGCAATTCTTCCAATGCTTTGTTTCTTTTTCATTTGGTTTTAGGAGGGGTGGAGTTCTTTTTTTACTTAGTTGGTTTGATTGATTTCTAATTCCTAATATTTATTTGATTGTCCATGTTTTTGCTGTTTCAAACTTTTGCTTATGGTTCATTCAAGAATACAGGCATTTCATCCTCTCTGTCTCTCTGCAACTAGTTGTAAATTTGATTTGTTTCAGCAGTCAATATACTTAATTCTATCATCCAAGGAGACTGACATTCCATCATCTCTCTGTCTATGCAACTAGCAGCAGATTTGATTTATTCCAAATGGGCCCTAAATAATGTTCCATTGAAAAAAAAATTTCATGGCAGCCAAATATGGCCTAATATATATATATATATATATATATATATATATATATATATATATATATATATATATATATATATATTAAGTGAATTGGTATCGACCAGCTAAGTCACAAAAATTGTCTCAGATTTTGAAATCTTCATAAAATATCGCTATATATATTTTTATCATGAAGCAATTTGAATTACAATTTGTGACAGTTTACTTTTTACTTTATAAAAATTGATTAATTATTGTATAACAACCATTGTTTGCCCCCTCTAGAGCAAATTCCTGGCCCCATCCCTGCATCTAGATATTCCTATTTGTCACCGCTAAACCTAGATCATTCTTAAATCCAATCCGAGAAGAAAATGAAAACAGTTAGTTGTTACTCTAAACGCCGAATTCTGTCTCACGGTGGAACCTTTCCATTTCTGTTGGGATGAAAACTTGAGGGCAATTGGAGGTTTCATTAATATTCAGTTTGCAGCCTTTACATTGCAATTGCCCTACTAATTGGTACGGTCTAAGAGTGGTTTTGCCGAACGTGGTCAACATGCTTTAATCTGCCGCAGTAGTAGCCCATGATCTGTTTCATTTTCATATGTGATACAAAGAAGTATCCATAAATTAGGAAATAGCCAGAGATTTTGATTTTACTGGACCTATTTGAAAAGTGTCATTATTGTGTATTTATATTTGTCTTTATAATCGAAAAATCTAGATCTCTCTTCTTTTCTTCCTCTTTTTTCATCAAGATGCGATATTTTTTGCCTTGTTCTGCATTCTATAGTCTGGGGACAATCTTTTTTATTCAATCTTTTTGCAATTCTTCCAATGCTTTGTTTCTTTTTCCATTGGTTTTTGGAGGGGTGGAGTTCTTTTTTTACTTAGTTGGTTTGATTGATTTCTAATTCCTAATATTTATTTGATTGTCCATCTTTTTGCTGTTTCAAACTTTTGCTTATGGTTCATTCAGGAATACAGGCATTTCATCCTCTCTGTCTCTCTGCAACTAGTTGTAAATTTGATTTGTTTCAGCAGTCAATAAAGTAGTGAACCTATTCTATACTTAATTCTATCATCCAAGGAGACTGACATTCCATCATCATTGTGTCTATGCAACTAGCAGCAGATTTGATTTATTCCAAACGCACCCTTAATATTCCATGGAAAAAAAATATTTCATGGCAGCCAAATATGGCCTAATATATATATATATATATATATATATATATTAAGTGAATTGGTATCGACCAGCTAAGTCACAAAAATTGTCTCAGATTTTGAAATCTTCATAAAATATCGCTATATATATTTTTATCATGAAGCAATTTGAATAACAATTTGTGATACTTTACTTTTTACTTTATAAAAATTGATTAATTGTTGTATAACAACCATTGTTTGCCCCCTCTAGAGCAAATTCCTGGCCCCATCTCTGCATCCAGATGTTCCTATTTGTCACCGCTAAAGCTAGATCATTCTTAAATCCAATCCGAGAAGAAAATGGAAACAGTTACTTGTTACTCTAAGTGGCCGAATTCTGTCTCACAGTGGAACCTTTCCATTTCTGTTGGGATAAAAACTTGAGGGCAATTGGTGGTTTCATTAATATTCTATTTGCAGCCTTTACATTGCAATTGCCCTACTGATTGGTACGGTCTAAGAGTGGTTTTACAGAACGTGGTCAACATGCTTTAATCTGCCGCAGCAGTAGCCTCTAATCTGTTTCATTTTCATATGTGATACAAAGAAGTATCCATAAATTAGGAAACAGCCAGAGATTTTGATTTTACTAGACCTATTTGAAAAGTGGTCAACATGCTTTAATCTGCCGCAGCAGTAGCCCCTTTTTGGAGATTGCTGATAACCATATGCAGCTAAACTGTTTGACCCAAAACTAGCTAAATTTGGTGTTGGGTTTAGTGCTTCGTGAACCTGAACATATTTGCTCGTTTTCTATTTATTTTCTAGTGTACATGTTGTTTGCTTCATACGAGACATAATTTTTTCTCTTTGATAAATCAATTTCAATAAATTATAAATTAGTTTCAATTGTTTGAAAAGTAAATTATAAAACAATACAGGTTATTTACCCTAGCAGTAACATGTACTTTAAAAGGGGGTATGTAGATGACACTAGATATTCTCTTTTTGGCCAGGAATAATTGGAATGTCGATCAAGCGACTGAGGCCCCCGTCCCAAAATCGATGATTATTACCCTATTAGTGATTGTGACCCTGAAGCTTACGGTTTTAGTGTGGTTCATTTTATACTACGTTATCACTGAGTATCAGGATCGGTGTCGACTCATGAATGCTCTCATGGATGCTATGAAAGAACTGCCAACGATTCAGTATTCACCAGAAACCATGCAAGACGATGAATGTCCCATTTGTTTGGAGAAATTTGAAGAAAGTAATACCAACCTTAAAAAGCTCTCATGCAACCACATTTTTCACTATGGTTGTATCTACAAGTGGATGGTATTACATAGATCGTGCCCTACATGCCGTCATCCCGTCAGGCAATTTAAATGCATAGTATATTATACTTATTCTAAGTAAAAATAAGAAAAGATATCAACTTTACGAGTAATATAATTGTAATTTAAAGTGAATGTAATCATTTCAGTTTTAGTTTAACTAGCCTTCTTTTCCATTGGCTGATGTCGGCCAAACATTCAAACCATTGAATGGTATATATGAGAGAGAGAGAGAGAGCTGGTTGGAAACGACAAAAACAAGAGTGTGGCAGTAACAAACATCCACAATAATTTCATACTTTCCTTTTCAAAACTGAATAGAATGAAAGGAAAAGAGGAGTAATTCATGGATTGAGCTATTCTTCATAATCATTCATGATCGGATGATAGTTATGACGGGAGAACCAGACATGCCCGAAATAGGGATTCAAGAAGGCGACTATTGTACAAAAATTCAATCTAAGACACGGAAAGACCAAATCCCAATTATCAATCCTAACGCTCTAAAACTCTATTTGAATATCCCAAGAGTGAATCAAACTTGTTTATGCCTCTCATCCTCTAAGATTAGGATTTGGATCATTAGGCTCAATTTGTACATCTTCTACAAATCTTGTAAACCCTTGTGAGGGATTTTTTGTTCTTCCTTTCTTACTCAAGAACCTTGTATTGGGTGAGTGTTCGGAGAAGCGGAGTCCACTCTCCATGGTGAAGATTGCCACCAAGGTTAAAGGCATTCGGAATTGTAATCGGTATTGATCTTCGCCGAAGTTAAGAAGATCGAATAGTGAAGCCATCAACGAGTTTGGTTGGTGGAGTGGAGTAGGCCTTGTGTGTTTTAAGAATATAAAAAAGAGATTCGCTAGGGGCCATCACAGAAGGCATTTCGCTAAAGGGCTGTTGCACGAGAGTGCAGCCACCTCAGATGAATAAAATGAATTAGAAAAAATCCGTACTCCTATGTGGCTGCACTCTCATGCAATAGCCCTTCGGCAACCTTCTGCTATGGTCCCTAGCAAATCCCTATAAAAAAAAAGTGCTATTTAAGAACATAATTCGTGTAATAATCACGTATTTTAATTTCATGGGTTAAAAACAAGGTCATAGCTTAACGTAATCAAGTAGCTAGCTCAATGGCCAAGGCTTTGTTCTTCAGCCCGGAGGTGATCGAAGGTTTGATGCTAGCTTACCTACCAAAAAAAAGCAAGGGCACCCGCACCCTCGGACATTCTCCAAGATGTTAGACAAGATCTTGGATATAGGGGAGGGCCACCCAGTTCTGTACCCTTATACTCGAGGACAGCTAATGAAGAGGCCAATTGTCTTGCTTGAGTTGATCACCCTTCGCTAGGGATATACGTCTTTTCACCTCTTTGATTGTGATTGTTGTATCATCTTTTTCTCCTTCCCTTATTCTCTAGGTTCTCTCAACCTCCTCGGTTGTGAGTCAGTATTTAATCATTAATAAAGTTGCATCATTTAAAAAAAAGTTAGAGCCTAAAAATGTGAGGTATTTAGTAAAGAATTTTACTTCTAAAATGTTTAATAGCTATAGAAAAATTGGCATGTATAAGATATTTAATAACTAGGAAAAATTTACCTAAGATATTTAGTTAAAGGAAACTTTACAGTTATAAGGTATTAAATAAAGGGCAACAGAAGATCCTTTACATTTATAAGGTTCTAAATAACCTTTTAAGGCCATACAAGTTTAATTCCCCATCACGAAAAGTCTTCATACACCCCTTTAAATTAGGCATGGCACCCATTCAATGTAGCACACCTAAGAGGAATGGTTTGCATTACCAAAGTGGTGGAACTCACACGAGACAATTAAGCTGACATGGTGGAATTAAAGTTCCTCAATTTTGTGGGTGTCAATACCAATTCCCTGTCATTACCAAGCCACATAGGATGAATTAAATGAATAAGACAAAAAGTGAGCCTATGTGGCTGCTCTCTCATGCAACAGCTAGTCCCTAAAATGCCTTCTGCAGTGGTCTCTAGCAAATCCCTTATAATTAGGGCTCAATGGACCCTAACGGTCTGATGGATCCGAACGTTAATGGCAAGGTTTTAAAATTATTTTTGCTGTAGACCTAGAGGTAGCCACAAAATCCGAAAATCCGACGGAGGGTCCTGGATCCGATATTAGATGACAAATGTACGAATATAAGCTTTATATTTCACTAGTAAAAATGCACGTGCTATCTATTTAAAATTTAAATGATAGCATAAGAGGATCTTCTGCTGCTGAGAAATATCCTTAAAAAGGATTCAAAACATGCTTTTTTGAATGATTTGTAACATACCTTTTTTTCTCCTAAGCAAGGGAAGCTATGGCTGAAAGTAAGAATTTGAAGATATTGAAGCCACTGTAACAGTTCAAGTAACTGGATATATGGATATCATCACATAACTAAAGGCAGAATGAACCACAGATATATCAAAGTGGACTTGATTTAAGACCAAATAATCTCAGACGAATCATCTGGGTATTTTTTAAATTAGGGGATTTGTCTTATTCAGCTGAGATGAGTAATCTCAGCACATTTTTTCTTATTCATTTAATTCATCTTAGGTGGCTGCCCTCATGATCCATAGAATTCTTATCCCATACTTATGGAAATGTAGTACTTAAGATCATGATCCATAGAACAAACTAAACATAAAAATTACATATGATTTGTATTAACTCAAGGATTATACTCAATCTAACAATATTAGAACAACGTTCTTAACTAAAAAAGAAAAAGTGGCGCTCAAGCCAATCTTACACGGGATTAAAATCATACATTTAATTCAGAAACTTGACGCTAAGAATTGCGAATGGCATTGGCAGCAACAGCACTTACAAGAATAGACTCTTCGAGATCACGAATGGATTTGTTTTTAAATGGTGGAAAATGATAGTTGTTGAAGATGACAGATGGTTTGGCTTAGCTTCTCAACCTCCACAACCATTTGACGATTAGTTTTATCAAGAAACAAAAAACTTCATCAATAAAGGGAGCATGCTGTAGTATGTTTGTATGTCTGTGTGCCATTAGATATGTGTATGCATAAATATTAATGTTAATGTGCTTCTCCGTCAACATCTCCAACTACAAGGAAAGCAACCTCACTCAGGGGCGGAGCCAGGAATTTACACTGGAGGGGGCCAAACTAATTTACACTTGCCCTCATTGGTCATTGGGGGGGGGTGGGGGGGCCATGGCCACTAAACTAGCTTAGAATGCAATTACAGCCAGAAACCATAAAAGAGATTTTGCAAGTCATTGGGGGGGCCATGGCCCCCCTCATGCTCTATGTGCCTCCGCCCCTGACCTCACTTACATCCAAAGCTCTTCCTTCAAGCAAAAGAATACACCATGCAAGTACTGAATGAAAACGTAGAGGTTTAAGAAAGGAAAAATTTATGGAGAACAAGCCAAGCACAACAGCTGCAAGTAAATAAAAAAGGCAGTGAAAATTTTTATGTATTGGCCAGTTTTAGAGTGTAATTAAATAATTTATTGGGGAACTCATATTGGCCATTGATTATAGCTCCTAACAGTAAGAAAAATGCATTGGGTCAGGCCCTTGAGCATGGGCCAAATGCACTTTGATACAGTAGATGAACAGTTCAGAGGCCTAAACATTGGCTTTGAAATAATATATGTTTTAACATGATAAGTAAAAACGATAAGCAGAGTAGCAAAATATTGGTTCATTTTTTATAAAGAATGCTTTGAACACTTTCTCTATGCAAAGCATGCATGCTTACAGTTTGTTACCAAAACACTGTAGTGTAACAATAGGCATGACTACATGGTACCTTTAAAAAATAAGGCATGATTACATGGTAAATAGTTTAAAAAAATTAAAATGTCAAGCCAACATGATAGAGATAATATATGTTTTAACAGGATAAGCAATCCACGAGGGGAAAAGGAATCAAGAGTTAAGGTTCCCAAATAATCCGAGACAAACCCATAGAAAAAAAAATGATGAGGTAAAAACGCAAGAGGAAGAAAACCATTCAAAAAGCATGACAAACAATTCAAGAGGTGAAAAAGATCCAACATTTAAGGTTTCCCAATCATTACAGACAAACCCATAAAAAAGAATAGTTTATAACCCAAAAGAAAGAAAAACAATTCAAAAAAGATAATAAGCAATTGAAGAGGGGAAAAGGAGCCAAGAGTTAAATTGCCCAAATCATCAGAAACTCATAAAAAAAGATGAATTGAAAACCCAAAAGTTAAGTTCCCAAGCTTTGGATCTTTCACTTCAAAGATTATGACCCATTATCAAGCTAAAGCGTCGATTTTTGTAGTTATTTATCTTATACACGGGATGTATGTTCGGCATGGAACCTAGACCACTTGGGTCGTCAGAAAGATGTTTTACAAGTTCAATGGTCTTGATTGCACATTTCCCCATATGCAATTCTAGAATTGATCATCACCCTGACCTCTAGGCTGATGAGAATTGTAACATTTTTTAAAATAGTATATTGAAGCAATTGTAGTATCCAATTTATCATCCAAAATGTAGAAGGAATCAACATGCAAACTAAAATAAAAACTGATATCCCAATACCTACGAATAGTTTGAAAGAAGAAGGCAGGCTCCTCTTTTCTTTGGCCCAAAATATGTCCATCTTTTTGAAATATATAGTCCTGGATCTATAAAATGATTGGCCTTGCTCTTTGATACCAGAAAGTACATAATGAAGAAAAGGTTGAATAATTTTTTCATGTCTTCAAGAGCAAAAAGAAACTCACAAACATTAATATTGTAGATTTACAATCACCTAACAAATGAATACGCTGACATGAATGAGCATGAAGGAAGTACAAGCTATGAGAAATTCCATGTCATTGTGTTCATATAAAAGGTCATATCAATGAAAGAAGGGGCGTGCAAATAATTATCTGGTGGTGGTGGTGATAAATCATAAATTAATAATTAAATTATCAACAAACAATGGAATCAATTACTAAAAAGGAGAGAGAGAAAGGAAACTCTGTAAGTGAACTATAGCAACTAAGCATTCAAAACAGAAATATATAGCAACCCAAATATAGTAGTTGTTTTACAATGAAGAATTACTAAATAAATGTCAATCAATTTGGTCCCCTACAACAGCAAGTGGAAAAAAGTGGGATTCTAACACATTTGGGCCAAATTTGGAGAAGATCACAATGAATCTTTGGTTGATTGTCAGGCTAGACAAATCATGTATTCATGGGTTGTAGCAACCAAAATCTGGATATTAGGGTTCGAGGCTCTAAAAAATTATGAACATAAAGCCTTGTAGCATGAAAAGATAGAAGAGGACCTCTTACATAAGATGAAGAGAATTTTGACTCACATTTCCAATCGGGAAAACACTTCAATGAATAGGGCACCAAAGCTCTCAAAGACAATTCCAACAGTTAAAGAGGGTTTCTGTCACTTAGAAATTTCCAAAGAAACAAAGATGAATTAGCAATAATGGTAGTCAATCAAATGAAAAAGATGTACTCCAATGGAAACACATGTCCAATGAAGATCCATGACAAAAAGAAAAATAATAAAGCCAAATATCCGCACAACACAATTTATACATTCACATAGGCCCAAACCCATTATTCATAAAACCCATTATCCATTATACGTTCATATATTCCACCACCAACGTAATGTTGGAGCACGTCCTATAAATCGCCCATGTAACGACATCTCATTAATGCATTACATATTGCAAATAGTGCAATCATCTGATTTTTAAGCATATATTTCTCTACCAAAAACTATCAAAAGAAATTCCTTTTGTTATTTACCTTTATGCATTACACATTGATGAATCTCAACTTATTTGCTGATAACCAAGCAACTTGGAGATTTTAGACTAAATTTCTTCACATCTAATCAACTATAACTAAGCAAATAAATCAGAGAAACCAGAGTCTGTTGTATCTTTCTAATGCAATTGTCAGAAAAGTACAAACAAAATCAGCAAAAAATCTAATCCCAACCCAAACCCTAATGAAGAGAAATAAACACAAATGCAAATGGAAAGAAAATAAATAGAGATAAGCCTGATCTTGATTATTGCTACGAACCTCTTTTATCCTGAGAACCTTCGGTTGTGCTACTATTCAGTTTGCTCTATTCCGAATTCAAGGAATTGAGCTATTTTTGCATAGCCTTTTGCCACTGTTCCTTATGCTTATGTGTCATAGCTTCTTTGAAGTTTTCAGGTTTAGCTTCTGTGAGAGTCACATTTTCTCACTTTTGGTGCAAGTGAGAAAATCTCAAAGCATTTTGTAACTAAAGGCATATGGTTCTGAAAAGGGATTTGTTATGTGACACTTCCCTGATCAAGCTGTTTCAACCAAGGTTTTAAATTTCGGTTTCGAAACCCATTTTGGACCCTAGCATTACCGAAATTTCGGTCGAAATTGAATACTCACGAAGGGTTGGGATGATGGCAATGAAATTTCTCACCATTTCGGGTAACATCAATTTCGGTTTCGGTGGATTTCGGTCGAAATTTAAAACCTTGGTTTCAACTAGGTATTTATGTTCAAAAAATTTCCAAGAATTTTGGCCGACTCTATTATGAAGAATACAATAGATAACTGATCTTAAGAGAGTCCACTTTTGCTCTTTTCAGTTATATGAGTCCTTGCCTATGGTCTTGATTCTGTTTCATTTCCATTTCATTTTGATTAGTGAAGCGCACCGCTTTGGTGTTCTGTTTTGGAAAAGATGCTATAATTAGAGAATATTTTTTAATAATTTGTTTTAATAAGATCTAAAAAAAATGACCAAAACATATAAGAAATCGTTATATGAAGCAAAATTAACAAAAGCACATTTTATTACTTAAAACATTAAATTTAATTATCACAACATATTAGTAAAATAAAGAAAATTAATAGGGCTAAGATGGGTTTGTATAGAGTTTCTCATGTTTGAGAGGAAAAAGGCGAAATATCCTTCAAACAATTTTAATACGGTAAAAAAATGGCAACAGGAAGAGTAAAGCAGTAAAAAACCAAAAAAAGGGGTGAAACTATTATTTATTTATTTTTATTTAAAAAAAAAGGGATGTTTCGGTCGAAACAAGATGAAACAGAATGAAACAGCTGAAACGGGCCGAAAAGTAATGAAATTCTGGCTGAAACAGAATAGAGAGTATTTTTGTTCCATTTTTCAAACTGGAATGAAATATTTCAATCAAAATGAAATGAAATTGACACCTTAGGTCCCCATGGTTTTCCACTTGTTCTATTAGGCTTTGATCGAATGACCTGTAGTCTACATTTTAAAAGTTTAACAAGAATCACACATTTTATTACCAACTTTTAAAATTTGATCCGTCAAATTCTTCATGTCACGGTTTATGACTACATTAATTTTGTGACTTTATAGGTCATGTCTGGCAACCATGATAAATTAGTTTCTCAAGAGATGAGACAAGGGTAGTGCGGGTGTGAGAAAGATGAGTAAAGGGTGAAAAGTGGGTAAAAAACAAGGAAAATATCTAGGGGATTTTGCAAAAGAAGACTTCTACTTTGATTTATTTGCAAGAAAAGTCTTGTAGTTTAACAATTTGCAAATAGAGTCACCAAGTGGATTTTGTAAATCGGGTAATGCCGTCAATTTGTGACCAAAACTCCCATGATAATTTTTTTTACTTGTAAAGGATCAAAATGCCCTTATCTTTGAAGAGAGGAGAACCGCCTTATGGAAAAGTCCAAAAGACCCGTTAACCTTAGTGATCTAATTTGATACGGTGGGTCCCACCAACTCTGTGTAGGGTAAAATTGCCAATGGGGGACATCAAAATACGAGAATTGCCAACGGGAGGCACACTTTTGAAAAATTGTTAGAGGGACGAAATAGGGGTTATCAAGTCTCTAAAAGGGGGTTATGGACCCTCTAAATGGGGTTATCAAACTCTCAAAAGGGGATTATCAACCCTCTTTAACAATTTTTCAAAATTGTGTCCCCCCCCCCCCCCCCCCCCCATTGACAATTCTAGTATTTTGGTGTCCTCAATTGGCAATTTTTCCTTCTATGAAAACCATGCATCGGGTGTGGCCCACCATTTTTGCCTCATGCTTTCCTAGAGTAGGTCCCGCAATCTCCACCGAGTACATGTATATATGTTGGGTCCACAATTTTACACGTCATTCTTTATTTTGATGGGGCTGGCCCATTTTTTAACACTGGTGCATGAGAATGCTTCCTTGTAGAGAAATGATATTCCCACACCCTTGATTCAAAACCTATCTTTGACTATCATGTGTGTATTGCTCTTTCATAAGGTATATAATTTGTCTTTTCACGTGTAATGACATTTTGTTCTCTTTCATTGAGTCAGAAAAAAAAATTTAACATGGGTATTTTGGTCGCAAACGGATACCAATATACCATGACCTGATTTGCTAAATTCACTCAAACTTGATGACTCAATTTGCAAATTCTAAAAGGAAAAGACTCTATTTGCAAATAAAGCAAGTAAAAGACTTCTTTTGCAAAAATCCCAAAAATCTATCATATTTTGGGTGGAGTTTTTTGTTTCCTTCTTGTTAATTCAAGCTTTTGTTACCCTCTCCTCCCTCTCGTGTCGTCCACCCTCCTTAACCATTGGGTAAAGCTAATAGTTCATGTGAAAAACATATTCATGGTAGCCAAACTAGCCCATAGAGTTATGTTTTTCAGTTCTAGAGTCGGATAGAAATACTTATCTGAGAGACACTGATCTGTTTGGTAGTCCGAGTTGTCTTTGCCCATTGATTCCCAATTTTAATCTTCTTTGCACATGAACCGTTATCTTTTCTTCTTTTTTTTAAAAAGAGGAATGATAGAGGCAAGGGCACCCTCGAATAAGGAGCCCGAAGAGGGCCCTTGATTGGTTCCACATCATTAAGTGTAACTGATTTTACCTTTACAATTGATTTTAAAAAGTAACCGAAAATGATATGGATCCAATCTAGGGCCCTTTTCTGGCTCCTTATGCAAGGGCGCCCTTGCCTCTATCATTCCTCCATTAGCAAATTCCACCTCTAATACATAGTTGTATACATTATTCAAATCGAAAATGAAATATTCCCTCACCCATGATTCATGGTGGCTCTTTGCCTTTGCTTGAACACTTTTCTCAATAACTTCTATAGTTCGTTTGAATTTTTCGGATGCTCCATCCTTTTCTCTTTCCTGTGCTTTTACCGCCCACGCGAACTCTAAATGAAGAATTATTTTTATCCCTCTCCTGGATGAATGGCTGAGGCACATGCTTGCAATCTTAGGATTTCCTCAAACTCTAATTTTCATTTTATTCTGGTACTCTTTTTTTGGCCTTCGAGATGAAACATTTATGTGAATACTGTTCTTGCAATCTGATCAAATACACCTTAGCTCAATAAACTAAGTAAATGTCGTCTAATCTACCTCTAGCAAATTGTGTTTAGTATACCTAAGTGCAATTTTATATAATTTGTTCATGTTTTAAACCAATCCGGATGATTTTACAGAGCATGCTTTATATTGATATGGGCCCAATGTAAATGGGCCTTCCCTATAAAATCATATTCATAGGATGATCCTAAACCTTCAATCTACAAATAGAAGACATCATATGTCATATCGAAGATCGAGTTAGGATCATACTACGGAGATGTTTTTAGTAGTTAGCTCAGCGTAAATAGGTCATACCCAAAAATCATCTACTTAGGATGATCCTAGTAGAGATTTCCAATGAAATCCTAACTTAATTTTCGATCTTCGAACAAAATGGGTTCAATTGATTTAAAAAAAAATAAAAATAAAATACATGCACATACATACGGGCACCATATAATGTGTATGCACATAAGAAGGCATTTAATGCAAATCACCTGTTATGGTTTCTTAAAAAACCACCTGCTTTTTAAAGGGAACCGCCTCCAAAAGAATGGGCATAAGGAGGCATTTAATCGAAATCTGAGCTATTATTTATGCGGTTTTTGGTTTCTTCAAGAAAAAATTAAAGGAAACTGATGAGGCATAAATACGGCGCCACTCCCAAATCTCGACACGTGTCACCCATGCACTAGCCAAGTCCCACCATCATGAAGAAAGGCGTAGGGAAACGGCAAAGCAGCACGATTTCGACATGTGTCACCCCCTCGTCTTCCAAAGCTCATCATCACAAACTATGGAAGGGATTATCCCACTAAAGCACGCGCGCCGTCCAGACAGATGGACGGCCCAATCCCATAAAGGAGGATTTTCTCTCCATAATGATGAGGAGGCCCTTCACCACCCTTTAAAAGGGAAGCAAGAGGAAGAAGAAAAGGGAGGGAATTTTTCTTTACTTCTCACAGAAACAATTGGCAAAAAGGGGCAAGACAACAACAGAGGAGACTGGGAATTTAATCCCACTCTCCCCGTTAGTCCTTTCGACCCATCCACCCCCCACGCCCAGAAAAGAATCTGCGCCTTGGTCCTGGTAAACCTGGCCAAAACCCTCTCCCTTTCTTGCTGTCCTTTATATTGTTTGGTCGAAGGATCTGACTTGGGTGTCGAAGTGGTCGTCCGGGACCCACCCCGGACCCCCTGACTCCCTTTGTTTGTGATTGCAGACCCCGCGGAGGCCCTCTACCGACCGCGCGATTGCAGACCCGGATTCAGACGCCATTATATTGGCGCCATCCGTGGGACTCATCGAGTATTGAACGCCCTATGGCGATGAGAAACCACACCCAACAACAAGAAATAGGGGTGATGACCAGGAGCCAAGCCCAACACGCGCAAACCCACACTTCAAGCTCCCGGGAGCCAAACTCATCGCTCTCGGGCCGACGCCAGCCCTCCTTCAGCACACCACAAATGGTCCCCACCATGGAAATGTTCAACGAGCTCCGCCAAGAGCAACTCCAACGCTTGCCCCCGCCGAAACCATCGGCCCCGGGGAGGCCCATGGCGACACACGACCAGACGGAAGCCTACGACGAAGGTGACAGGGAACTGCCGGGGGAGCGTCATCCCCGGTGAAGGCGAGCACCAGCCCGCCGAATGCCCTCCCCATCGGCCAATAGTCCCTTGCCTCCCGCAGCCAAGGGGCACCAGTGAATCGACGGAAAGCAAGCTACGTTCAGCCGTGCGCCCCCCTTCCGGTCGGCTAGCCATCAGGAACCGCCCCCGGCCCGGACAGAGGAGATAGCAACCTCAGCACAACCCGCCGGGCCAGACCCGATAGCGGACCTACAAAGGCAAATCCGAGAAGTAAGACTGGAAATGAAAAAACCTTATGCCCACGGCATCCTCGACGAATGGGAAAAAGAAACAACATCTCCATTCACCTCTGAGGTCTTAAAGACCCCAGTGGAAGCAGGAATAGACCTCTCCCGTTTCGGTCTATATGACGGGAGCACAGACCCTCTCGAATTCCTCCAAACTTTCAAAAGGGTAATGACACTCCGAGGGCGTCGGACGGATTCATGTGCAGAGCCTTTGCATCCCTATTAAGAAAGACCGCCAACAATTGGTATATGAGGCTGGAGCCCGACTCCATTGCGTCCTTCTACGAATTCGGAAGGAAGTTCAATGCAAGGTTCGCCAACAACCGCCTGCACCACAATCCAGCGGATGCCCTCGCCCTCAGACAAGGGAAAAACGAGACCCTAAGAGACTTCATGTTGAAATTTAACGCCGAACTGGCACAACTTTCCAACATGAACGTCCAGATTGCGGTCGCAACGCTGAAGCATGCAACCACCGACCCGAATCTCAAACTGCACCTCACTCTTAAGCCGCCCCGGGATCTGCAGGAACTGGAATCCAAGGCTGACAAGTTCGTACGAGCGGAAGAAGCCTGCGTAAGGGAATGGAGCCGACCCGGCCTCGAGGAAAGAAAAGGCGACGATGGCCGAAGAGCGTTAAGGCCAAGGGCCGGGGAAGGACCGGCCAACCGGAACGCCGTCCCCGTCTTCGAAAGGCTCGGAAGCGCCCCCCTATAGACTCCCCTCTTCCACGTCCTGCTCGCCATCAGAGATCAGGGTCTCCTGACCCCCCCAAGAGAATGGCCACAGACCCAAAGAAGCGGTCCATCAAAAAGTTCTGCGAGTTTCACGGAGACCACGGCCATGAGACCGACCATTGTTTCCACCTCCGGCTCCAGTTAGAAAAACTGGCCGAAGAGGGGCATCTAAACCAGTATCTCCGGAACCCTGTTGAGAACTCGCACGAGGCCCCCCACCACGACGACGAGCCCGGAGATAGGCGCCCGACGCGTAGCAGGCGTCGGTCAGGAAACCGGCACCGGTCCCCGAGCAGGTGTCGCTCCCGGAGCAGACACCGATCGCGCAGCCGGCATGACTCGCGCCGCCACCAGCGCCCCAAGAAAGAAGAACCAACTGAACGCCCGCAGGCCCACGAACAACCACCTACCGTCATCGGAAAAATCAACATCATCCCGGGTGGGTCCGCGGCGGGAGGACCAAAGACAGCCGGCCGGCGAGCGTACGCAGAACGGGTGTTTTCCCTGGAGATGCCTTCCAAAAAGGCCTGGACAGATCCTCCACATAAAGATCAGGTCATCACTTTCTCCCCAGAAGACCTCGAAGGACTACAAGTCCCCCATGACGACGCACTGGTCGTCAGGCTAGTCGTCACCAACTTCGTCGTAGGGAAAATCCTGGTCGACACGGGGAGCTCGGTCAACGTGCTGCATCTCGAAACCTTTGAAGAGATGAAACTAGGCGAAGAAAGGCTAGGACCCGCGGAATACTCCATCTACGGGTTCTCCGGAGCATCGGTACAAGTCAAGGGCAAAATCGACCTACCCGTAACCTTCGGAACATACCCCCTCCAGAAAACCATCTTGACCACCTTCATGGCCGTGGACATACCGTTCACCTACAACGCCATCATAGGGCGTCCCGCCTTGAGAGACTTGGGAGCGGTAGTCTCCACTCCCCACCTCAAAATGAAGTTCCCCACTCAAACTGGGGTAGGGGAGGTCCTGGGGCAACAGATGATAGCACGCCAATGCTATGCGGCAAGCCTAAAAGGAAGCAATGTCCCGACCAAAAACTTCACGATTGGGGGCAAAGACCCCAGGGAGCGAGCCCGAACAATCAGAGGAGAGCCCGCCGAGGAGCTAGACTCCATCCCTATAGTCGAAGAGCATCGAGAAAAGCAAGTCCGGATCAGTTCCTTGCTAAGAGGCGCCTTACGAGACCAAATGATCAACTTCCTCAGAGCCAACAAAGACGTGTTCGCATGGTCCGCCCAAGACATGCCCGGGATACCTAGGGAACTGGCTGTTCACAAGCTAAACGTGAACCCGTCCATCAAACCCGTCCGGCAGAAAAAGAGGAACTTCGCGATAGAGCGCCAAACTCACAATAAAGCCGAAGTGGAAAAACTACTACAAGCCGGATTCATCAGAGAAATCCGGTACCCCGAGTGGCTGTCCAACGTGGTCATGGTCAAGAAGACCGGCGGGGGCTGGCGGGCCTGTATAGACTTTACAGACCTAAACCGAGCCTGCCCAAAGGATCCTTACCCTCTCCCACGCATAGACCAACTCATCGACGCCACATCCGGACATGAGCTCCTCACCTTCCTAGATGCCTTCTCCGGCTACAATCAGGTGAAAATGCACGAACCAGATATCCCAAAAACTGGTTTCATCACCGATCAGGGCGTCTACTGTTACACCGTCATGCCCTTCGGGTTGAAAAACACGGGGGCCACCTACCAGTGACTCGTGAACAAGTTGTTCCGAGAACAGATAGGGAGAAACGTGGAGGTGTATGTCGACGACATGATGGTGAAAAGCTTGGAAGCCTCCAAGCACATCTCCGACCTCCAAGAGACCTTTGACACCTTGTGGCGGGCCCGGATGAAGCTGAACCCCGCAAAGTGCGCTTTCGGGGTGTGGACCCCGATCCGAGATAGGCGGCGAGGGAACGGGTCCCTAACACCATCTGGATCATCCACGTGTGTGGAGAGCTCTACCAAGGAACTCTCAAAACGGATGCCACCCTCATAGCATAGCACGAGTGGCGATATAAAAAGAAAGAGATATGTCTCGATCCGGAGCCAAGGCTCGAAACCAAGACATACCTGAAATAAACTCAGAGTCGTCATCCATGGATGCGCCATGGAACCAAAACAAACGCTCTATTTGCAATGGATAACCAGAGATACAAAAGGTCCGTGCCTGATGACGAATGGAGAAGGTCCGAAGAGCGCTCCCAATTCGCCCGAGTGCGAACACTTGGTCTCTTATGCCATTTTTCATTAACTTCGAAGAAGTTTGGGTAAAAATCATGTGAAATGGGAACAAATATCCCCGAGTGAACGTCTACCAAATCATGCATGACTCGGGGATGAAATAATAAACACACATAAAGTAAGATAAAAGATGTGTCACCTAATGACAACTAGGTTATGAGTGACATGCCTAAAAGGTGTCTAAGTTCTGATGTGCAAACACATGCAAGCTATAGCTAAAGGTATAGGATCAGTACAAGAAAGTAAGAAAACACATCAAAACATACGATGACTACACAACAAATCCTAAGACTCTAAATTATTAGCCCGAGTCCTCGGATGGTCTGGTATTCATCCAAAGAAGCCTACGTATCCCCGCCTCCACGAGAATCAAGGCAACGTAGTTCTTCACGCCTATTCTAAGCTAGGATGCCTAAGACACCTAGCCCTCTATCCTAGACTCGATCTAAAAGACCGGATTAGTTATTAAAGTTTCTTGTACGATTATTTAAATTCCAGTGAATTGTGGATTTTAGGACACCCTATATGCCATAACTAAATGCAGATTAGCCCTAAGCTAATGCAGGTGGGATTTTGATTTGGGTGATGGTGGCTGGTGGTGGTGGTTGATGGTCGAGTAATGAGGGAAATGGAGAAGGGTCTGTTGAGATGGGTTTTGGGTTGTTGGGTTGACGGAGATGCAGAGGGAGTGGCGGCTGGTGGAGGCAAGGCCGAAAGTGGAGGTGGAGGTGGATATGTGGAAGAGGGTTTGGCGGTGGAAGGGTGGTGCGGCCGAAGATGGGAACGGTTGGATCTCCGGCGGACCAGCCGAAGAAGATGACCGGAGTTGGGTTTGGGTCTTGCTAGGTGTGGGTGAGATGGGTGATGGGGTTGGAAATGATGGTGGGGAGAGGATGGAAATGGTGATGAGGACGGCCGAATGGTGGTGGCGATGGGAAAGGAGGCGGAGCTCGAACTCTCCCTTTCTCTCTGCTTTCTCTCCCTCCTTTTTTCCCGAAAATGGGACTCTCCCCAAACCCTAATGCGTTTCACTCTTTTAAAGAAGGAAATGATGTATTTGCCCCTCCTTGCTTTACTGGACAACCCCCTTGGGTGCAACTATGGCTACTCTTTCACTACAAGGGGCTGGCTCTAGGCGAGGAGAGGGGTGAATAAGAAAATGATATATTCCTTCCCTTTTAAGGGAAATGATATATTCAGCCCCCCAAACTTCTCTTGGACAACCCTTTAATGAGCATTTTTTCGAAAATTTATAACTAACAGGGGGGATCCAAGTAGAAAACGGGGGCAAGAAAATTCTCTTCTCTCTCTTAATCTAAACCCTTTGATTTGATCTAATGGCATTAAAAGATTGCTTGCGAAGGAAGCAACATAGAATTACTAAGAATGCCCCCTTTTACGTGGGAAATGACGTAATTAACCCCTCTCCCCTTTGGACTTGCGCCACGACGCTGCCCTAGCTCGTTCGCTAGGTGAACGCTTGGATCTTGACGAAATTTGACAGGGAACTTGGCAGGACCTAAGCTAGCCTAGGGTGCAATTTGGGGTCCATACACAATGATTTGAAAAGGTTATGCACAAAACAAGGAGGTGCAGGGTACGGTCAAAATGGGGTGTCTACACGGGGTGACTTCCAGGAAGTTCTTGGGATTCATGGTCAGCCAGAGAGGCATCGAGGCGAACCCCGAGAAAATCTAGGCCATCCTGGACATGGAGCCCCCGGCCACAGCGGTAGAGGTGCAGCGACTCGCGGGACGAATCACCGCCCTCGGCCGTTTCATGCCCAAGTCGGCAGAGAAATGTCAGCCCTTCTTTAAACAGCTGAAAAACATACAGGAATTTGAATGGACTCCGGCCTGCCAAGAAGCCTTCGACGCCTTGAAACAGTACCTCCAAACACCGCCCGTACTGGCCAAGCCCGAGCCCGGGGAGGAACTATTTATGTACCTAGCCATCAGGCCTACGGCGGTAAGCGCGGTATTGGCCAAAAAGAGCGACAAAAAGGAGCACCCGGTGTACTATGTGAGTAAGACCCAGCACGGGGCGGAAACCTGATACTTGAACATAGAGAAATTCGTCCTCGCAGTCGTCAGCGCCGCCCGAAAACTCCGCCCCTACTTGCAGGCCCATCCCATAATACTGTTGACCGACCAGCCCCTCAGAAAGATTCTTAAAAAACCGGAGACCTCGGGCAGAATGGTAAGCTGGGCCGTCGAGTTGGGAGAGTTCGACATACAGGTCCGACCGAGACCGGCCATCAAGTCCCAGGCCCTCGCCGACTTCATAGTAGAATCCACAGCCCCTGCCACAGAACCAACAACAATAGGAGAGACCAGGGGCCCCACCGAGCAAACGACTCGCGAAGAAATGGAACAGAGCGATGGGACCCATTGGACCCTGCACGTTGACGGCTCAGCAGGTAAAACAGGGCGCGGGGCGGGAGTGGTCCTCCACGGCCCCGACGGGTTTACGGTAGAGTACGCCCTCCGGCTAGATTTCACAGCCTCCAACAACGAGGCTGAATACGAGACCTTATTGGCAGGGCTAAGCCTAGCCTCGGAGCTCGGCGCAGAAAAATTGAAAGTTTATAGCGATTCCCAGCTGGTCGTCAACCAAGTGAACGGGGCATACGAGGCCAAGGGCCCCAGAATGAAGAGATACCTCCAGAAGGTAAAAGAAAAACTGCAGAGAATGGGGGAAGTTGAGCTTCTCCAGGTACCACGAGACATGAACAATCTAGCGGATGCTCTGTCGAAAATGGCCTCGGAAGAAACCCATGACTTCGGTACCGTTCTCACAGAGATACTGTCCCACCCCAGCATCGATGAGATACAAGTCTTGGAAATTCCTCCAGGACCAAACTGGATGGACCCCATCATGCAATACCTGAGAGATGGGATACTACCCGAAGACATGCTGGAGGCCCGACGCCTAATCGCAAAAGCCGCCCACTACGTGGTCCATGGGCCCAGACTGTACAAACGGTCATACACATGGCCGTACCTTTGATGCCTAGTACTCTCCGAATCAGAGTATGTACTGCGGGAAGTACACGAAGGGATCTGCGGAGACCACGGAGGCAGCAGGATCTTAGCTCAGAAAATTGTAAGGCACGGCTACTTCTGGCCCACGATCCTCAGGGACGCCAAGGAGTTTGTCAAAAAATGCAACCCGTGCCAAAGGTTCACCACCACCCCCGTCAACCGGCCACCCCATACACAGCGATGGCAGGGCCCCTGCCTTTCTCCATGTGGGGGATGGACCTTGTCGGGCCGTTCCCAAAAGCTCCGGGGGGACACACGATGCCATACGTCGCCATCGACTACTTCACCAAGTGGGTCGAAGTTAAAGCCGTGGCGAAGCCCAACTCAAAAGCAACGGAGAAGTTTTTCTATCATGATGTGGTCTGCTGCTTCGGCATTCCAAGAATACTCGTAACAGACAACGGACCCCAGTTCGCAAGTGCAGAGTTCGGCAGATTCTGTGATAGCCTCAAGAAGCGATTGGGAGAAGCTGGGAAGAACTGGGTGGAAGCGCTCCCTATTGTCCTCTGGACCTACCGAACGACGCCACAGACAGCGACCGGGGAGTCCCCTTTTAGTTTGACTTTTGGGGCCGAGGCAGTCATTCCATTGGAAATCGGCCTCTCCAACTTCCGCACGGAGAACTACGACGAACGGGAAAATTCGGAGCTCCTCCGGAACACTCTCGATCTCGTGCTCGAGAAAAGAGAACAAGCCCTCCTCCGGGCCGCCTCCTACCAGCAGAGGGTGGCGCGATACTACAACGCCCGAGTAAAAAAGCGCACAGTAAAGCCCGGAGACTTAGTACTACGATGGGCGGAGGTATCCGACCCCCGAAACACTGGGAAACTCGCACCAAAATGGGAGGGGCCCTACAGGGTCGTTCGAGCACTCCGCCCCGGGGCCTACCAGCTAGAGCACCTCGACGGGACCCCAGTCCCGCGAAGTTGGAGCATGGATAATCTCCGAGAATTTTTCCAGTAGAAAGGTAGGATAATGCCCGTATTTTTCTTTTAAAAAGTGACGAGTGTTTTGTTTGTTTTCTTTTTGTCATTTCCAGAAATAGAGACATGTTCTCCCTTTGCAAATTAATGGAATAGCATTTCTACCAGAGCCCCACGTGTATCTCCATTTTCCGGTCCACGATGAACGAAGGGCCGGAAAAAAGACAGGGAGTGAGACAGAGGTAGCATCGAGGCTGATCCCCCCGAGAATACCCTAAAATGCTCCCCATGAAAAAAAAAGACCTCCCCTTAAAGGGCAGGCGGGACCCATTAACCCCGAGCTGATCACTCGAGGGGGAAATAGTCCTTTCACAAAAAAGACGCCCCACTGGGGTGCACTAGGGTGCACTAGATGCGTCCTCACCAAACAAACTGCAATTCAAATACCAAAGGGCTCAAACAGCCCTCGGCACATTGTATACAAAGACAAAAAGAAGGAGAGGAAAAAAGTTCATAATGTTATTACAGACCCAACATGGAACCATGAAAAGAAGCAAAAATGGAGTCCAAAAGGGTGCCCGAGCCTCACCGAGCTCCTGTAGAAGTCTCAGTGACTACAGGAGCTTCCGAGGCAACCACCGGATCCTCGGCCAGTCTCGCGGTATCCACCAGCACCGCCAAAGGATCCTCCGGAGTGACCTCCTCAGCCTCGTGCACCAGCTTCTCAAGAGGAAAAGAGGGGTCGACCTCGCGAACACGCTGCCGGCACTCAGCAAAAGCGTCTATCTCAATATCCACACTGAACGCGGCGGCGGCTTTGAAAAACTCCTCGGAGTCACGCCACTCCTCCTGGCTGAAAAGACGTTACTACCCCTACCACGAGATGGCTTCCCCAGCAAGCATCCCCATGTCCTTCCCGCCCAATGAAAGGGAAGAGCCCAAAGGTGGGACCCGCCGCGAGGGCCCGGCACGCATATCCACCAGATGGAAAAACCTAAATGTAGGGGAAAAGGCTCGTGACCCACCACGAGGGCCCGACACGCATATCCACCAGATGGAAAAACCTAAATGCATTGGAAAAGGCTCGGGACCAGTCACAAGGGCCCGGCTTACAATTCCACCCGATGGAAAACCCAAATGGCTCAGCCACGGCGCAGATAAAAAGAAAACATGAAATACAAGTAAAAAATGCAAAAAGAAGCCATTCATAACCATTCTTCCTCTGGCCCACAGGCCTACAAAAAGGGGAAGGAAAGTGAAGACAAAGAAGATAGGGCGCGCAGGCCCGGGTCCCGAAGGCCCCAAAAACAAAAAAAAGGAAAAAGGGGAAGGAACCCCTCCAAAAGTCCCCCACATTCCGTCCCCTCCAACCTAAAGCGACTGGCCACTGAAGGAGTCCTCCGCATCAGAAAGCTCCCTATAGTACGCTCCCCCTCCGAAGAGCTCCCCCAGTCCGGATCCGCCGTGCCCGCCGCCCTCTGGTCATTTAATCGCCTCACCATGTTCCTCAGCAAATCGTTCTCCGCACACAAGCCCGCGATCTCTCGATCCATGTCGATCATCCGGCTAAAGACCTCCATTTCCCTACGATAAACATAGGAAAAGAACGAGCGGTTGCGGTGAACGAAAGCTTCATGGGACTCCCTCTCATAGGGGGGAGGAGGATGAGAGCGTGGGGGAAACCTTTGAGGCAGGCTCCTCTCAGGAATCGGTTGTCGAGGCCCCAACCCATCAGGGTTTGCCTCAGGGCTGCTAGGAGGACCCCCCTCGGCGGCAGCACTCCCTTCATCACTAATCAAGAGACCCTCAAAGGACAGCGACATCCCCGACGAGCCCAAAGAAAGGCAGAAAAGAAGCAAAGAAGGAGAAAGGAGCAAAAAGCGATCTGCGTAAAAAGCGAAAAAGAATCATCATTTATAAAACCAAGTGGGAAGCCCGTGGGAAAGAAAACGAGGTGACTCGCCCAACACGTATCCGCTTCCTACTCGATAGCCGATCAGCACGGTGCGATGGTACTACGGCCCCTCGGGAAGGAACCGCAAGACGAAACAGCACGCCTTCTCGCATTCCTAGACTCTCATAAATGCCTTCGTCACGATATTCTTTGACCAAACAAGCGAACCTATTACCTCGATCCATTCAACGGACCAAAGGTATGATGGGTCACGATGGGACTTAAAAAACGGCGCTGCACTCACACCTCACCACGTGTCGTCCCTACACCCGCAAAACCTAACCGTCACAAGGAAAGGTATTGGGAAGCGGCAAGACCGCACGATTACGACACGTGTCACCCGCCGTCCGATCCTCATCATCACTAATCACCCGAGACAACTCCCCACCTGATGAACAGGAAGGGTCCGGAGGCAGGAAGTTAAGCAAAAAGGTCCGACTTCAATTCCGCTAAAAGAGGAACGCGCGCCCGAGCCCAGAGCCCCGGCGAGAGCGCTCGGCGCACCAGCACAATGGGCAAAAAAGCAAAACGTGCCAGATAAAGGCTCAGAACCCCGCACGGGTTCGAACAAAAAACGACAACACCACAATTACTCGCAACAAAGGCAGTTCACGCCGAACACAGTGGAAAAGCAACCAAACAGATAGGAGAAGCAACATAAGAAACGCATCACAAATTCATAAAGAAGCCACCCATTCATAGTCACATCCTTCTGGCCCACGGGCCTACAAAAGAGGGAAGAACCAAAACAGGGCACGCAGGCCCGGTGCAAAAAAGGGGAGAAACAGAGGAAGCCTGGTCCCGCGGCAGTTAATCGCCCGAACGACTGGAAGAGGACTCCTCCTCTGAAGAATCCCCCTCCTCCTCCCAGGAGCTCTCCAGCAAGGGGTCCGCCTCATACTCTAGCAGCTGTTCGTTAAGGGCATGGACCCTCCTTTGCAGATCCGCGTTTCTCCGCTTCAGGTCCTCGATCTCCTCATCCATTTATAAAACCCTGTCACATAACTCCATCCCCTGCCGATAAACCTTGGAGAAAAAAGACCGCTCCCTGGCAATACGGAAGCGAGACGACTTATCCTTCCTAGGCAAAGAAGAGAGACGAAGGGGGGGGGGGGGGGAAACCCGTAGGAGGGCCCAAGTCCGTCCTAGCCCTTTTCCAGATCTCTCTTCTTTTCTTCCTCTTTTTTCATCAAGATGCGACATTTTTTGCCTTGTTCTGCATTTTGTAGTCAGGGCACAATCTTTCTGCAATTCTTCCAATGTTTTGTTTCTTTTTCAGTTGGTTTTAGGAGGGGTGGAGTTCTTTTTTTACTTAGTTGGTTTGATTGATTTCTAATTCCTAGCTAATATTTATTTGATTGTCCATGTTTTTGTTGTTTCAAACTTTCGCTTATGGTTCATTCAAGAATACAGGCATTTCATCCTCTCTGTCTCTCTGCAACTAGTTGTAAATTTGATTTGTTTCAGCAGTCAATATACTTAATTCAATCATCCAAGGAGACTGACATTCCATCATCTCTCTGTCTATGCAACTAGCAGCAGATTTGATTTATTCCAAATGGGCCCTTAATAATATTCCATTGAAAAAAAATTTCATGGCAGCCAAATATGGCCTAATATATATATATATATATATATATATATATATATATATATATATATATATTAAGTGAATTGGTATCGACCAGCTAAGTCACAAAAATTGTCTCAGATTTTGAAATCTTCATAAAATATCGCTATATATATTTTTATCATGAAGCAATTTGAATTACAATTTGTGACAGTTTACTTTTTACTTTATATAAACTGATTAATTATTGTATAAAAACCATTGTTTGCCCCCTCTAGAGCAAATTCCTAGCCCCATCCTTGCATCCAGATATTCCTATTTGTCACCGCTAAAGCTAGATCATCCTTAAATTCAATCCGAGAAGAAAATCAAAACAGTTACTTGTTACTCTAAGTGGCCGAATTCTGTCTCACGGTGGAATCATTCCATTTCTGTTGGTATGAAAACTTGAGGGCAATTGGAGGTTTCATTAATATTCAGTTTGCAGCTTTTACATTGCAATTGCCCTACTGATTGATACGGTCTAAGAGTGGTTTTACAGAACGTGGTCAACATGCTTTAATCCGCCGCAACAGTAGCCTCTGATCTGTTTCATTTTCATATGGGATACAAAGAAGTATCCATAAATTAGGAAATAGCCAGAGATTTTGATTTTACTGGACCTATTTGAAAAGTGTCATTATTGTGTATTTATATTTGTCTTTATAATCGAAAAATCTAGATCTCTCTTTTCTTCTTCCTCTTTTTTCATCAAGATGCGACATTTTTTGCCTTGTTCTGCATTTTGTAGTCTGGGCACAATCTTTTTTATTCAATCTTTCTGCAATTCTTCCAATGCTTTGTTTCTTTTTCAGTTGGTTTTAGGAGGGGTGGAGTTCTTTTTTTACTTAGTTGGTTTGATTGATTTCTAATTCCTAATATTTATTTGATTGTCCATGTTTTTGCTGTTTCAAACTTTTGCTTATGGTTCATTCAAGATTACAGGCATTTCATCCTCTCTGTCTCTCTGCAACTAGTTGTAAATTTGATTTGTTTCAGCAGTCAATATACTTAATTCTATCATCCAAGGAGACTGACATTCCATCATCTCTCTGTCTATGCAACTAGCAGCAGATTTGATTTATTCCAAATGCGCCCTTAATAATATTCCATTGAAAAAAAAATTTGATGGCAGCCAAATACGGCCTAATATATATATATATATATATATATATATATATATATATATATATATATATATATATATTAAGTGAATTGGTATCGACCAGCTAAGTCACAAAAATTGTCTCAGATTTTGAAATCTTCATAAAATATCGCTATATATATTTTTATCATGAAGCAATTTGAATTACAATTTGTGACAGTTTACTTTTTACTTTATAAAAATTGATTATTTATTGTATAACAAGCATTGTTTGCCCCCTCTAGAGCAAATTCCTGCATCCAGATATTCCAATTTGTCATCGCAAAAGCTAGATCATTCTTAAATCGAATCCTAGAAGAAAATGAAAACAGTTACTTGTTACTCTAAGTGGCCGCATTCTGTCTCACGGTGGAACCTTTCCATTTCTGTTGGGATGAAAACTTGAGGGCAATTGGAGGTTTCATTAATCTTCAGTTTGCAGCCTTTACATTGCAATTGCCCTACTGATTGATACGGTCTAAGAGTGGTTTTACAGAACGTGGTCAACATGCTTTAATTTGCCGCAGCAGTAGCCTCTGATCTGTTTCATTTTCATATGTGATACAAAGAAGTATCCATAAATAAGGAAATAGCCAGAGATTTTGACTTTACTGGACCTATTTGAAAAGTGTCATTATTGTGTATTTATGCTTGTCTTTATAATCGAAAAATCTAGATCTCTCTACTTTTCTTCCTCTTTTTTCAACAAGACGTGATATTTTTTGCCTTGTTCTGCATTCTGTAGTCTGGGGACAATCTTTTTAATTCAATCTTTCTGCAGTTCTTCCAATGCTCTTTTTCTTTTTCAGTTGGTTTTAGGAGGGGTGGAGTTCTATTTTTTAGTTAGTTGGTTTGATTGATTTCTAATTCCTAATATTTATTTGATTGTCCATCCTTTTGCTGTTTCAAACTTTTGCTTATGGTTCATTCAAGAATACAGCCATTTCATCCTCTTTGTCTCTCTGCAACTAGTTGTAAATTTGATTTGTTTCAGCAGTCAATATACTTAATTCTATCATCCAAGGAGACTGACATTCCATCATCTCTCTGTCTATGCAACTAGCAGCAGATTTGATTTATTCCAATTGCTCCCTTAATAATATTCCATTGAAAAAAAAATTCATGGCAACCAAATATGATTTCAGTCCTACTTATCGCCTTTGATGATTTCAGTCCTACTTATCGCCTTTGATGATCTTTTATGATTTCAGGCCTAATATATATATATATATATATATATATATATATATATATATATATATATATATATATAAAGTTAATTGGTATTGACCAGCTAAGTCACAAAAAATGTCTCAGATTTTGAAATCTTAATAAAATATCGCATATATATTTTTATCATGAAGCAATTTGAATTACAATTTGTGACAGTTTACTTTTTACTTTATAAAAATTGACTAATTGTTGTATAACAACCATTATTTGCCCCCTCTAGAGCAAATTCCTGGCCCCATCCCTGCATCCAGATATTCCTATTTGTCACCGCTAAAGCTAGATCATTCTTAAATTCAATCCGAGAAGAAAATGAAAACAGTTACTTGTTACTCTAAGTGGCCGAATTCTGTCTCACAGTGGAACCTTTCCATTTCTGTTGGTATGAAAACTTGAGGGCAATTGGAGGTTTCGTTAATAATCAGTTTCCAGCCTTTACATTGCAATTGCCCTACTGATTGATACGGTCTAAGAGTGGATTTACATAACGTGGTCAACATGCTTTAATCTGCCGCAGCAGTAGCCTCTGATCTGTTTCATTTTCATATGTGATACAAAGAAGTACCCATAAATTACGAAATAGCCAGAGATTTTAATTTTGCTGGACCTATTTGAAAAGTGTCATTATTGTGTATTTATATTTGTCTTTATAATCGAAAAATCTAGATCTCCCTTCTCTTCTTCCTCTTTTTTCACCAAGATGCGACATTTTTTGCCTTGTTCTGTATTTTGTAGTCTGGGCACAATCTTTTTTATTCAATCTTTCTGCAATTCTTCCAATGCTTTGTTTGTTTTTCAGTTGGTTTTAGGAGGCGTGGAGTTCTTTTTTTACTTAGTTGGTTTGATTGATTTCTAATTCCTAATATTTATTTGATTGTCCATGTTTTTGCTGTTTCAAACTTTTGCTTATGGTTCATTCTAGAATACAGGCATTTCATCCTCTCTGTCTCTTTGCAACTAGTTGTAAATTTGATTTGTTTCAGCAGTCAATATACTTAATTCTATCATCCAAGGAGACTAACATTCCATCATCTCTATGTCTATGCCACTAGCAGCAGATTTGATTTATCCCATATGCGCCCTTAATAATATTCCATTGAAAAAATATTTCATGGCAGCCAGATATGGATATATATGTACATATATAAATATTAAGTGATTGGTATCGACCAGCTAAGTCACAAAAATTGTCTCAGATTTTGAAATCTTCATAAAATATCGCTATATATATTTTTATCATGAAGCAATTTGAATTACAATTTGTGACAGTTTACTTTTTACTTTATAAAAATTGATTAATTATTTTATAACAACCATTGTTTGCTCCTTCTAGAGCAAATTCCTGGCCCCATCCCTGCATCCAGATATTCCTATTTGTCACCGCTAAAGCTAGATCATTCTTAAATCCAATCCGAGAAGAAAATGAAAACATTTACTTGTTACACTAAGTGGCCGAATTCTGTCTCACGGTGGAACCTTTCCATTTCCGTTGGGATGAAAACTTGAGGGCAATTGGAAGTTTCATTAATATTCAGTTTGCAGCCTTTACATTGCAATTGCCCTACTGATTGATACGGTCTAACAGTGGTTTTACAGAACGTGGTCAACATGC
Organism: Tasmannia lanceolata; assembly: GCF_043159265.1. Classification (NCBI taxonomy): domain Eukaryota; kingdom Viridiplantae; phylum Streptophyta; class Magnoliopsida; order Canellales; family Winteraceae; genus Tasmannia; species Tasmannia lanceolata. Next base: position 9,734,033 of record NW_027518690.1, on the reverse strand, counting down.
TTTAATCTGCCGCAGTAGTAGCCTCTGATCAGTTTCATTTTCATATGTGATACGAAGAAGTATCCATAAATTAGGAAATAGCCAGAGATTTTGATTTTACTGGACCTATTTGAAAAGTGTCATTATTGTGTATTTATACTTGTCTTTATAATCGAAAAATCTAGATCGCCCTTCTTTTCTTCGTCTTTTTTCATCAAGATGCTACATTTTTTGCCTTATTCTGCATTATGTAGTCTGGGCACAATCTTTTTTATTCAATCTTTCTGCAATTCTTCCAATGCTTTCTTTCTTTTTCTGTTGGTTTTTGGAGGGGTGGAGTTCTTTTTTTACTTAGTTGGTTTGATTGATTTCTAATTCCTAATATTTATTTGATTGTCCATGTTTTTACTGTTTCAAACTTTTGCTCATGGTTCATTCAAGAATACAGGCATCTCATCCTCTCTGTGTCTCTGCAACTAGTTGTAAATTTGATTTGTTTCAGCAGTCAATATACTTAATTCTATCATCCAAGGAGACTGACATTCCATCATCTCTCTGTCTATGCAACTAGCTGCAGATTTGATTTATTCCAAATGCGCCCTTAATAATATTCCATTGAAAAAAAAAATTTCATGGCAGCCAAATAGGGCCTAATATATATATATATATATATATATATATATATATATATATATATATATATGAGAAAACGGTTCCTACACATATGTGTAGAGAGTTCTCTACACACTAGCTTAAAATACAGTGGGGGCCCACATAGTTTGGGCGATCCAAGCCATCCATTTTAAAGGCCCTCACATAGATAGGGTGTCTACAAAAAATCAGATCCTAGGATCATCCCAACCCTACGATTTGTGAAGGTAAAATGGATGTCTTTAAACCTTCACAAATTAGTCCATTTTTTGCCTCCACAGTTTGAATGGTTAGGATGATCCTATGGATCTGATTTTTTGTGGACACCCTATCTATGTGAGGGCCTTAAAAATGAATGGATTGGATCACCCAAATAATGTGGCCCCCACTGTATTTTAAGCTAGTGTTTAGATAACTTATCTACACATATGTGTAGGAACCGTTTTCTCTCTCTCTCTCTCTCTCTCTCTCTATATATATATATATATATATATATATATATATATATATATATATATATATTAAGTGAATTGGTATCGACCAGCTAAGTCACAAAAATTGTGTCAGATTTTGAAATCTTCATAAAATATCGCTATATATATATTTTTATCATGAAGCAATTTGAATTACAATTTGTGACAGTTTACGTTTTACTTTATAAAAATTGATTAATTATTGTATAACGACCATTGTTTGCCCCCTCTAGGCCAAATTCCTGGCCCCATCCCTGCATCCAGATATTCCTATTTGTCACCGCTAAAGCTAGATCATTCTTAAATCCAATCCGAGAAGAAAATGAAAACAGTTACTTGTTACTCTAAGTGGCCGAATTCTGTCTCACGGTGGAAACTTTCCATTTCTGTTGGGATGAAAACTTGAGGGCAATTGGAGGTTTCATTAATATTCAGTTTGCAGCCTTTACATTGCAATTGCCCTACTGATTGATACGGTCTAAGAGTGGTTTTACAGAACGTGGTCAACATGCTTTAATCCGCCGCAGCAGTAGCCTCTGATCTGTTTCATTTTCATATGTGATACAAAGAAGTATCCATAAATTAGGAAATAGCCAGAAATTTTGATTTACTGGACCTATTTGAAAAGTGTCATTATTGTGTATTTATACTTGTCTGTATAATCGAAAAATCTAGATCTCTCTTCTTTTCTTCCTCTTTTTTCACCAAGTTGGGATATTTTTTGCCTTGTTCTGCATTCTGTAGTCTGGGACAATCTTTTTTATTCAATCTTTCTGCAATTCTTCCAATGCTTTTTTTCTTGTTCAGTTGGTTTTAGGAGGGGTGGAGTTCTTTTTTTTAGTTAGTTGGTTTCATTGATTTCTAATTCCTAATATTTATTTGATTGTCCATCTTTTTGCTGTTTCAAAATTTTGCTTATGGTTCATTCAAGAATACAGGCATTTCATCCTCTCTGTCTCTCTGCAACTAGTTGTAAATTTGATTTGTTTCAGCAGCCAATATACTTAATTCTATCATCCAAGGAGACTGACATTCCATCATCTCTCCGTCTATGCCACTAGCAGCAGATTTGATTTATTCCAAATCCGCCCTTAATAATATTCCATTGAAAAAATATTTCATGGCAGCCAAATATGGATATATATGTATATATATAAATATTAAGTGATTGGTATCGACCAGCTAAGTCACAAAAATTGTCTCAGATTTTGAAATCTTCATAAAATATCGCTATATATATTTTTATCATGAAGCAATTTGAATTACAATTTGTGACAGTTTACTTTTTACTTTATAAAAATTGATTAATTATTTTATAACAAGCATTGTTTGCCCCTTCTAGAGCAAATTCCTGGCCCCATCCCTGCATCCAGATATTCCTATTTGTCACCGCTAAAGCTAGATCATTCTTAAAACCAATCCGAGAAGAAAATGAAAACCGTTACTTGTTACACTAAGTGGCCGAATTCTGTCTCACGGTGGAACCTTTCCATTTTTGTTGGGATTAAAACTTGAGGGCAATTGGAAGTTTCATTAATATTCAGTTTGCAGCCTTTACATTGCAATTGCCCTACTGATTGATACGATCTAACAGTGGTTTTACAGAACGTGGTCAACATGCTTTAATCTGCCGCAGCAGTAGCCTCTGATCAGTTTCATTTTCATATGTGATACGAAGAAGTATCCATAAATTAGGAAATAGCCAGAGATTTTGATTTTACTGGACCTATTTGAAAAGTGTCATTATTGTGTATTTATACTTGTCTTTATAATCGAAAAATCTAGATCGCCCTTCTTTTCTTCGTCTTTTTTCATCAAGATGCGACATTTTTTGCCTTATTCTGCATTATGTAGTCTGGGCACAATCTTTTTTATTCAATCTTTCTGCAATTCTTCCAATGCTTTCTTTCTTTTTCTGTTGGTTTTTGGAGGGGTGGAGTTCTTTTTTTACTTAGTTGGTTTGATTGATTTCTAATTCCTAATATTTATTTGATTGTCCATGTTTTTACTGTTTCAAACTTTTGCTCATGGTTCATTCAAGAATACAGGCATCTCATCCTCTCTATGTCTCTGCAACTAGTTGTAAATTTGATTTGTTTCAGCAGTCAATATACTTAATTCTATCATCCAAGGAGACTGAGATTCCATCATCTCTCTGTCTATGCAACTAGCAGCAGATTTGATTTATTCCAAATGCGCCCTTAATAATATTCCATTGAAAAAAAAATTTCATGGCAGCGAAATATGGCCATATATATATATATATATATATATATTAAGTGAATTGGTATCGACCAGCTAAGTCACAAATATTGTCTCAGATTTGGAAATCTTTAATAAAATATCGCTATATTTATTTTTATCATGAAGCAATTTGAATTACAATTTGTGACAGTTTACTTTTTACTTTATAAAAATTGATTAATTATTGTATAACAACCTTTGTTGGCCCCCGCTAGAGCAAATTCCTGGCCCCATCCCTGCATCCAGATATTCCTATTTGTCACCGCTAAGGCTTGATCATTCTTAAATCCAATCCGAGAAGAAAATGAAAACAGTTACTTGTTACTCTAAGTGGCCGAATTCTGTCTCACGGTGGAACCTTTCCATTTCTGTTGGGATGAAAACTTGAGGGCAATTGGAGGTTTCATTAATATTCAGTTTCCAGCCTTTACATTGCAATTGCCCTACTGATTGTTACGGTCTAAAAGTGGTTTTACAGAACGTGGGCAACATGCTTTAATCTGCCGCAGCAGTAGCCTCTAATCTGTTTCATTTTCATATGTGATACAATGAAGTATCCATAAATTAGGAAATAGCCAGAGATTTTGATTTTACTGGACCTATTTGAAAAGTGTCATTATTGTGTATTTATAGTTGTCTTTATAATCGAAAAATCTATCTCTCTCTTATTTTTTCCTCTTTTTCATCAAGATGCAACATTTTTTGCCTTGTTCTGCATTCAGTAGTCTGGGCCCAATCTTTTTTATTCAATCTTTTTGCAATTCTTCCAATGCTTTGTTTCTTTTTCAGTTGATTTTAGGAGGGGTGGAGTTCTTTTTTTTACCTTAGTTGGTTTGATTGATTTCTAATTCCTAATATTTATTTGATTGTCCATGTTTTTGCTGTTTCAAACTTTTGCTTATGGTTCATTCAAGAATACAGGCATTTCATCCTCTATGTCTCTCTGCAACTAGTTGTAAATTTGATTTGTTTCAGCAGTCAATATACTTAATTCTATCATCCAAGGAGACTGACATTCCATCATCTCTCTGTCTATGCAACTAGCAGCAGATTTCATTTATTCCAAATGTGCCCTTAATAATATTCCATTGAAAAAAAAATTATTGGCAGCCAAATAATGCCTATATATATATATATATATATATATATATATATAAGTGAATTGGTATCGACCAGCTAAGTCACAAAAATTGTCTCAGATTTTGAAATCTTCATAAAATATCGCTATATATATTTTTATCATGAAGCAATTTGAATTACAATTTTTGACCGTTTACTTTTTACTTTATAAAAATTGATTAATTATTGTATAACAACCATTGTTTGCCCCCTCTAGAGCAAATTCCTGGCCCCATCCCTGCATCCAGATATTCCTATTTGTCACGGCTAAAGCTAGATCATTCTTAAATCCAATCCGAGAAGAAAATGAAAACAGTTACTTGTTACTCTAAATGGCCGAATTCTGTCTCACGGTGGAACCTTTCCATTTCGGTTGGGATGAAAACTTGAGGGCAATTGGAGGTTTCATTAATATTCAGTTTGCAGCCTTTACATTGCAATTGCCCTACTAATTGGTACGGTCTAAGAGTGGTTTTGCATAACGTGGTCAACATGCTTTAATCTGCTGCAACAGTAGCCTATGATCTGTTTCATTTTCATATGTGATACAATGAAGTATCCATAAATTAGGAAATAGCCATAGATTTTGATTTACTGGACCTATTTGAAAAGTGTCATTATTGTGTATTTATATTTGTCTTTATAATCGAAAAATCTAGATCTCTCTTCTTTTCTTCCTCTCTTTTCATCAAGATGCGTTATTTTTAGCCTTGTTCTGCATTCTGTAGTCTGGGGACAATCTTTTTCATTCATTTTTTTTGCAATTCTTCTAATGCTTTGTTTCTTTTTCCTTTGGTTTTTGGAGGGGTGGAGTTCTTTTTTTACTTAGTTGGTTTGATTGATTTCTAATTCCTAATATTTATTTGATTGTCCATCTTTTTGCTGTTTCAAACTTTTGCTTACTGTTCATTCAAGATTACAGGCATTTCATCCTCTATGTCTCTCTGCAACTAGTTGTAAATTTGATTTGTTTCAGCAGTCAATAAAGCAGTGAACCTATTCTATACTTAATTCTATCATCCAAGGAGACTGACATTCCATCATCACTCTGTCTATGCAACTAGCAGCAGATTTGATTTATTCCAAACGCACCCTTAATATTCCATGGAAAAAAATATTTCATGGCAGCCAAATATGGCCTAATATATATATATATTAAGTGAATTGGTATCGACCAGCTAAGTCACAAAAATTGTCTCTTCATAAAATATCGCTATATATATTTTTATCATGAAGCAATTTGAATAACAATTTGTGATAGTTTACTTTTTACTTTATAAAAATTGATTAATTATTGTATAACAACCATTGTTTACCCCCTCTAGAGCAAATTCCTGGCCCCATCTCTGCATCCAGATGTTCCTATTTGTCACCGCTAAAGCTAGATCATTCTTAAATCCAATCCGAGAAGAAAATGAAAACAGTTACTTGTTACTCTAAGTGGCCGAATTCTGTCTCACAGTGGAACCTTTCCATTTCTGTTGGGATGAAAACTTGAGGGCAATTGGTGGTTTCATTAATATTCTGTTTGCAGCCTTTACATTGCAATTGCCCTACTGATTGGTACGGTCTAAGAGTGGTTTTACCGGACGTGGTCAACATGCTTTAATCTGCCGCAACAGTAGCCTCTCATCTGTTTCATTTTCATATGTGATACAAAGAAGTATCAATAAATTAGGAAACAACCAGAGATTTTGATTTTACTAGACCTATTTGAAAAGTGTCATTATTGTGTATTTATACTTGTCTTTATAATCGAAAAATCTAGATCTCTCTTCTTTTCCTCCTCTTTTTTCGTCAAGATGCGATATTTTTTTGCCTTGTTCTGCATTCTGTAGTGTGTAACAGTTCCTCTTAGCATTGATAAGTTATACTTTTTTTAGGGTAAATTCAACCAACCATCTGCTGTTATTATGTAGAATTAAGTAGGAAGGTGAAAATCATAATCCTTTCTTCAAAGTTATGAGAATAGTCATGGATCTGAAAGAGGCCAATGCATTTTTTTTTTTTTGGGGACATTCAAACCATTTTCCAGATTTGAATATATCTAGTATTGCCCTTTTTGGAGATTGCTGATAACCATATGGAACTAAACTGTTTGACCCAAAACTAGCTAAATTTGGAGTTGGGTTTAGTGCTTCGTGAACCTGAACATATTTGCTCGTTCTCTATTTATTTTCTAGTGTACATGTTGTTTGCTTCATACAAGACATAATTTTTTCTCTTTGATAAATCAATTTCAATAAATTATAAATTAGTTTCAATTGTTTGAAAAGTAAATTATAAAACAGTACAGGTTATTTACCCTAGCAGTAACATGTACTTTAAAAGGGGGTATGTAGATGACACTAGATATTCTCTTTTTGGCCAGGAATAATTGGAATGTCGATCAAGCGACTGAGGCCCCCGTCCCAAAATCGGTGATTATTACCCTATCAGTGATTGTGACCCTGAAGCTTACGGTTTTAGTGTGGTTCATTTTATACTACATTATCACTGAGTATCGGGATCGGTGTCGACTCATGGATGCTATGAAAGAACTGCCGACGATTCAGTATTTACCAGAAACCATGCAAGACGATGAATGTCCCATTTGTTTGGAGAAATTTGAAGAAAGTAATACCAACCTTAAAAAGCTCTCATGCAATCACATTTTTCACTATGGTTGTATCTACAAGTGGATGGTATTACATAGATCGTGCCCTACATGCCGTCATCCCGTCATCCCGTCAGGCAATTTAAATGCATAGTATATTATACTCATTCTAAGTAAAAAAAAGAAAAGATATCAACTTTACGAGTAATATAATTGTAATTTAAAGTGAATGTAATCATTTCAGTTTTAGTTTAACTAGCCTTCTTTTCCATTGGCTGATGTCAGCCAAACATTCAAACCATTGAATGGTATATATGAGAGAGAGAGAGAGAGAGAGAGAGAGAGAGAGCTGGTTGGAAACGACAAAAACAAGAGGGTGACAGTAACAAACATCCACAATAATTTCATACTTTCCTTTTCAAAACTGAATAGAATGTAAGGAAAAGAGGAGTAATTCATGGAATGAGCTATTCTTCATAATCATTCATGATCGGATGATAGTTATGACGGGAGAACCAGACATGCTCGAAATAGGGATTCAAGAAGGCGACTATTGTACAAAAATTCAATCTAAGACACAGAAAGACCAAATGCCATAGGAGTCAAACAAGTACACAAATCGAAGACATTAGAGATTTATGTGGTTTGTCACCATTGTGACTAAGTCTTTGCTTTTGATTTTTCACTGTGCGAAGGTTAAAAAGTAGGGCTGCAACTCGGGTCGGGCGGGTCGGGTTTTGGAGAACCCAACCCTATCCGAGAAATATCTCGGGTCGGGTTTTTTTCCGGAAAACCCACGATTCCCAAACCCGGCCCTACCCAAACCGCCACAAATATGGGTTGTTAAAATGACTTCTTTGAGATCTTGACTATTCCCTTGATGGGCATCTTTATGCACTGGATCGAAGTAGGTTCAAAACTCATTTTTCAATAAAACAATGCGCGGGCCCTCTGCTTGATCCAAATCTAAACAAATGTTCAATGCGGGCCTACCGACGGGTCCAAATTCTCTCTTGCTTTAATTCTTGCGAACAGCCCCTCTCAACAATTATCAGGACGACGGAAAACATGACAGAAATAACCGAAAAGATCGAGAAAACAAGAGGAGCGGACACGGGAATGGAAAACACTGAAAGAGACTGATAACAAGAACACTAACTTCTTTGTTGATTAAAGTAAAGAAAAATGGGGGTGTCTACAGAGTCGCCAAACTGTGGGACCCGATCCCGTGAGAGGGGTGGGGTGCGAGCCGCCACGCTCTCTCTTGGTCTCTCGTACTCACGCGATTGGCGTGTGCATTTTATTATTGGTTTTAATTCATCTTTTATGTGAACTTGGGATCACTAAGGCAATCCGAATTCCACACAAAAGAGATTGACAGAGTCGCCACCTAGATGTGGGATCTAGGACCCATAATTAACCAGAAAGCTAGACTCGCTACCTGGTTAAAAGAATGGAAGGTATGGGGAGTTATCTACCACATGCACCATTCCTGCCCGATAATCGGTCTTCAATTCCAAAAGCTAACTCTTTTAAATTTATTTTAAATGGCTCATTCAACTCTTAGTTAATGTGCTATCTATGTGACATGCATCCTATGATCTAATTTCATTATAGATCCTAAATGTGTATCTTGATTCCTTAATTTGTTTGAATTCAATCTAGGTGCAAGTTCTCCTAAGATTTAAATTCATGGAAAGTCCTAAGTGATTTAATTAAGCATTTACAAGAAAATTAATATACAAAACCCCACAATTTATTGTGGAACCGACTCGCGGTTGGTATGCCATCAGACATCCAAGCTGCCTACGTACCCAAGCCTCATTGGGATCAGAGTCGACGTAGTTCGGTGCACCTAAGCTAAGCTACTTATGCCTAACTCAACTAAGACACCGACCTAGACGGGATTGACTGTTTCAACAGTTTTAGGAGGAGTTATTTAATTCAAGTTGAAGATTTTATTATCCTAGGATTTCATCTAAGATGTTATATGATTCTTATCTAAATGCAAGTTGTTCCTTAGACTAATGCAGGTTAGCCTACATCCTAGTTTACTAGGCTTGTCCTAGGAAAAGATTGGGTGACTAGTGTAACTAGACCTATGGCACGGTTGCTATCCATAGCAAGCGTCCGTGATGAGGCTGGACTCCTAACTCTAGGACTCCTAAAACCTAAGACTCCCTAAAACTTAGGACAAGACACGACACCAGTGTTCCTAAATTGGGCTCTAAGGGTTCTTATGAAAGAAACCGTAATCCAACGGTTCCGAAAGACACGAGATGAATCGATTTTAGTTCTTGAAGTTAATTAATTTCAGATTTCAAGGATTTTCGGTTTCTGGACATTTAAGGAATACCAATGGTTCTAGGGTTCACCAATTTTGGCCTCGAATGGCATCCAAGGAAGGGAATCGTGCGCTCTTTCCTTGTGCAATTTAATACTTAGGTTATAGCATCTTATTGCCTGGCATATCTCAGGATTTCCGTGGACAGTAACCTCGGAGCCAACAACATGTTATAGCTTAAATATTCAAATTGTCAAAGATCGAGGGCAATAGGGATACAATTATAGATGCACTGGCCCTTTTTCCAAGGAAATCTAAAGATCCTAAAATTTCTGTTTCAATGGATTGAGGAGTGAACGTGTGACAGAATTTTAAGGTTCTTTAGAAGCTTTATGATGATTTTTAATTAATTTCAGTTTTTTAATGGATTTTATCAATTTTAAACCAAATGAGTGATTTTAGAAGTGAAATTGTTACAAACGAATTCGAAATGGATTGAAACTTCAGCAGAAACAAGACATGATAGGATGTAGCTTTTTGAAAGAGTTTTGCAGATTTTTACATTAAGCTCATATTTAATTTTGATTTAACAATAATAAGACCAGATTGCAAGAATAACACAGAAATTACTAGAAATAGAAATATAAATTCAATAAAATTTCTACAGTAGTAAGATATAAGTAAAAATAGCATGCTGTAAGATTTTCATGAATTTTAGAAACTATTTACTATTAATTTCGGATTCTTCAATTTTCAGACCAGATTATGAATTAACACTACACCCCATACGAAACAAGATCTAAATCACTTGAAACGTTTACAGCAGCAAGAAATATGAAATATAAGACTACTGTAAAAATTTTGAGAATTTTATCTGTGATCTGATGTCAGTAAAAATTCTCTCAAAATCTGATAATTTTCAAAGAAAGCATAAAATAATATATCAAACAGAATCCAAAAATCTTTAAAAATTCATGGTAGAATGTATCAGTACCATATTATTTTCCCACGAAATTTTATTTATTTTGGAATCCATTTAGTATATATTTTATTTTTCTTCATCAAAAAGATATTTTTGAAGAGTTTTCTATTTTTAAAACACGATTTTCAAGAAAATTACGACTCCGGAAAATATCCTTTAATCTTATTCTGATATGATGAACACAAGAAAATTTTAAAATTCCAAAAAATAGATCATCCTGAGATGGCTATTTTTTCGAATTTCGTAATTTCTCAGCCATTATTTTAAATAAAATTCCACTCTTCACTCAAATTCTAAAAAACCTTTGATCCAATGTCTGATCCGATCCGATAGTTATTTTAAACTATTTAAGTAAATCATTGTATTAAATTTCGGGACGAAACGGAATTGAAACACCTATGCAGATCATGATTTTGAGCACACACATATAATATTCAATTAAACTCAATTAAATGTTTTAAAAATCATGCAAAAATATAAAAAAATACCAAATCATCCGGGAAAAATCTGAGAATAGCGTACTAACCTGTGATGGAGATCCTCGCCGAATCCGAGAGCCGAAAAGTCCGGAAATCCCCGCTTACGTGCGATCCGATCCCCTTTATTCTCTTTGTTTCTTTTTTTTTTTGTTTTTTTGTTTTTTTTTGAACTGCGGAGAGAGCGAGAGAGAGGAAAACAGATGAGAGTGAATAAGAGAAACAGAAAGGTAGTGGGGATCCGAGAGAGATATTGAGATAGAGAAGGGTGTGAGAATTGAGAGGGATAGAGGGATAGTAAACGAGAGGGATAGAGAGAGATGGGAAGAGATGAGAGAGGGTGAGTGAGAGACGACACAGAGAGAGAGTTGAGAGAGTTGGAAAGAGATAAGAGAGGTTGAGTGAGAGAGACGACGCAGAGAGAGAGTTGAGAGAGTTGGAAAGAGATGAGAGAGGTTGAGTGAGAGAGACGACGCAGTGAGAGAGAGTTGAGAGAGTTGGAAAGAGATGAGAGAGGGTGAATGAGATACGGTGCTCTGTTTTTATATATATATATATTTTTAGTGGGCTGTTGGAGATTACGGATAGATGAGGGATAGGGAGGATTTCGAGAGAGGGTGAGAAAGATAGAGAGGGAGTGGGATGGCAGAATACATACTCTATTTTTGGAGGGATCGAGAATAAGATGCAGAGGGATGGCTGTGTTCCGTTCTTGAGCGTAGGAGAGGGTGAGATATGTCGCTTGAAGAGAGGAGGTATCTGTTGCTTAAAGAGGGAGACGAGAGTTGCAGTGGGGAGCGAGATAGATCATTAGAGTAATGGGAATCCTCCTCCAAAAAAAAACCGATCCGCTTCCTCCCTTTTATTCTCATATTCATCCTCTTTTTGTCTTCCCGCTCCTTCCTTTTTAGAGTCAAGGCAACATTCTTTCCTCCACCCAACTCAATGCAGCAACTTTTTTCTTTCTATAGTAACTTTTTTTTAATTTTTTAGGCACGGCAGCAATCTACACCAAAAAAAGAAAATCCAACCTTTCTATTTCAATGACATGCTATTTTGATTGAAATATTCTCAACTAACACACCCACGTATGTAAACCGTGAATGGCTAATTTGAGAACCTTTCCATTCACATGGTATCTTTCCCAACATGTTCTCATGCAATGCATGCAATAATACGTGAGGGGGAGAATATCCTCCTTTTTAAGGATAAATGGCTATTGAATAAGAAAAGTTGCACAAAAATCAGTGTGATTCCTTCGGATTCCTCTTCCTAAAATACATTAAGAACGAGTGGATGTTTCAGATCTTTCCTTAGTGCGGACTGTACACCTTTCTTGATGATATAAACCGTCCATTTAAATGAGCCAGGGTTGCGCCCTGCAAATTGCATCCATAGGATGATCCAAACCGCTTAATTGATTAACCGCGACTTGAATTGGTCATGCCCCGCGAACTCTCTCAATAGCATGACCTAAACTGTCCATTTGATATGGCCACTTGACAATCTTGACCGTTGATTGTGTTGGGCTACGATGAATTGATTGACCGCACCTTAACCTCTTCTATAAGATGATCCTAGCTATTCAATTGATGGGCCGCGACGAGAATGGGTCACCAAAATCATTTCCATTGAGTGATCCGAACCACTCAAATAACAGGCCTCAATATACATTCGTTGCGCTCCTTGAATCGTTTTCAAGAGTCATCTGAATAGCTCAACTTGATAACCGCCACAAAAATGGGTTGTTAAAATGACTTCTCTGAGATCTTGACTATTCCCTTGATGGGCATCTTTATGCACTGGATCGAAGTAGGTTCAAAACTCATTTTTCAATAAAACAATGCGCGGGCCTTCTGCTTGATCCAAATCTAAACAAATGTTCAATGCGGGCCTACCGACGGGTCCAAATTCTCTCTTGCTTTAATTCTTGCGAACAGCCCCTCTCAACAATTATCAGGACGACGCAAAACATGACAGAAATAACCGAAAAGATCGAGAAAATAAGAGGAGCGGACACGGGAATGGAAAACACTGAAAGAGACTGATAACAAGAACACTAACTTCTTTGTTGATTAAAGTAAAGCAAAATGGGGGTGTCTACAGTATGTGTTTCTTCATTAGAACTTAGACACCAGTTAGGCATGTCACTCATAACCTAGTTGTCATTAAGTGACACATCTTTTATTTTATTTTGTGTGTGCTTATTATCCCCTGGTCATGCATGATTAGGTAGACGTCTTCCCGGGGATATTTTGTTCCCATTTCACATGATTTTTTCCCAAAATTCTTTGGAGTTAATGAAAATGGCATAAGAGACCAAGTGCTTGCACTCGGACGAATTGGGGGTGCTCTTCGGATCTTCTCCATTCGTAATCAGGCACGAGCCCATATATATTTCTAGTTATCCATTGCACAGAGGATTTGATTTTGGGGTTCCATGGCCTATCTATGGATGGCGATTCTGAGTTTATTTTAGGTACCTCTTGGTTTAGGGATTTATCCTTGGATCAAGAGGTATCTCATTTATCGCCAGTCGTGCTATGCTATGAGGGTGGCATTTGTTTCGAGAGTTCCTTGGCAGAGCTCTCCTTCACGTGTGGATGATCCAGAGGCTGTTGGGGGACCTGTTTCTCAGCATTTCTCAGATCGGGGTCCACACGGGGCGATGCATTTTTCTCGTCGAAGGGAAAGAACCGAAGGAGAGAGAAACGTAAGATTCAAAAGCAAAGTAAAAGTAAAAAAACTATTTGTTTATTCGAATGGGGTGAAGGGCAATTTGGTCCTCAAAATAGGGTGAACAGTGAAAAGCACTTCATTTTGGTCCTTTTCAACTTCCCATTGCTTTTTGAATAATAGTCCAAAAATGGCTTTTTTGTCATTTTCCCTTATTAATTAAAATGGTTTTTTTTTGTTTTTAGCAGCAGAACCCATTGAATAATTCTGTAGCAACCTCATTCTCATTGTGTGCCTACATAGCAATTCCATTGGGTGGTGGACTTATTTTCTAATACTAAATGTGCTCTAATATTTTATATAAAATAATGACACTGGGGATATAAAATATAAGTGCCCTAGGGTGTGGCAACCGTTAAAGAATGAACTTAGTTTCTACCCGGGGCCACAACCTTTAGTGTAAAAAGTGAATCATATATACATTATTACTATAGGGCTTGCCCAACAAAGAAAAGGGGGGCGAATTTATTCCTTCCCTTTTTTATTATGTTGTATACTTTTCTTCCATTAAATGTATCCATATCCATTCTGATAGTACTTAATGGATATGGGAATGGATATGGATACATTTAAAGGAAGAAAAGTGCCTGAGTCACCTTTCGCAACTCTTTCCCCAAGTAAGCCGTAATAGTAGTTGAGAAATCTCTCCTCAAGATTTACTTTCCTAAATAAGCCTTACTCTTAAATCCTCACAGCACCAAATACAACGGATTTCAGTACTATGAAAGTATATAAACACAAAGGTTGGGAGGAATTCCATAGAGAAAAATAGGGATTTTGTTCTTTGTGAGAGGAGTTTCTTCATAGTTAGGGTATGGGTTTCAAGGAAATGTTGCAGCTCCTTTTTCTATTTTCTTTTGTTCTCATTGGCTATGGAATGGAAGGAGGAAGAAATAGCTTATCTAAAGTAGCAGCGAAGACTATTAAGGTTTGGTTAATATTTTCTTTGCTTTTGGGATAGCTAAGAAAAACTGTCCCATGGTTATCTAAATCGTTCATCGTGTGTATATATATATATATATATATATATATATATATATATATATATATATAGGGAAAAGTGATTATGAGCGACCCCTCATATAAGCTTATATGAGGTGATGGTTAGAAACACATTGGGCCCACATTTTTGGGGTGATCCAAACCATTCATTTGATAGGCACTGACATAGATAGGGTGTCCCCAAAAAACCAACTCCATAGGATCATCCCAACCCTTTGAACTGTGGAGGTGAAAATGGGAAAAAATGGGCAAATTTATAATACCCATTTTCACCTATGGAGCTAAGTTTTTAGGGACACGCTATCTATGTCACGGCCTATCAAATGAATGGTTTGAATTACCCCAAAAACGTGAGCCCACCGTGTTTCTAGTTGTCACCTCAAATAAGCTTATATGAGGGGCCACTCATAATCACTTTCCCCCACATATATATATATATATATATATATATACACTAGTGGGACACCACGTACGATGCACGGGGAGTGGGAAAACATTATATTTAGCTTCTCATGATAGACAATAGAGAAACTGCATATTACGGAAACCTTATAGATCGGAGGGTTGCGATCATCCCATTGAAATGATTTTGGGGGCACAACATATTTGCGTCGCGGCCCATCAAATGGACGGCTTGGATCATCCTATGGCGTTGACCGCAAACTTAATTTGAAAAAATCTGGGTGGGGCCCACAATTTGGCCTTAATGTTAATTCACGACCCACACCATAGGATGATTGAAACCATTCATTTGATGGGCCACAATGTAAATAGGTCGTGCCCCAAAAATCATTTCCATTGGATGATCATAACTCTCCAATCTATAGAGGTTTCTGTAATATGCATTTTTTCTTTAGATCGGAGGGTTATGATTATCAAATGGAGGGTTTGGATCATGGGGCGGTGCGTACAATGCACTTTGAAAAATACAGGTGGGGCCTACCTCGTTCAAAGATTTGAAGAAATTATTTTTTGGGCCCACCAACTGTGGGGGATAGATCAGTGCAAAGATTTGAAGAGATTAATTTCTGGGCCCATCAAAAAGATTTTAAAAAATATGGGAGTGTTTGACCCGACCCATAAGGGTCCGGGTGACACGGGCCAGGTCAAAATGACCCGGGAAAATTTACGGGTCACGAATCTTATACCCGTACCCGGCCCAAGAACTGTAGGACCACATCACAGGTTCATCCAAACTGTCAATGTGATGGAACACAACATCCACAGGTTGTGCCCGAGAAATCATTTCCATACGCAGATCCTAGCCGTCCAATCGATAGAGGTTTCCATAATATGTTGTTCCTCTTACATCAGATGGTTAAGAAAGTATAAAGGAGGGGGGTAAGATATAACTTATATGGCTTTCATGGGTGCCTTTGTTAAAAAGCATAAAGGAGGGGGTAGGATTGAAATTAAGTGGCTTTAATGGGTGCCTTTGTTAGAAAGCATAAAGTGGGGGGTAGGATTGTAAATATGTGGGTTGAATGGGTGCCTTTGTTAAAGTGATGTGTAATTCTCACATATTTTTGGGAGAAATTGAAATAATTCCCTTAGTTTCCATTCCTATATATATATATATATATATATATATATATATATATATATATATATATATATATATATAGAGGAAAGTGAAGCTATACCGCCGGTGTAGCTAACTTAGCTACACTGCCGGCTTAAAATACAATGGGCCCACATTGTTTTGGTGATCCAAAGAATTCATTTGATTGGCCCTCACATAGATAGGGTGTCCACCAAAAATCAGCTTCATAGGATCATCCCAACCCTACGATTTGTGGAGGCAAAAATGAACGTGTAAAAACCTTCACAAATTTGTCCATTTTTGCCTCCACAGTTTGAAGGGTTGGGATGATCCTATTGAGCTGATTTTTGGTGGACACCCTATCTATGTGAGGGCCAATCAAATGAATGGTTTGGATCACCAAAATAATGTGAGCCCATTGTATTTTAAGCCGGCGGTGTAGCTAAGTTAGCTACACCGACAGTGTAGCTTCACTTTCCTCATATATATATATATATATATATATATATATATATATATATATATAGAGGAATGATAGAGATAAAGGGAGCCCTTGCATAAAGAGCCAAAAAAGGGCTATTGATTGGATCCACATCATCAAATGTAACTAATTTTACTTTTTCAACCAATTTTAAAATGTGACTGAAAATAACGTGGATCCAATGAAGAGCCCTTTTACGGCTCTTTATGCAAGGGCTCCCTTGTATCTATCATTGCTCATATATATATATATATATATATATGAGACAAGTGTTTCTAAGCACGTGCTTAGGGAAGGCTTAAAAAGCCACCGATTGGACACTTTTTGTGGACCCCGTAGAGGTGGACCCACCATACGAACCAATCGGTGGCTTTTTAAGCCACTTGTGCTTAGGGAGCTGCCCAGGCACATGCTTAGAAACACATTTCTCTCTCTCTCTCTCTCACTCACTATATATAGAAAGAGAGAAAACATTTCCTACACACTTGTGTAGGTAAGTTACCTACACACTAGCTTAAAATACAGTGGGGGCCCACATTGTTTGGGTGATCCAAACCATTCATTTGAATGGTCCTCACAGAGATAGGGTGTCCACAAAAAATCAGATCCATAGGATCATCCCAACCCTACGATTTGTGGAGGTAAAACGGACATGTATAAACCTTCACAAATTAGTCCATTTTTTGCCTCCATAGTTTGAATGGTTGGGATGATCCTATGGATCTGATTTTTTGTGGACACCCTATCTATGTGAGGACCATTCAAATGAATGGTTTGGATCACCCAAACAATGTGGGCCCCCAGTGTATTTTAAGCTAGTGTGTAGGAAATGTTTTCTATATATATATATGAGGAACGTGTTTCTGCGCAAGTGCGTAGGGAGCTCCCTGCGGACAAGTGGCTTAAACCACCTCTGCGGGGTCCACAAGAAAAACAGTTGAACAATGAAAATAGATGGCGAGTGCCTGATCGAATTGATCGGGTCATGTAGGAACAAGGTTCTAATCTCTTGGTCTATTAGGATGCCTCAGCTGCATGCTGAAGTAAATCCCATTTTCACCTCCATAATTCGAAGGGTTGGAATGATCCTATGGAGCTGAGTTTTTAGGGACATCCTATCTATGTCACGGCCTATCAAATGAATGGTTTGAATCACCCTAAAAATGTGGGCCCACCGTGTTTCTTTCCGTCACCTCATATAAGCTTATATGAGGGGCCACTCATAATCACTTATATATATATATATATATATATATATATATATATATATATATATATGAGGAAAGTGTTTCAGCGCACGTGCGCAGGGAGCTCCCTACGCACAAGTGGGTTAACAAGCCACTGATTGGTCTCTTTTTGTGGACCCCACAGAGGTGGACCCGCCTTACGAACCAATCGGTGGCTTTTTAACCCACTTGTGCGCAAGGAGCTACGTGTACAGAAACACTTTCCTCTCTCTCTCTCTCTCTCTCTCTCTCTATATATATATATATATATATATATATATATATATATATATATATGAAAAGGTTTCTGAGCTTGAGCTCAGCCTGAGCTAGAGCTCAGAAATCACCACTCCCATAGTTGTTTGACTTATCCAACCCATTCATTTTATAGGTTATGATTATGGTTATGGTTAACATTATGATTTGTGGTGGTTTAGAATGGATGGCTAGAAAATGGGCTTCTATAGATTGAATGGTTAGGATTATGGTATGTATATGGTTTGTTAGGAACACCTTATCTATGTGAGGTCCTATAGAATGAATGGGTTGGATGACTGAAATATTTATAGAGCTCTAGCTTAGGCAGAGCTAGAGCTCAGAAATCTCGCCCTATATATATATATATATATATATGGCGAGATTGTATTGGTATGATGATATCGAAATTGATGGATATTTGTATTTTTTTCAGGCTGAATATGGGCAGATCTTTGATTGTGTTGATATCAACAAACAACCTGCTTTTGATCATCCGTTATTAAGGAATCATAAGATCAAGGTCGTTTCTTATATTATTTTGTAGTTTTTGTTTTTACACTTTCAAGTGATATGTTATATGTGAGACTAGGTGTTCATTTCCAAATAGAACATATTCTTTCATTACAATGTAAATATAGGGATGAAAATTTTACATTGCGATGCAGATGAGTCCAAGTTCTCTTCCAAAAGTGATTGAGGTCAAAGAACATTCTTCAATAGCCGTATCATTAGGGATAGAGCTCAAGGATGGAGGGTGCCCTCTAGGAACAGTTCCTATCAGAAGGATTGAAAAGGAAAACCTAACTAGGGCTAAATCTGCCACAAATTTTGGGAAACGATATTCTTCAAATGCTGAGACTCTTTCAAATGATCAACCCAATTATCGTGTACGTCACATTTCGTCTCATATAATTTTTTTATAAACTTTTTTATGAATAGGATAATTTGTTTTTATGAGAGTTCAATCATTATTCAAATAATTGGAAACATGATTTGGAATTGAGGTAAGTATGTGTGGCCTACTCGCTCAATACTCAATATAAACTCGAGTGCATGTTTCTATCAAAGCTTGGATATTTTAAAATTCGTATACATTTTCTATAAAATCTTATTAAAAATTTGTATGTATTACCCAAGAAAATAAGTGACCTCAATTTTTTTTTAAGTTCAGTCAATATGCATGATTTATAAGTTAACTTTCCGATTCTTCTTACTACATAATAAGTTTCTATTATTTTTGTTGTGAGGAAGATGAACCTATTTCTAGAAAATTTAGTTGCTAGAAAGACATGGATGCAAGTCTCCCCTAGGCTTCTTGGACTAAGGATCGGGAGAGTGATAGACACACACTCAATCGCTCAATAATTTGGATATAGGGAAGCAGATTTGCGCAAGTTCAGTAAAATGAGCTTATCTCCTTCGATATGGGTTGGAATGACCTGATTCCAAAGCCAAAATTTCAAGGACTCAAAGATCAATAACTTTGTTCAAAAAACTTTTCTCAGAAAAGAACTGCAAATTACTCGAAAGTATGCTGGAAGTGGGATGTCCAGCAAAGATTACATTCAGGGTAAAGATAACAACTTCAATGGATACTCTTCTAGGTTGCCAAGGAAGAGAGGTAACATCAATTCTTCTAGATTGATGGTTACAACTCTTCAAGTATACAAACAATAGGGGAAAGCTCTTAATCTTCAAGGAAGGAGTGAAACTCTTCTAGGTTTCAAGGTTGAACTCTACAAGGTTCAAGGGAAAATGCTCCTGGCAAATTTTCATCAATATTCAGCTAAAAACATCATTACAGATGTTTGCTGGACTTTTATAGAGAGAATACAATAGAAAAGACGTTCAAGATAGCCCACTAACTATTTTAGGGACTTACGTTCATCATTAATAGCTTAGGAATTCAAAACACATTAATTAGTCAAAGTCCTACAGAAACAATCTACTAAAATGGTCATAACTTTCCAACTACTTGGCCAAATGAAGACCATAAATATCCGTCGGAAACATAACTCAAAGATCTACAACTTCTTAGTTTAACATTTTCCATGACTCATCCATCTAAGGTCTAAATTCGTGCTTCAAAACCGACCAGAATCATTATGACGAGAATGCAACTGGATGAGGCCCGAATTAGCATGTCCATGATCTTGGGCTACAGATGGCCTTTATGCTTGGTGGATTCAACTTGGGCTTGGTCCTTATGTTGGGCTTGAACGCGGGCCGATCTTCTCACTTGCTTGGGATGGTTCATGTGAGCTTCAAATTTCTCAGCCGCATGGGTGTGGGCTGCATCAGACACCCTTATTTCATGTAGTTCTTAATGACAAGAATATCCTTTTGCACAAATAAGAATATAGTCATATTTTAATAAATGTGGAAACATTAAGATGATTGTTTTGCTTAATCCTAAAACAAACATGTGTAGTATATAGATTATTTTGTTATATGATGCCTCTGTGTATAAATAAAAGGTTATTGACTCACAAATTTTATTTATTACTCACAGTTTGCAACGCAAACGTCATACAAGGGAAAATTTTACGGAACAAGAGCAAACCTCAATGTATGGGAGCCAACAGTTATAGGCAACCAAACTAGTTATTCTTATATGGCTGTTACAGATGTGTTGCAGGTTGGAATAAGGGTTGGATGGGCGGTAAGTTATCTAATTCAACCTTCATCTGCTAATATCTAATACTTGATGTGTGATCTGCATCATTCTCATATGGTCCTTTATGCGTTTGGTGGTTTTCTTAACAAATAACACGACCGATGTTGTGGGATCAATTGCATTAATTAGGTAAGACGACTAATAATATTGTATTCTTATTTTCAAGTTTTTAAAATGTGTAGGTAGATCATAAAATATACAATGACTTTCGCCCTCATTTAAGTTCGAACTGGAAGGTATGCTTGAAAAGTAACTTAATCTTGTGTCATCTAAATTAATATACATTTGTTATTAGAATGCTACTGATTTCATCTTTGTTTTTTTTTTTTTTTGGTTTACCTACACCATAGAATGATAAAACACAATGCGAAGATATTCTCTGCCCAGGTTTCGTACAAGTTTCTCCGGACATACCGCTAGGAGCTGCTTTTAAAACGATTTCATCTTATAATGGAACCCAATATTCCTTAATACTCGCTGTATACAAGGTAATTTTGAATTCCTTTACCTTCAATCAGAAAGGATGCATTGTTCTGAAAAAAAATAAGAAGAAGAGCGGGACTTCTAACAAGAGTTAATTGTTAAATTATATATGTTATATTTTTCTTTGGAAAAATATGAGCATGCAGATTTAGGTCTCACTTGATGAAACTATGAGTGTAAGTAGGTATTACTTCTTCAAACATATTTATCTTCTAGGCTTCCCAAAAGATCTCTCTCTTTCTCTCTCTCTCTCTCACACACACACACACCAAAATTCTTATCCTCCAATTTGTTGCCTTTTTGTATTTGACCCATCCACAGCAAGCACTTACACATCACAAGATTCCCCAACTTGTACATTTTCCCTCTCATATTTCCTTTAGAAAAAATGAGTACATGCAACATCATATAATTGCCCCTTTATTCTGTAAGAAGGAATTGATTCTACGGGCCCACCCACTTGACATGTCAGTATAACTATTACTCTTGGTTACTTATATCTCACAAGACACTGCGGTATCGTGCAACCTGAGCATCCCTCTATATGTGCCATCTCCCATGTTGTTTGATTCATCAAACATGTTCATTCTATAGGACCCAACGAAGGTAAGGTGTCCCTATGAAATAATCTCCATAGGATCGTGGTATCTGTTGATTTCTGGATTGAGTTTTAGAATGGACGGCTAGAAAATGGGCTTCTACCGATCGAGTGGTTAGGATGATTGTATGGAGATGGCTTGTTAGGAACACCCTATCTATGAGAGGTTCTATGGAATGAATGGGTTGGACGAGTCCAACAACATGGAGATGGTGTGTTTATAGTGGCTTGCTCAGGCTAAGCCATACCTCATAAACCTCCTCGCCCCCCCCCCCCCCCCCCCCACACACACACACACACACATATATATATATATATATATATATATATATATGGAATTTGCTAGTGTCCATCACTGAAGCCATTTCGTGGATGGGCTGTTGCATGTGAGAGCAGCAACTTAGGCTCACTTTTCAGCAGATTTTTCCTTCATTCATGAGGTGGCTATTTTCAATGCAACAGCCCATCCTCAAAATGCCTTCTGTGATGGACGCTAGCAAATCCGTGTGTGTGTGTGCACGCGTATGGGAACAGCTTAAAGGGATTTTCCACTATTTTAGAGTGAAGGGGGTTGTATCTTGTGAATCATTCCTTCTGACTTTAGATATTGATTCTTTTATTTTAATTACGTTTTTGTTTAATGTTGTATTTAATCGTAGGATCCCGTGACCAAAGATTGGTGGTTATTATTTGGAAACGATAATAAGAAGGTGGGTTACTGGCCAAATGCTCTCTTCTCTTCCACGTTCACTGATCATGCTACTATTGTTCAATGGGGTGGGGGAGTTACCAACCCTGGCATTGAACCATGGCCTCAGATGGGGAGTGGCCATTTTGCAGATGAAGGATTTAAGCATGCAAGTTATGTGGGACAAATGAAGTATATACAGGAAAATGGTGATACTCAAGATGTCGACCATTTTCAGCTTTCCGTTCATGAATCTGCGCCCAAATGCTATACTGTTAAACCCATTGATAGTGAGAGTTATCCTACCGTTCATTCTTTCTTTTTTGGGGGACCAGGGGGGAATTGCTAGAATCAGTTGGATCGCTTCTTTGGAGGACTACCTATGTCCATGTCGGTATTTATACTTATGTACTCCCAACATTTTAAGCAAATAATAACATGAGTTTAGTTACTATACTCGTCCTTGCTTATAGTCATATTGGCGTCTAATTATCCGTGTAGTTAATTGTAGACACCCCATTTTGACTGGACCCAAGTCCGTTGTGTTTGTACAAGACCTTACCCATTCAAAGAGTCAGGACCCCAAATTACATCACAGCATAGGTTAGGGTCTCACCAAGGTCTCCGCCAAATTTCATCAAATTCCGAGCCAATTTGTCAAATAAGACGAGCCGAAAGAGGATGTGCATTACAAGTCCGAAAGGGGGTGGATTATCTGCAGAGGGGGTGCGCCTTTAAGGTGCAAAATTTCGATTTTGTCTTCTTGATAATAGGAGAAAGCGGCGGGAGTGCGCTTAGCGAACCGCGCGCTTTATCCGTAATTGGAGTGCCAATATCAGCGTAGATGTTTTAATATAAGTAAAAAATCAAAAAAATAGAGGGGCACTGTTCATTTCTCGTTGAAAACGGAGAGCAGAGGGAGAGAAAGAGCGATTTTTGGGTTTTCCATTTTCTTCTGCCGATCGCCTTCTCCGATCCATCTCCGGCGAGCCTCCGATCAAGCTCCGATTTCTTCTTCTTCTTCTCCTTTTATTCCTTTACCCACCACCACTATCTCTCCCGCCTTCGAATCTGTCTATGAAAAAAAAGATCAGAGATCTAAGATCTCAAATCTGAGAAGAGAGGAAGAAATCGGAAAGGGGAGGAGGATTTTTCATTTTTGTTGAAAATCAGAGAAGAGAGAAAAATAGAGAAAGAAAGAGCGAGAGATTCTGTTTTGTTTTTCCTCCGATCATCTTCTCCGATCGGATCTGCCAAATTCCGATCATCCTCCGGCCAGGTTTTAATTTTTCTTCTTCTTCTTCTTCTTCCTCTAGCTTCCTCTATCTCCATTAAACCTATTTTCACCACCTCCAAGCTCCGGCCGAGAAAAAGAGATCTGAGATCTGGGATCTGAGATCTAAGATCGGAAATCAGAGAGAGAAAGCGAGATTTGGGTTTCCCTTTGTTATTCTCTTCCCTTACCGATTTTTCTGATTTCCGATTACAATTTTATTCCGATCACTTTCTGATCATTTTCCGATTTCCGATTACGAATTTCGATTTGCAACTTTGGATCTCAGATCTATTGGTTTCAAAGCCTTATTTCCATTTTCGTTTCAAATTCGAAAGGGACTCAGATCTGAGATCTGAAATCTCAGATCTGAGAAGAGAAAGAGAGAAAGAGAGATCGAAAAGGGGGATTTCTAGACCTTCTTCTCTAGCTAGACTTGCCGGAGCTCCGACTGCGTTGTTTTCATCTTCAGATCTGTGGAGAGAGAGAGAGCTTGAATATTGTGTTATCACTGGAAATTTTTTCATTATCTCTGTTTTTATACTTGTGTTCTTTTGGCAAAATTATATTTTCTTGGAGGGATCCTGCATATTCTCTTAGAGATTGATCTGGTCTCTGGCGTTAATCAGCATTGCTATTGTCAGCAAATCCTCTTGATCTGCATTTCTAGGTATTCCTCGTATTTTGCATTTCTTACATTTAGATCTTATGATGTTCGAGTGATGAGCATATGTATTCTGTGTTCATAATTTGTCCAAATTTATGTGCAAATACCTTAAGAGCCTGTTGTGTGTGAGGATGATTTAAGGCTTTGGTGTTTAAAGTTATAAAATGATGGTTCACTCATGAATAGAAATTCGTGCAAGTTCAGATCTGGTTTGGCTATATAGCATTTGCTATGAATTTTCTTTTAAGGAGTTTAGTATGTGAAATTTTAGTTTGGAATTTCACAATCTCCTCTAAAAATTGCAAGAGGATCTTTTGTTTAATCCTGTAAAAGAAGATAAGGTTATAGCCTGGTTGAATTTTAAGGTGTACAGTTAGGCCATTTAAGCTATACCTGTTATGTTGATTATATTCTTGATATGTGCTCCATTTAGGCTATGTTGTGGGTAAGTGAGAATTCTGTCATTTCTATTAATTCCCCCAAGCCAAACCTTTAAGCAAATTCCAGTTGGAAGAAAATGTTCAAACTTTGTGTTATCCCTAAAACAATTTTAGGATCTTGAAATGAATTTAGACGGTTATATAAAGAAGGAAGTTGTTGATCAAGTTCTGTCCAAGTTTGGGAAAGAAGCTTTATTCACATTAGTATAAATGGATATCTATACATGCATGTTAAGATTTTATTGTTGAATGATAAGTGAAATAGTTTGTCATTGAAATCGGTTACTACAAACTTGGTATAGCACTGTTCTGTTTGAAAATCAATCATCATTTCCTGGTGACCTCTATGCAAAGCATAATTGGATAGATTTTTTTTTTAGGCCAAGGATCATGGATGTTGAGTAAACTTGGGTTCGCATTGTATACTTTTTTTTAGTAGGAATAATTTGATTGAACCCCCTCTACCATTCAGGGAGCTTATACACTAATACTATTGAGGTTTGGCACTTTTCGGCAATTTGTTTTGTCTGGGACGAAGTTGGTATCATTGCTGATGAGTATTGGGACATAGTAGCATCTTATTGAGAAAAATGCTTTGATAACTATATCCGGGTATCATTTCATTTGTTTGTTGAGAGCCCCCATTCCCACCTTGTTTTTTAGAGTGGCAGCCGACATAGCTCCCTGTTTTGGCAATGTGAGCCCATAGTTTAGCACTGGCAGCACAATTTTGTCCATGAATTAACCCCAGTTTTATGCATATTTTGAGCCCATAGTTCAGTTACTGCTAGTGTAAATCAGCCTCTGTTTTGAGCAGTTTCAACCTGCACTTCAGCCCATTGTTGCCCCTGTTTTGGCAATTCTGTGAGTGATAGTGTTCCCTGTTTCAACAGCAAATCATCCCCTATTTGGTACATTTCAGCCCCAGTTTTTAGTACATCGCTGCCCCGGTTTTGGCACAGTCGTGTGATTGGTTGTATCCCCTGTTTTATGCACAATTCCAATCACAATTCAGCCTTGCTACTTAGCATAATATCTGTCTATGTTTAAATACAATGCATGCACTCAAATCTGCCCCATTTATGCACTCAAATCTGTCACATTTATGCACTCAAATCTGCCCCATTTAAGCACAAACCTCTGTCCCATTTATGCACTCAAATCTGCCCCATTTAAGCACAAACCTTTGCCCCATTTATGCACTCAAATCTGTCACATTTATGCACACAAAATCTGCCCTGTTTAGTCCCAGATTCTGTCAGTGTCATCGCACTGTTTAGCACTTAAATTCAGCCCCTGAATCTGGCCCAGTTCTTCCACAATGCAGTCTAAGGTTCAGCCCTTCTTTAATTCTTAATGTAATGATATTGGCACTCTTGTGTTTTGATATTGATATTACCCAAAATTGTGTCGTGATGCTTACTTCTTTTTTATTGTGTGCCGCCTCTTTTAAATATTCTGAACTTCCATTTCAATATCCAAGAGGGTTCTCACTTACCCGCTGGGCGTATCCTTAATTCTTTCATTGCACATATGTACAGTTCAATTTTGAGCAATTCTTTGCTCACTCATGGTTTAATTCCTATGTAGTTAAGATGATTGCCACAACAGTTGATCAAAAATGAATAAGTATGGCTGCTGTCCTGCAATCCTATGTTTTTTATTATAGCTCAATGTGGATGTGGTTTATTTTACAGATTTAATCCAGCTCATTTACAATTCAGTCTAAGTTCTGTATGTCTTGTAAACTCATTCCAACTTATTTGTAGTTTAATGGGTTATGTAAGTTATTAAAGGATGCGTTTAAGTGATATAGGACATTTTGGTTACATTCGTTTGGGACTTTAAAATTGTCATCTTTATAAGAAATAATATCAGCAATGTGCAGTACTTTAACCTTTCGTTTGTTCATTTTAAAATAATATCAGTCCTACCATGATCTTTGTTGTTATATGGATATTTGCTGTCCATTGAGGTATAATTGCTGTCCCATTATTTCATTACTCTGCAATTGTGGTAGTTGGGTTTAAAAGTGCACATCTGCTGTCCTATAATTGCATTACTTTGAAATTGCGATTTTAGTTGAGCTAAAAATACGTATCTACTGTCCATCAATGCATAATTACTGTCCTGCAAGTTTATAGCCTTTGTAATTGTAATTTAGTTAAGTTTTTTAGGCTACCCAGCGGCTGGTCTGGGCTAATTAATTTTATTTTAAATAAATTGTTTAATTGAAGGAGGAAATCAGATGACTACTCTATTCGATATTATCGACATGGGTACTGTCTGATTTCGAGGCGGTTTGTAGGAATATTATCCTGTGTATTTGTGATATCAGATGATTACTTTAGCATCATCTGATTTCACCCCCATATCGGGGCAGTGGTACTTGTGGTTGGGTATAGAAGTGTTTAATGTTGTTTCTTGCTTTATTAGGCTATCCAGCGGCTGGTCTGGACTAATTAATGTTGTTTATCGTTGTATGATTGCTATTATTACAGATTGTGCACTCTTTAGTTGTAGATCATATTTTGCTGATATTTGATTTGTTTTTATAATAATTGATTGGAATTTGCGATTATCTGGTAGCATTTTCCTCTCTCTTTGATTAGACTAGCACAGTCTTTTAGATTTCTGTTAAATTTCTTTAGATGCTAGAACCTGTACTAGGAGACATACTCTGTCTCGTTAGGCGATCCTCCTTTGGAGGCAAGCCTCATTTGTAGAATCCTCTCTGAGGTTACACTTCAGTTTGTGCCTCTGTTAATTAGAGGCCTTTTTTGTCAATTAGTTGTCTTAGCCTTGCTATCCCTTTGCAAGGGCATTGATAAGGTTGCTTAGAGCCGTCTTTGTGTGTGTTTAGGAGACCCGCCTGGTCTCGTTCTCTCGTTAGATCTCCTCTTTGTGCGTTGTTTGGTTTTTTGGGAGAACACTCTACTCGGCTTGGCTTCATACCCCTGCCCTATATGGGTATCTGGTTGCACATTTGTTGCATCCTAGGGCTAGGTAGCTGTCCGGCCCGGCTGGGTGTTTTACCTTTGCCAAATATGCGCATGGTCTCTTATTCCTTTTGCTTGTAAGCTTCTCCTTAGTCGATAGTCCATTCGCATAGGAGTCAGCCTTGATTAGAGAGTCTTTGACTCATTCATCCTTTAGATAGTGTTATTAGAGAGTCTTTGACTCATTCGCCTTTTAGGTGGCGTTATTAGAGAGTCTTTGATTCATTTGTCTTTTCAGTAGTGTTGTAGGAGAATCTTGGATTCATTTGTCTTTCAGGTGTTGTTATTAAAGAGTTCTGACTCAATCTTTCTCTTTTAGAGAGTCTTTGACTCATTTATCCTTTAGTCGGTGTTTTTGGAGTCTTTGACTCGTGATTCTATCTCTTAGAGAGTCTTTGACTCGGTTGTTTCCTTTGTGTTGTTATTAGTGGAGTCTTTGACTTGTGTTTCATTCTCTTTCAGTGAGTCTTTGACTCATTCGTCTTTGACGCTTTCATCTCTTAGTTGGTGTTATTAGAGAGTCTTTGACTCGTTTGTTCTTGTTAAGGAGTCTTTGACTCATTTGTTCTTGTTAGAGAGTCTTTAACTCATTTGTCTTCTTCGGAGAGCTGTGCTCGCTTGTGATCTTAGATCATTCCTTCGCC
This sequence comes from Tasmannia lanceolata, assembly GCF_043159265.1. Lineage (NCBI taxonomy): Eukaryota > Viridiplantae > Streptophyta > Magnoliopsida > Canellales > Winteraceae > Tasmannia > Tasmannia lanceolata. The sequence continues at coordinate 9,705,514 of NW_027518690.1, read as the reverse complement.
TTTGGCGTTAGTTTACTTGGTTTAGGGGTTTCCCTTGTTGGCTCTAGGGTTTGGCCCTAGGGTTTTGCTTTGTATTTTCCCTTAGGTCTTTGACCAAAAGGGTGAAAACTCTTTAAAACTTCAAAAGCATTGGAAAAAGTTTTAAAATCCAAAAAATTAGAAATTAAATAAAAAACATTTGAAAAACCTTAAAAAGCCTAGAGTGTTGAGTGTTTTTAGAAATAGTCATTAGAAGAGTTCGCTCCGAACTACGTTGGCTTGATCCTCTTCCACGAGGTACGTAGTGCAGCTTGGGATCCACATCCCAAGTCCAGCCAAACTTTTAAAAATAAACGTTTTAAACCTTTAAAAATTACAAAAATATTCAAACCATTTTCAAAAAGATCTTCCTTTAGAGTTAGGAGTATGTCCTAGCTGTTTAGATTGTGTTCTAGAGTTAGGAGTTTGTCTTGATTTGTATTGACATGGTGTGTCCTGTCGTGTGAGTGTCCCTAGAGTTAGGAGGCCTCGAGTCGATCGGTTAGACATTTAGTCGAACCGATGGCTAGACTAGAGCATATAGTCAGCCCTTGGTTTTCCCTAGGATGCACAGCCTAGTTACACATAGGATATAGGATCCACCTGCATTAGTTTAGGGTTAACCTGCATTTAGATAAGGGCATATAGGGTGTTCTAAAATCTACAATTCACTGGAATTTTAATAATCATACAAGAAGCTTTAATAACTGGTTCGGTCTTTCAGATCGAGTCTAGGATAGAGGTCTGGGTGTCTTAGGCATCATAGTTTAGAATAGGACATCGAACTACGTGGGCTCCGATTCTTCCCGAGGCCGGGATACGTAGCGCAGCTAGGATGGATGGCCATTCTGGTCCGAGTCCAGTCCTGCATTAGATTTAGGACTTGTCCAGTCCTGTCATATATAGCATAGATTTGTATCTCATGTTTTGATGTGTTTTCTTACTTTCTTGTACTGATACTATACCTTTGGTTGTAGCTTGCATGTGTGTGTCCACCAGAAACTTAGACACCCATTAGGCATGACACTCATAACCTAGCTTTGCTTAGGTGACACATTTTTTCATTTCATTTTATGTGTTTATTTCTTCATTCTCAGGAAATGCATGCTTAGGTAGACGATTCCTGAGGATTGTTCCCATTTCACATGATTTTTACCCGAACTTCTTTGGAGTTAATGAAAATGGCATAAGAGACCAAGTGCTTGCACTCGGACGAATTGGGGGTGCTCCTCAGACCTTCCCCATTCGTAACCAGGCACGAACCCATATATATTTCTGGTTATCCATTGCACAGAGGATTTGATTTTAGGGTTCCATGGCATGTCCATGGATGGCGACTCTGAGTTTATTTTAGGTATGTCTTGGTTTCGAACCTCGGTTCCGGATCAAGACATATCCCTTTCTTTTTATATCGCCACTCGTGCTATGCTATGAAGGTGGCATCCGTTTCGAGAGTTCCTTGGCAGAGCTCTCTTCCACGTGGATGATCCAGAGGATGGTATGGGGACCAGTTTCCCTCACCTCACTACCTCTTCGGATCGGGGTCCACATTAATATTTAATATCAAAAGTTTAAAAGGTAAGAATAAATAACTGAATACTTAGATCAAATGATCATAACCCCTTAGATCCACCAACCCTTGTTTAGGGTTCTACCAAGAAAAATCTCTTCTATGAATTTTTGTAGTCCTTTATCTTAGGTGCGTGGGATGTGCAATTGGGATAGGCCCAAGGGCATGTTGTTACCTGGGGTATGGAGAGCTCAAAAAGAAAATGGAGAAGATAGCAGCTGTAATGGCCTGGATTTCAAAGGCCCAAAGCCCGGCCTGTTAACCGAAATACAACAATGAAGCGGAAATGAAATCCAACATTAAAGTAAAGTCCACCATAAGATAATATAATCATAATCTCAACATGTCCACAGGCAAATATAAAATAAGATAATCCCAAGTCTTACCTAACAAAGAACTAGCTAGAAATTGAAAACAAATGGATAAAAGGAAACCAATCCTAAAATCACTAATCCCAAGTCTTACCTAAATTCTCACATGTGCTACGCGTATGTAATCTGGTCCGTTGATATGATACATGTCCGGCCCATTTACCATTCGTGGCATCATATTTGCTATTTTTACTTCTTTCTCATCTGGTAACATCATCTAGTCAATCTGATCCCAATTGAGCAAGACTGCAAGAGGACAATGAAGAAGAGAGTCCACAACTAGAGGAATCAAATAAACCATGGCAGGAAGTTCCCAAGAAAACTAGGCCAAGACGCTCTCAAAGAGCCCAACCTACTCCTATCAAATTAGCTGATTATGTGACTTAGGAATATTAAGCATTTCTATCTCTAGGCTTAGTGCTCGCCGATCTTGAATTTTCGATCTCCCTCTCTCTTATGTTACGAGTTAGAGGTGGTTTATTGTACCCATAATTGTATCATCTTTCTCTTTATCAAATAAACAAGTAAGGGCCCCACCAAACCCCAGCTTACCCATCAAAACAATAATAATAATTATAATAATAATAAAGGGAATTGCAGAGAAGTAAGAGTAACTGTTCTCAGTAGCCAGATCGACCAAGCCTTGTTTAGGGTTCTACTAAGAAAAAACAAAATAATCTATTAATTTTTGTCGTCCTTTATCTTACGTACGGACATAAGGGGGAGTGCAAAAAAATGAAGAATATAGCAGCCTTCAACCAATAGCAACAGAATGAATAAATAAGAAAAATTAAGGCAAACTCAAAATATACTCTAAAAAATATAATTTGGGCATTGTAATTGTAAGTGGGCAAAGGAGAGGAGACCAATAACTGGAAATTACTAGAAGCAATAAAATTTACCCAAAATTGTAAATAATTTTTCTTCACTTAAATTTCCATTGATCATATTTCACTTAAATACCACTTTCTTGTTAAACCTACACTCAAAACTAAACCTGGCAAAACTGACCCGTGCCCGCGGGTCCACCTGTCCCACCCGCAAACTTGCGGGCGCGGGTTGGAATTTTCATGACCTGTGAAAGTCGACCCGCGGGCATGGTTTTAAATTTCAACCGAAATCCGAAATTTCGGATACCGGTGGGGACCGAAACCGAAAATTTCCGAAATTCAATTTTTCGCCATTTCGGACCAAAATCCGAAATTTCAGTTTAATGACATTATTTATTAAAAAAAAAGAGTTAGAAAATTTTGGCCGAAATTTCAGAATTTCGGTCCGGAATTTCGGTCCAGAATTTGGAACCAAATTACCAAATTTTGGACTGAAATTTCGATTTTTGGAGGGGTCCGAAACGGTTACCGAAACCAAAATTTTAAACCATGCCCACAGGTCACCCAACCTGCCAAAACATGGGTCGGGTCGGGTTAACCCGCTGGTTAACCGGAGGTTTTGTTTAATTTTTTATTTATTTAAAAAGATGAAAAACCAAAGGTCAAGATCAAAAGATCAAAAGCCAAAACAAAGGGAGTTAGGGTTTTCTCTTTTATGCCTTTTTAGACTTAGGGAGTTAGGGTTTCTCGTTTCTGTAACAGAAGAGAAGTGAAGAAGAGAAACTGAGGAAGACACCTTCGATCCAGCCACCATCTGAGCCGCCGGCTATTATATCTACCTCCGACCAACCTCCTTGCCGCGCGGCCAACACCATTACCGCCGGCCCCCACCTCACCACTAGATCCAAACCATTTATTTACTTATTACAGTCATTTTTTATTTGTCTTACAGCCATGATTTTTTATTAGCACCAGTCCCTGCCCCCTTGAAGCTTTTCAGAAGAATCAGAACTTCATCTTGAGATTGCCTTTTCTGTAAAAAAAAAATTAACTTCACCTTGAGATTGACATTACCTCAATCTATCAAGTTCTTTTTTTTTAATGGTACTTTGCAAGTTCAGTTCTCCAGGTTTATCCTTTCTCAATCTATCAAGATCTTTACTCACCAAAAAAAAAGTTCTTTACTCATCAAAGTAAATGATTTTTGGAAAAAATTGCGGGTGACCCGCGAGTCGACCTGACCCACCCGCACTGGGTACGGGTCACCTGGTTGTTGACCCGTAGGAATGCGGGTCATCTTGACCCGCAACCCGCGTGACCCGCACCTGCGTGACCCGTGGGTCGACCCAACCTGACCCACCCGTTTGCCAGGTCTACTCAAAACCAAAATATAAAGAATTTAGCACTTCTCTCTCCTTGATCTATGAACTGCAACTATATCTTGTTTACATTCTGACTTTCTTAAACAGAATGAATCATAGGGTGATTTGTAGGCAGATGCTGAGGCTTCAGTCGGTTCCAAGGACAGGGACGTAGTGGAGCTCGTCGTCATAGAAGATGGTGGTAAAAATTGTAAGGAATTTAACCACGTAGAACTCACCCCTAAAAGCTAGCTGTTAGAGAGAGGGTGCCCATTCCCTTATATAACCCATCCCCATCCATTTCACTTATCCGATGTGGGACTATTTGCTTTTGAATGGAACCCCAACAATCTCCCCCTCCACGAAGAAGCAACGTGAACAATCTTGCCCCTCCATGTGGCGACAACGTGGGAACCATGAGATACTTCCCTGAGGGCATTCCCTCCCACAGAGGCAAACCGGGGTTATCGTGCCCTGAGCTCTGATACCATTTGTAAGGAATTTAACCGGGTAGAACTCACCCCTAAAAGCTAGCCGTTGAGGGTACGGTGCCCAAATCCTTATAAGCCCATCCACATCCTTCCACTTATCTGATGTGGGATCTTTGCTTTCACGTGGAGCCCCCAACAACCTTCCCCCTCCACGTGGAAGCAACGCGGACAATCTCGCCCCTCCACGAGACGGCAATGTGGGAACCACGAGATAACTACACCCAGGATTCTGAGATCTTCGCTGAGGAACATTTCTACCCTCGGAGGCAAACCGAGATTACCACGCCCTGAGCTCTGACACCATTTGAACTTACGCCTAAAAGTTAGTTGTTGGAGGGAGTGTGCCCATTCCCTTATAACCCATCCCCATCCATTTCACTTATCCGATGTGGGACTATTTGCTTTTGCGTGGAACCCCAACAAAAATTCCAGTGAAAACAATCCTAATATCCTTAATATGTATTTTTCACTTATCTTAAACTTAAGCCCTAATTGTATACCATGAAAGCAGGACCTAGGACACTCTTGTGGACAGTTCGAGTCAAGATAGATCATGACCCAAACATAGAAAATAGGATCCGATAAGGGATCTGAACAGAGCATCGTGACCAAGACATAGGTAGATCTGATTCGAAGTTGATCCATTGACACTCTAATTGCAGAAGAATTTTTTATGTGATACTTCTCTGATCAAGTTGTTTCAACTAGGTATTTATGTTCAAAAATTTTCCAAGAATTTTTGCCTGACTCTATTATAAAGAATACATCAGATAACTGATTACTAAGAAAGTCATCTCTTTTTCTCTTCTCTGATCTGTTGACACTCTGATGGACAGTCCTCGTCTAAGGTCTCAATTCCATTTTGTTTGCCGCTTCATTTTGGTCAATGGAAAGCATCGTTTTAGTGTTTTTCAGTTCTAGAGTCGGATAGAAATATTGAATTTAAGAGACACTGACCTGTTTCGTATTCGGGGATGTCTTTTGCCTATTGATACGCAGTTGCATGTCTTCTTTGCATGTTAACAGTTATCTTTCTCTAAAAAAAATGTGTAACGAAAGAGTGACATGTAATCACTCCATAGGATTGTTTGCAAGATTGGAAAAACAAGTTTGTCACTGTGTCGCAAATAACTTCTTTTATTCAAATTTTGAAATTTATATTGAATATCAAACTCTTGCCTTAACCTGGGAAGATTTCCATAGCTAGTAAGCAAATTTCACCTAATAGAGAATTCTAAGCAAAAATAAGATGAAAGGGCGCTTCCATTGGTTGCTATCACCGGTATGCGTTTATTGCTCTTTGATTTTTAGATTTTTCGGTTATGTTATAAATAAAATACAATTTGGTCATAGCAACTAAGGATTTAAATTTCGGTTTCGAGGGTACTTTCGGACCTAGCCCAAATCGAAATTTTAGCCGAAATCCCCATTTTGGTCATGCGAAATTTGGTAAAGACAGACGAAATCAAATCCCCTTTTTTGGGCCAAAATTTCAGTAATTTCGGCTGAAATTTAGGAAAGGAATAAAAACAGATTTTTTTAAAAAAAATTTCGTTGAAATTGACAAAATTTCTGAGATTTCGGCCGAAATTTCCAAAATGTAGGCCGAAATTTGGGATGTTTTGCCAATTTCGGTTTCGGAACGTTTTGGTTTTGGTCTTGACCGAAATCCGAAATTTCGGTCCAAAATTTCAGATTTCGGATGAAATTTTAGACCTTGATAGCAACCAATGGGGGCGCCCTTTCATCCGATATTTGCAAGGGCTCCCTTCAGTCTAGTCCTCTTCACCTAGAACATAGCTGTATACATTATTCAAATAGGAAATGATATATTTGCTCCCTTTTCGTCACGGGCTACCCCCTCACAGTGTAAAAGAGTAGTCATAAATACGCTGGAGGGGTGGCCAAGGGAAGAAAAGGAGGCACTGCTTTTGGTGGCTGTTAGCCACTTTATTGGCCCACATTTAGCCTCTCTTTGTAAGTATTTTCCCACACCCATGATTCATGATCTGGCTCTATGAGCCCATGCCTTTGCTTGAACACTTTTCTTGCTAATGATGCAGTGGAAATAGTTTAAATAATCTTCGATTTTGTTAATGATGCAGCGGAATATATAGTTTAAATAATCAAAGAAGGAAGTTATCAATCACATCTGATTTTCCTTTAAATATCGTCTGAGAACGGCCACCTCCAATTCTCCAAAGAATAAATAACATGTAACAACACACAGCACTACATTGAGTTGGTTCCATTTTTAATACACTAGTATTCTTGGCATGTAAAGTAGTGGGCCCAGACACATCAAAATTAGAAGTATAAATGGTAGGCCCCACCTCATGCATGGGTTTAGGGTTTCTTCAAAAAACCACGGTGTATGTCAACTGGCCAATAGTGTTCAGCGTAGCAATTATCCTTATTATCTCTTCATGTTATGTTTGCATGCATGCCATTTTCTTTAGACATAAATTAACCCTATTTTCTAGCACTAAATATATTATATATATATATATATATATGCAGAATTTTGAAATTCCAAACTTGGAATTTAGTGTGAAAAAAAGCTAGGGGTGCAACTCAGGTCGGGTTGAGTCCAAGCCGAACCCAACCCGAGGAACCATTTACTCAACCCGGATCCGGTAGAACCCGACGAGGTTCAATCCGACGAGGTTCAACCCGACCCAACCTCATGAAGTACGCTTTTTTCCAACCCAACCTGACCCAAGTTCCAGCCTGACCCAACTAGGGTTTTTAATTTTACTAAAAGCTAGAAAATGATAAAAAAAATGTCGGATTTCACTCGGGTCGGGTTGCCCAAACCATCAACCTGAACCTGACCTGAACTCAACACGGGTTAGGAAAACCCAACCAACTTTTTTTCGGGTTGAACTCGACGTGAGTTGCATCCATTTGAGAGATATCAGTATGGGGTCATCCTGGTGATAGAATAGGCAACTAAACTAGAATACATGCAGGGGATGCACCCCTTACACTAGATAGGGTAACTAGGTTAGATTAGGTTTTCTATCGTTAATGCCATTCCATAAATAACTTAAAAAAGGCTTTCTATCATTATTGCCATTCCAGAAATAAAAAAACAAGGTTTTATATCATCATTATTTTTCATGGACTGGCTGTTGCATGAGAGAGCAGCCACCTCATATGAATCAAATGAATAAGACAAAATACGTTGAAAAGTGAGCCTATGTGGCTGCTATCTCGCAACAGCCTGCCCGCGAAATGCCATCTGCGATAGTCCCTAGCAAATCCTTCTCACATGAATTGATTGGATGAGACAAATTTTGTTCAATCCTCCAAAAGCATGGCTTTCCGTGAAATTGCAGCTGTATAAATACTCATTAGGATTAATTACAATGAATCTAAGATTAGTGATTAATCCATGGCCAAGATGATCTAGATCTCTCATATTCCAAGAGAGTTTTTATATGATGCCAAGATTTAAAAAAAATGGAAATGACTCAGCACAACCATATTTTGATATTTTCACACACCATCTTGTCTTTTAGTAATTAAAGAGCTGTGAGAAAGTTATTATATTTCCCCAAAAGCTCTCACGAGTCACGAGTCACGAGTCAATTAGAAGGAAAAGACAGCTGGGTTTGTGAAATTATCAAAATGTGGTTGTGCTAATAACATTTTCCATGATAAATTCCCTTTTCTTTACATGGGACAGTGTACGTCTCAATCAGGCCCGTTGAATCTTTCCCACGCGAGGTAAATCAGCCTTCCTGCAATAATGTATTGGTGCTGGCTGTCCCAAGAAAAAAATAGCGTCAGATATATCACTACCCTAAAAAAACAAGGGTTTTGTTAAAATCCATAGCGCATTGGAAATGATATTTTACACATCTTTTGATAATAAATTCACAAAATATGAGTGTTTTTATGAAACAATGTGTAAAATGATTATAAATCATATCCAATGCACTTTAAACCAAAAGAACTATGAAGTTTTTCATTTAAAATCACTAAAATACCCTTTTCCTAAAAACACTTTCCAGGTTAGTGGTGTGGGTTTCATTTTAAGGAACACGAGTATGCAAGGATAGTGAGTGAATCATTCTAGGATATCCAAAGAAAATAAGCAAAAAATCATAGACAGAGAGAGGGGAACGGGGTAGGACAGGAAACTAGGGTTTCTACTTTCTAGAGTTTAAACTGGTTTTCTTAGGAAAACAGTATTTTAGTCTTTTTTCTCTCAAAAACTTTAGTTTAATGGTAGTTTCTTATTTCTTAATTTAAAGCTTGGCGAGATGGTTATTTTGACAAAGTTAACTTGAGAACTTTTCCAAAGTATGAGTATGAAAGTCGTCAAATCGTACGTGAGTTTTTGGCCATGGCATTTCCACTACAAGTACTCTAAGGTAGGTTTGGTTATAGGTCCATTTTGTGGTGATAAAAAGTTGGTGGGCCCAATTATTTGTGTCTCCAATCCCATAATATCAAGGTGGCAAGCGGGCCGTGCAGGCCCGCGGCCCGGCAAGGCAAGGCACGCCACGGGCCGTGCCGGCACGCCACGAATAGCTACAGTGAGCGTGCCGTGCCGGCCCGGCACGAAGTCGCGAGCTGTGCCGGGCCTGGTTGGGCACGGCACGGCCCGTTTGCCAAGGCACGGCATGGCCCAGCACGGCACGGCCCGCGAGCCCGGTTCCAATTTAGAAAATGCATTTTTTTTAGGAAAACACAAAAATACCCCCAAAAGTTGTTTTAAACGGCTACTTTGTGGGGTATTTTCGTCCAAAACATATATTTTCATAAAATCTTGAATTAACCACCCCAACAACTCTTTTTTGGGGGGTATTTTGGAATTTTCATTGTTTAAATCTTTTCCATTCCCTAAATACCCTCCCCAACAACTCTTTTTTGTGGATATTTAACTAAAGGCATATGATTTCTCCGGGTACCTAAAATAGAACCATTAATTGCTTCATAGATCATTCGCGGGGTTGCATTTGATTTCTAACCACCTGGTTATCTAACGTCAGATGGAAGATCAAGATCCTTCACATATGGGGCCCACTATGTAGGCGTAGCTTCATATAGAAGCTCCAGTTCATGTTGATGTGTCTCCATCGAAGCATCTGCCATTTCCACTGCAATTAAAACAAAATGATAGAGGAGGAGGAAGAGAGTGCAATGTTTGAAAATGATGTAAAACAGAAGAGAGAAAATGTGGAAATAAGAAATATTATAAAGGGAGGCAGAAGAGAGCGGGATAGACTAGAAGAGAGAGAGAGGCAGAAGAAGAAGAATTCATGAGGTAAGTTTTACTTATTGTTGGATTATAAGGACCATTTGTCTTATCATGCTTGGTCCATGAACAAAGTTGCGAGGTATGTTTTACTTCTTTTTCTGTAGTTTATTTCTATTGACATTCCTTAAATAATTATGTTTTTGCCGCTAAGTATCGGGATCAACTCATGAGTGCCTACAAGGTGATAAAATTGCCCACGATCCAGTATTCAGCAGTAACAATGCGAGAAGTCGATTGTTCAATTTGTTTGGATAAATTTGAAGAAATACACAGGAAATAAAGACGGTGATTCTATTATATACTTTAACTTAAGCTGTTTGATTTTGAAGGTCATTCAATTTTTGTCAGGGTCATCCAAGAAGACAAGAACTATAGAGAAAGACGGATTTCACAACACCGGAAAATCCTCTTCTCAAATAGTGAAACCAAAGTTTACACTAGCCCAAGAACAACAACCAAAGTAGAAGAAGAACAATGCCCAAAAAAGATGTGCTTCAATATATGAGAGAACAACAAAACATACAAGATAAAGAACACAAAAAGAAGAAAGTTTCAAGAGGAAAGCTTGCACACAAGAGAGCTTCAATGAAGGTCTAGGTGGTGGAGAATCTCTACAAAAGTGAAGTAATGAGAATAAGCTTGGTCAAGGAAAGTAAAGAGAAGTAATAGCTTTGGTAGGTGGTAGTGGGTATGGGAAAGTGGTGTCTTAAATGCTTAGAGAAGTAGTGGGTTTGGAGTTCCAAGTAAGGGTTTGAATTTGAAATAAGTAGGTAGTAGGAAAAGTTGTAGCAAACATGTTTGACTCACACATGTGCAAGTTAGGCAAAAAGACCAACATGCCCATGGACACAAAAGTACAATTTTGTCCTCACTACATCACTCAAAATAAAAATAAAATAAAGCTACCCAAAAAATACACTTTAAAATTTAACACTCCCCCTTAAAGTGATTTTTTGGAAACTACTACAAGCTTACTCCGAAGTAGCTGAAATGATCCTTTGGAAAGTGACTTGGTAAAGATGTCGGCAATGTTCTCTTTGCTCCTCACTTCCGCTACACCAATTGTACCATCTAACACCTTTTCACGAATGAAATGATGCTTGATCTCAATATGCTTTGTTCTTGCATGACAAAACGGATTTGTGGCAAGTTTGAGTGCACTTTGGTTGTCACCAAGAATAGTCATCGCCTTGTGAATAGGTAAATGAACATCTTCAATTAACCGCCCCAACCAAACACATTCTTGAGACGCAAGAGCGGTGACCTTATATTCCGCTTCCGTTGTTGAAAGAGACACCGAATCTTGTTTCTTACTACACCAAGAAACCCCGCCGATTCACACAAAAACACATAACCAGAAGTAGATCTCCGATCATCCAAGTCCCCTCCATAATCGGCATCGGTAAATCCATTCAACATAAAATCAACTCCTCTCTTGTAAAGTAACCCAAAGTCAAGGGCAGGATTCACATACTTCAAAATCCTCTTTGCCGCCTCCAAGTATGGTTTCTGTGGCGCTTGCATATAGCGATTAACAAGCCCAACGGAAAAAAAATATCGGGTCTTGTGATAGTCAAGTAGATAAGACTACCCATAAGAGCACGATATGGCCTTGCATCCGGAAGAAGCTTGCCTTCTCCCCGCCTTACCTTTATGTTGGGATCAAGAGGAGTAGATGATCTTTTACTTTGATTCATCCCAAATCTTCCAACTACTTTCTCCGCATAGCCTTTTTGAGAAACTAGCACATCATCCTTCAAGATCTCCACCTCCAAGCCAAGAAAGTGACTTAGCTCTCTCAAGTCCTTCATCTCAAAACGAATAGATAGCTCCACCCTTAGCTTTGCAACCTCAACATCATTGTTGCCGGTAACTATCATGTCGTCGACGTAAAAAAGCACAATAACAAGCAAGCATTTGTCTTTCTTCACAAATAAACTAGAATCAGAGTTAGATACAAAATAACCACAAAATTGTAAGTATTCGACAATCTTACCATATGTGGACCCCGATCCGAGGACAAGTGCGGAGGACACGAGATCCTCTGCAATCCTCAAAGATCTCCATAATGTGAAGGAGAGCTCTACCAAGGAACTCTCGAAACGGTGCCACCCTCATAGCATAGCATGAGTGGCGATATAAAAAGAAAGAGATATGTCTTGATCCGGAGCCAAAGCTTGAAACCAAGACATACCCAAAATGAACTCAAAGTCGTCATCCATGGATAGGCCATGGAACCCCAAAGTCAAATCCTCTGTGCAATGGATAACCAGAAATATATATGGGCTCGTGCCTGATTATGAATGGGGAAGGTCCGAAGAGCACCCCCAATTCGCCCTATTGCGAACACTTGGTCTCTTATGCCATTTTTTATTAACTCCAAAGAATTTTGGGCGAAAATCATCTAAAATGGAAACAAAATATCCCCTAAAAGACGTCTACCTAATCATGCATGACCAGGGGATGAAATAATAAGCACATACCAAATAAATGGAAGAAGTGTCACCTAGTCACAACTAGGTTATGAGTGACATGCCTAATGGGTGTCTAAGTTCTGGTGGACAAACACATGCATGCTACAGCTAAAGGTATAAAGTTTGTACAAGAAAGTAAGAAAACATAGCAAAACACACAATCATAACAAATCCTAAGACTCTAATGATTAAGCCCGAGTCCTCGGATGGTCTGATGTTCATCTAAAGAAGCCTACATATCCCCGCCTCCGCAAGAATCAGAGCAACGTAGTTCTTCGCTCCTATTCTAAGCTATGATGCCTAAGACACCTAGACCTCTATCCTAGACTCGATCTAAAAAACCAGACCAGTTATTAAAGTTTCTTGTACGATTATTTAAATTCCAGTGAATTGTGAATTTTAGGACACCCTATATGCCCTAACTAAATGCAGATTAGCCCTAAGCTAATGCAGGTGGTTCCTACAACCTATGTGTAACTAGGCTGTGTTTCCTAAGGAAAACAAAGGGTGGACTAACGTATCCTACTCTAGTCATCACTCGGCGATGTGGATCGCCGACTGACCGGACAGAGGCGTTCTTATAACTCTAGGACAGACCCTAACTCTAAAACAAGCACACAACAAACAAACAATCAAACACCCTATAAAAAAGAAACTCCTAACTCTAGAACTCTCTATCTAGGAGAAACTCCTAACTTTAGAAGAAGATCTTTTGAAAACAAGGTTTTAAAGGTTTTTTAAGAAGGTTTAAAATATTATTTATAAAAAGTTTGGCTGGACTTGGGATATAAATCCCAAGCTGCACTACGTACATCGTGGAAGAGGATCAAGCTAACGTAGTTCGAAGTCGAACACTCCTGACTACCATTAAAACTTAACACTTTAGATTTTTTTTAAAGTTTTCGAATGTTTTTTATGTTTTAAATTTCTAATGTTTTTGAGTTTTAAGTATTTTAACATGTTTTTGGGATTTTTAAATGTTTCAAATGATTTTTAGATTTTAAAAGCTTTTCCAAAGCTTTTGGATTGTAAATTTCTGATTTCACCCTTTTGGTCAAAGACCTAAGGGAAAATGCGAAGCAACACCCTAGGGCCAAACCCTAGGGCCAACAGGGGAAACCCCTAAACCAAAAAAGCTAATGTCAAAGATACCGAAAACAATCTAAGGTTCTAAACAAACAAAACTCTAGTGAGACTATGCCAGTCTCTAATAAAGAAGAGGTAACAACTCTTAAAGGAGAAATTCCTAACTAATAATGCCAAGGAGATGAACAAAAAAGTCTAAGGCTATCTAATAATACCACGAAAAGATGAATGAGTCAAAGACTCTCTGATAATATCGCTAGAGGACGAGTGAGTAAAAGACTCCATAACAAGGACAAATGAGTCAAAGACTCTCTAATAATACTGCTAAGCAGGACAACTGAGTCAAAGACTCCCTACTAAGGACAAATGAGTCAAAGACTCTCTAATAACTGTCTAAACAAGGCAACTGAGTCAAAGACTCCCTAATAAAGACAAATGAGTCAAAGACTTTCTAATAACCACCTAAAGACAACTGAGTCAAAGACTCTCTAATAACACTACCTGAAGGATGGATGAGTCGACGACTCTCTAATAAAAACCACTAAAGAAGACAAATGAGCCAAAGGCTCTCTAATACTACAACTTAAAGGGGGAATCAGTCAAAGACTCTCTAAAAGGAGCTGCTCTAATATAAGACGGGGTAAGCCTTCTAAAAATGGAAACCCTCTAAATGAGACAAGGCTTGTCTCCAAATAGGGGCTTCATAAATGAGGCAAGACATGCCTCCCATGGGTACACTATCTGTCAAAATCAAGGCAACTTCCCTGAGGGTAGGCTCTAAATGAGGCTTAATTCCAAAAGAGCATGGCCTAATGAGACAAAACATGTCTCCTAATGGAACTTGCTAATGAGACCACAATGGTCCCCTAAATGAGGAAAAAATAATCTATCTAAAGGTGTCTAAAAGACTCGGAAAGTCCACCAAGTAAAGAGGGGAGACTCAACTCGGATTGAGCAAGTCTTCAAAGGATGGGCTTGGGCTAGCGCCTTCATCGCCCTTAAAGAGGAAGGGAGCATAAAATCAAAGTGATATTTTCAGATCATAACAACAAATCACGTGCTAAGCAAAGTATGAATCACAATTACTGGGTGTACAACTTATAAGAACAATAGTTATACCATAATAGACAGCAAATATATGCTCTTTAGCTCAATCCAAATCGCAATTATAAATGCTATAAAATATAGGGCAGCAGCTATGCAGCAGTCATGTACTTTTTTAAATCAAACAAAAATCACAATTATACAACATAGGACTATTGGGCAGCAGTTATGCACTTGTAGATAGCAGATATATGTCTTTTAACATCAACCAAGTCATTATTATAAAGCATAGAAATCATAATACACAGTTATGTATCTTTAACCTAGCCAAAATCACAAATGCCAAGTTTATGACCATATAAGACAGCAACTGTATTTTCCTTTGCTCGCCAAGTTTACAGATGAGGATACAACAACAAAATGCAATGCATCCCCTAGAGTGATATAACTTCCATTGTTTTCTTCTTCTCTTTTTTTATATTTTTTATAGTGATACAATGACCATATGGAATACTCAGGTTGAGCTTATTTAATCATGGCCAAACTAGTATATTTTTCTATATGCTAGATAACAAAGGAGACAACCTAGAATTAATCAAATATCAAGACATTCAGTGAAGGAAGGATTCTCTTGCCATAAAACAGTATAAAAGTCTATTGTTTGTAAAATGAGCGATCCAAAGACAACATTCCAAAGAAAGAATCCAATCATATACTCTAGATACTTTCAACACAAACCTCTTCCTGTATCTATATAATGCATTTCATTGCAAAAATGAAATAACACTGCACTCTAATGCCTCCTGATTAAACACAAAGCCCATAATATACACATCAAAACATAAGGAATCAGCTAGTGCTATTACACATCTCTCTAAATTCAATTTTCTGCACACTTATCAAGCTCCGTGAAGCTCTCTCTCAATACCTATTCTCTGCTCTTAACAATGACGCCAATAAGTGAGCCCAATGTCTAAGAAAAACATGTACACACGTATATTCATGTACATGGATCTATATAAAAAATTCACCTGCATATGTACAATAATACAATAAAACTGGAAATTGAATGAGCCAATTTTGTAAAATTTACCAGACAGAAATTGAACCATAAATGGAATTGGACCAATGATGGTGGATTAAAGTCGCTGTAAATCACCTTCTTTTTACAGCATATTTGAAATAAAACCACCCAACTTGATAGAAAGCATCTCATAAATCCTAACTTACACATCCAGCCACGACACTATTTACTCCTAAGTTAACTTGAATAAAGGAGAAACTTCCTGAAAATGAATCATCACAGTTGAAAATACAGAAATGACACAACATTAGCATATCTATGGCTGTGGGGAGCATTCACCCACAGCCACATGTATTTTCGTAATCACATGTATTCTTTCTTATATGCATGGATACACACACTCACTCCCACAAGTACACATTCGTTTACTCGTGAATACACATATACAGCTGTTTATATTCACACACTCTTATGCATATATATGCACACGTAATGCCTTATATGCAGCTGCACACAGACTCAAACACAGTTTTTCATAATCTATGAAATTTATTTACAATATGCAAATCCAAAGCTGAACTAAAAGAATATGAGCTGAAAATTGAGCTAATAAGGCTGATCCTTGGACTGTATTGTGTACCAAATAAGGAGTAATTTTGGGGCTGCAATTGGTGCTGACAAAGAGTGATTTTCAGAATGCAGTTGGTGCAAAAACTAGGGTCAAGTTTTAAATGGAATTTAAACTATACCAGCACCCTCACGTCCATGCAATAGCGAATCCAATTAGCCTTAATTGCCAATGCTTTCCTTAAGTCAATCACAAAAATCTCCACAGACTTGACATTTTTCAATTAATACCAACAAGAAATATGCTGGCCGAACTATATATGCGAGACATGATAAATCCCATACCATTACACATTCGGCATCGAAACACCAACTGCTTGTTTTATGCTTTGGGATGGGCCGGTCAAATGAAGAACCATGGCCTTGAGTATCAGGCATTTTAATAAGCTCAATGATTTGGAGCATTTCATTTAAATAAGCATGTACGGGCAGAGGTCATGCTTTTGTAGTTGGGATCATAGTGCGATCTAGTTAACGAAGCTTAACTAATTCCACCATACCCATAAAAAAAAACTAATTCCACCGTATGATTTTATATAATCTTTTACTTTATTAAAGCTGAGTCATTGCTCCCCCCTCTCACTCAACAGTGTTGAGAAATCCGTCGAGCAAAATCTGATCCCATCATGCACAAATAAAGGGAAAAGTAGAAATAAAAGCAAACCACAAGATAAAAACAGAGTTTTTACATGGTTCAGCCAAGATGCCTACATCCATGGGTGAGAAAAATATTTCAGTATAACAAACAAAATTACAAAAATTACAATGGGATTAACCCAAAACCCACAAACCGTAATCCTTTCCCTCTGCTTCTCAACCAATACCATGCTCAGAGAAACCCAACAGAATCTCTCTCTCTCTCTCTCGTCCCAAGAGGACCCCCACACACCCGCGCACTAAGAGAAAACCCACCCTTTTCTCCCCTTTAGCAGCATTTTGCCTCCCACAATTAGGTCGGAAGATTTTGGGAGACTTTCATCTAAAGATTTCCCAAAAACCTAATGATAGATATGAAATTCTCTAGCTTTTTTTTTTATTTTAAAAATTGACATTTTATTGAATAGTGGTTGGGACAAGTTGTCCCCGCCATTATACAAAAGTGGGAACAAAGTCCAAGTACATTTCTAAAAGGAAATTTTCTAGCTTTCCGAAGTCCCTATCCCTCTCTCATCGAAGAACTCCAAGGCTAGCCTGACAACTCCATCTTTAGCGAAAACAGATCAGCCTCACTGTTGGTCACCCTCCAAACATGATGAAACCTGGCCCCAAAATCTGCTAATTTATCTGCCCTATAGTTGAATTTGAAAGAGAAGGTTTTGAACAATTGAAAAACCTATTTTTCATACCATGAAGAGACTTATCTTCTAGGCCATCGCAAAAGCTCTACCACCCCCTCAACACACCAACATTCGTATCCTCCAATTTGTTGCCTTCGAAATTCATCACGAAAGCCTCAAAAAATTAATAGCTTAAATAGATCTGTCCCTTGTGCTGGTTTAGCACTTTCATATTGAAAAATTCCCTCACTTGTGTGGAACAACTAGTTACTCCAAAAGGCCCCTCACGTGTGACCCCTCTTTTGGGTTTGGCCATTGCATGTGGAATTTTACTATCAAGGAGAGGACCTTTGGCTCTGATACCATGTGAAACAACCAGTTACTCTAAAATCTTAAGCTGCTGGAGAAGGCGTTATTTATTCTTTTATACTTTAAAAACTTGTAAGTTTTCCGTCTCATATTTTCTTTAGAAAAAATGAATACATGCGGCATCATATAATTGCCCCTTTATGCTATAAGAAGGAATTGATTCTACGGGCCCACCCACTCGACGTGTCAGTATAACTATTATTCTTGGTTATTTATATATCACAAGACATTGACGATCAGTTAGCCCTAAATTCAAGATGTCAACATGGCCATTTCATTTGTGTCATTTGTGGGACAAATGGTGGAGACACAATAGCTTAAAGGGATTTTCCACTATTATAGAGTGACAATGAGTTGTATCTTGTGAATCATTCCTTCTGACTTCAGATATTGATTCTTTTATTTTAATTACTTTTTTGTTTAATGTTGTATTTCTGCCGTAGGATCCCGTGAGTAAAGATTGGTGGTTATTATATGAAAACGATAATAAACCACTTTCCTAGTGGAGGTTATCCTATCACTGATTCTTTCTTTTTGGGGGGACCTGGGGAAAATTGCTAGAATCGGTTGGATCGCTTCTTTGGAGGACTACCTATGTCCATGTCCGTATTTATTATATGAAAACGATAATAAAAAGGTGGGTTACTAGCCAACTGCTCTCTTCACTTCTACGTTCGCCAATTATGCTAGTGTTATTCAATGGGGAGAGGGAGTTTACAACCCTGGCAGTGAACCATGGCCTCAGATGGGGAGTGGCCATTTTGCAGATGAAGGATTTAAGTATGCAAGTTATGCTGGAAACTTGACGATTATAAGGGAAGGTGGTGATTCTCGAGATGTCGACCCTGATCAGGTTTCCTTTGATGTTGATGCCCCCAAATGCTACACTATTAACCACTTTCCTAGTGGATGTTATCCTATCACTGATTCTTTCTGTTTTGGGGGACCCGGGGGAAATTGCTAGAATCGGTTGGATCGCTTCTTTGGAGGACTACCTATGTCCATGTCCGTATTTATACTCATGCATTCCGACATTTTAAGCAAATAATAACATGAGCTTTGTTACTATACTCGTCATTGCTTATTGTCATATTGGCCTCTTAGCGTGTAGTTAATGTTTAATATCAAAAGTTTAAATAGTAAAAATCAATAACCGTTATGTTACATCTTAGAAGACACTTATTGGGACCCCCTTCTGCCTCTTGTATGCGGTCTAATTAGTTGATTCAAACATAAACCCTTAGATCCAAAAAGAAAATGTGTGATGTTTGTAATCCTTTATCTTAGGCGTGTGGGGTGTACATTGGGATAGGCCCAGGGTCATGTGATTACCTGACTGAGGTAATGGACATCTCAAAAAGAAAATGAAGAAGATAGCAGCTGTAACGGCCCGGATTTCGGATGCCAGAAGTCCGTCACATTAACCGAAATTCAACAATGAAATGGAAATAAAATCCAACATTAAGGAAAAGTTCACTGTAAAATAAAATAAGGGCGCTGATATTTACAACCCCCACCTCCCCCCCGGCTGGCTAACGTTAAACGTTAGGGTTTAACTTATATGTGTCACGTTTCCCACCATTTGACCTCTCTCTCTCTCTCTCTCTCTCTCTCTCTCTCTCTCTCTCTCTCTCTCTCTCACACACACACACACACACACACACACACACACAAATAAAACTGTTGGTGGGCCCAACAGAAACCGTTGGGGAAATGGTGGGCCCATCTTTGAACAATTTAGGCCCCGCCCATACCAGACCATAGGATAATCCAAACCGTCCATTTGATGGCCATAAACGTAAATAGGTTGCGTCCCAAATATCAATTCCATAGGCTGATCCTAGCCCTCTGACCTCTATAGATTGTAGGGTTGTGATCATCCTATGGAAATGCTTTTTGGGGCACAACATATTTACATTGTGGCCCATCAAATGAATGGTTTGAATCATCCTACGGAGTTGGTCATAAAGTAACATTAAGGCCCATCCACAACATAGGACGATCCAAGCCATCCATGGTTTGGATAATCCTATGGAGTTGGTCGTACAGTAGCATTAACGCCCAATCGTAGACCCCGACGATATTTTTTCAAATTGAAGCGTACCGTCCACAACATAGGATGATCCAAGCCGTCCATGGTTCAAATCATCCTATGGTGTGGTTCGTACAGTAACATTAAGGCCCAATTTAGGCCCCACCCATATTTTTGAAAATTAAGTGTAATGTCCAGACCATAGGATGATCTGAGCCATCCATTTGATGGGCCATAACGTAAATGGGTTGTGCCCCCCAAAATCATTTGCATAGGATGATCACAACCCTCCAATCTATAGAGGTTTCCATAATAAGCAATTTCTCTTTATATCTGAGGTCTAGGATCATCATATGGAAATGGTTTTGAGGGACACAACCTATGTACGATGTGGCCTATCAAATGGACCGCTTGGGTCATCCTATGGTCTGGACGGTACACTGTCATGTGGATTGGATTTGGGCACCAAGGAAGAGAATTTTGGGAGCCCATCACCTGTTCCTGTTGTGGAGAGAGAGAGGGGGGGTGGGAAACGTGCACTAAATGATTCAAGGGGGGTGGGGACACACTACGTCATTAAAAAAAAAGGAAAAAAAAGGGGAATATAACATCCTTTTAGAGTTAGCCGTTAAAGCCTAACGTTTAACATTAGCCAGCCGTGAAGGGGGGGCGGGGGCGGGGGCGGAGGGGGGGGGGGGGGGGGGGGGGAGGGGCGGTGGGGTTGGCTTCTATATTTTAGGGCTGGCAAACATTTAACGTTAGCCATCCCTAAAATAATCATAATCTCAACATGTCCACATGCAAATATAAAATAAGACAATCTCAAGTCTTACCGAACACAGAACTAGAAATTTAAAACAAATGCATAAAAGGAAACTAATCCTAAAATCACTATTACATCACTCCTTCTCTAGTTGACATCCTTGGCCTATCCTCTTGAATGTAAGTAGCATCTGCATTTAAAAATGTATAAGGGATGAGTTTCGACCACAGAAACACAGCTGGGAAAAGAAACTTGTATGTCATTTAAAATCGTAACAAACATAAACTAATAATACTCTAATTAATACTCTTATAAATATTGACATATACTAATACTTATTAAAATATGGAACATCAATACAAACAACACATCTTACATTGCATCTGCAAATATAGAAGCTATGAGTTTCAACAACAGAAACTCAGCTGGGAAAAGAAACTTGTATGCCATTTAAAATCGTAACAATAATAAACTAATAATATTCCTCTATATCTCCTTGCAAATATTAACATATACTAATACTTATTACTATATTGAACAGCATTACAAACAGCACATTTTATTGCATCTGAAAATATATAAGGGATGAGTTTCAAGTGCGGAAACCGAGCTGGGAAAAGAAACTTCTATGTCATGTGAAATCATAGAAAAAATAAACTAATAATATTCCAATTGATCTTTTTGTAAATATTAACATATACTGATACTTATTTAAATATGGAACAACATTACAAACAACACATTTTACATTGGATATTCTTTTATCAGTTTCACTTGGAATGCCATGATCCATGTATGCAATAAAACTTATTTAAAAAAAAAAAAAAACTTATGCAATATGTATCATATGAATATCACATCCCAATGCAACAATATGTACCTAGATGAGCTTAGTCTACAATGGTATGAATGCCAATACCCACCATTTGTACTACCTATGGGTGCAACTTGGGTCGGGCTCAACCCGAACCCGACGATTTGAACCCAATTTTTTGTCAGGTTGGGTTGATGCTAGGCCGGGTCGGGTTAGCATTAGGGTTGGGAAGCCAAGTTTAATCCGAGTCGGGTTATGGTTGAGGCATTAGCAACCCAACCCGACAATCAACCCAAGATTTTTTATCTTTTTATCACTTTTTATTGCTTTTAGTATAAGAATGAACAGTGCCGGAACCGAGTTTAGAAGCTTGACGGAGAAACATTCTGAAATGGACGAGAGGAAGAAGAAAAGAAGTTCTCTCCATCGTGATCAAAGATCATTCACGGCCTTTGATCAATTCCAAAGGTGGAGATGAACTAGAGGATAGTAAAAGGTGCGTTAAAGGGCTGATGTTGACTTTGTGAAAAAATATGGAAGCAATTACAAACCCTAAAATGTTGGCGAAGAAGTCGAGGGCTATGTCAATACACGTGGATTTCTACAGATAAAAGATTAGAAACTTTGGTAGTGGTTTTCATAACTCCTTGTTTTTTATTTTTGCTTGGATTTTGCAGCAGCCGTTGGATTTGTTGTAATGTGTATCCCGGTTCAGAACATTGTTGTATGGGAGATGATTTTTGGGGACTATTTGTTCTTTGCGAAGTTGCAGAGATTTGATGGATGTTTCTCTTGGAAGGATTGGAAGGATTAAGGAATGCAAGGAGAGGATCTAGTTGGGTCAGGTCGGGTTAGGGTTGAGTTATTCAGGGGGCGGGTTGGGTTCAGGTTGACTCTTGTCGGGTTGAGGGTCGGGTTCGGGTTGAAGTAGGAATGCATCAGGTTGGGTTTGGGTTGGCCTCGACCAGACTCAACCCGGCCTGAGTTACACCCCTAGTACTACCCTTTTTTTACGGCTGATCACGACAGTGGTATAAGGTGTTATGTCAATGTATACTTTCATTTTCCATGGTTTTATTCTCAACTTCGTAAGTTGGGACCAAGCATGCCAATGTATCCTTTCATTTTTTTATGGCTGAGGAATCTGTGTTTGTATATTCTATTGGTTCTGACTTGTTATGTCACTATACACAATGTGTACTTCTGTTGCTGACTTGTATACATAGATTTCCTTATCATGCTGTGTGATGCATGAGTAGTATTACAGTTGTGCATTTGACACTTAGTATACTTTGGTGGGGCCTTCGTGGCTTGTGCAGTATTCCAGTGCATGGGTTGCTTTGGGTGGGCTGTTGTAGCTAGTGTGGCATACCCGCATTTAGATGGCTCTATTATGAAGAATACAATAGATAACTGATCTTAAGAGAGTCCACTTTTGCTCTTTTCAGTTATGAGTCATCTCCTATGGTTTTGATTCTGTTTCATTTCCATTTCAGTTATATGAGTCATCGCCTATGAAAACCATGCATCGGGTGTGGCCCACCATTTTTGCCTCATGCTTTCGTAGAGTAGGCCCCGCAATCTCCACCGAGTACATGTATATATGGTGGGTCCACAATTTTACACGTCATTCTTTATTTTGATGGGGCTGGCCCATTTTTTAACACTGGTGCATGAGAATGCTTGCTTGTAGAGAAATGATATTCCCACACCCTTGATTCAAAACCTATCTTTGACTATCATGTGTGTTTTGGTTTTTCATAAGGTAATTTGTCTTTATACGTGTAATGACATTTTGTTCTCTTTCATTGAGTCAGACAAAAAAAAATTAACATGGGTATTTTGGTCGCAAACGGATACCAAGACCTGATTTGCAAAATTCACTCAAACTTGATGACTCAATTTGCAAATTCTAAAAGGAAAAGACTCTATTTGCAAATAAAGCAAATTAGAAGACTTCTTTTGCAAAAATCCCAAATAAAGCAAAGTAGAAGACTCTATTTAATTCAAGCTTTTGTTATCCTCTCCTCCCTCTCGTGTCGATCCCTCTTCCACCCTCGTTAACCATTGGGTAAAGCTAATAGTCCATGTGAAGAACATATTCATGGTAGCCAAACTAGCCCATAGAGGTATGTTTTTCAGTTCTAGAGTCGAATAGAAATATTTATTTGAGAGACACTGATCTGTTTCATATTCCGAGTTGTCTCTGCCCATTGATTCGCAATTGTAATCTTCTTTCCACATGAACTGTTATATATATATTTTTTTAAAACGAGGAATGATAGAGGCAAGGGTGCCCTTGAATAAGGAGCCGGAAAAGGGTCATTGATTGGTTCCACATCATTAAGTGTAACTGATTTTATCTTTACAATTGATTTTAAAAAGTAACAGAAAATGATTTGGATCCAATCTAGGGCCCTTTTCTGGCTCCTTATGCAAGGGCGCCCTAGCCTCTATCATTCCTCCATAAGCAAATTCCAAAAATCTATCATATTTTGGGTGGAGTTTTTTGTTTCCTTGTCGTTAATTCAAGCTTTTGTTACCCTCTCCTCTCTCTCGTGTGTTTCACCCTCCTTAACCATTGGGTAAAGCTAATAGTCCATGTGAAAAACATATTCATGGTAGCCAAACTAGCCCATAGAGGTATGTTTTTCAGTTCTAGAGTCGGATAGAAATATTTATCTGAGAGACACTGATCTGTTTCGTAGTGCGAGTTGTCTTTGCCCATTGATTCCCAATTGTAATCTTCTTTGCACATGAATCGTTATCTTTTCTTTTAAAAAAAAAAAAAGAGGAATGATAGAGGCAACTAGGAAAGGGCACCCTCGAATAAAGGGCATGAAAAAACACATAAGTCGAGGGCTATGTCTAGTCAAATAAAAAAACACATAACTTGATAGCAGTTTATCCCTCCATCTTGCAGCAGCCGTTGGATTTGTTGTAATGTGTATCCCGGTTCAGAACATTGTTGTATGGGAGATGATTTTTGGGGACTATTTGTTCTTTGCGAAGTTGCAGAGATTTGATGGATGTTTCTCTTGGAAGGATTGGAAGGATTAAGGAATGCAAGGAGAGGATCTAGTTGGGTCAGGTCGGGTTAGGGTTGAGTTATTCAGGGGGCGGGTTGGGTTCAGGTTGACTCTTGTCGGGTTGAGGGTCAGGTTCGGGTTGAAGTAGGAATGCATCAGGTTGGGTTTGGGTTGGCCTCGACGAGACTCAACCCGGCCCGAGTTACACCCTTATGGAAAAGTCCAAAAGACCCGTTAACCTTAGTGATCTAATTTGATTAGGGTGGGTCCCACCAACTCTGTGTAGGGAAAAATTGCCAATGGGGGACATCAAAATACGAGAATTGCCAACGGAAGGCACACTTTTGAAAAATTGTTAAGAGGGACGAAATAGGGGTTATCAAGTCTCTAAAAGGGGGTTATGGACCCTCTAAATGGGGTTATCAAACTCTCAAAAGGGGATTATCAACCCTCTTTAACAATTTTTCAAAATTGTGTCCCCCGTTGACAATTCTAGTATTTTGGTGTCCCCAATTGGCAATTTTTCCTTCTATGAAAACCATGCATCGGGTGTGGCCCACCATTTTTGCCTCATGCTTTCGTACAGTAGGTCCCGCAATCTCCACCGAGTACATGTATATATGGTGGGTCCACAATTTTACACGTCGTTCTTTATTTTGATGGGGCTGGCCCATTTTTTAACACTGGTGCATGAAAATGTTTGCTTGTAGAGAAATGATATTCCCACACCCTTGATTCAAAACCTATCTTAGACTATCAGTTCTAGAGTCGGATAGAAATATTTATCTGAGAGACACTGATCTGTTTCGCAGTCCGAGTTGTCTTTGCCCATTGATTCCCAATTGTAATCTTCTTTGCACATGAACGGTTATCTTTTCTTTTTTTTAAAAAAAAAAAGAGGAATGATAGAGGGAAGGGCACCCTCGAATAAGGAGCCGAAGAGGGCCCTTGATTGGTTCCACATCATTAAGTGTAACTGAATTTACCTTTACAGTTGATTTTAAAAAGTAACCGAAAATGATATGGATCCAATCTCTGGCTCTTTATGCAAGGGCGCCCTTGCCTCTATCATTCCTCCATAAGCAAATTCTACCTCTAATACACAGTTGTATACATTATTCAAATTGAAAATGAAATATTTCCTCACCCATGATTCATGGTGGCTCTTTGCCTTTGCTTGAACACTTTTTTCAATAACTTCTATAGTTCGTTATAATTCCAAAAATGCTCTCAAAAACTGATTTAAAAAGTGCTAAGCAAAGAGTAGGGTGTTATTATTGAAACAATTGAGTGGAAATAGGCTTCCTCGACTATTTAAAGAAGCATTTAGTTTCTCACTTTTGCTGCGGAGTTGCCAGCTTGCCAATGTATTTTTGTAAACAAATGCTTCTATCTATCTATTACTATATAGCAACTGAGAAAATAGTCGATTTTTTTGAATTTTTCGGATGCTCTATCCTTTTCTCTTTCCTGTGCTTTTACCGCCCACCCGAACTCTAAATGAAGAATTCCATTTTTATCCCTCTCCTGGATGAATGGCTGAGGCACATGTTTGCAATCTTAGGATTTCCTCAATTTTTATTTTATTCTGGTACGTACTCTTATTTACTCTTTTTTTGGCCTTCGAGATGAAACATTTATGTGAATACTGTTCTTGCAATCTGATCAAATACACCTTAGCTCAATAAACTAAGTAAATGTCGTCTAATCTACCTCTAGCAAATTGTGTTTAGTATACCTAAGTGCAATTTCATATAATTTGTTCATGTTTTAAACCAATCCGGATGATCTTACAGAGCATGCTTTATATGGATACATTTAATAAAGGGCAGTGATAAATTTACCTCCTTGAAAGAATAATAACCCCTATTCCTTTCAAGGGTGTGAATTTATCACTGCCCTTAATAAATTACTCTAATTCTCCATCATGATCACTTTTTATGTTTATTATTTGATAGGGACCATCGCAAATGGCATTTCATGCAGAGGAGGCTGTTGCATGAGAGAGCAAGCACTTCATATGAGGTGGCTACTCTCTCATGAAAAAGCCTGCCTGCGAAATGCCTTCTGTGATGGTCCCTAGCATATCCCTCTCACATGAATTAATTGAATGAGACAAACTTTGTTCGATCCTCCAAAAGTGAGATACGAAATGGCTTTCCGTGAAATTATGGAACTTTCTCCTTATTAATGCTCTCTTGTCCTCATTTCTCAGTAAACTTTCAGTAACGAGAGAGAGAGAGAGAGGGAAGAAGAAGAAGAAGAAGAAGAAGAAGAATGGAGTACATATATCTGCTTCTTTTTCCTTTCTTTTCATTAAATTTTGTTGTATGCGCTATTTTGCTTTGGATTTTCCATTTCTTTCCGTGTGAAAAGTTAACTGCTGATTTATTAATACATATGTGATTAAACCATATGCTTTAATCTGCCGCAGCAGTAGCCTTTGATCTGTTTCATTTTCATATGTGATACAAAGAAGTATCCATAAATTAGGAAATAGCCAGAGATTTTGATTTTACTGGACCTATTTGAAAAGTGTCATTATTGTGTATTTATACTTGTCTTTATAATTGAAAAATCTAGATCTCTCTTCTTTTCCTCCTCTTTTTTCATCTAGATGCGATATTTTTTTGCCTTGTTCTGCATTCTGTAGTGTGTAACAGTTCCTCTTAGCATTGATAAGTTATTCTTGTTTTTAGGGTAAATTCAACCAACCATCTGCTGTTATTATGTAAAATTAAGTAGGAAGGTGAAAATCATAATCCTTTCTTCAAAGTTATGAGAAGAGTCATGGATCTGCAAGAGGCCAATACGTTTTTTTTTTTTTTTTTTTGGGCATTCAAACCATTTTCCAGATTTGAATATATCTAGTATTGCTCTTTTTGGAGATTGCTGATAACCATATGGAACTAAACTGTTTGACCCAAAACTAGCTAAATTTAGAGTTGGGTTTAGTGCTTCGTGAACCTGAACATATTTGCTTGTTTTCTATTTATTTTCTAGTGTACATGTTGTTTGCTTCATACGAGACATAATTTACCCTAGCAGTAACATGTACTTTAAAAGGGGGTATGTAGATGACACTAAATATTCTCTTTTTGGCCAGGAAAAATTGGGTTGTCGAACAAGCGACTGAGGCCCCCGTCCCAAAATCGATGATTATTACCCTATCAGTGATTGTGGCCCTGACGCTTACGGTTTTGGTGGGAATCATTTTATACTACATTATCGCTGAGTATCGGGATCGGCGTCGACTCATGGATGCTCTCGAGGATGCTATGAAAGAACTGCCGACGATTCAATATTCACCAGAAACCATGCAAGACGATGAATGTCCCATTTGTTTGGAGAAATTTGAAGAAAGTAATACCAACCTTAAAAAGCTCTCATGCAACCACATTTTTCACTATGGTTGTATCTACAAGTGGATAGTATTACATACATCGTGCCCTACGTCATCCCGTCAGTCAATTTAAATGCATAGTATATTATACTCATTCTAAGTAAAAATAAGAAAAGATATCAACTTTACGAGTAATGTAATTGCAATTTAAAGTGAATGTAATAATTTTAGTTTTAGTTTAACTAGCCTTCTTTTCCATTAGCTGATGTCGGCCAAACATTCAAACCATTTGAATGGTATATATATATATGAGAGAGAGAGAGAGAGAGAGAGAGAGCTGGTTGGAAACGACAAAAACAAGAGGGTGACAGTAACAAACATCCACAATAATGTCATAATTTCCTTTTCAAAACTGAATAGAATGAAAGGAAAAGAGCAGTAATTCATGGAATGAGCTGTTCTTCATAATCATTCATGATCGGATGATAGTTATGACGGGAGAACCAGACATGCTCGAAATAGGGATTCAAGAAGGCGACTATTGTACAAAAATTCAATCTAAGACACGGAAAGACCAAATGCCATAGGAGTCAAACAAGTACACAAATCGAAGACATTAGAGATTTATGTGGTTTGTCACCTTCTGTGACTAAGTCTTTGGTTTTGGATTTTTCACTGTGCGAAGGTTAAAAAGTAGCCAAACGATCTACGACCAAAAACTTTAATATCTTAAAAAGTACACGAAGTTACGCGATTTTCATATTACAAAAATACCCATAGTCAATGCTTCCAGGCCTAGGGAGAAGAAAAGCTGTCACTATAGATGTGGGGCATATTGAAATCACGGTGAGCTATAGAAAATATTGCAGGATATAGAGTTGGAATGTGAATGATTTTTTCTACGACAAACACCACATGTTAGAATTTTGAGTTTTAAGAATATAAAAAAGAGATTCGCTAGGGGCCATCGCAGAAGGCATTTCGCTGAAGGACTGTTGCACGAGAGTGCAGCCATCTCAGATGAATTAAATGAATTAGAAAAAAAGCAAGGGCACCCGCACCCGCACCCTTGGACATTCTCCAAGATGTCAGACAAGATCTTGGATATTGGGGAGGGCCACCCAGTTCTGTACCCTTATACTCGGGGTCAGCTAATGAAGAGGCCAATTGTCTTGCTTGAGTTGATCACCCTTCGCTAGGGATATACGTCTATTCACCTCTTTGATTGTGATTGTTGTATCATCTTTTTCTCCGTCCCTTATTCTCTAGCTTCTCTCAACCTCCTCGGTTGTGAGTCAGTATTTAATCATTAATAAAGTTGCATCATTTAAAAAATAGTTAGAGCCTAAAAATGTGAGGTATTTAGTAAAGAATTTTACATTTATAAGGTATTAAATAAAGGGCAACAGAAGATCCTTTACATTTATAAGGTTCTAAATAACCTTTTAAGGCCATACAAGTTTAATTCCCCATCACCTAAACTCTTCATACACCCCTTTAAATTAGGCATGGCACCCATTCAATGTAGCACACCTAAGAGGAATGGTTTGCATTACCAAAGTGGTGGAACTCACACGAGACAAGCTGACATGGTGGAATTAAAGTTCCTCAATTTTGTGGGTGTCATTACCAAGCCACATAGGATGAATTAAATGAATAAGACAAAAAGTGAGCCTACGTGGCTGCTCTCTCATGCAACAGCTAGTCCCTAAAATGCCTTCTGCAGTGGTCTCTAGCAAATCCCTTATAATTAGGGGTCAATGGACCCTAACGGTCTGATGGATCCGAACGTTAATGGCAAGGTTTTAAAATTATTTTTGCCGTAGACCTAGAGGTAGCCACAAAATCCGAAAATCCGACGGAGGGTCCTGGATCCGAATGTACGAATATAAGCTTTATATTTCACTAGTAAAAATGCACGTGCTATCTATTTAAAATTTAAATGATAGCATAAGAGGATCTTCTGCTGCTGAGAAATATCCTTAAAAAGGATTCAAAACATGCTTTTTTTCTGCTAAGCAAGGGAAGCTATGGCTGAAAGTAACAATTTGAAGATATTGAAGCCACTATCACAGTTCAAGTAACTGGATATATTGATATCATCACATAACTAAAGGCAGAATGAACCACAGATATATATCAAAGTGGACTTGATTTAAGACCAAATAATCTCAGACGAATCATCTGGGTATTTTTTAAATTAGGGGATTTGTCTTATTCAGCTGAGATGAATAAGACAAACCCATAGAAAAAAAAAATGATGAGGTAAAAACGCAAGAGGAAGAAAACCATTCAAAAAGCATGACAAACAATTCAAGAGGTGAAAAAGATCCAACATTTAAGGTTTCCCAATCATTACAGACAAACCCATAAAAAAGAGTAGTTTATAACCCAAAAGAAAGAAAAACAATTCAAAAAAGCTAATAAGCAATTGAAGAGGGGAAAAGGAGCCAAGAGTTAAATTGCCCAAATCATCAGAAACTCATAAAAAAAGATGAATTGAAAACCCAAAAGTTAAGTTCCCAAGCTTTGGATCTTTCACTTCAAAGATTATGACCCATTATCAAGCTAAAGCGTCGATTTTTGTAGTTATTTATCTTATACACGGGATGTATGTTCGGCATGGAACCTAGACCACTTGGGTCGTCAGAAAGATGTTTTACAAGTTCAATGGTCTTGATTGCACATTTCCCCATATGCAATTCTAGAATTGATCATCACCCTGACCTCTAGGCTGATGAGAATTGTAACATTTTTTAAAATAGTATATTGAAGCAATTGTAGTATCCAATTTATCATCCAAAATGTAGAAGGAATCAACATGCAAACTAAAATAAAAACTGATATCCCAATACCTACGAATAGTTTGAAAGAAGAAGGCAGGCTCCTCTTTTCTTTAGCCCAAAATATGTCCATCTTTTTGAAATATATAGTCCTGGATCTATAAAATGATTGGCCTTGCTGTTTCATACCAGAAAGTACATAATGAAGAAAAGGTTGAATAATTTTTTCATGTCTTCAAGAGCAAAAAGAGACTCACAAACATTAATATTGTAGATTTACAATCACCTAACAAATGAATACGCTGACATGAATGAGCATGAAGGAAGTACAAGCTATGAGAAATTCCATGTCATTGTGTTCATATAAAAGGTCATATCAATGAAAGAAGGGGCGTGCAAATAATTATCTGGTGGTGGTGGTGATAAATCATAAATTAATAATTAAATTATCAACAAACAATGGAATCAATTACTAAAAAGGAGAAAAGAGAAAGGAAACTCTGTAAGTGAACTATAGCAACTAACCATTCAAAACAGAAATATATAGCAACTCAAATATAGTAGTTGTTTTACAATGAAGAATTACTAAATAAATGTCAATCAATTTGGTCCCCTACAACAGCAAGTGGAAAAAAGTGGGATTCTAACACATTTAGGCCAAATTTGGAGAAGATCACAATGAATCTTTGGTTGATTGTCAGGCTAGACAAATCATGTATTCATGGGTTGTAGAAACCAAAATCTGGATATTAGGGTTCGAGGCTCTAAAAAATTATGAACATAAAGCCTTGTAGCATGTAAAGATAGAAGAGGACCTCTTACATAAGATGAAGAGAATTTTGACTCACATTTCCAATCGGGAAAACACTTCAATGAATAGGGCACCAAAGCTCTCAAAGACAATTCCAACAGTTAAAGAGGGTTTCTGTCACTTAGAAATTTCCAAAGAAACAAAGATGAATTAGCAATAATGGTAGTCAATCAAATGAAAAAGATGTACTCCAATGGAAACACATGTCCAATGAAGATCCATGACAAAAAGAAAAATAATAAAGCCAAATATCCGCACAACACAATTTATACATTCACATAGGCCCAAACCCATTATTCATAAAACCCATTATCCATTATACGTTCACATATTCCACAACCAACGTAATGTTGGAGCACGTCCTATAAATCACCCATGTAACGACATCTCATTAATGCATTACATATTGCAAATAGTGCAATCATCTGATTTTTAAGCATATATTTCTCTACCAAAAACTATCAAAAGAAATTCCTTTTGTTATTTACCTTCATGCATTACACATTGATGAATCTCAACTTATTTGCTGATAACCAAGAAACTTGGAGATTTCAGACTAAATTTCTTCACATCTAATCAACTATAACTAAGCAAATAAATCAGAGAAACCAGAGTCTGTTGTATCTTTCTAACGCAATTGTCAGAAAAGTACAAACAAAATCAGCAAAAAATCTAATCCCAACCCAAACCCTAATGAAGAGAAATAAACACAAATGCAAACGGAAAGAAAATAAATAGAGATAAGCCTGATCTTGATTATTGCTACGAACCTCTTTTATCCTGAGAACCTTCGGTTGTGCTGCTATTCAGTCTGCTCTATTCCGAATTCAAGGAATTGAGATCTTTTTGCATAGCCTTCTCCCACTGTTCCTTATGCTTATGTGTCATAGCTTCTTTGAAGTTTTCAGGTTTAGCTTCTGTGAGAGTCACATTTTCTCACTTTTGGTGCAAGTAAGAAAATCTCAAAGCATTTTGTAACTAAGGCATATGATTTCTCCGAGTACCTAAAATAGAACCATTAATTGCTTAATAGATCATTCGCGGGGTTGCATTTGATTGGTAACCACCTGGTTATCTAACATCAGATGGACAGTCAAGATCCTTCACATATGGGGCCCACTATGTAATAGTGGGCGTAGCTTCATATAGAAGCTCCAGATCATGTTGATGTGTCTCCATCAAAGCTCTCCCATTTCCACTGCAATTAAAACAAAATGAAAGAGGAGGAAGAGAGTGCAATGTTTGAAAATGATGTAAAATAGAAGAGAGAAAATGTGGAAATAAGAAATATTATGAAGGGAGGAAAAAGAGAGCGGGAGAGAGAGAGAGAGAGAGAGAGAGAGAGAGAGAGAGAGAGAGAGAGAGAAGAAGAAGAAGAAGAAGAAGAAGAAGAAGAAGAAGAAGAAGAATTCATGAGGTATGTTCTACTTATTGTTGGATTATAAGGGCCATTTGTCTTATCATGCTTGGTCCATGAACAAAGTTGCGAGGTATGTTTTACTTTTTTTTCCTGTAGTTTTATTTCTATTGACATTTCTTAAATTTTCCTATTTGCTCCTTACCCTTAGGCACTGTTTGTTTGGTATTTTGACAACCGA
This sequence comes from Tasmannia lanceolata, assembly GCF_043159265.1. NCBI lineage: Eukaryota > Viridiplantae > Streptophyta > Magnoliopsida > Canellales > Winteraceae > Tasmannia > Tasmannia lanceolata. The sequence continues at coordinate 9,672,527 of NW_027518690.1, read as the reverse complement.
TAGGTCTTATGGCATTTGAGTGACTCCAAATATTGTTTCTTTTTTACCAGGAATATCCCTTCTGAGTACCACCTCCCAAGTATCCCAGTAATGGTTGCGACAGCAATAATTATGTTTTTGGGGGTGTTCCTTATCTACTTTGCCGCTAAGTATTGGGATCGACTCATGAGCGCCTACAAGGTGATAAAATTGCCCACGATCCACTATTCAGCAGTAACAATGTGAGAAGTCGATTGTTCAATTTGTTAGGATAAATTTGAAGAAATACACAGGAAATAAAGACGATGATTCTATTATATACTTGACTTAAGCTGTTTGATTTTGAAGGTCATTTAATTTTTGTCAGGGTCATCCAGGAAGACAAAAACATCATCCTCTCTTTGCAACTTGTAAATTTGATTTGGTTTTTTAGCTTATTCAATTTAGGTCTTGGGCCATCCAAGAAGACATGCATCTCAGGATCTTCAATTTGTGTTATGATCACGTCTACACTATATGGAAATCCCTGCACTTCCTGGATACAACCCAAATTAGCAAAATCTGAACAAGCCACCCCAAAATATAATTTCTAGACACCCAACAGTAAGAAAAGAAAAACCTATGAAAAGAAAAACCCATGTGAAACGAAACCCATTCCAAGTGTAATTCTGTTTTAAATCAAAAACAAAAAAATTAATTTTGTTATGTCAGTAGCCAAACATGATTCTGATTCCGGAATCAGAATGAGGATAAAAACAGAATCAAGAAAAAGAATAAAAATTAAGAAACGAAACTATAATTTTGCCAAATGCGCCCTTAATATTCCATGGAAAAAAATTCATGGCGGCCAAATATGGCCTGAAATATATAGTTTTTTTGCCTTGTTTTTCAGCCACTTATCTCTCTCCCTCTCTCTTCACTCATGCCTTCTCGAGCCTCTTCATCTCCTGCCCTCCCCATCTCTTGCAACTTTTTTTTTGATGTATGTGTGTGTATGGGGTGGATAAATAGAATACAGAAAAATGGAGCGATGCACGGAGCTGATGAGGCTCCAGTACAACACCCAAGAGATCCACATGGGATTGATTACAGAGGCATTAGGGGAAGGGAGGAGGCCAACACATGGTAGTGGTGGACCTGATGTTGGGGAGCCAGGGGGGGTCGCATCTTGCCGTCCCTCTGGCTAGGCACGAGACGGTGGCCCAGGATGAGTATAAGAGGTTGCGCTTAGACAAACATTTGAAGTTGGCGAGGGAATCCTATACTGTGTTGCCTTCTCGAAATTGATGTTGGCAGCTTGGTGAAAGAAGAGCAAGAAGGGCTCGGATCTCCTTCCATAAGTCTTGAATGGCTCACGGAATTTAGCCTTTACCATATATGAGGTCAATTAAGACTTTGCTATCGAATCCTACAATTATCTTAGACATTTTGAATGCGGAGCAACATCTAAGCCCGTCTAAGAGGTGTGGATCCCGATCCCGAGATTGGTGAGAGACGAGCTCCCAATGGCCTCCAAGATCTCCACAAGTGAAGGAGAGCTCTACCAAGGAACTCTCGAAAGAGTACCTCTCACATCATGAGTGGCGATGTATATGAGATACCTCTTGATTCGGGGACTAGCCCAGAACCAATACGTACCTAAAATAAAGAAGAGTCGTCATCTAGAGAAGTCGGCCCCGAAACCCAAAAGATACTGTGTTGCAATGGATAACAAGAGATAGAAAAGGTTCGTGCCTGGTGACGAATGAGGAAGGTCCGGAGAGCACCCCCACCCGCCTGAGTGCAAGCACTCGGTCTCTTATGCCATTTTTATTAACTTTGAAGAATTTTGGGCAAAAATCATGTGAAATGAGAACAGGTATCCCCGAGAAGACGTCTACCTAAACATGCATGACTCGGGGTTTAATAAAGAAAAATAAACATCCAAGTCTTAACTCATCATATCTAATCCTAACTCATCACATCTAGGAAAGCAGTAACAAACGCATGCACAGCTACGACTAAACAGAACATAGCAGATATGATAAGCTGGAAACAGTAAAGCAATAAAGGAGCTACAACTAAGCAATATAATCAAGAAGTAATTAACTGGTAATCGGTAAAGAGCTACAACTAAGCATGTGATCAGGAGATAATAAACAAGCAAAAAGTAAAGAACTACAGCTAAGTATATGAGAGCTACAACCAAGCATGGGATCAAAATAAGTAAGCAGGTAAATACAACAGCTAAGCATGTGAGTAATCAAATAAGGAAATGATCTCAGTCTGAAAGAAAACATACAGTCATAGTCCTATGTAAGAAACAGTGATGACCACAACCACAAACCCTAAAATATTAACAACAAACCCTAACACTCTAATTGTTTTTCAGGCCCAAATTTTTGGATGGTCGGAATCAAGGCTACGTAGTTTTCGCACCTATTCTAAACTACAATGCCTAACACATCTAAGACCGCTATCCTAGACTCGACCAACTAGACTCGACTAGTTTTTAACAGCTTCTTGTGCGATTACTTAAATTCAAGCGAATTGTAGATTTTATGACACCCCATATGCCTTAACTAATGCAAGTTTAGCCCTAAGCTAATGCAAGTTGTTCCTATATCCTATGTGTAACTAGGCTGTGTGTCCTAAGGGAAACAATGGGATCACTAGTACATCCTAATTTAGTCATCAGTCAACGAAGAGTATATCCAACTGACCGTACAAAGGCATAAACAAACTCCTAGCTATGACAAACTCCTAACTCTAAAACACCCAAGACGTCTAGGACAGACTCCTAACTCTAGAGAAAAACTTTTCAAAAACGTTTGTAAAGATTGGATTGAATAATTTCTTTTTTGAAGATTTGACAATTTTTATTTTGAAAGGTTTGATTGGACTTGGGATAAAGATCCCACACTACCTACGTACCTCGTAGAAGATGATCAAGCCAACGTAGTTCGGAAACAGACTCTCCTAACTACTCTCCTAATGACTCATGTCTATTCAGATATTTTTGAATTTTATATTTCAATGTTTTTAGATTTTTAAATATTTTCAAGTGTTTTTGTTCTTTTGACAATGTTTTAACCCTTTCAGCTAAAGAGAACCTATAAGACCACATCCCATGATCCACAGCCTGGCAGAGTGTCAACGCTAAGGACAGAATCCCTAGAACTAAAGGGGAACTCCTATCTAAAGGACAGACTCCTATACTATGTAAGGGTAAGACAGACTCCTATCATCTATAGGCGTAAGATAGACTCATGTATTCTGCAAAGGTTGGAAAAAATCCTATACTTTGCAAGGGTTGGACAGAATCCCATGACTTTATGAAAAGTAGGACAGAATCCTAACTCCTTATGACGGTAGGACTGATTTCTGAAAGACTGACTCTCTGGCTAAGGACAAACTCCTATGCTAAAGGGTAGACTCCTAGTCTAATGGCCGACTCCTAACCTATAAGCGCTAAGGGGAGTGCTAACTATACTAGAGCAAGTCTCCTAGAAGAAGAGGAGACAAAGGAGGGTGCTTGTGAGACTGGACAAGTCTCCTAGATACAAAGGTGGGCTCCAAGTATCCCTATCATTGCCCTTGCAATGATAAATAGGGATAAGAAAACTAAGATCTATGTTAGTCTTTAACTTAGTAGGGGCTCTAATAATGAGGCAAGACATGCTTCCTATGGGTTCACTCTCTAACACGACTAAGGTGACCTCGCTAAGGGTAGGCTCTAAATGAGGCTTGTCTCCAAAGGAGAATTACCTTGATGAAACATAGCTTGTCTCCTAGTGAGGGCTCTAGATGACTCTTTCATTGCCCTTGCAATGAATAGGCTACTAATGTCTATAAGTATCTAAAAAGCTGGGCTAGTTTGATAAATAAAGAGGGGAGTGCTACTAGGACCGAGCAAGTCCCCTAAGGATGGGGGCTTGGGATGACTCCTTCATTGCCCTTGCAATGATGTCCTGTCAAATGGAAACTAAAAAAACTATGATATTCTTATTAATAAAAACCAGTAGACTTCATGTCATTAATAGATATTGCACATACTAGCAATACTTATCATGATCATCTTTTATGAGATTATTAACAAAACGCATATTGTCAAGCCTTGGTCCCTTCTTAAAAATTTCGATATTAGTGGTTGAAGCTTGAACAGACATAATTATTGAAAAGAAAATTAAGTTTTTGTAGCATTAACTTCTTAAAATGCACAGTATATCCAAGATAAAGCAAGCTCTTACACCTATTACCAAAAACTTATATGATCAATATAAAAATAGATGATACTTAAAAACATCAGTGTGATCATCAGTTTCTTTTATCCCCTGAGAAATTAAACATGCAGACCAAAGTGCTCCCATCAAAAATAACATTTCCTTCTCAAAACTAAAAATTAGATATAAATAGAATTCATCAACTACTTTGTTCCCAAAAAAAAAATGATTAGAATGAGGTTCGCACTGTTATAGTACCATGAAGAGCAATTTATCTAAACAAATGTAACCCAAGGGTGAACATGAAGCTTTAGGTAGAAAAAAATTTATTACCTTTGAAGTTACTGCTGGAAATAGTTTATTTCATGTGGGCGTCAAGACAAGTGAGATATTAACTAGGATAATAAGATACCTTGCTATAAAAAAACTGGAAGGGTTACTTTTATACCACTGAATAGGGTGAAGGCACCACAAATAAGTTTTCCATACACTTCTGACGTGATATCTCTATTAAAGAAACTGATATTCTCTCCCCATTATAAGTCAGCTTTTGCACAAGTGTTTGGTAGAACAGCAGTATGTTGAAACTTCTATGTGGCCATAAAGGTTACTCGAACTGATGCTCAGGTGAGTAAGAAGGACAGCATAACAACGAGATATCATGATGATAAGCATCCCAAGCTGAAGTTTATGAGAGTTATTTGGCAGAATGCAAAGTCCATCAACACGAAGGGAGTGGAACTTGAGAAAATTAGAAATTCTCTTCAAAGTATAGATCAGAAAATTTACTCGACTGGTTAGAGAACAACAACGAATGGAAGCTCAGTAGAGCCATTACAAATCAGAGCTAGAACAGCTTAAACAAGATATATCTAATGCTAATGAGTGGAAGGTATACCTTTATAAAGCTCTAGAGAGAAGGGAAAATTGCTTGGGAATGCCCGTAATCAAATTGATTATCTAAATGCTGAAATGGCAATGAAATGAGCTACAAGACTATATGGACAGAAACTGAAACCAGAAAAGGAGACCTTGAGACCAATCTATCAACAAACCTTGTAATGTGACAATAAGAGTTGGAATTTTCTAGAAGATTTTTCTCAAATAACGGAAGGTTTTGTATTACTGTCAAAAGACTAATACACGCCAAAAATATACATGCTATTTTAAAAAAATCGAAACACAACAGCAATGATTTAGCCACTCCAACTCTACTGGTATTGGCATTCACCTGTTCAGGTGGTTTCTCAATCTTTTCCTCTTTCATGGTTAATTTCTTTTTAAAAGAAACTTTTGATATTATTGCTGCTCATACCAGTTGACATAATGACTTATGTGTAGATAAAAAAAAATGGAGATCATGCACCAAACAGCCCCACAGTCAAGTTAATTTCTCACTATGTTGTACAAAAACAAACTGATGACAAAATCAAATACTGGTGAGTGATGACAACCTTAACTCAAATGAGAACCCTAAAATCATGAAGAAGCTTTTTAGAAATCCAAAACTGAAACCTGAACTCAAGTGGGATGGTTCAAATCATTAGGGAATAAACAAACAGGTTTAAAACAGAGAGTGGTAGAAGGTCATCACAGAAGGAGTGAGCATCAAGATAATTGTATCAGGGAACATGAGAAGAAATAAGCTAACCAAATAAACCCCTATGAATGAGAAAAAAAATATTGACATAACCATATTCCATTATATACACAAACCTAATTAGGCTTTTAATGCTTAAATAACTGCCAAGGGAGTCAATATAGTTCTCTAGAAGCAACTACATTAGTATAATATTATTATCTAAACATAACCACTTACATCAAGAAATGAATCCTACAATCTGTGCATGTAATCACACCAACTCACTCTTTATAACCAAATAGATCAGGAGTAACCTCAATGACAACAGATAGATCGGTACACTTATCAAAACAAGGTAATCCCATGAGGCTTTAGCAAATTAAAGGAATAATTGAGCACGTTATTTAAGGAGCCATGTTACCATAACAAACATTGAGATGCTATAACCTTAGCATAACTTGGGACAACGTAAGAGAATAGAATAACAACTGTGTCACCTAAAAGAATGTCTAGAAAACATAATCCAAACCCTTTTGAGTTAATTGATACAGAACATTTTGAAAATAATGCATATATTCTGTTAACTGAACCTGACACAAGTGTCTAATGAAAAAAGATGCGTATATCACATGAAAGCTTCAAATACACATATATCAGTAGGAACTCTAAAAACATAGGAATTAATGACCACTAGCCATGTATTAAAGATAAACTATAAGAATCTAAATTACAGGTGAGTTAAATGATTGTCCTAAAGACAATGACCTGAATAATAGACGTAAAACATATGTATTCATCCACTTATGCAATAGTCATTTGAAAATACAGATGATCCATAAGCTTGGGGGCTTTAAAACCTTCCTAAAAAAATCAGAATTTAAACCAAAGAAGCAGGGGAATCTAAGGGTTATATAGGAAAATGAACTAAAGGACAAACAAAATGTTCCTTTTCTTCTTTTTTAAACAAAGACACCAAAACATTGGATCAATAGAAATTTGAACAAATTAGACCAGAGAAGCCGGATTCGCACCTATACTTGGGGATTCGCGATTCCCCGAATCGCGAATCGGAATCGTAATTCGATTCGATTCCCCGATTCTGGGGAATCCCGAATCCATTCCATCGGAATCGCGAATCGTCATTGGGGAATCGCGATTCTGTTTCCACCGGAATCGCGATTCTGGAAAGTTAAATACGCGTTTTATGAAAATGAAATCCGCGGTTTTTAGTCATTTGGATTCGGGAATCACATAATTTAAAATCGCGATTCCCATAAGATCAAATCCGGTATTCTAGTGATGGGAATCGCGAATCCCAACTTTTTGTCGTGAAATTACATTTATAGCCTTTTTTTAACAGTAAGGGTGATATTTTAAGTGGGATTATTTTTGTAATTTCAACTTAAAACCTATAAAAGCTAAAAAAAACCCTAAAAAACGAAAAAACCGAAAACCCTCTTCTCCTCCTCCTCCTCACAGCCGCTCCTCTCCCCCTTTCCTCTCTCACCGCCGCCCCTCTCTCTCACGGCGATTCCCGCCGGCAAGAAGAAGAAAAAGAAGAAGAAGAAGAAGAAAAAGAAGAAGAAGAAAAAGGAAAGGTATGTATATATTTTTTTCTATTTTTTTTTTAAATACTAAAAAAAAGGGATGGGTTTCTGTGTTGATGGTTTCTGTGAGAAACCGAATGTCACACAGTTTCTGTGAAATGCGACTCATGTATTTTGATTTTGATTTTGATTTTGATTTTGATTTTTGATGAGGGCACTCCTCAGTCCTCACGGCATGGCCCGCACCACAGGATAATCCAAACCGTGGATTATCCTCACAGTTTGGAACTTTGGATAATCCATGATTTTTTATTTTTTGTATTTTTATTAAAAAGTATGGCATGGCCCGCACCACAGGATAATCCAAACCGTCCATTAGATGGGCCACGGCCTAAAAAAGTATTTTTGCCCCAAAAATAATTTCCATAGGTTGATCCTAACCCTCTATAGATTAGAGGGTTAGGATCAACTCTCAAACCCTCCGATCTGAATGTTTGAGAGTTGATCCTAACCCTCTATAGATCGGAGGGTTAGGATCAAACTTATTTCAATTGTTGCAAAAGCAAGCAACATTAGAAAGAGGGTCCTTTGCTATTCAAATTTAACGAGGTATTTATCTCTGTCTATTGCTGGTCCTTTTCTGAAAGTTATTATGGTGAAAATCAGAAAATCACAAATGCCTGCATTCATCTGATCATCTCATCTCTAAGATATATAAAAAATATAGGAAAATCAAGTATAAACCTCCAGTTACCAAGTGTATCCCACACAGATTGGTTATAACTTGGTGTTTACTTTATACTTTATACCGATCAACCTTGGGAAATGATTTTTGGGGCCCAACCTATTTAGGTCGTGGCCCATCTAATGGACGGTTTGGACTTTGGATCATCCTGTAGTGCAGGCCATACCATACTTTTAAATTTTTAATAAAGTGAGGATTGAGGACTGAGGAGTGCCCACATCAAAATAAGTAGTGCTGATATATATTATTCAAATATTTTACAATTTGATTTTGTCAGGAGGCAATTGAGGAAAGATGGACGAGACTGTCGACCAAGAATTTCAAGGCCAAGGTGTAGGTGATGATGACATAGTTTTTGAAGGGGACCTAGAATACAACTATGATGAAGAATGTGTGGAAGAAGATTATGACGAGGACATAGTGTTGACTCCGAACGCAAGGTCAGCGACAGTTTTATGGTCACACGTAGTCAAAGGAAAGAAAGCTAGCGAAGGACATGGGGGAACCAAAAAGTGGAAATGTAAGCATTGTAAGAAGGTTTACACTGGGACTTATACAAGGGTGCACGCACACCTTGTGAAAGCACCAAGAGGTCAAGGTCAAGGAATAGCATATTGCAGTGCAGTTGCAAAAGACAAACAATTACAAGACCACATCAGAAGCCAAGTCCAAAGAGCAGAGAATTTACCTGGGAGACTGCCACTGAAGAAATCACGGTTAGACATGGTTGGCAAGTCTTCCAGCTCCGGTGCGACTTCTTCAAGTAAGGTTGGTGAATCACCACTTGGCAAGTCTTTTAGAGCAAAGGATAGAGACGATGTTGATCATAAGGTGCTGAGATTTTTGGCCGCCAATGGGATTCCCTTTAACGTCCTCCGATCTCCATATTTTCAAGAGATGATAACTGCCGCCAATTGTGTGCCTGGATACAAGTTGCCTTCTTATGAGAAAGCAAGAACAACTTTATTGGACCATGAGAAAGATAATGTAACAAAAGATCTAGGTGTTGTGAGAGAAAAATGGCCTGAACATGGGCTATCTATTGTCTCTGATGGATGGACAAACGTGAAGAATAAAGCCCTGATCAATGTACTAGCATCGAATATGTTCGGTTCAATGTTTCTCTATGCGCACGACTTCTCTGCCGTGGAGAAATCAGGGAAAAACATTGCAAAGTTTTTGTTGAATGCTATTGAAGAAGTAGGGCCTTTTAATGTTGTGCAAGTGCTGACAGATAATGCAACCAATTGCAAGCTTGCTGGGACAGAGGTTAATAAAGTTTATCCCCACATATTTTGGTCTCCTTGTGTGGTTCACACATTAAATCTGATATTCAAAGACTTGACCAAGCATAAACACCTAGGTTGGATTGGAGAGACTTACCGTTCCTGCAAGGATGTCGTCAAATATATTACCAATCATTCGCAGGCTCTTGCTATATTTAGAAGCAATTCGAAGTTTGAGTTGCTGAAAGTTGCGAAGACTAGATTTGCAACTCATTATACTACACTTAAGAAACTTCTTGATGTAAGGGAGGCGTTGCAGATGACAGTATTAACAGATGCTTGGAAAGATTGGTTGAATGCTTGCACCGACAAAGTGATGATAGAGAGGGGCGAAATGACAACTACTTGTGTAGTCTCTGATGAATTTTGAACGAACATAAAATTGGCATTATTAATTACGAAGCCCGTCTATAAAATGATTAAGTTCACTGACCAGGAAGGCTGTCTGATATCAGAAGTGTACGAAGGCATGGACAATATGTTAGGACAAATAAAAGATAACTTGAAAGATGTGCCTGACATGTACAATCATATTCATGGTATTGTGGTGGGACGATGGGGGAAGATGAATGTTCGAATGCATGCCTTGGCTCATGTACTCACTCCAAAATATTATGACCCTGCATATCTCAATATTCCAGCACCAGGCGGTGGTAAACGAGTCACCCCAGGTATGTAATTGTTTCTCATATTGTGAATTTTCATAATGTAATTGTATTTATCTTCATTTATGTTATCGACTGATCGATTATTCAATTTTATTTTCAGATAAAGACCCTGAAATCATGGATGCTGTATATGAAGCCATTAGGGATCTCTCCCCTGATGATGAGATGAGTGGTATGATTAGACGTCAGTTATATGATTTCATAGGAAGGGTTGGAAGGTTTTCCAGTAAATTTGCCAGGGATGATGCGAAAGATCCCAATGTGTGTGTGACCAAATGGTGGAACTTTCATGGAAGTCATGTACCAGAGTTACAGTCAGTGGCCATCAAAATTCTCTCACAGCCTATCAGCACATCTTCTGCAGAGAGAGTATGGAGCACGTATAGCTTCATTCACAATGTAAAGCGTAATCGCTTAAATTCACATCGTGCTGATACTCTTGTGTGCATCCACTCAAATCTTCGACTCCTATCCAGGTTTAAAGTTTGTTTCATTTTTGCATGCAATAATTGTTTTTTATTATTTATGTCAGATTATTTATTTAATTTCGAATCTATTATTTAGATTTAATGCGGCTGCATACAAAGAAGGACCAAATAGAAAATGGGACATCAACCCAGAGCTCCCACTTATGGATGAATCCTCTATCAGAATGGAGGATATGCGATGGCAGGATCTCGATGATGATTTCCTTAGACCTTCTACATTTCGTGCGTCATCTCAGTCATTACTTTCTAGTCCTTCACTCACTATTCGTGACTTAGATGACAATGACGAAGCTGCAGGATCTGGGACTCCAAGAGTGGTCAGTAGCTCGGAACTTGAAATTGGACGACCATCCAACACTCAAGGTCGTATTACTAGTTTCCTGGGGCGTGGAGAACGTACAAGGGGAGTTACAAAATCTTTAACACTTGCAATTTCCCAGTGAAGATATTAGTCTTATAAATATTAATTCATTTATTTAAACTTTTCCTTTACAGAAAATGTAGAAGGAAGAGGAGAAGGAAGAGGACGAGATGATCATGCTTATTCGAAGGGAAAGAGAAAAGCCTAACTTTATTTCTTTTTTTTTAAATACTTGAGAAATTCTGTAATAATTTTGATATTTCGCTTTTTGGAAACTAAATTTTTTGTTTAATGGTGGAGTCCTGGTCCCTGGATTCCTGGCTCCTGAATGAAAAACTGTTATAATTTCAGTATTTGGAGAATGATGTTTATGTTTAATGGTGTACAGTTGAATGCTTAGATTTTCATTTTCAGGTATTTTTCCTTAAATTTTATCTTTTATTAATTTTTTATCGCTCTCCGACGAATCTCCGGCGACTCCCCGGCGAATCCCCGGCAAAAAATCGAATCCCGCTCCCAACCATCCCCGGAACCTTCGAATCCCGCTTTCGATTCCCGAATCGAATCCCGATTTCGAATCCCGTGCTGGCAACCTTGAATTAGACTCATCATGAATTCCCTAAAGAAATCAGTAATGTGTAATACTAATGGAAGTATTCGAAGTGTCTCTGTGCATCTATGATACATGCAGCTGAAATGACAGAAGCAACTCAATTTAATGCATTCCTCAAGGAATAGTATGATTAATGTAACCACTCCCCTTATTACAATCATTTTCTTAAACCAGTCTCATAAAAATACCAAACCAGAGAACAACAATGGCCAAAACAATCCCCTAGTCACCACTTCTAAAAACTGATCTAAGTACACATGGAAAACTGATCCTAAATAATGAATCCAAATTAATGAGAAAATACCAGAAATTATCATCAAGATTCTATTCTATATCTGGATTATAAAAACAAGTGAATGATGAACCTGAGCAATCAAAAGCTAAGCTCTAACCTGGATTTAAACTGCAACAGACCCTCAAATCATACATTTAACCTTAAAGATTTAATCAAGGACCCGATCTGGATTCAGCAACAATCAACCTATTAAATGCTAAAAATTCAGGTCAAAATTCTTCAAAATATGGATCATTCCTATCAGTAATCGCATAATAAAAAAAATGTACAAATCATGAAGTGAAATCAATGAAATTAGAAGTAAAAGTAAAACCACATAATTGTTACCTGAACCGAGAGTAAATAAAAATGTTGCCCTGCTGCGACAAAATATATCGCACAAGCTAATTGAACTACTGGTTCTCTTTTCTTCTTGAAATTCTTGCTAAAAACGCAATCTGACCTTGAAAATTCTTCAATCAGAAACAACGAGGTACCTTGATTTGTTCGGATTTGGGATGGCTTAGATCCATAATCAATAGAGATGAGGAAATGGTAGATCTGGAGTTTTAAAACCTTGTTCTAGGGTTTTGAGCTAATAAAAGAAACAAATCTACGGTTTGACATCAAGAACACAAGATTACAAGAGATTAAGGAGACTATATCAATGAAGATCGGTGAGGTGATGAGCCACAAGATAGCCGGCCGGAGCTGGGCCTACGTTCCGGCAAGTTTAACGGAGGAGATGACCGGGGAAAAAGGTCTCGATCGAAAATCACAGAATTAGGGTTAGGGTTCGGTTGCTTAGGGTTTGTAAAAGGTAGGGTCAAATTCTATAGTTAAGGTCTACAAAGGTGGAAAAAGAAGCTTACAAAGGAACTAGCCAACCGGGACATGGCCGGAATCCAGCAATGGTGCGATCGGAGAAGATGAAGTGAGGGAAGGGTTTTGGGATTATTTTTTTTTCACTCTCTCTCCCGAGAAGGAACGAAAATGAGAAAATTCTAGACATTTCTTGACTTCTATTTATCGGAGTAGATGCTAATATTATGCCCCTAAAGTTCAAATGACACCCCCATTTTATAATATTTCAACTTGTCTTGGTAAATAAGGGTGGTCCATGGGGAGAGAATGTCTAATGAAAAATTAGAATGGTTATTTAACCCTTTAGTTGCCCAGGGACAACCCTTCTATAACACCTTAATCTAACTAGAGCACATCCAAACCGGATAAGTCACTCCCCTCTTTCTACACTATATTACACTTAGGGGTGCAACTCGGGTGGGTCGGGTTCGGGTTGAGGCCAACCGGAACCCAACCCGACCAACCATTTACTCAACCCGAACATGACCCGACCCAAGTTCCAACCTGACGAAGTTCAACCAGACCCGACCTGAGGAACCCTTTTTGCCAACCCAACCCGAGATTTTAAACTTATAAAATATAAAAAATATTAAAAATGTCAGGTTGAACTCGGGTCAGGTTGTCCAAGCCCTCAACCCGAACCCGAAGTCAACCCAAACCCGAACCCGAACCCGACCCGAACTCAACCCAACCCGACTTTTTCCCGGGTTGAACCCAACGGGTTTGGGTTGAGCCCACCCAAGTTGCACCCCTAATTACACTATACAACAACCTACACTCGTTCGCTAGGCAGACCCCGACGGATTTTAATGAAATATTAGAGGGACCTACCTAGGATCCTAACATACCACAAGATGAAATTTGGGACACTAATACACTAGTTTAAAAGGTTTTCATTTAAAAACAAAAATTTAGGGTTTGGTCAAAATTGGGTGTCTACAATAGGGCATGGGTTTCGACCATCATGCTAGTGCCTACTTCATAATAGAATGAGAATGAAAGAAGGATTTTAGCTCTGTGATTGAGGATGACTCCCCATCTCTCGCAACTTGGTAAAATAGTATTTCATGGAAAAAAATTCATGATTGCCAAAAACAGCCCAAGTTGAATATTTTTCTTTCATATTTTGGTCTTATGGCATTTGAGTGACTCCAAATATTTTTTTTGGCCAGGGATTTCAAAGATCATGCGGACAATATTCCTTATGAGTCCCACCTCGCAGGTATCCAGTAATGGTTGCGACGGCAATAATTATGTTTTTGGGGGTGTTCTTTATCTACTTTGCCGCTAAGTATCGGGATCGACTCGTGGGTGCCTATAAGGTGATAAAATTGCCCACGATCCAGTATTCAATTGTAACAGTGCGAGAAGTTGAGTGTTTAATTTATTTAGATAAATTTGAAGAAATACGGAAATAAAGATGGTAAATCTATTATATACTTTAAGTTAAGTTGTTTGATTTTGAAGGTCATTCAATTTTTGTTAGAGTCATCCAAGAAGACAAGAACATCATCCTCCCTTTGCAACTTGTAAATTTGATTTGTTATTTTAGCTTATTCAATTTACGTCATGGGCCTCCAAGAAGAAAAGCATCTCAGGATCTTCAATTTGTGTTATGGTCACGTCTACACTATATGGAAATCCCTACACGTTCTAGAAACTTGAAAAATATTTTCAATGAATAGATCATTTTAATACATTTGGGAGAAAAAAAAAAGTGAAATAGAAAATTGGGTATATGTGAATACTATTAAAAAACCCCATGTGTTGCACAGGACAATAGAGAAAAAGATAAGATAATTGTTAATTTGAAGAAGCATTAAAATTATTGACGATAGAGAAATGAAAACCTGTCTTAATTACATATTTATTAAAACCTGGTAAAATAGAAAAATAAAGCAATATTGGGCATTGGTTGTAATCTAACTACGATATATAAAGGCGGAAACGTGGGTTAAGTTCTTCCACCCTTTGCCAAAAATCCCATCTATATCCCACCTGTATTATGCCTATTCTCTTTAATAATAAGTTATGATATTAACTACTTTCTTTAGGGTAAAATCGTAATCTAAATCTAACATAGGAAAAGTACCGACACAGATAGTGACGAAAAAAAATACCAAGAAGAGGTAAAGACATATGACAATGACGAAACAACTACATTATATTACTCATGCAGGACACTTGCAAAATATTGACGGATTCCGGGCACCTCAAGAGGAACAACAATTATGGAAATAAAGATGGTAAATCTATTCTTCTACCATGTTCTCTCCTGAGGTACCTCCACACGTAGATCTTATAGATCTAGAATGAAGCCCTCTAGACCTTGTTGAAATTTGCATATCCGGTTGCTATTCCAGATAAGATCAGCAATATCAATGATCGTTGTGTCCTTGTTCATCGCTGAAATATGATTGAATGTTTCTCGTTTTCCATGCTTCTCACACAAACCCTAGAAATCTTAAGCTTCTTCTCCTCCACTAAGTTGTAAGGACATTTTATTTTCCTTCATCTTTCTTTTCTTTTTATCAAAAGTTGCAGAGCCTTAATCTGGGAAAATTTCAAACTAGAAATCTATGCTCATTATAGACATTTCTATGTTAGAAAGTTAGAATATTGGATGAGATAATTGATTCTAAGGGAAACCGATTTTATCTATTTTTATTTCAATCTTAAAGCGAAAAAGTCGAAACGAAATTTTGGCGTTTCCCGCAAGAAATGAAATCGCAATATCGAGGTCATACCTTCTTCCATCGAACCTTGCTCTTCGCCCGAATCAAATATTCTCCAAAGGGAGACGAGATGAAGAACGAGGACAAATGGCTTGCAATTCAACCTAAAACTTCCTTCTTGAATTGAATAAAGAAAAAGACAAAATTTCCCTCCAAAGTCTTTTTTTACTCTTCTTGCTTGCCTTAATAATTATTGATTTCTCCACAATTATTAATTAAAATGGGTTTTTTGTTTTTGGCAGCAGAACCCATGGAATAAATCTATGTAGCAACCTCATTCTCGTTTTGTGCCTACATAGCAATTCCATCGAGTGGTAGACTTATTTTCTAATACTCAATGTGCTCTAATATTTTATATAAAATGATGACACTGGCAATATAAAATATAAGAGCCCTAGGGTGTGGCAACCGTTAAAGAATTAACTTAGTTTCTACCCGGGGCCACAACCTTTAGTGTAAAAAGTGAATCATAAATACATTATTACTATAGGGCTTGCCCAACGAAGAAAAGGGGGGCGAATTTATTCCTTCCCTTTTTTATTATGTTGTATACTTTTCTTCCATTAAATGTATCCATATCCATTCTGATAGTACTTAATGGATATGGATATGGATACCTTTAATGGAAGATAAGCACCTGCGTCACCTTTCACAACTCTTTCCCCACGTAAGCCGTAATAGTAATTGAGAAATCTCAATGGATATGGATACATTTAATGGAAGATAAGCACCTGCGTCACCTTTCACAACTCTTTCCCCACGTAAGCCGTAATAGTAATTGAGAAATCTCTCCTGAAGATTTACTTTCCTAAATAAGCCTTACTCTTAAATCCTCACAGCACCAAATACCTACTAAATTATATAAACAAAAAGGTTGGGAGGAATTCCATTGAGAAAAATAGGGATTTTGTTCTTTGTGAGAGGAGTTTCTTAATAGTTAGGGTATGGGTTTCAAGGAAATGTTGCAGCTCATTTTTCTATTTTCTTTTGTTCTCATTGGCTATGGAGTGGAAGGAGGAAGAAATAGCTCATCTAAAGTAGCAGTGAAGACTATTAAGGTTTGGTTAATATTTTCTTTGCTTTTGGGATAGCTAAGAAAAACCATCCCATGGTTATCTAAACCGTTCATCTGGTAATTGATATATATATATATATATATATATATATATATATATATATATATATATATATATATATATATATATATATAGAGGAAAAGGATTGTAAGCTCGAGCGTACCAACCTTATAATACGCTCGAGTGCCAATCACATGGGTCCCACATTTTTTTGTGGTGATCCAAAGCATTCATTTGCAAGGCCCTATCATAGATAGGGTGTGTACCAAAAATCAGCTCCATTGAATCATCCTAACCCCTCCAAAGTGGAGGGCAAAAATGGTCAGATTTGTGGACAAACAGTGTCTGTCCATTTTGACCTCCACAAATGGATGGGTTAGGATGATCCTATGGAGCTGATTTTTGGTATACACCCCATCTATATAAGGGCCTTTCAAATGAATGCTTTGGATCATCCTAAAAATGTGGGCCCACATGTGATTGGGCACTCGAGCGTACCATAAGGTTGGTACACTTGAGCGTACAATCCTTTTCCTCATATATATATATATATATATATATATATATATATATATATATGTGTGTGTGTGTGTGTGTGAAAAGGTTTCTGAGCTCGAGCTCAGAAATCACCACTCCCATAGTTGTTTGACTTATCCAACTCATTCATTTTATAGGTTATGATTATGGTTATGGTTATGGTAAGGATTATAGGTTATGGTTAACATTATGATTTGTGGTGGTTTAGAATGGATAGCTAGAAAATGGGCTTCTATAGATTGAATGGTTAGGATTATGGTATGTAGATGGCTTGTTAGGAACACCTTATCTATGTGAGGTCCTATAGAATGAATGGGTTGGATGACTGAAATAACATGGAGATGGTGGATTTATAGAGCTCTAGCTTAGGCTGAGCTAGAGCTCAGAAATCTCGATATATATGAGGAAAGTGGAGCTACACCGCCGGTGTAGCTAACTTAGCTACACCGCCGGCTTAAAATACAATGGGCCCACATTGTTTTGGTGATCCAAAGAATTCATTTGATTGGCCCTCACATAGATAGGGTGTCCACAAAAAATCAGCTCCATAGGATCATCCCAACCCGACGATTTGTGGAGGCAAAAATGAACGTGTAAAAACCTTCACAAATTTGTCCATTTTTGCCTCCACCATTTGAAGGGTTGGGATGATCCTATGGAGCTGATTTTTGGTGGACACCCTATCTATGTGAGAGCCAATCAAATGAATGGTTTGGATCACCAAAACAATGTGGGCCCATTGTATTTTAAGCCGGCGGTGTAGCTTCACTTTCCTCTCTCTCTCTCTCTCTCTCTCTCTCTCTCTATATATATATATATATATATAGAGAGAGAGAGAGAGAGAGAGAGAGAGAGAGATTGTATTGGTACGATGATATCGAAATTGATGGATATTTGTATTTTTTTCAGGCTGAATATGGGCAGATCTTTGATTGTGTTGATATCAACAAACAACCTGCTTTTGATCATCCGTTATTAAGGAATCATAAGATCAAGGTCGTTTCTTATATTTTTTTGTAGTTTTTGTTTTACAGTTTCAAGTGATATGTTATATGTGAGACTAGGTGTTCATTTCCAAATAGAACATATTCTTTCATTACAATGTAAATATAGGGATGAAAATTTTACATTGCGATGCAGATGAGTCCAAGTTCTCTTCCAAAAGTGATTGAGGTCAAAGAACATTCTTCAATAGCCGTATCTTTAGGGATAGAGCTCATGGACGGAGGGTGCCCTCTAGGAACAGTTCCTATCAGAAGGATTGAAAAGGAAGCCCTAACTAGGGCTAAATCTGCCACAAATTTTGGAAAACGATATTCTTCAAATGCTGAGACTCTTTCAAATGATCAACCCAATAATCGTGTACGTCACATTTCGTCTCATATAATTTTATTATAAACTTTTTTATGAATCGGATAATTTGTTTTTATGAGAGTTCAATCATTATTCAAATAATTGGAAACATGATTTGGAATTGAGGTAAGTATGTGTGGCCTACTCGCTCAATACTCAATATAAACTCGAGTGCATGTTTCTATCAAAGCTTGGATATTTTAAAATTTGTGTACATTTTCTATAAAATCTTATTAAAAATTTGTATGTATTACCCAAGAAAATAAGTGACCTCAATTTTTTTTAAGTTCAGTCAATATGGATGATTTATAAGTCAACTTTCCGATTCTTCTTACTACATAATAAGTTTCTATTATTTTTGTTGTGAGGAAGATGAACCTATTTCTAGAAAATTTAGCTGCTAGAAAGACACGGATGCAAGCCTCCCCTAGGCTTCTTGGACTAAGGATCGGGAGAGTGATAGACACACACTCAATCGCTCAATAATTTGGATATAGGGAAGCAGATTTGCGCAAGTTCAGTAAAATTAGCTTATCTCCTTCGATATGGGGTGGAATGACCTGATTCCAAAGCCAAAATTTCAAGGACTCAAAGATCAATAACTTTGGTGAAGAAACTTTTCTCAGAAAAGAACTGCAAATTACTCGAAAGTATGCTGGAAGTGAGATGTCCGGCAAAGATTACATTCAGGGTAAAGATAACAACTTCAATGCATACTCTTCTAGGTTGCCAAGGAAGAGTGGTAACATCAATTCTTCTAGATTGATGGTTACAACTCTTCAAGGATACAAACAATAGGGGAAAGCTCCTAATCTTCAAGGAAGGAGTGAAACTCTTCTAGGTTTCAAGGTTGAACTCTACAAGGTTCAAGGGAAAATGCTCCTGGCAAATTTTCATCAATATTCAGCTAAAAACATCACTACAGATGTTTGCTGGACTTTTATAAAGAAAATACAATAGAAAAGACATTCAAGATAGCCCACTAACTATTTTAAGGACTTACGTTCATCATTAATAGCTTAGGAATTCAAAACACATTAATTAGTCAAAGTCCTACAGAAACAATCTACTAAAATGGTCATAACTTTCCAACTACTTGGCCAAATGAAGACCATAAATATCCGTCGGAAACATAACTCAAAGATCTACAACTTCTTAGTTTAACATTTTCCATGAGTCATCCATCTAAGGTCTAAATTCGTGCTTCAAAACCGACCAGAATCATTATGACGAGAATGCAACTAGATGAGGCCCGAATTAGCATGTCCATGATCTTGGGCTTGAGATGGCCTTTATGCTTGGTGGATTCAACTTGGGCTTGGTCCTTATGTTGGGCTTGAACGCGGGCCGATCTTCTCACTTGCTTGGGATGGTTCATGTGAGCTTCAAATTTCTCAGCCGCATGGGTGTGGATTGCATCAGACACCCTTATTTCATGTAGTTCTATAACACTCCTCCCTTTTGCACAAATAAAATTCAATGAAATTCAATAAGAAGTTTTCAATGACAAGAATATCCTTTTTCTTTATTAAATGAAAAATATAGTCATATTTTAATAAATGTGGAAACATTAAGATGATTGTTTTGCTTAATCCTAAAACAAACATGTGTAGTATATAGATTATTTTGTTATATAATGCCTCTGTGTATAAATAAAAGGTTATTGACTCACAAATTTTATTTATTACTCACAGTTTGCAACGCAAATGTCATACAAGGGAAAATTTTACGGAACAAGAGCAGACCTCAATGTATGGGAGCCAACAGTTATAGGCAACCAAACTAGTTATACTTATATGGCTGTTACAGATGTGTTGCAGGTTGGAATATTGGTTGGATGGGCGGTAAGTTATCTAATTCAACCTTCATCTGCTAATATCTAATACTTGATCTGTGATCTGCATCATTCTCATATGGTCCTTTATGCGTTTGGTGGTTTTCTTAACAAATAACACGACCGATGTTGTGGGATCAATTGCATTAATTAGGTAAGACGACTAATAATATTGTATTCTTATTTTCAAGTTTTTAAAATGTGTAGGTAGATCATAAAATATACAATGACTTTCGCCCTCATTTAAGTACGACCTGGAAGGTATGTTTGAAAAGTAACTTAATCTTGTGTCATCCAAATTAATATAAATTTGTTATTAGAATGCTACTGATTTCATCTTTGTTTTTTTTTTTTTGGTTTACCTACACCACAGAATGGTAAAACAGAATGCGAAGATATTCTCTGCCCAGGTTTCGTACAAGTTTCTCCGGACATACCGCTAGGAGCTGCTTTTAAAACGATTTCATCCTATAATGGAACCCAATATTCCTTAATACTCGCTGTATACAAGGTAATTTTGAATTCCTTTACCTTCAATCAGAAAGGATGTATTTTTCTGAAAAAAAATAAGAAGAAGAGCGGGACTTGTAACTAGAGTTAATTGTTAAATTATATATGTTATATTTTTCTTTGGAAAAATATGAGCATGCAGATTTAGGTCTCACTTGATGAAACTATAAGTGTAAGTAGGTATTACTTCTTCAAACATATTTATCTTCTAGGCTTCCCAAAAGATCTCTCTCTCTCTCTCTCTCTCTCTCTCTCTCTCTCTCTCTCTCACACACACACACACACACACACACACACACCAAAATTCTTATCCTCCAATTTGTTGCCTTTGAAATTTATCAGGAAAGGCTACAAAAATTTAAGGCTTAAATAGAATTGTCCCATGTGTTGGCTTTTTGTATTTGACCCATACATAGCAAGCACTTACACATCACAAGATTCCCAAACTTGTACATTTTCCCTCTCATATTTCCTTTAGAAAAAATGAGTACATGCAACATCATATAATTGCCCCTTTATGCTGTAAGAAGGAATTGATTCTACGGGCCCACCCACTTGACATGTCAGTATAACTATTACTCTTGGTTACTTATATCTCACAAGACACTGTGGTATCGTGCAACCTGAACGTCCCTCTATATGTGCCATCTCCCATGTTGTTTGACTCATCAAACATGTTCATTCTATAGGACCCAACGAAGGTAAGGTGTCCCAATGAAATAATTTCCATAGGATCGTGGTATCTGTTGATTTCTAGATCGAGTTTTAGAATGGACGGCTAGAAAGTGGGCTTCTACCGATCGAGTGGTTAGGATGATTGTATGGAGATGGGTTGTTAGGAACACCCTATCTATAGTGGCTTGCTCAGGCTAAGCCATAGCGAGGTTCTATGGAATGAATGGGTTGGACGAGTCCAACAACATGGAGATGGTGTGTTTATAGTGGCTTGCTCAGGCTAAGCCATAGCTCATAAACCCCCCCCCACACACACACACACATATATATATATATATATATATATATATAGAGAGAGAGAGAGAGAGAGAGAGAGAGAGAAGGGTTCCTGAGGTTAACCTCATATAGCTTATATGAGGTGGCGCTCATAAAACATAAGGGGCCCACATTGTTAGGATGATCCAAAGCATTCATTTGAAAGGCCCCATCATAGATAGGGTGTGTACAAAAAATCAGCTCCATTGGATCATCCTAACCCATCCAAAAGTGGAGGGAAAAATGGATTGCCCATAAATCTACCCATTTTTGCTTCCACTTTTGGAGGGTTAGGATGATCCAATGGAGCTGATTTTTGGTATACACCCTATCTATGATGGGGCCTTGCAAATGAATGGTTTGGATCATCCAAACAAAGTGGGTGCATTATGTTTTATGAGCGCCACCTCATATAAGCTTATATGAGGTTAACCTCAGGAACTCTATTCTCATATATATATATATATATATATATATATATATATATATATATATATGGAATTTGCTAGTGTCCATCACTGAAGCCATTTCGTGGATGGGCTGTTGCATGTGAGAGCAGCAACTTAGGCTCACTTTTCAGCAGATTTTTCCTTCATTCATGAGGTGGCTGTTTTCAATGCAACAGCCCATCCTCAAAATGCCTTCTGTGATGGACGCTAGCAAATCTGTGTGTGTGTGTGCGCGCGCGCGCGTATGGGAACAGCTTAAAGGGATTTTCCACTATTTTAGAGTGAAGGGAGTTGTATCTTGTGAATCATTCCTTCTGACTTTAGATATTGATTCTTTTATTTTAATTACTTTTTTGTTTAATGTTGTATTTAATCGTAGGATCCCGTCACCAAAGATTGGTGGTTATTATTTGGAAACGATAATAAGAAGGTGGGTTACTGGCCAAATGCTCTCTTCTCTTCCACGTTCACTGATCATGCTACTATTGTTCAATGGGGTGGGGGAGTTACCAACGCTGGCATTGAACCATGGCCTCAGATGGGGAGTGGCCATTTTGCAGATGAAGGATTTAAGCATGCAAGTTATGTGGGACAAATGAAGTATATACTGGAAAATGGTGATACTCAAGATGTCGACCATTATCGGCTTTCCAGTGCTGTTGATGCCCCCAAATGCTATACTCTTAAACCCATTGATAGTAAGAGTTATCCTACCGTTCATTCTTTCTTTTTTGGGGGACCAGGGGGAAATTGCTAGAATCAGTTGGATCGCTTCTTTGGAGGACTACCTATGTCCATGTCGGTATTTATACTTATGTACTCTCGACATTTTAAGCAAATAATAAAATGAGTTTAGTTACTATACTCTGCCTCGTGTATGCAGTCTAATTAGTTGATTTAAACGTCAACCATAATTTTAGCCAAGTGCTGAATACTTAAATCAAATGATCATAACCCCTTAGATCCACCAACCCTTGTTTAGGGTCCTACCAAGAAAAATCTCTTCTACGAATTTTTGTAGTCCTTTGTCTTAGGTGCGTGGGATGTGCAATTGGGATAGGCCCAAGGGCATGTTGTTGTTACCTGGCGTATGGAGAGCTCAAAAAGAAAATGGAGAAGATAGCAGCTGTAATGGCCTGGATTTTAAAGGCCCAAAGCCCGGCCCGTTAACCGAAATACAACAATGAAGCGGAAATGAAATCCAACATTAAACTAAAGTCCACCATAAGATAATATAATCATAATCTCAACATGTCCACAGGCAAATATAAAATAAGATAATCCCAAGTCTTACCTAACAAAGAACTAGCTAGAAATTGAAAACAAATGGATAAAAGGAAACTAATCCTAAAATCACTAATCCCAAGTCTTACCTAAATTCTCACATGTGCTATGCGTATGTAATCTGGTCCGTTGATATGATACATGTCCGGCCATTTGCCATTTTTGGTAACATGATTGCTATTTTTACTTCTCTCTCATTGAGGAGACCGAAATCACAGAGAAATTGTAAGTTTTCTTCATTATGCTCATCCCAAATACAGTAAGATGATGCAAGATGATGGTTCTTAGCCTCTTACCACACACCCTTACATGTGCCATGTGTATGTGATCTGGTCCGTTGTTATGAAACATGTCTGGCCCATTTACCATTTGTGGCATCATATTTGCTATTTTTACTTCTTTCTCATTGATTGAGTAGCATCATCTAGTCAATCTGATCCCAATTGAGCAAGACTGCAAGAGGACAATGAAGAAGAGAGTCCACAACTAGAGGAATCAAATAAACCATGGCAGGAAGTTCCCAAGAAAACGAGGCCAAGACGCTCTCAAAGAGCCCAACATACTCCTAACAATTAGCTGATTATGTGACTTAGGAATATTAAGCATTTCTATCTCTAGGCTTAGTGCTCGACTATCTTGAATTTTCGATCTCCCTCTCTTTTATGTTACGAGTTAGGGATGGTTTATTGTACCCATAATTGTATCATCTTTCTCTTTATCAAATAAACAAGTAAGGGCCCCACCAAACCCCAGCTTACCCATCAAAATAATAATAATAATGAAAAAGGAAATTACAGAGAAGTAAGAGTAACTGTTCTCAGTAGCCAGATCGACCAAGCCTTGTTTAGGGTTCTACCAAGAAAAAACAAAATAATCTATTAATTTTTATAGTACTTTATCTTAGGCACGGGATGTATGATTGGAACAGGCCCAAGGACATGTGGTTGCCTGACATAAGGGGGAGTGCAAAAAAATGAAGAATATAGCAGCCTTCAACCTATAGCAACACAATGAATAAATAAGAAAAATTAAGGAAAACTCAAAATATACTTTAAAAAATATAATTTGGGCATTGTAATTGTAAGTGGACAAAGGAGACGAGACCAATAACTGGAAATTACTAGAAGCAATAAAATTTACCCAAAATAGTAAGTAGTTTTTCTTCACTTAAATTTTCATTGATCATATTTCACTTAAATACCAATTTCTTGTTAAACCTACACTTAAAACCAAAATATAAAAAATTTACCACTTCTCTCTCCTCGAGCTATGCACAGCAACTATTTCTTGTTTACGTTCTGACTTTCTCAAACAGAATAAATCAGAGGGTCGGTTCCAAGGATGGGGACGTCTCCGAGGACATTCCCTCTGACACCATTTGCTAGGGAATTTAACCAAGTAGAACTCACCCCTAAAAGCTAGTTGTTGGAGGGAGGGTGCCCATTCCCTTATAACCCATCCCCATCCATTTCACTTATCCGATGTGGGACTATTTGCTTTTGCGTGGAATTCCAACAAAAATTTGGAGTGCAAAAATAATTGTATCATCTTTCTCTTTATCAAATAAACAAGTAAGGGCCCCACCAAACCCCAGCTTACCCATCAAAATAATAATAATAATGAAAAAGGAAATTACAGAGAAGTAAGAGTAACTGTTCTCAGTAGCCGGATCGACCAAGCCTTGTTTAGGGTTCTACCAAGAAAAAACAAAATAATCTATTAATTTTTATGGTACTTTATCTTAGGCACGGGATGTATGATTGGAATAGGCCCAAGGACATGTGGTTGCCTGACATAAGGGGGAGTGCAAAAAAATGAAGAATATAGCAGCCTTCAACCTATAGCAACACAATGAATAAATAAGAAAAATTAAGGAAAACTCAAAATATACTTTAAAAAATATAATTTGGGCATTGTAATTGTAAGTGGACAAAGGAGAGGAGACCAATAACTGGAAATTACTAGAAGCAATAAAATTTACCCAAAATAGTAAGTAGTTTTTCTTCACTTAAATTTTCATTGATCATATTTCACTTAAATACCAATTTCTTGTTAAACCTACACTTAAAACCAAAATATAAAAAATTTACCACTTCTCTCTCCTCGAGCTATGCACAGCAACTATTTCTTGTTTACGTTCTGACTTTCTCAAACAGAATAAATCAGAGGGTCGGTTCCAAGGATGGGGACGTAGTGGAGCTCGTCGTCATGGAAGATTGTGGAAAAAATTGTAGGGAATCTAACCGGGTAGAACTCAACCCTAAAAACTAGGTGTTAGAGGGAGGGTGCCCAATCCCTTATAACCCATCCCCATCCATTTGACTTATCCGATTTGGGACTATTTGCTTTTGAATGGAAACCCAACAATCTCCCCCTCTACGTAGAAGCAACGTGGACAATCTCGCCCCTCCACGCGGTGACAACGTGGGAACCATGAGATACTACACTGGGGTTTCCGAGATCTTCTCCGAGGACATTCCCTCTGACACCATTTGCTAGGGAATTTAACCAAGTAGAACTCACCCCTAAAAGCTAGTTGTTGGAGGGAGGGTGCCCATTCCCTTATAACCCATCCCCATCCATTTCACTTATCCGATGTGGGACTATTTGCTTTTGCGTGGAACTCCAACAAAAATTTGGCCAGTGAAAACAATCCTAATATCCTTAATATGTATTTTTCACTTATCTTAAACTTAAGCCCTAATTGCATACCATGAAAGTCGGACCTAGGACACTCTGATGGACAGTTCGAGTGAAGATAGATCATGACCCAGACATAGAAAATAGGATCCGATAAGGGATCTGAACAGATCATCGTGACCAAGGCATAGGTAGATCTGATTCGAAGTTGATACATTGACACTCTAATAGTAGAAGAATTTTTTATGGGATACTTCTCTGATCAAGTTGTTTCAACTAGGTATTTATATATGTTCAAAAATTTTCCAAGAATTTTTACCTGACTCTATTATAAAGAATACATCATATAACTGATTACTAAGAAAGTCATCTCTTTTTCTCTTCTCTGGTCTCAATTTGGTTTTGTTTGCCGCTTCGTTTTGGGCAATGGAAAGCATCGTTTTGGTGTTCTGGCTACTTCCACGATTTGTTGTTTTAGAAAAGATGATATAAGGAGAACTTTTTTTAAAAATCTAAAAATGTTGCTCGAAACATATAAGAAATCGTTATATGAACCAAAATTAATAGAAGCACATTCTATTACTAAAAACATTAAATTTATTACAAATATCAATAAAAGAAAGAAAATTAATAGGGTTTAGATGGGTTTATATAAGGGTTTTAATGTTTGGGGGAAGGGGGTGTAGATGAAAAATATCCTTCTAACAATTTTAATACAATAAAAAAAGGGCTTAAATGGGTCGAAACATAACGAAATTCTGGCCAAAATGGAATAGAGAGTGTTTTTGTTCCATTTTTCAGAATGGAATGAAATGTTTCAGCAAAAATGAAATGAAATTGACACCTAAGGTCCCCCTGGTTTTTCCGCTTGTTCTATTAGGCTTTGATCGAATCACATGTAGTCTAAATTTTAAAATGGGGAGATGAAAAATATCCTTCTAACAATTTTAATACAGTAAAAAAAGGGGCTGAAATGGGTTGAAACGTAACAAAATTCTGCCCAAAATGGAATAGCGTGTTTCTGTTCCATTTTTGAGAATGGAACGAAATGTTTCAGCCAAAATGAAATGAAATTGACACCTTAGGTCCCCGTGGTTTTTCCTCTTGTTCTATTAGGCTTTGATCGAATCACATGTAGTCCAAATTTTAAAAGTTTAACAAGAATCACACATTTTATTACCATCTGATAAAATTTGATCCATCAAATTGTTTAGGTCTTGGTTTATGACTACATTAATTTTGTGACTTTATAGGTTATGTTTGGCAACCATGAATTATTTTTTTCATGATAAATTAGTTTCTCAAGAGGTGAGACGAGGGTAGGCCTGGTGGGAGAAGGAGAACTAGTAGAGGTGAAAAGTGGCTTAAAAAATAAGGAAAATAATCTATCATGTTTTGGGTGGATTTTTTGTTTCCGTGTGGGGGATGAGAAGTACCCTTCTAACAATTTTAATAGAGTGAAAAAGGGCTGAAATGGGTCGAAACGTATGAAATTCGGGCCAAAACGGAAAAGATAGTGTTTTTGTTCCATATTTCAGAATGGAACGAAATGTTTCAGCCAAAATGAAATGAAATTACACCTTAGGTCCCCATGGTTTTTCCTCTTGTTCTATTAGGCTTTGATCGAAACACATGTAGTCTAAATTTTAAAAGTTTAACAAGAATCACGCATTTTATTACCATCTGATAAAATTTGATCCATCAAATTCTTCAGGTCATGGTTACTACGGTAATTTTGTGAATTTATGGGTCATGTTTGGCAAGATTTCAAACTCTTGCCTTACCCTGGGAAGATTTCCATAGCTAGTAAGCAAATTTCACCTGATGGAGAATTCTAAGCAAAAACCAGATGAAAGGGTGCCCCCATGCATTGGTTGCTATCACCGATATGCGTTTATTGCTCTTTGAGTTTTAGATTTTTCATTTATGTTATAAATAAAATACAATTTGGTGATAGCAACCAAGGTTTTAAATTTCGGTTTCGGGGGTAATTTCGAACCAAGCCGAAACCAAAACTTTTGCCGAAATCCCGAAATTTCAGGTGAATTTGGTAAAGACAAAGGAAATCAAATCCCCTTTTTTGGGCCAAAATTTCAGTAATTTCAGCTGAAATTTAGGAAAGGATTTAAAAAATAATATAGTTTTTAAAATTTCGTAGAAATTGATGAAATTTCTAAAATTTTGGCCAAAATTTGGGACATTTCGCCGATTTCGGTTTCGGAACGTTTCGGTTTTGGGTTCAAGTTATTTAAAAGTACAAGTCGACTAGTGAATAACCTTGCCGGACAGCGAAGTAATCGCTTAACGCACGGCGGCAAATTTAATAACGTTGCAGTTTCCGTTCATTGGCAACGACGGGTGGAGGAACATACCCACTTGTTCTTCAAAGCTTTTCGACTCTTTGCAGTTCAACCAACTCATGGGTTTTGTTCTTATGCAAGGAATTGATCCCTTTTTGCTTAGCCTTCTGCCACTGTTCCTTATGCTTATGTGTCATAGCTTCTTTGAAGTTTTCAGGTTTAGCTTATGTGAGAATCACATACTCTGATGATGGATATCTTGTTGACGCCTTTCTTTCCCTTTCTATGAGAGACATATCTTGATGATGGACATCGCGACTTCTATGCAACTTCTTGGCCTTGGGATCCCACAACTTGTACCCAAATTCATCATCACCATAACCCAAAAATACACATTAGGTTGCCTTGTCATCCAGCTTGCTTCGATTCTCCTTAGGTACACGCATAAAGGCCTTGCATCCAAACACTCGTAAGTGTAAGTAGGACACATCTTTGTCTGCCCATACTCTTTCTAGCACCTCTCCTTCTCATGGCGATGAAGGAGATCGATTTATCAAGTAGCACGTTGTACACATGGCTTCACCTCAAAACTCCTTAGGTAGCCCAACAGATGAAAGCATACTTCTAATTCTATCCACTATTGTGTGGTTCATTCTTTCTGCAACACCATTGTGCTGTGGCGTGTAAGGGACGGTCTTCTCATGTCTAATGCCATGCTTCACACAATAATCCTTGTACTTTCTTGAGGTGTACTCACCGTCATTATCCGAGCAGAGACATTTCAATGCCTTCGACATTTGCCCCTCAACCATAACATGAAACCTCTGAAAGATTTCAAACACTTAATCTTTGTTATTCATAGCATAGGTCAAAACTTTCCTGGATGCATCATAAAAAAAAAGAAACAAAATACAATACACCACTAAGAGTTTTCACAGTCATAGGGCCACATACATCAGAATAAACTAAATCAAGGATGCTAGTTTTCTGGTTAGCATTAGAATACAAAAGAAACCCTGTATTCTTTTTCTTAATAAAGCTTGTAAAGTTTGTTATAATTCTAAGAAAGGGCTTTGTTAGGCAATTTCGGGAAATCCATTTTGCATAAGAGAACAACAACCTCGGATGAATTAATAAACAAGACAAATTCTGCCAAAAAGTTAGTCTATGTGGGTTTTCTCTGGTGCAAAAGTAAGCCCCCAAAAGGCATTCCACTAAATTGCCGTGCAAATTCTCTAAACAACCTATTTAAAAGTGTGAATAGTGGGGTATTATTACTGAAACCAAGGAGTGGGAATAGGCTTCCTTAATTATTTAAACTAGTATCCAGTTTCCCACTTTTGGTGCCAGTGAGAAAATCTCAAAGCATTTTGCAACTAAAGGCATATGATTTTTCCGAGTACCTAAAATAGAACCATTAATTGCTTAATAGATCATTCACGGTGTTGAATTTGATTGCTAACCACCTGGTTATCTAACGTCAGATAAACTGTCAAGATCCTTTACATATTGGGCCCACTATGTAATAGTGGGCATAGCTTCATATAGAAGCTCCAGATCATGTTGATGTGTCTCCATCGAAGCTCTCCCATTTCCACTGCAATTAAAACAAAACGATAGAGGAGGAAGAAGAGAGTGCAATGTTTGAAAATGATGCAAAACAGAAGAAAGAAAATGTGGAAATAAGAAATATTATAAAGGGGGGCAGAAGAGAGCGGGATAGACTAGAAGAGAGAGACGAAGAAGAAGAAGAGGAAGAAGAATTCACGAGGTATGTTTTACTTATTGTTGGATTGTAAGGGCCATTTGTCTGATCATACTTGGTCCATGAACAAAGTCATAAGGTATGTTTTACTTTTTTTCCTATAGTTTTATTTCTATTGACATTTCTTAAATTTTCCTCTTTGCTACTTGAAAGAAAAAGAGGTCCGTGCTGCTATAAGGCCTCTAAACTCCTCCCTCAGGAAACCATTACGTTGCCATGGGGACGGGGCAGCCCGACTTCCATAGGTCCTTGGTTCGACCTCCTAATGAGGCGAAGCGGTAGCGAAGCTCAGGTGGTGATGCAAGTGCGCTGTGAGTGTAGTAGCCCCCTCTTAGGCACTGTTTGTTTGGTATTTTGACAACCGATTGGTCATACAGTATTTGAGTGACTCCAAATATTGTTTTTTTTTAGGAAAATTCCTTTTGAGTACCACCTCCTAAGCATCCCAGTAATGGTTGCGACCGCAATAATTATGTTTTTTGGGGTGTTCCTTAGTCTACTTTGCCGCTAAGTATCGAGATTGACTCATTAGTGCCTACAAGGTGATAAAATTGCCCACGATCCAGTATTCAGCAGTAACAGTGCGAGAAGTCGAGTGTTCAATTTGTTTGGAGAATTTTGAAGAAATTCACAGGAAATAAAGATGGTGATTCTATTATATACTTCAAGTTAAGCTGTTTGATTTTGAAGGTCATTCAATTTTTGTTAGGGTCGTCCACGAAGACAAGAACATCATCCTCTCTTTGCAACTTGTAAATTTGATTTATTTTTTTAGCTTATTCAATTTAGGTCTTGGGCCATCCAAGAAGACAGGCATCTCAGGATCTTCAATTTGTGTTATGGTCACGTCTACACTATATGGAAATCCATGCACGTCCTAGAAACATGAAAAATATTTTCAATGAATAGATCATTTTAATACATTTGGGAGAGAAAAAGCAAAATAGAACAATGGGTATAGAGAAAAAGATAAGATAAATAGAAAAATAGAAATGAAAACCTGTCATTATTGCATATTGATTAAAACATGGTAAAATAGAAAAATAAAGCAACATTTGGCATTGGTTGTAATCTTATTTAAAATGATTAAAGAATGGGCATCGTTCTCAATATTGTCACTCACTGTAAACCTTGCATGCACCGAAAAGTTTAAGGGCCCACCTGAAAAAACCGTTTCATTCAGTGAGAGATACTAAGAAATAAACCAAAAGAATAGAGAGATCAGGGAGAGAGGGACAGAGAAATCAGGTACAGAGGGAGAGAGAGAAAAAAGGGGGAGAAGAAGAAGAAGAAGAAGTATGGGGTAAGTGAAACATTTTCAAGCTAGAAATCTATGCTCATTATAGACATTTCTATGTTAGAAAGTTAAAATAATGCATGAGATAATTCAATATCGAGGTCATACCCTCCTTTCGTTATAACACTTTCTTCCATCGAACCTTGCTCTTCTCCAAAGAGCAGCACATCTAAATCACCGGAATTGCCGATCAAAATCGCTGGTAAAAGAAATTTAATAATCATAATCTCAACATGTCCACATGCAAATATAAAATAAGACAATCTCAAGTCTTACCGAACACAGAACTAGAAGTTTAAAACAAATGCATAAAAGGAAACTAATCCTAAAATCACTAATACATCACTCCTTCTCTAGTTCACATCCTTGGCCTATCCTCTTGAATGTGAGTAGCATCTGCATTTAAAAATGTATAAGGGATGAGTTTCGACCACAGAAACACAGCTGGGAAAAGAAACTTGTATGTCATTTAAAATCGTAACAAACATAAACTAATTAATACTCTTATAAATATTGACATATACTAATACTTATTAAAATATGGAACATCAATACAAACAACACATCTTACATTGCATCTGCAAATATAGAAGGTAAGAGTTTCAACCACAGAAACTCAGCTGGGAAAAGAAACTTGTATGCCATTTAAAATCGTAACAATAATAAACTAATAATATTCCTATTTATCTCCTTGTAAATATTAACATATACTAATACTTATTACTATATTGAACAGCATTACAAACAGCACATTTTATTGCATCTGAAAATATATAAGGGATGAGTTTCAACTGCGGAAACCGAGCTGGGAAAAGAAACTTCTATGTCCTGTGAAATCATAGAAAAAATAAACTAATAATATTCCAATTGATCTTTTTTGTAAATATTAA
This sequence comes from Tasmannia lanceolata, assembly GCF_043159265.1. Classification (NCBI taxonomy): domain Eukaryota; kingdom Viridiplantae; phylum Streptophyta; class Magnoliopsida; order Canellales; family Winteraceae; genus Tasmannia; species Tasmannia lanceolata. The sequence goes on along the minus strand of NW_027518690.1, from coordinate 9,640,258 downwards.
CATATACTGATACTTATTTAAATATGGAACAACATTACAAACAACACATTTTACATTGGATATTCTTTTATCAGTTTCACTTGGAATGCCATGATCCATGCATGCAATAAAACTTTATAAAAAATAAAAAAAAAACTTATGCAATATGTATCGTATGAATATCACATCCCAATGCAACAATATGTATCTAGATGAGCTTAGTCTACAATGGTATGAATGCCAATGCCCACCATTTGTACTACCTATGGGTGCAACTTGGGTCGGGCTCAACCCGAACCCGACGATTTGAACCCGATTTTTTGTCAGGTTGGGTTGATGCTAGGCCGGGTCGGGTTAGCATTAGGGTTGGGAACCCAAGTTTAATCCGAGTCGGGTTATGGTTGAGGCGTTGGCAACCCAACCCGACAATCAACCCAAGCTTTTTTATCTTTTTATTGCTTTTAGTATAAGAATGAACAGTGCCGGAACCGAGTTTAGAAGCTTGATGGAGAAACATTCTGAAATGGACGAGAGGAAGAAGAAAAGAAGTTCTCTCCATCGTGATCAAAGATCATTCACGGCCTTTGATCAATTTCAAAGGTGGAGATGAACTAGAGGATAGTAAAAGGTTCGTTAAAGGACTGATGTTGACTTTGTGAAAAAATAAGGAAGCAATTACAAACCCTAAAATGTTGGCGGATAAGTCGAGGGCTATGTCAATACACGTGGATTTCTACAGATAAAAGTTTGAAAGTTTGGTAGTGGTTTTCATAACTCCTTGTTTTTTATTTTTGCTTGGATTTTGCAGCAGCCGTTGGATTTGGTGTTGATCCTCGTGAGGAGTACTCTTTTTATCTAAACCATTTGATTTCTTTAACATGATAGGTTGAAACAAAAAGTCTCATTAAGGGCATGAAAAAACACATAAGTCGAGGGCTATGTCTAGTCAAATAAAAAAACACATAACTTGATAGCAGTTTATCCCTCCATCTTGCAGCAGCAACCACATTTGTTGTAATGTGTATCCCGGTTCAGAACATTGTTGTATGGGAGATGATTTTTGGGGACTATTTGTTCTTTGCGAAGTTGCAGAGATTTGATGGATGTTTCTCTTGGAAGGATTGGAAGGATTAAGAAATGCAAGGAGAGGATCTAGTTGGGTCGGGTCGGGTTGGATTAGGGTTGAGTTATTCAGGGGGCGGGTTGGGTTCAGGTTGACTCTTGTCGGGTTGAGGGTCGGGTTCGGGTTGAAGTAGGAATGCATCAAGTTGGGTTTGGGTTGGCCTTGACCAGACTCAACCCGGCCCGAGTTACACCCCTAGTACTACCTTTTTTTAGGGCTCATCACGACAGTGGTATAAGAAGGTGTTATGTCAATGTATCCTTTCATTTTCGATGGTTTTATTCTGAACTTCGTAAGTTGGGACCCGGCATGCCAATGTATCCTTGGGACCCGGCATGCCAATGTATCCTTTCATTTTTTATGGCTGAGGAATCTGTGTTTGTATATTCTATTGGTTCTGACTTGTTATGTCACTATACACAATGTGTACTTCTGTTGCTGACTTGTATACATAGATTTCCTTATCATGCTGTGTGATGCATGAGTAGTATTACAGTTGTGCATTTGACACTTAGTATACTTTGGTCGGACCTTCGTGGCTTGTGCAGTATTCTTGGATAACTAGATATTCCAGTGCATGGGTTGCTTTGGGCGGGCTGTTGTAGCTTGTGTGGCATACCCGCATTTAGATGGCTGTATTCACGGGTTGGCTTGGTCGGGCCCTAGTAAGCCTGTGCGATACACTTGGCATGTGGGTTGCTATGGTCAGGCCTTGGAGGCTTGTGTGGTATACCCTGCGTATTGAATACTGTGGACTGTGAGTCCGTCACTTAGGTACCTAGGTGGAGCTGCGTAGTTGTTGTTTGTTACTTGCTTCGCTCGGCTCAAGGAAGCAAAGGTATTGTGAACATTGGACACTTACACTGTTGCTATTCCTTAAATGGACATTTACTTAAATGATTTTACATGTAAATCTTAAATAAATGAACATTAAATACGTTTGCTTAAATGACTTCACATGTAAATACGAAGAACATGAAAGGAGAAGAAAACCAAGAAGAGACAAGGAGACAACTATGATGCAAATTCTGTGACTCGTATGAGTCTCAAGACTTTGAGTCAACTCACTTCAACTTGTACAGGTCTCAAAATTTTGAGTCAACTCGCTTCGACTCATTCGAGTCACACAACTCGTACGAGTCGCCCTTATGAGTCGACTTGAAAACAATCCGACTCGACTCGACTTGCGAGTCAACTCATACGAGTCAACCGAGTTTGACAACTATGCTCACAATCAATTGCCAATAGGGGTGCAACTCGGGTCGGGTTGGATCGGGTTGAGGCCAACCCTAACCCAATCCGAGATAGCATTCCCTCAACCCTAACCCAAGCCAACCCTGCTCGGGTTGAGAATGGTCAACCCTAACTCAACCCGCCATTAAATCTCTCAACCCTAACCCCTAACCCATCTCATCTACCCGAAATCGGGTTGGGTTGAGTTGGGTTGGTTCTTGTTCACCTTGGGCCAAACAGAAAAATACAATAACCCAAAGAAAATCAAGAAAAATTAGAGGTCAGAGGTCGGGTTCGGCCGGGTAGGGTTGGGTCGGGTCGGGTTGCCAAAGGTCTCAACCCTAAGCCAACTCAAATTTAAATCGGTTTGGCTTTTCGAGGGCCTTATCTTTTATTCAAATTTTGAAATTTATGTTGTATATCAAAATCTTCCCTCTCCATAATTAATAAGCAAATTTCACCCAACACAAAGCTTTATACATGATTCAAATTTCTTTAAATAGTTTAATATTTCTCCAACATTCTAACCTTGAGTTGGTGGGTTCGAATCAGTAGTCATTCTGAGACTTTAACACTGCCTTTGGTGGCTGTTAGCCAATTTATGGGCCCATATTTAGTTCTCCCTATCACCCTAAACGACTTTCCCACACCCATGATTCAATATTGGCAATATATATACCTCAACTTTGAACGCCTTTCTTAATAACCTTTTAAAGTTTGTTATGATTCTGAAAAGGGATTTGTTACGCAACTTTGAGGAAACCAATTTTGCGGCAGACTTTTGCATGAGAGAACAGCCACCTCTGGACGGCCTCAAGAGACGACGAGAATGCCCTCAATGGCCTCATACGTGCTGAAGACAGAAAATTTCGGATGGCAACCCAGACATAACCACTATATCCGATGGAGCGTCCTAGATCTGAATGGAGGGTGCAAACTGCGAATATATTCATGTTTATGTTCATCTGTCGAGGTGTAATTTCATAGCCTCTGCACCAACTTACCTTGTCATGTATGCTTCAATCATATGTTACACCTCCCAAAAGCTGTCATCAGCCTTTGATAGGCGGATAAAGCTAATAAGAAAAGTTGATTTCGTGCCTACTATCAAAACATAGTTGTGCCTATATCATTTGCCTAAACTATTGACAACATTTTAGGACATTTTACACATCTCCATGGATCATATTCACCCATATCTTTTTGTATCCCATTGGATCTTAAAAAATAAACCCATAATCTATCTCATTAAAATTAGTGGACATGCTGAAATCTCTGAGAATGCCATTACCTGGTAGGGGTGCAATTTGGGTTAAGTTGAGCTTTTGCTAAAAAAAGAAATAGAACCAACCCAAACCCCCACCTGATTTTATGGTAAAAGGTCAACAAGAATTCTAAAAAATCAACCCGAGTTGTTGCCAGGTGAAATCTTCACTGTACAAAAATGTTTGAATTGAAAAAAGCAAAGCCAGTTTGAAATATGGTCATTTTATAAAATAATTAGCATAATATTCTCAATGCTAGCACCGAGGACTCTACTGATGAGTGGCAATCAGAAGAAGACACTCATACTATCTCCCCTCAACAGCCCACCGTCCTCCATGGAAGAGCTAGAGGAACAGGAAGCTGGGTCAGGACAAACCACGAAGAACAAACAATCAGAAGTTGAGGAAGAACCAGGGATTCATTAAGTTGAGTCAGAAGATGATAGACTTCATGGATGATCATGGGCATCAAGTTCACTCAGTGCTGGCATTTCCATGCTAAATGACACAAATTCAACTTGTCTTTTCAAATTTAAATGGCTGGTGAGAGTTTTTCGGTGGGGAGGGGCACGTGTCGGTGGTCAACGTCATAAATACACTATAATGTCTCCATCCACATTTATGACTACGGTTACATGTGGTAAAAATTGGGCCAATCATGACAATCCTAATATCCTTAATATGTATTCCTGCTTATCTTAAAACAGAAAATTCCTCAGCCGTTTTTTATTCCTTAATATGTAAAAAATTAACATGGGTATTTTGGTCGCAAACGGATACCAAGACCTGATTTGCAAAATTCACTCAAACTTGATGACTCAATTTGCAAATTCTAAAAGGAAAAGACTCTATTTGCAAATAAAGCAAAGTAGAAGACTTCTTTTGCAAAAATCCCAAATAAAGCAAAGTAGAAGACTCTATTTAATTCAAGCTTTTGTTATCCTCTCCTCCCTCTCGTGTCGATCCCTCTTCCACCCTCGTTAACCATTGGGTAAAGCTAATAGTCCATGTGAAGAACATATTCATGGTAGCAAAACTAGCCCATGGAGGTATGTTTTTCAGTTCTAGAGTCGAATAGAAATATTTATTTGAGAGACACTGATCTGTTTCGTATTCCGAGTTGTCTCTGCCCATTGATTCGCAATTGTAATCTTCTTTCCACATGAACTGTTATATATTTATTCAAGGGCACCCTCGAATAAATGGCATGAAAAAACACATAAGTCGAGGGCTATGTCTAGTCAAATAAAAAAACACATAACTTGATAGCAGTTTATCCCTCCATCTTGCAGCAGCAACCACATTTGTTGTAATGTGTATCCCGGTTCAGAACATTGTTGTATGGGAGATGATTTTTGGGGACTATTTGTTCTTTGCGAAGTTGCAGAGATTTGATGGATGTTTCTCTTGGAAGGATTGGAAGGATTAAGAAATGCAAGGAGAGGATCTACTTGGGTCGGGTCGGGTTGGGTTAGGGTTGAGTTATTCAGGGGGCAGGTTGGGTTCAGGTTGACTCTTGTCGGGTTGAGGGTCAGGTTCGGGTTGAAGTAGGAATGCATCAGGTTGGGTTTGGGTTGGCCTCGACGAGACTCAACCCGGCCCGAGTTACACCCTTATGGAAAAGTCCAAAAGACCCGTTAACCTTAGTGATCTAATTTGATTAGGGTGGGTCCCACCAACTCTGTGTAGGGAAAAATTGCCAATGGGGGACATCAAAATACGAGAATTGCCAACGGAAGGCACACTTTTGAAAAATTGTTAAGAGGGACGAAATAGGGGTTATCAAGTCTCTAAAAGGGGGTTATGGACCCTCTAAATGGGGTTATCAAACTCTCAAAAGGGGATTATCAACCCTCTTTAACAATTTTTCAAAATTGTGTCCCCCGTTGACAATTCTAGTATTTTGGTGTCCCCAATTGGCAATTTTTCCTTCTATGAAAACCATGCATCGGGTGTGGCCCACCATTTTTGCCTCATGCTTTCGTAGTAGGTCCCGCAATCTCCACCGAGTACATGTATATATGGTGGGTCCACAATTTTACACGTCGTTCTTTATTTTGATGGGGCTGGCCCATTTTTTAACACTGGTGCATGAGAATGTTTGCTTGTAGAGAAATGATATTCCCACACCCTTGATTCAAAACCTATCTTAGACTATCAGTTCTAGAGTCGGATAGAAATATTTATCTGAGAGACACTGATCTGTTTCGCAGTCCGAGTTGTCTTTGCCCATTGATTCCCAATTGTAATCTTCTTTGCACAGGAACGGTTATCTTTTCTTCTTCTTTTTTAAAAAAAAAGAGGAATGATAGAGGGAAGGGCACCCTCGAATAAGGAGCCGAAGAGGGCCCTTGATTGGTTCCACATCATTAAGTGTAACTGAATTTACCTTTACAGTTGATTTTAAAAAGTAACCGAAAATGATATGGATCCAATCTCTGGCTCTTTATGCAAGGGCGCCCTTGCCTCTATCATTCCTCCATAAGCAAATTCTACCTCTAATACACAGTTGTATACATTATTCAAATTGAAAATGAAATATTTCCTCACCCATGATTCATGGTGGCTCTTTGCCTTTGCTTGAACACTTTTTTCAATAACTTCTATAGTTCGTTATAATTCCAAAAATGCTCTCAAAAACTGATTTAAAAAGTGCTAAGCAAAGAGTAGGGTGTTATTATTGAAACAATTGAGTGGAAATAGGCTTCCTCGACTATTTAAAGAAGCATTTAGTTTCTCACTTTTGCTGCGGAGTTGCCAGCTTGCCAATGTATTTTTGTAAACAAATGCTTCTATCTATCTATTACTATATAGCAACTGAGAAAATAGTCGATTTTTTTGAATTTTTCGGATGCTCTATCCTTTTCTCTTTCCTGTGCTTTTACCGCCCACCCGAACTCTAAATGAAGAATTCCATTTTTATCCCTCTCCTGGATGAATGGCTGAGGCACATGTTTGCAATCTTAGGATTTCCTCAATTTTTATTTTATTCTGGTACGTACTCTTATTTACTCTTTTTTTGGCCTTCGAGATGAAACATTTATGTGAATACTGTTCTTGCAATCTGATCAAATACACCTTAGCTCAATAAACTAAGTAAATGTCGTCTAATCTACCTCTAGCAAATTGTGTTTAGTATACCTAAGTGCAATTTCATATAATTTGTTCATGTTTTAAACCAATCCGGATGATCTTACAGAGCATGCTTTATATGGATACATTTAATAAAGGGCAGTGATAAATTTACCTCCTTGAAAGAATAATAACCCCTATTCCTTTCAAGGGTGTGAATTTATCACTGCCCTTAATAAATTACTCTAATTCTCCATCATGATCACTTTTTATGTTTATTATTTGATAGGGACCATCGCAAATGGCATTTCATGCAGAGGAGGCTGTTGCATGAGAGAGCAAGCACTTCATATGAGGTGGCTACTCTCTCATGAAAAAGCCTGCCTGCGAAATGCCTTCTGTGATGGTCCCTAGCATATCCCTCTCACATGAATTAATTGAATGAGACAAACTTTGTTCGATCCTCCAAAAGTGAGATACGAAATGGCTTTCCGTGAAATTATGGAACTTTCTCCTTATTAATGCTCTCTTGTCCTCATTTCTCAGTAAACTTTCAGTAACGAGAGAGAGAGAGAGAGGGAAGAAGAAGAAGAAGAAGAAGAAGAAGAATGGAGTACATATATCTGCTTCTTTTTCCTTTCTTTTCATTAAATTTTGTTGTATGCGCTATTTTGCTTTGGATTTTCCATTTCTTTCCGTGTGAAAAGTTAACTGCTGATTTATTAATACATATGTGATTAAACCATATGCTTTAATCTGCCGCAGCAGTAGCCTTTGATCTGTTTCATTTTCATATGTGATACAAAGAAGTATCCATAAATTAGGAAATAGCCAGAGATTTTGATTTTACTGGACCTATTTGAAAAGTGTCATTATTGTGTATTTATACTTGTCTTTATAATTGAAAAATCTAGATCTCTCTTCTTTTCCTCCTCTTTTTTCATCTAGATGCGATATTTTTTTGCCTTGTTCTGCATTCTGTAGTGTGTAACAGTTCCTCTTAGCATTGATAAGTTATTCTTGTTTTTAGGGTAAATTCAACCAACCATCTGCTGTTATTATGTAAAATTAAGTAGGAAGGTGAAAATCATAATCCTTTCTTCAAAGTTATGAGAAGAGTCATGGATCTGCAAGAGGCCAATACGTTTTTTTTTTTTTTTTTTGGGCATTCAAACCATTTTCCAGATTTGAATATATCTAGTATTGCTCTTTTTGGAGATTGCTGATAACCATATGGAACTAAACTGTTTGACCCAAAACTAGCTAAATTTAGAGTTGGGTTTAGTGCTTCGTGAACCTGAACATATTTGCTTGTTTTCTATTTATTTTCTAGTGTACATGTTGTTTGCTTCATACGAGACATAATTTACCCTAGCAGTAACATGTACTTTAAAAGGGGGTATGTAGATGACACTAAATATTCTCTTTTTGGCCAGGAAAAATTGGGTTGTCGAACAAGCGACTGAGGCCCCCGTCCCAAAATCGATGATTATTACCCTATCAGTGATTGTGGCCCTGACGCTTACGGTTTTGGTGGGAATCATTTTATACTACATTATCGCTGAGTATCGGGATCGGCGTCGACTCATGGATGCTCTCGAGGATGCTATGAAAGAACTGCCGACGATTCAATATTCACCAGAAACCATGCAAGACGATGAATGTCCCATTTGTTTGGAGAAATTTGAAGAAAGTAATACCAACCTTAAAAAGCTCTCATGCAACCACATTTTTCACTATGGTTGTATCTACAAGTGGATAGTATTACATACATCGTGCCCTACGTCATCCCGTCAGTCAATTTAAATGCATAGTATATTATACTCATTCTAAGTAAAAATAAGAAAAGATATCAACTTTACGAGTAATGTAATTGCAATTTAAAGTGAATGTAATAATTTTAGTTTTAGTTTAACTAGCCTTCTTTTCCATTAGCTGATGTCGGCCAAACATTCAAACCATTTGAATGGTATATATATATATGAGAGAGAGAGAGAGAGAGAGAGAGAGAGAGAGAGAGCTGGTTGGAAACGACAAAAACAAGAGGGTGACAGTAACAAACATCCACAATAATGTCATAATTTCCTTTTCAAAACTGAATAGAATGAAAGGAAAAGAGCAGTAATTCATGGAATGAGCTGTTCTTCATAATCATTCATGATCGGATGATAGTTATGACGGGAGAACCAGACATGCTCGAAATAGGGATTCAAGAAGGCGACTATTGTACAAAAATTCAATCTAAGACACAAATCGAAGACATTAGAGATTTATGTGGTTTGTCACCTTCTGTGACTAAGTCTTTGGTTTTGGATTTTTCACTGTGCGAAGGTTAAAAAGTAGCCAAACGATCTACGACCAAAAACTTTAATATCTTAAAAAGTACACGAAGTTACGCGATTTTCATATTACAAAAATACCCATAGTCAATGCTTCCAGGCCTAGGGAGAAGAAAAGCTGTCACTATAGATGTGGGGCATATTGAAATCACGGTGAGCTATAGAAAATATTGCAGGATATAGAGTTGGAATGTGAATGATTTTTTCTACGACAAACACCACATGTTAGAATTTTGAGTTTTAAGAATATAAAAAAGAGATTCGCTAGGGGCCATCGCAGAAGGCATTTCGCTGAAGGACTGTTGCACGAGAGTGCAGCCATCTCAGATGAATTAAATGAATTAGAAAAAAAGCAAGGGCACCCGCACCCGCACCCTTGGACATTCTCCAAGATGTCAGACAAGATCTTGGATATTGGGGAGGGCCACCCAGTTCTGTACCCTTATACTCGGGGTCAGCTAATGAAGAGGCCAATTGTCTTGCTTGAGTTGATCACCCTTCGCTAGGGATATACGTCTATTCACCTCTTTGATTGTGATTGTTGTATCATCTTTTTCTCCGTCCCTTATTCTCTAGCTTCTCTCAACCTCCTCGGTTGTGAGTCAGTATTTAATCATTAATAAAGTTGCATCATTTAAAAAATAGTTAGAGCCTAAAAATGTGAGGTATTTAGTAAAGAATTTTACATTTATAAGGTATTAAATAAAGGGCAACAGAAGATCCTTTACATTTATAAGGTTCTAAATAACCTTTTAAGGCCATACAAGTTTAATTCCCCATCACCTAAACTCTTCATACACCCCTTTAAATTAGGCATGGCACCCATTCAATGTAGCACACCTAAGAGGAATGGTTTGCATTACCAAAGTGGTGGAACTCACACGAGACAAGCTGACATGGTGGAATTAAAGTTCCTCAATTTTGTGGGTGTCATTACCAAGCCACATAGGATGAATTAAATGAATAAGACAAAAAGTGAGCCTACGTGGCTGCTCTCTCATGCAACAGCTAGTCCCTAAAATGCCTTCTGCAGTGGTCTCTAGCAAATCCCTTATAATTAGGGGTCAATGGACCCTAACGGTCTGATGGATCCGAACGTTAATGGCAAGGTTTTAAAATTATTTTTGCCGTAGACCTAGAGGTAGCCACAAAATCCGAAAATCCGACGGAGGGTCCTGGATCCGAATGTACGAATATAAGCTTTATATTTCACTAGTAAAAATGCACGTGCTATCTATTTAAAATTTAAATGATAGCATAAGAGGATCTTCTGCTGCTGAGAAATATCCTTAAAAAGGATTCAAAACATGCTTTTTTTCTGCTAAGCAAGGGAAGCTATGGCTGAAAGTAACAATTTGAAGATATTGAAGCCACTATCACAGTTCAAGTAACTGGATATATTGATATCATCACATAACTAAAGGCAGAATGAACCACAGATATATATCAAAGTGGACTTGATTTAAGACCAAATAATCTCAGACGAATCATCTGGGTATTTTTTAAATTAGGGGATTTGTCTTATTCAGCTGAGATGAATAAGACAAACCCATAGAAAAAAAAAATGATGAGGTAAAAACGCAAGAGGAAGAAAACCATTCAAAAAGCATGACAAACAATTCAAGAGGTGAAAAAGATCCAACATTTAAGGTTTCCCAATCATTACAGACAAACCCATAAAAAAGAGTAGTTTATAACCCAAAAGAAAGAAAAACAATTCAAAAAAGCTAATAAGCAATTGAAGAGGGGAAAAGGAGCCAAGAGTTAAATTGCCCAAATCATCAGAAACTCATAAAAAAAGATGAATTGAAAACCCAAAAGTTAAGTTCCCAAGCTTTGGATCTTTCACTTCAAAGATTATGACCCATTATCAAGCTAAAGCGTCGATTTTTGTAGTTATTTATCTTATACACGGGATGTATGTTCGGCATGGAACCTAGACCACTTGGGTCGTCAGAAAGATGTTTTACAAGTTCAATGGTCTTGATTGCACATTTCCCCATATGCAATTCTAGAATTGATCATCACCCTGACCTCTAGGCTGATGAGAATTGTAACATTTTTTAAAATAGTATATTGAAGCAATTGTAGTATCCAATTTATCATCCAAAATGTAGAAGGAATCAACATGCAAACTAAAATAAAAACTGATATCCCAATACCTACGAATAGTTTGAAAGAAGAAGGCAGGCTCCTCTTTTCTTTAGCCCAAAATATGTCCATCTTTTTGAAATATATAGTCCTGGATCTATAAAATGATTGGCCTTGCTGTTTGATACCAGAAAGTACATAATGAAGAAAAGGTTGAATAATTTTTTCATGTCTTCAAGAGCAAAAAGAGACTCACAAACATTAATATTGTAGATTTACAATCACCTAACAAATGAATACGCTGACATGAATGAGCATGAAGGAAGTACAAGCTATGAGAAATTCCATGTCATTGTGTTCATATAAAAGGTCATATCAATGAAAGAAGGGGCGTGCAAATAATTATCTGGTGGTGGTGGTGATAAATCATAAATTAATAATTAAATTATCAACAAACAATGGAATCAATTACTAAAAAGGAGAAAAGAGAAAGGAAACTCTGTAAGTGAACTATAGCAACTAACCATTCAAAATAGAAATATATAGCAACTCAAATATAGTAGTTGTTTTACAATGAAGAATTACTAAATAAATGTCAATCAATTTGGTCCCCTACAACAGCAAGTGGAAAAAAGTGGGATTCTAACACATTTGGGCCAAATTTGGAGAAGATCACAATGAATCTTTGGTTGATTGTCAGGCTAGACAAATCATGTATTCATGGGTTGTAGAAACCAAAATCTGGATATTAGGGTTCGAGGCTCTAAAAAATTATGAACATAAAGCCTTGTAGCATGTAAAGATAGAAGAGGACCTCTTACATAAGATGAAGAGAATTTTGACTCACATTTCCAATCGGGAAAACACTTCAATGAATAGGGCACCAAAGCTCTCAAAGACAATTCCAACAGTTAAAGAGGGTTTCTGTCACTTAGAAATTTCCAAAGAAACAAAGATGAATTAGCAATAATGGTAGTCAATCAAATGAAAAAGATGTACTCCAATGGAAACACATGTCCAATGAAGATCCATGACAAAAAGAAAAATAATAAAGCCAAATATCCGCACAACACAATTTATACATTCACATAGGCCCAAACCCATTATTCATAAAACCCATTATCCATTATACGTTCACATATTCCACAACCAACGTAATGTTGGAGCACGTCCTATAAATCACCCATGTAACGACATCTCATTAATGCATTACATATTGCAAATAGTGCAATCATCTGATTTTTAAGCATATATTTCTCTACCAAAAACTATCAAAAGAAATTCCTTTTGTTATTTACCTTCATGCATTACACATTGATGAATCTCAACTTATTTGCTGATAACCAAGCAACTTGGAGATTTCAGACTAAATTTCTTCACACCTAATCAACTATAACTAAGCAAATAAATCAGAGAAACCAGAGTCTGTTGTATCTTTCTAACGCAATTGTCAGAAAAGTACAAACAAAATCAGCAAAAAATCTAATCCCAACCCAAACCCTAATGAAGAGAAATAAACACAAATGCAAACGGAAAGAAAATAAATAGAGATAAGCCTGATCTTGATTATTGCTACGAACCTCTTTTATCCTGAGAACCTTCGGTTGTGCTGCTATTCAGTTTGCTCTATTCCGAATTCAAGGAATTGAGATCTTTTTGCATAGCCTTCTCCCACTGTTCCTTATGCTTATGTGTCATAGCTTCTTTGAAGTTTTCAGGTTTAGCTTCTGTGAGAGTCACATTTTCTCACTTTTGGTGCAAGTGAGAAAATCTCAAAGCATTTTGTAACTAAGGCATATGATTTCTCCTAGTACCTAAAATAGAACCATTAATTGCTTAATAGATCATTCGCGGGGTTGCATTTGATTGGTAACCACCTGGTTATCTAACATCAGATGGACAGTCAAGATCCTTCACATATGGGGCCCACTATGTAATAGTGGGCGTAGCTTCATATAGAAGCTCCAGATCATGTTGATGTGTCTCCATCAAAGCTCTCCCATTTCCACTGCAATTAAAACAAAATGATAGAGGAGGAAGAGAGTGCAATGTTTGAAAATGATGTAAAATAGAAGAGAGAAAATGTGGAAATAAGAAATATTATGAAGGGAGGAAAAGAGAGAGAGAGAGAGAGAGAGAGAGAGAGAGAGAGAGAGAGAGAGAGAGAGAGAGAGAGAGAGAGAGAGAGAGAAGAAGAAGAAGAAGAAGAAGAATTCATGAGGTAAGTTCTACTTATTGTTGGATTATAAGGGCCATTTGTCTTATCATGCTTGGTCCATGAACAAAGTTGCGAGGTATGTTTTACTTTTTTTTCCTGTAGTTTTATTTCTATTGACATTTCTTAAATTTTCCTATTTGCTCCTTACCCTTAGGCACTGTTTGTTTGGTATTTTGACAACCGATAGGTCTTATGGCATTTGAGTGACTCCAAATATTGTTTCTTTTTTACCAGGAATATCCCTTCTGAGTACCACCTCCCAAGTATCCCAGTAATGGTTGCGACAACAATAATTATGTTTTTGGGGGTGTTCCTTATCTACTTTGCCGCTAAGTATTGGGATCGACTCATGAGCGCCTACAAGGTGATAAAATTGTCCACGATCCACTATTCAGCAGTAACAATGTGAGAAGTCGATTGTTCAATTTGTTTGGATAAATTTGAAGAAATACACAGGAAATAAAGACGATGATTCTATTATATACTTGACTTAAGCTGTTTGATTTTGAAGGTCATTTAATTTTTGTCAGGGTCATCCAGGAAGACAAAAACATCATCCTCTCTTTGCAACTTGTAAATTTGATTTGGTTTTTTAGCTTATTCAATTTAGGTCTTGGGCCATCCAAGAAGACATGCATCTCAGGATCTTCAATTTGTGTTATGATCACGTCTACACTATATGGAAATCCCTGCACTTCCTGGATACAACCCAAATTAGCAAAATCTGAACAAGCCACCCCAAAATATAATTTCTAGACACCCAACAGTAAGAAAAGAAAAACCTATGAAAAGAAAAACCCATGTGAAACGAAACCCATTCCAAGTGTAATTCTGTTTTAAATCAAAAACAAAAAAATTAATTTTGTTATGTCAGTAGCCAAACATGATTCTGATTCCGAAATCAGAATGAGGATAAAAACAGAATCAAGAAAAAGAATAAAAATTAAGAAACGAAACTATAATTTCGCCAAATGCGCCCTTAATATTCCATGGAAAAAAATTCATGGCGGCCAAATATGGCCTGAAATATATAGTTTTTTTGCCTTGTTTTTCAGCCACTTATCTCTCTCCCTCTCTCTTCACTCATGCCTTCTCGAGCCTCTTCATCTCCTGCCCTCCCCATCTCTTGCAACTTTTTTTTTGATGTATGTGTGTGTATGGGGTGGATAAATAGAATACAAAAAAACGGAGCGATGCACGGAGCTGATGAGGCTCCAGTACAACACCCAAGAGATCCACATGGGATTGATTACAGAGGCATTAGGGGAAGGGAGGAGGCCAACACATGGTAGTGGTGGACCTGATGTTGGGGAGCCAGGGGGGGTCGCATCTTGCCGTCCCTCTGGCTAGGCACGAGACGGTGGCCCAGGATGAGTATAAGAGGTTGCGCTTAGACAAACATTTGAAGTTGGCGAGGGAATCCTATACTGTGTTGCCTTCTCGAAATTGATGTTGGCAGCTTGGTGAAAGAAGAGCAAGAAGGGCTCGGATCTCCTTCCATAAGTCTTGAATGGCTCACGGAATTTAGCCTTTACCATATATGAGGTCAATTAAGACTTTGCTATCGAATCCTACAATTATCTTAGACATTTTGAATGCGGAGCAACATCTAAGCCCGTCTAAGAGGTGTGGATCCCGATCCCGAGATTGGTGAGAGACGAGCTCCCAATGGCCTCCAAGATCTCCACAAGTGAAGGAGAGCTCTACCAAGGAACTCTCGAAAGAGTACCTCTCACATCATGAGTGGCGATGTATATGAGATACCTCTTGATTCGGGGACTAGCCCGGAACCAATACGTACCTAAAATAAAGAAGAGTCGTCATCTAGAGAAGTCGGCCCCGAAACCCAAAAGATACTGTGTTGCAATGGATAACAAGAGATAGAAAAGGTTCGTGCCTGGTGACGAATGAGGAAGGTCCGGAGAGCACCCCCACCCGCCTGAGTGCAAGCACTCGGTCTCTTATGCCATTTTTATTAACTTTGAAGAATTTTGGGCAAAAATCATGTGAAATGGGAACAGGTATCCCCGAGAAGACATCTACCTAAACATGCATGACTCGGGGTTTAATAAAGAAAAATAAACATCCAAGTCTTAACTCATCATATCTAATCCTAACTCATCACATCTAGGAAAGCAGTAACAAACGCATGCACAGCTACGACTAAACAGAACATAGCAGATATGATAAGCTGGAAACAGTAAAGCAATAAAGGAGCTACAACTAAGCAATATAATCAAGAAGTAATTAACTGGTAATCGGTAAAGAGCTACAACTAAGCATGTGATCAGGAGATAATAAACAAGCAAACAGTAAAGAACTACAGCTAAGTATATGAGAGCTACAACCAAGCATGGGATCAAAATAAGTAAGCAGGTAAATACAACAGCTAAGCATGTGAGTAATCAAATAAGGAAATGATCTCAGTCTGAAAGAAAACATACAGTCATAGTCCTATGTAAGAAACAGTGATGACCACAACCACAAACCCTAAAATATTAACAACAAACCCTAACACTCTAATTGTTTTTCAGGCCCAAATTTTTGGATGGTCGGAATCAAGGCTACGTAGTTTTCGCACCTATTCTAAACTACAATGCCTAACACATCTAAGACCGCTATCCTAGACTCGACCAACTAGACTCGACTAGTTTTTAACAGCTTCTTGTGCGATTACTTAAATTCAAGCGAATTGTAGATTTTATGACACCCCATATGCCTTAACTAATGCAAGTTTAGCCCTAAGCTAATGCAAGTTGTTCCTATATCCTATGTGTAACTAGGCTGTGTGTCATAAGGGAAACAATGGGATCACTAGTACATCCTAATTTAGTCATCAGTCAACGAAGAGTATATCCAACTGATCGTACAAAGGCATAAACAAACTCCTAGCTATGACAAACTCCTAACTCTAAAACACCCAAGACGTCTAGGACAAACTCCTAACTCTAGAGAAAGACTTTTCAAAAACGTTTGTAAAGATTGGATTGAATAATTTCTTTTTTGAAGATTTGACAATTTTTATTTTGAAAGGTTTGATTGGACTTGGGATAAAGATCCCACACTACCTACGTACCTCGTAGAAGATGATCAAGCCAACGTAGTTCGAAAACAGACTCTCCTAACTACTCTCCTAATGACTCATGTCTATTCAGATATTTTTGAATTTTATATTTCAATGTTTTTAGATTTTTAAATATTTTCAAGTGTTTTTGTTCTTTTGACAATGTTTTAACCCTTTCAGCTAAAGAGAACCTATAAGACCACATCCCATGATCCACAGCCTGGCAGAGTGTCAACGCTAAGGACAGAATCCTTAGAACTAAAGGGGAACTCCTATCTAAAGGACAGACTCCTATACTATGTAAGGGTAGGACAGACTCCTATCATCTATAGGCGTAAGATAGACTCATGTATTCTGCAAAGGTTGGAAAAAATCCTATACTTTGCAAGGGTTGGACATAATCCCATGACTTTATGAAAAGTAGGACAGAATCCTAACTCCTTATGACGGTAGGACTGATTTCTGAAAGACTGACTCTCTGGCTAAGGACAAACTCCTATGCTAAAGGGTAGACTCCTAGTCTAATGGCCGACTCCTAACCTATAAGCGCTAAGGGGAGTGCTAACTATACTAGAGCAAGTCTCCTAGAAGAAGAGGAGACAAAGGAGGGTGCTTGTGAGACTGGACAGGTCTCCTAGATACAAAGGTGGGCTCCAAGTATCCCTATCATTGCCCTTGCAATGATAAATAGGGATAAGAAAACTAAGATCTATGTTAGTCTTTAACTTAGTAGGGGCTCTAATAATGAGGCAAGACATGCTTCCTATGGGTTCACTCTCTAACACGACTAAGGTGACCTCCCTAAGGGTAGGCTCTAAATGAGGCTTGTCTCCAAAGGAGAATTACCTTGATGAAACATAGCTTGTCTCCTAGTGAGGGCTCTAGATGACTCTTTCATTGCCCTTGCAATGAATAGGCTACTAATGTCTATAGGTATCTAAAAAGCTGGGCTAGTCTGATAAATAAAGAGGGGAGTGCTACTAGGACCGAGCAAGTCCCCTAAGGATGGGGGCTTGGGATGACTCCTTCATTGCCCTTGCAATGATGTCCTGTCAAATGGAAACTAAAAAAACTATGATATTCTTATTAATAAAAACCAGTAGACTTCATGTCATTAATAGATATTGCACATACTAGCAATACTTATCATGATCATCTTTTATGAGATTATTAACAAAACGCATATCGTCAAGCCTTGGTCCCTTCTTAAAAATTTCGATATTAGTGGTTGAAGCTTGAACAGACATAATTATTGAAAAGAAAATTAAGTTTTTGTAGCATTAACTTCTTAAAATGCACAGTATATCCAAGATAAAGCAAGCTCTTACACCTATTACCAAAAACTTATATGATCAATATAAAAATAGATGATACTTAAAAACATCAGTGTGATCATCAGTTTCTTTTATCCCCTGAGAAATTAAACATGCAGACCAAAGTGCTCCCATCAAAAATAACATTTCCTTCTCAAAACTAAAAATTAGATATAAATAGAATTCATCAACTACTTTGTTCCCAAAAAAAAAATGATTAGAATGAGGTTCACACTGTTATAGTACCATGAAGAGCAATTTATCTAAACAAATGTAACCCAAGGGTGAACATGAAGCTTTAGGTAGAAAAAAAATTATTACCATTGAAGTTACTGCTGGAAATAGTTTATTTCATGTGGGGGTCAAGACAAGTGAGATATTAACTAGGATAATAAGATACCTTGCTATAAAAAAACTGGAAGGGTTACTTTTATACCACTGAATAGGGTGAAGGCACCACAAATAAGTTTTCCATACACTTCTGACGTGATATCTCTATTAAAGAAACTGATATTCTCTCCCCATTATAAGTCAGCTTTTGCACAAGTGTTTTGTAGAACAGCAGTATGTTGAAACTTCTATGTGGCCATAAAGGTTACTCGAACTGATGGCTTAGATTATATCACTATGAAGGATGGTCAGGTGAGTAAGAAGGACAGCATAACAACGAGATATCATGATGATAAGCATCCCAAGCTGAAGTTTATGAGAGTTATTTGGCAGAATGCAAAGTCCATCAACACGAAGGGAGTGGAACTTGAGAAAATTAGAAATTCTCTTCAAAGTATAGATCAGAAAATTTACTCGACTGGTTAGAGAACAACAACGAATGGAAGCTCAGTAGAGCCATTACAAATCAGAGCTAGAACAGCTTAAACAAGATATATCTAATGCTAATGAGTGGAAGGTATACCTTTATAAAGCTCTAGAGAGAAGGGAAAATTGCTTGGGAATGTCCGTAATCAAATTGATTATCTAAATGCTGAAATGGCAATGAAATGAGCTACAAGACTATATGGACAGAAACTGAAACCAGAAAAGGAGACCTTGAGACCAATCTATCAACAAACCTTGTAATGTGACAATAAGAGTTGGAATTTTCTAGAAGATTTTTCTCAAATAACGGAAGGTTTTGTATTACTGTCAAAAGACTAATACACGCCAAAAATATACATGCTATTTTAAAAAAATCGAAACACAACAGCAATGATTTAGCCACTCCAACTCTACTGGTATTGGCATTCACCTGTTCAGGTGGTTTCTCAATCTTTTCCTCTTTCATGGTTAATTTCTTTTTAAAAGAAACTTTTGATATTATTGCTGCTCATACCAGTTGACATAATGACTTATGTGTAGATAAAAAAAAATGGAGATCATGCACCAAACAGCCCCACAGTCAAGTTAATTTCTCACTATGTTGTACAAAAACAAACTGATGACAAAATCAAATACTGGTGAGTGATGACAACCTTAACTCAAATGAGAACCCTAAAATCATGAAGAAGCTTTTTAGAAATCCAAAACTGAAACCTGAACTCAAGTGGGATGGTTCAAATCATTAGGGAATAAACAAACAGGTTTAAAACAGAGAGTGGTAGAAGGTCATCACAGAAGGAGTGAGCATCAAGATAATTGTATCAGGGAACATGAGAAGAAATAAGCTAACCAAATAAACCCCTATGAATGAGAAAAAAAATATTGACATAACCATATTCCATTATATACACAAACCTAATTAGGCTTTTAATGCTTAAATAACTGCCAAGGGAGTCAATATAGTTCTCTAGAAGCAACTACATTAGTATAATATTATTATCTAAACATAACCACTTACATCAAGAAATGAATCCTACAATCTGTGCATGTAATCACACCAACTCACTCTTTATAACCAAATAGATCAGGAGTAACCTCAATGACAACAGATAGATCGGTACACTTATCAAAACAAGGTAATCCCATGAGGCTTTAGCAAATTAAAGGAATAATTGAGCACGTTATTTAAGGAGCCATGTTACCATAACAAACATTGAGATGCTATAACCTTAGCATAACTTGGGACAACGTAAGAGAATAGAATAACAACTGTGTCACCTAAAAGAATGTCTAGAAAACATAATCCAAACCCTTTTGAGTTAATTGATACAGAACATTTTGAAAATAATGCATATATTCTGTTAACTGAACCTGACACAAGTGTCTAGTGAAAAAAGATGCGTATATCACATGAAAGCTTCAAATACACATATATCAGTAGGAACTCTAAAAACATAGGAATTAACGACCACTAGCCATGTATTAAAGATAAACTATAAGAATCTAAATTACAGGTGAGTTAAATGATTGTCCTAAAGACAATGACCTGAATAATAGACGTAAAACATATGTATTCATCCACTTATGCAATAGTCATTTGAAAATACAGATGATCCATAAGCTTGGGGGCTTTAAAACCTTCCTAAAAAAATCAGAATTTAAACCAAAGAAGCAGGGGAATCTAAGGGTTATATAGGAAAATGAACTAAAGGACAAACAAAATGTTCCTTTTCTTCTTTTTTAAACAAAGACACCAAAACATTGGATCAATAGAAATTTGAACAAATTAGACCAGAGAAGCCGGATTCGCACCTATACTTGGGGATTCGCGATTCCCCGAATCGCGAATCGGAATCGTAATTCGATTCGATTCCCCGATTCTGGGGAATCCCGAATCCATTCCATCGGAATCGCGAATCGTCATTGGGGAATCGCGATTCTGTTTCCACCGGAATCGCGATTCTGGAAAGTTAAATACGCGTTTTATGAAAATGAAATCCGCGGTTTTTAGTCATTTGGATTCGGGAATCACATAATTTAAAATCGCGATTCCCATAAGATCAAATCCGGTATTCTAGTGATGGGAATCGCGAATCCCAACTTTTTGTCGTGAAATTACATTTATAGCCTTTTTTTAACAGTAAGGGTGATATTTTAAGTGGGATTATTTTTGTAATTTCAACTTAAAACCTATAAAAGCTAAAAAAAACCCTAAAAAACGAAAAAACCGAAAACCCTCTTCTCCTCCTCCTCCTCACAGCCGCTCCTCTCCCCCTTTCCTCTCTCACCGCCGCCCCTCTCTCTCACGGCGATTCCCGCCGGCAAGAAGAAGAAAAAGAAGAAGAAGAAGAAGAAAAAGAAGAAGAAGAAAAAGGAAAGGTATGTATATATTTTTTTCTATTTTTTTTTTAAATACTAAAAAAAAGGGATGGGTTTCTGTGTTGATGGTTTCTGTGAGAAACCGAATGTCACACAGTTTCTGTGAAATGCGACTCATGTATTTTGATTTTGATTTTGATTTTGATTTTGATTTTTGATGAGGGCACTCCTCAGTCCTCACGGCATGGCCCGCACCACAGGATAATCCAAACCGTGGATTATCCTCACGGTTTGGAACTTTGGATAATCCATGATTTTTTATTTTTTGTATTTTTATTAAAAAGTATGGCATGGCCCGCACCACAGGATAATCCAAACCGTCCATTAGATGGGCCACGGCCTAAAAAAGTATTTTTGCCCCAAAAATAATTTCCATAGGTTGATCCTAACCCTCTATAGATTAGAGGGTTAGGATCAACTCTCAAACCCTCCGATCTGAATGTTTGAGAGTTGATCCTAACCCTCTATAGATCGGAGGGTTAGGATCAAACTTATTTCAATTGTTGCAAAAGCAAGCAACATTAGAAAGAGGGTCCTTTGCTATTCAAATTTAACGAGGTATTTATCTCTGTCTATTGCTGGTCCTTTTCTGAAAGTTATTATGGTGAAAATCAGAAAATCACAAATGCCTGCATTCATCTGATCATCTCATCTCTAAGATATATAAAAAATATAGGAAAATCAAGTATAAACCTCCAGTTACCAAGTGTATCCCACACAGATTGGTTATAACTTGGTGTTTACTTTATACTTTATACCGATCAACCTTTGGAAATGATTTTTGGGGCCCAACCTATTTAGGTCGTGGCCCATCTAATGGACGGTTTGGACTTTGGATCATCCTGTAGTGCAGGCCATACCATACTTTTAAATTTTTAATAAAGTGAGGATTGAGGACTGAGGAGTGCCCACATCAAAATAAGTAGTGCTGATATATATTATTCAAATATTTTACAATTTGATTTTGTCAGGAGGCAATTGAGGAAAGATGGACGAGACTGTCGACCAAGAATTTCAAGGCCAAGGTGTAGGTGATGATGACATAGTTTTTGAAGGGGACCTAGAATACAACTATGATGAAGAATGTGTGGAAGAAGATTATGACGAGGACATAGTGTTGACTCCGAACGCAAGGTCAGCGACAGTTTTATGGTCACACGTAGTCAAAGGAAAGAAAGCTAGCGAAGGACATGGGGGAACCAAAAAGTGGAAATGTAAGCATTGTAAGAAGGTTTACACTGGGACTTATACAAGGGTGCACGCACACCTTGTGAAAGCACCAAGAGGTCAAGGTCAAGGAATAGCATATTTCAGTGCAGTTGCAAAAGACAAACAATTACAAGACCACATCAGAAGCCAAGTCCAAAGAGCAGAGAATTTACCTGGGAGACTGCCACTGAAGAAATCACGGTTAGACATGGTTGGCAAGTCTTCCAGCTCCGGTGCGACTTCTTCAAGTAAGGTTGGTGAATCACCACTTGGCAAGTCTTTTAGAGCAAAGGATAGAGACGATGTTGATCATAAGGTGCTGAGATTTTTGGCTGCCAATGGGATTCCCTTTAACGTCCTCCGATCTCTATATTTTCAAGAGATGATAACTGCCGCCAATTGTGTGCCTGGATACAAGTTGCCTTCTTATGAGAAAGCAAGAACAACTTTATTGGACCATGAGAAAGATAATGTAACAAAAGATCTAGGTGTTGTGAGAGAAAAATGGCCTGAACATGGGCTATCTATTGTCTCTGATGGATGGACAAACGTGAAGAATAAAGCCCTGATCAATGTACTAGCATCGAATATGTTCGGTTCAATGTTTCTCTATGCGCACGACTTCTCTGCCGTGGAGAAATCAGGAAAAAACATTGCAAAGTTTTTGTTGAATGCTATTGAAGAAGTAGGGCCTTTTAATGTTGTGCAAGTGCTGACAGATAATGCAACCAATTGCAAGCTTGCTGGGACAGAGGTTAATAAAGTTTATCCCCACATATTTTGGTCTCCTTGTGTGGTTCACACATTAAATCTGATATTCAAAGACTTGACCAAGCATAAACACCTAGGTTGGATTGGAGAGACTTACCGTTCCTGCAAGGATGTCGTCAAATATATTACCAATCATTCGCAGGCTCTTGCTATATTTAGAAGCAATTCGAAGTTTGAGTTGCTGAAAGTTGCGAAGACTAGATTTGCAACTCATTATACTACACTTAAGAGACTTCTTGATGTAAGGGAGGCGTTGCAGATGACAGTATTAACAGATGCTTGGAAAGATTGGTTGAATGCTTGCACCGACAAAGTGATGATAGAGAGGGGCGAGATGACAACTACTTGTGTAGTCTCTGATGAATTTTGGACGAACATTAAATTGGCATTATTAATTACGAAGCCCGTCTATAAAATGATTAAGTTCATTGACCAGGAAGGCTGTCTGATATCAGAAGTGTACGAAGGCATGGAAAATATGTTAGGACAAATAAAAGATAACTTGAAAGATGTGCCTGACATGTACAATCATATTCATGGTATTGTGGTGGGACGATGGGGGAAGATGAATGTTCGAATGCATGCCTTGGCTCATGTACTCACTCCAAAATATTATGACCCTGCATATCTCAATATTCCAGCACCAGGCGGTGGTAAACGAGTCACCCCAGGTATGTAATTGTTTCTCATATTGTGAATTTTCATAATATAATTGTATTTATCTTCATTTATGTTATCGACTGATCGATTATTCAATTTTATTTTCAGATAAAGACCCTGAAATCATGGATGCTGTATATGAAGCCATTAGGGATCTCTCCCCTGATGATGAGATGAGTGGTATGATTAGACGTCAGTTATATGATTTCATAGGAAGGGTTGGAAGGTTTTCCAGTAAATTTGCCAGGGATGATGCGAAAGATCCCAATGTGTGTGTGACCAAATGGTGGAACTTTCATGGAAGTCATGTACCAGAGTTACAGTCAGTGGCCATCAAAATTCTCTCACAGCCTATCAGCACATCTTCTGCAGAGAGAGTATGGAGCACGTATAGCTTCATTCACAATGTAAAGCGTAATCGCTTAAATTCACATCGTGCTGATACTCTTGTGTGCATCCACTCAAATCTTCGACTCCTATCCAGGTTTAAAGTTTGTTTCGTTTTTGCATGCAATAATTGTTTTTTATTATTTATGTCAGATTATTTATTTAATTTCGAATCTATTATTTAGATTTAATGCGGCTGCATACAAAGAAGGACCAAATAGAAAATGGGACATCAACCCAGAGCTCCCACTTATGGATGAATCCTCTATCAGAATGGAGGATATGCGATGGCAGGATCTCGATGATGATTTCCTTAGACCTTCTACATTTCGTGCGTCATCTCAGTCATTACTTTCTAGTCCTTCACTCACTATTCGTGACTTAGATGACAATGACGAAGCTGCAGGATCTGGGACTCCAAGAGTGGTCAGTAGCTCGGAACTTGAAATTGGACGACCATCCAACACTCAAGGTCGTATTACTAGTTTCCTAGGGCGTGGAGAACGTACAAGGGGAGTTACAAAATCTTTAACACTTGCAATTTCCCAGTGAAGATATTAGTCTTATAAATATTAATTCATTTATTTAAACTTTTCCTTTACAGAAAATGTAGAAGGAAGAGGAGAAGGAAGAGGACGAGATGATCATGCTTATTCGAAGGGAAAGAGAAAAGCCTAACTTTATTTCTTTTTTTTTAAATACTTGAGAAATTCTGTAATAATTTTGATATTTCGCTTTTTGGAAACTAAATTTTTTGTTTAATGGTGGAGTCCTGGTCCCTGGATTCCTGGCTCCTGAATGAAAAACTGTTATAATTTCAGTATTTGGAGAATGATGTTTATGTTTAATGGTGTACAGTTGAATGCTTAGATTTTCATTTTCAGGTATTTTTCCTTAAATTTTATCTTTTATTAATTTTTTATCGCTCTCCGACGACTCCCCGACGAATCCCCGGCGAATCTCCGGCGACTCCCCGGCGAATCCCCGGCAAAAAATCGAATCCCGCTCCCAACCATCCCCGGAACCTTCGAATCCCGCTTTCGATTCCCGAATCGAATCCCGATTTCGAATCCCGTGCTGGCAACCTTGAATTAGACTCATCATGAATTCCCTAAAGAAATCAGTAATGTGTAATACTAATGGAAGTATTCGAAGTGTCTCTGTGCATCTCAATTTAGCTGAAATGACAGAAGCAACTCAATTTAATGCATTCCTCAAGGAATTGTATGATTAATGTAACCACTCCCCTTATTACAATCATTTTCTTAAACCAGTCTCATAAAAATACCAAACCAGAGAACAACAATGGCCAAAACAATCCCCTAGTCACCACTTCTAAAAACTGATCTAAGTACACATGGAAAACTGATCCTAAATAATGAATCCAAATTAATGAGAAAATACCAGAAATTATCATCAAGATTCTATTCTATATCTGGATTATAAAAACAAGTGAATGATGAACCTGAGCAATCAAAAGCTAAGCTCTAACCTGGATTTAAACTGCAACAGACCCTCAAATCATACATTTAACCTTAAAGATTTAATCAAGGACCCGATCTAGATTCAGCAACAATCAACCTATTAAATGCTAAAAATTCAGGTCAAAATTCTTCAAAATATGGATCATTCCTATCAGTAATCGCATAATAAAAAAAATGTACAAATCATGAAGTGAAATCAATGAAATTAGAAGTAAAAGTAAAACCACATAATTGTTACCTGAACCGAGAGTAAATAAAAATGTTGCCCTGCTGCGACAAAATATATCGCACAAGCTAATTGAACTACTGGTTCTCTTTTCTTCTTGAAATTCTTGCTAAAAACGCAATCTGACCTTGAAAATTCTTCAATCAGAAACAACGAGGTACCTTGATTTGTTCGGATTTGGGATGGCTTAGATCCATAATCAATAGAGATGAGGAAATGGTAGATCTGGAGTTTTAAAACCTTGTTCTAGGGTTTTGAGCTAATAAAAGAAACAAATCTACGGTTTGACATCAAGAACACAAGATTACAAGAGATTAAGGAGACTATATCAATGAAGATCGGTGAGGTGATGAGCCACAAGATAGCCGGCCGGAGCTGGGCCTACGTTCCGGCAAGTTTAACGGAGGAGATGACCGGGGAAAAAGGTCTCGATCGAAAATCACAGAATTAGGGTTAGGGTTCGGTTGCTTAGGGTTTGTAAAAGGTAGGGTCAAATTCTATAGTTAAGGTCTACAAAGGTGGAAAAAGAAGCTTACAAAGGAACTAGCCAACCGGGACATGGCCGGAATCCGGCAATGGTGCGATCGGAGAAGATGAAATGAGGGAAGGGTTTTGGGATTATTTTTTTTTCACTCTCTCTCCCGAGAAGGAACGAAAATGAGAAAATTCTAGACATTTCTTGACTTCTATTTATCGGAGTAGATGCTAATATTATGCCCCTAAA
The DNA here is from genome assembly GCF_043159265.1 of Tasmannia lanceolata. Taxonomy (NCBI): domain Eukaryota; kingdom Viridiplantae; phylum Streptophyta; class Magnoliopsida; order Canellales; family Winteraceae; genus Tasmannia; species Tasmannia lanceolata. Next base: position 9,613,905 of record NW_027518690.1, on the reverse strand, counting down.
GTTCAAATGACACCCCCATTTTATAATATTTCAACTTGTCTTGGTAAATAAGGGTGGTCCATGGGGAGAGAATGTCTAATGAAAAATTAGAATGGTTATTTAACCCTTTAGTTGCCCAGGGACAACCCTTCTATAACACCTTAATCTAACTAGAGCACATCCAAACCGGATAAGTCACTCCCCTCTTTCTACACTATATTACACTTAGGGGTGCAACTCGGGTGGGTCGGGTTCGGGTTGAGGCCAACCGGAACCCAACCCGACCAACCATTTACTCAACCCGAACATGACCCGACCCAAGTTCCAACCTGACGAAGTTCAACCAGACCCGACCTGAGGAACCCTTTTTGCCAACCCAACCCGAGATTTTAAGCTTATAAAATATAAAAAATATTAAAAATGTCGGGTTGAACTCGGGTCAGGTTGTCCAAGCCCTCAACCCGAACCCGAAGTCAACCCAAACCCGAACCCGAACCCGACCCGAACTCAACCCAACCCGACTTTTTCCCGGGTTGAACCCAACAGGTTTGGGTTGAGCCCACCCAAGTTGCACCCCTAATTACACTATACAACAACCTACACTCGTTCGCTAGGCAGACCCCGACGGATTTTAATGAAATATTAGAGGGACCTACCTAGGATCCTAACATACCACAAGATGAAATTTGGGACACTAATACACTAGTTTAAAAGGTTTTCATTTAAAAACAAAAATTTAGGGTTCGGTCAAAATTGGGTGTCTACAATAGGGCATGGGTTTCGACCATCATGCTAGTGCCTACTTCATAATAGAATGAGAATGAAAGAAGGATTTTAGCTCTGTGATTGAGGATGACTCCCCATCTCTCGCAACTTGGTAAAATAGTATTTCATGGAAAAAAATTCATGATTGCCAAAAACAGCCCAAGTTGAATATTTTTCTTTCATATTTTGGTCTTATGGCATTTGAGTGACTCCAAATATTTTTTTTGGCCAGGGATTTCAAAGATCATGCGGACAATATTCCTTATGAGTCCCACCTCGCAGGTATCCAGTAATGGTTGCGACGGCAATAATTATGTTTTTGGGGGTGTTCTTTATCTACTTTGCCGCTAAGTATTGGGATCGACTCGTGGGTGCCTATAAGGTGATAAAATTGCCCACGATCCAGTATTCAATTGTAACAGTGCGAGAAGTTGAGTGTTTAATTTATTTAGATAAATTTGAAGAAATACGGAAATAAAGATGGTAAATCTATTATATACTTTAAGTTAAGTTGTTTGATTTTGAAGGTCATTCAATTTTTGTTAGAGTCATCCAAGAAGACAAGAACATCATCCTCCCTTTGCAACTTGTAAATTTGATTTGTTATTTTAGCTTATTCAATTTACGTCATGGGCCTCCAAGAAGACATGCATCTCAGGATCTTCAATTTGTGTTATGGTCACGTCTACACTATATGGAAATCCCTACACGTTCTAGAAACTTGAAAAATATTTTCAATGAATAGATCATTTTAATACATTTGGGAGAAAAAAAAAGTGAAATAGAAAATTGGGTATATGTGAATACTATTAAAAAACCCCATGTGTTGCACAGGACAATAGAGAAAAAGATAAGATAATTGTTAATTTGAAGAAGCATTGAAATTATTGACGATAGAGAAATGAAAACCTGTCTTAATTACATATTTATTAAAACCTGGTAAAATAGAAAAATAAAGCAATATTGGGCATTGGTTGTAATCTAACTACGATATATAAAGGCGGAAACGTGGGTTAAGTTCTTCCACCCTTTGCCAAAAATCCCATCTATATCCCACCTGTATTATGCCTATTCTCTTTAATAATAAGTTATGATATTAACTACTTTCTTTAGGGTAAAATCGTAATCTAAATCTAACATAGGAAAAGTACCGACACAGATAGTGACGAAAAAAAATACCAAGAAGAGGTAAAGACATATGACAATGACGAAACAACTACATTATATTACTCATGCAGGACACTTGCAAAATATTGACGGATTCCGGGCACCTAAAGAGGAACAACAATTATGGAAATAAAGATGGTAAATCTATTCTTCTACCATGTTCTCTCCTGAGGTACCTCCACACGTAGATCTTATAGATCTGGAATGAAGCCCTCTAGACCTTGTTGAAATTTGCATATCCGGTTGCTATTCCAGATAAGATCAGCAATATCAATGATCGTTGTGTCCTTGTTCATCGCTGAAATATGATTGAATGTTTCTCGTTTTCCATGCTTCTCACACAAACCCTAGAAATCTTAAGCTTCTTCTCCTCCACTAAGTTGTAAGGACATTTTATTTTCCTTCATCTTTCTTTTCTTTTTATCAAAAGTTGCAGAGCCTTAATCTGGGAAAATTTCAAACTAGAAATCTATGCTCATTATAGACATTTCTATGTTAGAAAGTTAGAATATTGGATGAGATAATTGATTCTAAGGGAAACCGATTTTATCTATTTTTATTTCAATCTTAAAGCGAAAAAGTCGAAACGAAATTTTGGCGTTTCCCGCAAGAAATGAAATCGCAATATCGAGGTCATACCTTCTTCCATCGAACCTTGCTCTTCGCCCAAATCAAATATTCTCCAAAGGGAGACGAGATGAAGAACGAGGACAAATGGCTTGCAATTCAAGCTAAAACTTCCTTCTTGAATTGAATAAAGAAAAAGACAAAATTTCCCTCCAAAGTCTTTTTTTACTCTTCTTGCTTGCCTTAATAATTATTGATTTCTCCACAATTATTAATTAAAATGGGTTTTTTGTTTTTGGCAGCAGAACCCATGGAATAAATCTATGTAGCAACCTCATTCTCGTTTTGTGCCTACATAGCAATTCCATCGAGTGGTAGACTTATTTTCTAATACTCAATGTGCTCTAATATTTTATATAAAATGATGACACTGGCAATATAAAATATAAGAGCCCTAGGGTGTGGCAACCGTTAAAGAATTAACTTAGTTTCTACCCGGGGCCACAACCTTTAGTGTAAAAAGTGAATCATAAATACATTATTACTATAGGGCTTGCCCAACGAAGAAAAGGGGGGCGAATTTATTCCTTCCCTTTTTTATTATGTTGTATACTTTTCTTCCATTAAATGTATCCATATCCATTCTGATAGTACTTAATGGATATGGATATGGATACATTTAATGGAAGATAAGCACCTGCGTCACCTTTCACAACTCTTTCCCCACGTAAGCCGTAATAGTAATTGAGAAATCTCAATGGATATGGATACATTTAATGGAAGATAAGCACCTGCGTCACCTTTCACAACTCTTTCCCCACGTAAGCCGTAATAGTAATTGAGAAATCTCTCCTGAAGATTTACTTTCCTAAATAAGCCTTACTCTTAAATCCTCACAGCACCAAATACCTACTAAATTATATAAACAAAAAGGTTGGGAGGAATTCCATTGAGAAAAATAGGGATTTTGTTCTTTGTGAGAGGAGTTTCTTAATAGTTAGGGTATGGGTTTCAAGGAAATGTTGCAGCTCATTTTTCTATTTTCTTTTGTTCTCATTGGCTATGGAGTGGAAGGAGGAAGAAATAGCTCATCTAAAGTAGCGGTGAAGACTATTAAGGTTTGGTTAATATTTTCTTTGCTTTTGGGATAGCTAAGAAAAACCATCCCATGGTTATCTAAACCGTTCATCTGGTAATTGATATATATATATATATATATATATATATATATATATATATATATATATATATATATATATATATATATATATATAGAGAGAGAGAGAGAGAGAGAGAGAGAGAATAGAGTTCCTAAGGTGTCACCTCATATAGCTTATATGAGGTGGCGCTTAAAAACATAAGGGGCCCACTTTGTTTGGATGATCCAAAGCATTCATTTGATAGACCCTCGCATAGATAAGGTGTGCCCAAAAAATCAACTTCATAGGATCATCCTAACCCTTCCATTTGTGGAGGTTGAAATGGATGGGTATAAACCTCCATAAATCTGCCCATTTTTAACCTCCATAAATGGAAGGGTTAGGATGATCCTATGGACCTGATTTTTTGTAGGCACCATATATAAGCTATATGAGGTGACACCTTAGGAACTCTATTCTCATATATATATATATATATATATATATATATATATATATATATATGTGTGAAAAGGTTTCTGAGCTCGAGCTCAGAAATCACCACTCCCATAGTTGTTTGACTTATCCAACCCATTCATTTTATAGGTTATGATTATGGTTATGGTTATGGTAAGGATTATAGGTTATGGTTAACATTATGATTTGTGGTGGTTTAGAATGGATAGCTAGAAAATGGGCTTCTATAGATTGAATGGTTAGGATTATGGTATGTAGATGGTTTGTTAGGAACACCTTATCTATGTGAGGTCCTATAGAATGAATGGGTTGGATGACTGAAATAACATGGAGATGGTGGATTTATAGAGCTCTAGCTTAGGCTGAGCTAGAGCTCAGAAATCTCGATATATATGAGGAAAGTGGAGCTACACCGCCGGTGAAGCTAACTTAGCGACACCGCCGGCTTAAAATACAATGGGCCCACATTGTTTTGGTGATCCAAAGAATTCATTTGATTGGCCCTCACATAGATAGGGTGTCCACCAAAAATCAGCTCCATAGGATCATCCCAACCCGACGATTTGTGGAGGCAAAAATGAACGTGTAAAAACCTTCACAAATTTGTCCATTTTTGCCTCCACCGTTTGAAGGGTTGGGATGATCCTATGGAGCTGATTTTTGGTGGACACCCTATCTATGTGAGAGCCAATCAAATGAATGGTTTGGATCACCAAAACAATGTGGGCCCATTGTATTTTAAGCCGGCGGTGTAGCTTCACTTTCCTCTCTCTCTCTCTCTCTCTCTCTCTATATATATATATATATATATAGAGAGAGAGAGAGAGAGAGAGATTGTATTGGTACGATGATATCGAAATTGATGGATATTTGTATTTTTTTCAGGCTGAATATGGGCAGATCTTTGATTGTGTTGATATCAACAAACAACCTGCTTTTGATCATCCGTTATTAAGGAATCATAAGATCAAGGTCGTTTCTTATATTTTTTTGTAGTTTTTGTTTTACAGTTTCAAGTGATATGTTATATGTGAGACTAGGTGTTCATTTCCAAATAGAACATATTCTTTCATTACAATGTAAATATAGGGATGAAAATTTTACATTGCGATGCAGATGAGTCCAAGTTCTCTTCCAAAAGTGATTGAGGTCAAAGAACATTCTTCAATAGCCGTATCTTTAGGGATAGAGCTCATGGACGGAGGGTGCCCTCTAGGAACAGTTCCTATCAGAAGGATTGAAAAGGAAGTCCTAACTAGGGCTAAATCTGCCACAAATTTTGGAAAACGATATTCTTCAAATGCTGAGACTCTTTCAAATGATCAACCCAATAATCGTGTACGTCACATTTCGTCTCATATAATTTTATTATAAACTTTTTTATGAATCGGATAATTTGTTTTTATGAGAGTTCAATCATTATTCAAATAATTGGAAACATGATTTGGAATTGAGGTAAGTATGTGTGGCCTACTCGCTCAATACTCAATATAAACTTGAGTGCATGTTTCTATCAAAGCTTGGATATTTTAAAATTTGTGTACATTTTCTATAAAATCTTATTAAAAATTTGTATGTATTACCCAAGAAAATAAGTGACCTCAATTTTTTTTTAAGTTCAGTCAATATGGATGATTTATAAGTCAACTTTCCGATTCTTCTTACTACATAATAAGTTTCTATTATTTTTGTTGTGAGGAAGATGAACCTATTTCTAGAAAATTTAGCTGCTAGAAAGACACGGATGCAAGCCTCCCCTAGGCTTCTTGGACTAAGGATCGGGAGAGTGATAGACACACTCAATCGCTCAATAATTTGGATATAGGGAAGCAGATTTGCGCAAGTTCAGTAAAATTAGCTTATCTCCTTCGATATGGGTTGGAATGACCTGATTCCAAAGCCAAAATTTCAAGGACTCAAAGATCAATAACTTTGGTGAAGAAACTTTTCTCAGAAAAGAACTGCAAATTACTCGAAAGTATGTTGGAAGTGGGATGTCCAGCAAAGATTACATTCAAGGTAAAGATAACAACTTCAATGCATACTCTTCTAGGTTGCCAAGGAAGAGTGGTAACATCAATTCTTCTAGATTGATGGTTACAACTCTTCAAGGATACAAACAATAGGGGAAAGCTCCTAATCTTCAAGGAAGGAGTGAAACTCTTCTAGGTTTCAAGGTTGAACTCTACAAGGTTCAAGGGAAAATGCTCTTGGCAAATTTTCATCAATATTCAGCTAAAAAATCACTACAGATGTTTGCTGGACTTTTATAGAGAAAATACAATAGAAAAGACATTCAAGATAGCCCACTAACTATTTTAAGGACTTACGTTCATCATTAATAGCTTAGGAATTCAAAACACATTAATTAGTCAAAGTCCTACAGAAACAATCTACTAAAATGGTCATAACTTTCCAACTACTTGGCCAAATGAAGACCATAAATATCCGTCGGAAACATAACTCAAAGATCTACAACATCTTAGTTTAACATTTTCCATGACTCATCCATCTAAGGTCTAAATTCGTGCTTCAAAACCGACCAGAATCATTATGACGAGAATGCAACTAGATGAGGCCCGAATTAGCATGTCCATGATCTTGGGCTTGAGATGGCCTTTATGCTTGGTGGATTCAACTTGGGCTTGGTCCTTATGTTGGGCTTGAACGCGGGCCGATCTTCTCACTTGCTTGGGATGGTTCATGTGAGCTTCAAATTTCTCAGCCGCATGGGTGTGGGCTGCATCAGACACCCTTATTTCATTTAGTTCTATAACAGTCCTCCCTTTTGCACAAATAAAATTCAATGAAATTCAATAAGAAGTTTTCAATGACAAGAATATCCTTTTTCTTTATTAAATGAAAAATATAGTCATATTTTAATAAATGTGGAAACATTAAGATGATTGTTTTGCTTAATCCTAAAACAAACATGTGTAGTATATAGATTATTTTGTTATATAATGCCTCTGTGTATAAATAAAAGGTTATTGACTCACAAATTTTATTTATTACTCACAGTTTGCAACGCAAATGTCATACAAGGGAAAATTTTACGGAACAAGAGCAGACCTCAATGTATGGGAGCCAACAGTTATAGGCAACCAAACTAGTTATACTTATATGGCTGTTACAGATGTGTTGCAGGTTGGAATATTGGTTGGATGGGCGGTAAGTTATCTAATTCAACCTTCATCTGCTAATATCTAATACTTGATCTGTGATCTGCATCATTCTCATATGGTCCTTTATGCGTTTGGTGGTTTTCTTAACAAATAACACGACCGATGTTGTGGGATCAATTGCATTAATTAGGTAAGACGACTAATAATATTGTATTCTTATTTTCAAGTTTTTAAAATGTGTAGGTAGATCATAAAATATACAATGACTTTCGCCCTCATTTAAGTACGACCTGGAAGGTATGTTTGAAAAGTAACTTAATCTTGTGTCATCCAAATTAATATAAATTTGTTATTAGAATGCTACTGATTTCATCTTTGTTTTTTTTTTTTTTGGTTTACCTACACCACAGAATGGTAAAACAGAATGCGAAGATATTCTCTGCCCAGGTTTCGTACAAGTTTCTCCGGACATACCGCTAGGAGCTGCTTTTAAAACGATTTCATCCTATAATGGAACCCAATATTCCTTAATACTCGCTGTATACAAGGTAATTTTGAATTCCTTTACCTTCAATCAGAAAGGATGCATTTTTCTGAAAAAAAATAAGAAGAAGAGCGGGACTTGTAACTAGAGTTAATTGTTAAATTACATATGTTATATTTTTCTTTGGAAAAATATGAGCATGCAGATTTAGGTCTCACTTGATGAAACTATAAGTGTAAGTAGGTATTACTTCTTCAAACATATTTATCTTCTAGGCTTCCCAAAAGATCTCTCTCTCTCTCTCTCTCTCTCTCTCTCTCTCTCTCTCACACACACACACACACACACACACACACCAAAATTCTTATCCTCCAATTTGTTGCCTTTGAAATTTATCAGGAAAGGCTACAAAAATTTAAGGCTTAAATAGAATTGTCCCATGTGTTGGCTTTTTGTATTTGACCATAGCAAGCACTTACACATCACAAGATTCCCAAACTTGTACATTTTCCCTCTCATATTTCCTTTAGAAAAAATGAGTACATGCAACATCATATAATTGCCCCTTTATGCTGTAAGAAGGAATTGATTCTACGGGCCCACCCACTTGACATGTCAGTATAACTATTACTCTTGGTTACTTATATCTCACAAGACACTGTGGTATCGTGCAACCTGAGCATCCCTCTATATGTGCCATCTCCCATGTTGTTTGACTCATCAAACATGTTCATTCTATAGGACCCAACGAAGGTAAGGTGTCCCTATGAAATAATCTCCATAGGATCGTGGTATCTGTTGATTTCTGGATTGAGTTTTAGAATGGACGGCTAGAAAATGGGCTTCTACCGATCGAGTGGTTAGGATGATTGTATGGAGATGGCTTGTTAGGAACACCCTATCTATGAGAGGTTCTATGGAATGAATGGGTTGGACGAGTCCAACAACATGGAGATGGTGTGTTTATAGTGGCTTGCTCAGGCTAAGCCATATATAGCTCATAAACCTCCCTCCCCCCCCCCACACACACACACACATATATATATATATATATATATATATATATATATATATATATATATATATATATATATATATAGAGAGAGAGAGAGAGAGAGAGAGAGAGAGAGAGAGAAAAGGGTTCCTGAGGTTAACCTCATATAGCTTATATGAGGTGGCGCTCATAAAACATAAGGGGCCCACATTGTTAGGATGATCCAAAGCATTCATTTGAAAGGCCCCATCATAGATAGGGTGTGTACAAAAAATCAGCTCCATTGGATCATCCTAACCCATCCAAAAGTGGAGGGAAAAATGGATTGATACTTTTTGCCCATAAATCTACCCATTTTTGCTTCCACTTTTGGAGGGTTAGGATGATCCAATGGAGCTGATTTTTGGTATACACCCTATCTATGATGGGGCCTTGCAAATGAATGGTTTGGATCATCCAAACAAAGTGGGTGCATTATGTTTTATGAGCGCCACCTCATATAAGCTTATATGAGGTTAACCTCATATATATATATATATATATATATATATATATATATATATATGGAATTTGCTAGTGTCCATCATTGAAGCCATTTCGTGGATGGGCTGTTGCATGTGAGAGCAGCAACTTAGGCTCACTTTTCAGCAGATTTTTCCTTCATTCATGAGGTGGCTGTTTTCAATGCAACAGCCCATCCTCAAAATGCCTTCTGTGATGGACGCTAGCAAATCTGTGTGTGTGTGCGCGCGCGCGCGTATGGAACAGCTTAAAGGGATTTTCCACTATTTTAGAGTGAAGGGAGTTGTATCTTGTGAATCATTCCTTCTGACTTTAGATATTGATTCTTTTATTTTAATTACTTTTTTGTTTAATGTTGTATTTAATCGTAGGATCCCGTGACCAAAGATTGGTGGTTATTATTTGGAAACGATAATAAGAAGGTGGGTTACTGGCCAAATGCTCTCTTCTCTTCCACGTTCACTGATCATGCTACTATTGTTCAATGGGGTGGGGGAGTTACCAACGCTGGCATTGAACCATGGCCTCAGATGGGGAGTGGCCATTTTGCAGATGAAGGATTTAAGCATGCAAGTTATGTGGGACAAATGAAGTATATACTGGAAAATGGTGATACTCAAGATGTCGACCATTATCGGCTTTCCAGTGCTGTTGATGCCCCCAAATGCTATACTCTTAAACCCATTGATAGTAAGAGTTATCCTACCGTTCATTCTTTCTTTTTTGGGGGACCAGGGGGAAATTGCTAGAATCAGTTGGATCGCTTCTTTGGAGGACTACCTATGTCCATGTCGGTATTTATACTTATGTACTCCAGACATTTTAAGCAAATAATAACATGAGTTTAGTTACTATACTCATACTTGCTTATATATTTTAAGCAAATAATTTTTCTTCACTTAAATTTCCATTGATGAATCAGTCCATGTTGGTATTTATACTATGTACTCTCGACATTTTAATCAAATAATAAAATGAGTTTAGTTACTATACTCTGCCTCGTGTATGCAGTCTAATTAGTTGATTTAAACGTCAACCATAATTTTAGCCAAGTGCTGAATACTTAAATCAAATGATCATAACCCCTTAAATCAAAATCTCTTCTACGAATTTTTGTAGTCCTTTGTCTTAGGTGCGTGGGATGTGCAATTGGGATAGGCCCAAGGGCATGTTGTTGTTACCTGGCGTATGGAGAGCTCAGAAAGAAAATGGAGAAGATAGCAGCTGTAATGGCCTGGATTTTAAAGGCCCAAAGCCCGGCCCGTTAACCGAAATACAACAATGAAGCGGAAGTGAAATCCAACTTTAAACTAAAGTCCACCATAAGATAATATAATCATAATCTCAACATGTCCACAGGCAAATATAAAATAAGATAATCCCAAGTCTTACCTAACAAAGAACTAGCTAGAAATTGAAAACAAATGGATAAAAGGAAACTAATCCTAAAATCACTAATCCCAAGTCTTACCTAAATTCTCACATGTGCTATGCGTATGTAATCTGGTCCGTTGATATGATACATGTCCGGCCATTTGCCATTTTTGGTAACATGATTGCTATTTTTACTTCTCTCTCATTGAGGAGACCGAAATCACAGAGAAATTGTAAGTTTTCTTCATTATGCTCATCCCAAATACAGTAAGATGATGCAAGATGATGGTTCTTAGCCTCTTACCACACACCCTTACATGTGCCATGTGTATGTAATCTGGTCCGTTGTTATGAAACATGTCTGGCCCATTTACCATTTGTGGCATCATATTTGCTATTTTTACTTCTTTCTCATTGATTGAGTAGCATCATCTAGTCAATCTGATCCCAATTGAGCAAGACTGCAAGAGGACAATGAAGAAGAGAGCCCACAACTAGAGGAATCAAATAAACCATGGCAGGAAGTTCCCAAGAAAACGAGGCCAAGACGCTCTCAAAGAGCCCAACATACTCCTAACAATTAGCTGATTATGTGACTTAGGAATATTAAGCATTTCTATCTCTAGGCTTAGTGCTCGACTATCTTGAATTTTCGATCTCCCTCTCTTTTATGTTACGAGTTAGGGATGGTTTATTGTACCCATAATTGTATCATCTTTCTCTTTATCAAATAAACAAGTAAGGGCCCCACCAAACCCCAGCTTACCCATCAAAATAATAATAATAATGAAAAAGGAAATTACAGAGAAGTAAGAGTAACTGTTCTCAGTAGCCAGATCGACCAAGCCTTGTTTAGGGTTCTACCAAGAAAAAACAAAATAATCTATTAATTTTTGTGGTACTTTATCTTAGGCACGGGATGTATGATTGGAATAGGCCCAAGGACATGTGGTTGCCTGACATAAGGGGGAGTGCAAAAAAATGAAGAATATAGCAGCCTTCAACCTATAGCAACACAATGAATAAATAAGAAAAATTAAGGAAAACTCAAAATATACTTTAAAAAATATAATTTGGGCATTGTAATTGTAAGTGGACAAAGGAGAGGAGACCAATAACTGGAAATTACTAGAAGCAATAAAATTTACCCAAAATAGTAAGTAGTTTTTCTTCACTTAAATTTTCATTGATCATATTTCACTTAAATACCAATTTCTTGTTAAACCTACACTCAAAACCAAAATATAAAAAATTTACCACTTCTCTCTCCTCGAGCTATGCACAGCAACTATTTCTTGTTTACGTTCTGACTTTCTCAAACAGAATAAATCAGAGGGTCGGTTCCAAGGATGGGGACGTAGTGGAGCTCGTCGTCATGGAAGATTGTGGAAAAAATTGTAGGGAATCTAACCGGGTAGAACTCAACCCTAAAAACTAGGTGTTAGAGGGAGGGTGCCCAATCCCTTATAACCCATCCCCATCCATTTGACTTATCCGATTTGGGACTATTTGCTTTTGAATGGAACCCCAACAATCTCCCCCTCTACGTAGAAGCAACGTGGACAATCTCGCCCCTCCACGCGGTGACAACGTGGGAACCATGAGATACTACACTGGGGTTTCCGAGATCTTCTCCGAGGACATTCCCTCTGACACCATTTGCTAGGGAATTTAACCAAGTAGAACTCACCCCTAAAAGCTAGTTGTTGGAGGGAGGGTGCCCATTCCCTTATAACCCATCCCCATCCATTTCACTTATCCGATGTGGGACTATTTGCTTTTGCGTGGAACTCCAACAAAAATTTGGCCAGTGAAAACAATCCTAATATCCTTAATATGTATTTTTCACTTATCTTAAACTTAAGCCCTAATTGCATACCATGAAAGTCGGACCTAGGACACTCTGATGGACAGTTCGAGTGAAGATAGATCATGACCCAGACATAGAAAATAGGATCCGATAAGGGATCTGAACAGATCATCGTGACCAAGGCATAGGTAGATCTGATTCGAAGTTGATCCATTGACACTCTAATAGTAGAAGAATTTTTTATGGGATACTTCTCTGATCAAGTTGTTTCAACTAGGTATTTATATATGTTCAAAAATTTTCCAAGATTTTTTACCTGACTCTATTATAAAGAATACATCATATAACTGATTACTAAGAAAGTCATCTCTTTTTCTCTTCTCTGGTCTCAATTTGGTTTTGTTTGCCGCTTCGTTTTGGGCAATGGAAAGCATCGTTTTGGTGTTCTGGCTACTTCCACGATTTGTTTTAGAAAAGATGATATAAGGAGAACTTTTTTTAAAAATCTAAAAATGTTGCTCGAAACATATAAGAAATCGTTATATGAACCAAAATTAATAGAAGCACATTCTATTACTAAAAACATTAAATTTATTACAAATATCAATAAAAGAAAGAAAATTAATAGGGTTTAGATGGGTTTATATAGGGGTTTTAATGTTTGGGGGAAGGGGGTGTAGATGAAAAATATCCTTCTAACAATTTTAATACAATAAAAAAAGGGCTTAAATGGGTCGAAACATAACGAAATTCTGGCCAAAACGGAATAGAGAGTGTTTTTGTTCCATTTTTCAGAATGGAACAAAATGTTTCAGCAAAAGTGAAATGAAATTGACACCTTAGGTCCCCCTGGTTTTTCCGCTTGTTCTATTAGGCTTTGATCGAATCACATGTAGACTAAATTTTAAAATGGGGAGATGAAAAATATCCTTCTAACAATTTTAATACAGTAAAAAAAGGGGCTGAAATGGGTTGAAACGTAACAAAATTCTGCCCAAAATGGAATAGCTTGTTTCTGTTCCATTTTTGAGAATGGAACGAAATGTTTCAGCCAAAATGAAATGAAATTGACACCTTAGGTCCCCGTGGTTTTTCCTCTTGTTCTATTAGGCTTTGATCGAATCACATGTAGTCTAAATTTTAAAAGTTTAACAAGAATCACACATTTTATTACCATCAGATAAAATTTGATCCATCAAATTGTGTAGGTCTTCGTTTATGACTACATTAATTTTGTGACTTTATAGGTTATGTTTGGCAACCATGAATTATTTTTTTCATGATAAATTAGTTTCTCAAGAGGTGAGACGAGGGTAGGCCTGGTGGGAGAAGGAGAACTAGTAGAGGTGAAAAGTGGCTAAAAAATAAGGAAAATAATCTATCATGTTTTGGGTGGATTTTTTGTTTCCGTGTGGGGGGATGAGAAGTACCCTTCTAACAATTTTAATAGAGTGAAAAAGGGCTGAAATGGGTCGAAACGTATGAAATTCGGGCCAAAACGGAAAAGATAGTGTTTTTGTTCCATATTTCAGAATGGAACGAAATGTTTCAGCCAAAATGAAATGAAATTACACCTTAGGTCCCCGTGGTTTTTCCTCTTGTTCTATTAGGCTTTGATCGAAACACATGTAGTCTAAATTTTAAAAGTTTAACAAGAATCACGCATTTTATTACCATCTGATAAAATTTGATCCATCAAATTCTTCAGGTCATGGTTACTACGGTAATTTTGTGAATTTATGGGTCATGTTTGGCAAGATTTCAAACTCTTGCCTTACCCTGGGAAGATTTCCATAGCTAGTAAGCAAATTTCACCTGATGGAGAATTCTAAGCAAAAACCAGATGAAACGGTGCCCCCATGCATTGGTTGCTATCACCGATATGCGTTTATTGCTCTTTGAGTTTTAGATTTTTCATTTATGTTATAAATAAAATACAATTTGGTGATAGTAACCAAGGTTTTAAATTTCGGTTTCGGGGGTAATTTTGAACCAAGCCGAAACCAAAACTTTTGCCGAAATCCCGAAATTTCAGGTGAATTTGGTAAAGACAAAGGAAATCAAATCCCCTTTTTTGGGCCAAAATTTCAGTAATTTCAGCTGAAATTTAGGAAAGGATTAAAAAAATAATATAGTTTTTTAAATTTCGAAGAAATTGATGAAATTTCTGAAATTTTGGCCAAAATTTGGGACATTTCGCCGATTTCGGTTTCGGAACGTTTCGGTTTTGGGTTCAAGTTATTTAAAAGTACGGGTCGACTAGTGAATAACCTTGCCGGACAGCGAAGTAATCGCTTAACGCACGGCGGTAAATTTAATAACGTTGCAGTTTCCGTTCATTGGCAACGACGGGTGGAGGAACATTGCAAGTATATTCTTAATAACATTGTTGTTTCTGAGTTTAGGGTTTCCATTCGTTGGAACGACAGGCCGACACGATATATTCTTAATAACGTTGTCGTTTATGAGTTTAGGGTTTCCCTTCGTCGGTAATGACCGGCTGAGGAATGTTGCTGGTATATTCTTAATAGCGTTGTTGTTTCTGAGTTTAGGGTTTTCGTTTGTTGGCAACGACTGGCCGAGAAACGTTGCTGGTATATTCTTAGTAATGTTGTCGTTTCTGAGTTTACGTTCATTGGTAACGACGGGCCTATGCAGTGTAGAAGCTTAAATGGATCTGTATGATAGAGAGGTTGCTAATAGGGTTTCCTTGATAACATGGCAGTTTGTAATAATGTGAGGGTGAGGGTTAGAAGCTTAAATGGATCTGTAAGAGAGAGAGGTTGCTAATAGGGTTTCCTTGATAATGTGGTAGTTCGTAATAACGTGAGGGTGAGGGTGCTTAATAATAGGATTTCCTTGATAACATGGCCGGTATACTAATATAAAATTTCAGCAGAGAAAGAGACTTAAGAAATAATTAAATATTCAAATCTAGAAAGAGAATAATTGATGTTGGACTCTAATGGTGTCAGGAAGGGCTATAGGGTCTTTTGCCCTCTACCTTTTTAAGATTGGTGCGTCTTTTGATGATATGAGCAAAGGTGCCCTTTTCACATAGATAAGTTTTGCAGCTATCCACTTTCCGTATTTTTCTCAAAGCTAGCCATTAAGGGGAGGGTGCCCGAATCCTTTTAAGCCCATCCACTTCCACTCACTTATCCGATGTGGATTAATTTCTTTCAAGTGAAACCCCCCAACAATCTCCACCTCCACGTGGAAGCACCGTGGACAATCTCACCCCTCCATGCGGAGGCAAGGTGGGAACTACAAGATCTCCCCCAAGGGATTTTTCCGTGCTCGGTGGCTTACCAGGGTTACCGAGATCTTCCCCGAGGGATATTTCCATCCTCGGAGTCTACACCGGGGTTACCACATATCTGGCTCTGATACCACTGTCTTGGAGCTTGCTCCAGCCCATACAAACTCTTCTTCAACCTACAAACAATGTGATGTTTGCCCTTTACATGAAGTCCTTCTGGCTGTTTCATGTAGATTTCTTCAATCAAGTCTCCATGTAGGAAAGCTGTCTTGACATCTAGTGGTTCAATTTCTAAGTCTAGACTAGCAGCTAGACTTAGGATAGTGCGAATAGAGGACATATTCACCACGGGAGAAAAGATTTCATCAAAATCAATACCTTTTTCCTGCCTAAATCCTTTCACAACTTGCCTTGCTTTCTACTTCATATTCTTCTTGTCATCTTGATTATTCACTTTGAATACCCACTTGTTCTTCAAAGCTTTTCGACTCTTTGCAGTTCAACCAACTCATGGGTTTTGTTCTTATGCAAGGAATTGATCCCTTTTTGCTTAGCCTTCTGCCACTGTTCCTTATGCTTATGTGTCATAGCTTCTTTGAAGTTTTCAGATTTAGCTTATGTGAGAATCACATACTCTGATGATGGATATCTTGTTGACGCCTTTCTTTCCCTTTCTATGAGAGACATATCTTGATGATGGACATCGCGACTTCTATGCAACTTCTTGGCCTTGGGATCCCACAACTTGTACCCAAATTCATCATCACCATAACCCAAAAATACACATTAGGTTGCCTTGTCATCCAGCTTGCTTCGATTCTCCTTAGGTACACGCATAAAAGCCTTGCATCCAAACACTCGTAAGTGTAAGTAGGACACATCTTTGTCTGCCCATACTCTTTCTAGCACCTCTCCTTCTAATGGCGATGAAGGAGATCGATTTATCAAGTAGCACGTTGTACACATGGCTTCACCTCAAAACTCCTTAGGTAGCCCAACAGATGAAAGCATACTTCTAATTCTATCCACTATTGTGTGGTTCATTCTTTCTGCAACACTATTGTGCTGTGGCGTGTAAGGGACGGTCTTCTCATGTCTAATGCCATGCTTCACACAATAATCCTTGTACTTTCTTGAGGTGTACTCGCCGCCATTATCCGAGCAGAGACATTTCAATGCCTTCGACGTTTGCCCCTCAACCATAACATGAAACCTCTGAAAGATTTCAAACACTTAATCTTTGTTATTCATAGCATAGGTCAAAACTTTCCTGGATGCATCATAAAAAAAAAGAAACAAAATACAATGCACCACTAAGAGTTTTCACAGTCATAGGGCCACATACATCAGAATAAACTAAATCAAGGATGCTAGTTTTCTGGTTAGCATTAGAATACAAAAGAAACCCTGTATTCTTTTTCTTAATAAAGCTTGTAAAGTTTGTTATAATTCTAAGAAAGGGCTTTGTTAGGCAATTTCGGGAAATCCATTTTGCATAAGAGAACAACAACCTCGGATGAATTAATAAACAAGACAAATTCTGCCAAAAAGTTAGTCTATGTGGGTTTTCTCTGGTGCAAAAGTAAGCCCCCAAAAGGCATTCCACTAAATTGCCGTGCAAATTCTCTAAACAACCTATTTAAAAGTGCGAATAGTGGGGTATTATTACTGAAACCAAGGAGTGGGAATAGGCTTCCTTAATTATTTAAACTAGTATCCAGTTTCCCACTTTTGGTGCCAGTGAGAAAATCTCAAAGCATTTTGCAACTAAAGGCATATGATTTTTCCGAGTACCTAAAATAGAACCATTAATTGCTTAATAGATCATTCACGGTGTTGAATTTGATTGCTAACCACCTGGTTATCTAACGTCAGATAAACTGTCAAGATCCTTTACATATTGGGCTCACTATGTAATAGTGGGCATAGCTTCATATAGAAGCTCCAGATCATGTTGATGTGTCTCCATCGAAGCTCTCCCATTTCCACTGCAATTAAAACAAAACGATAGAGGAGGAAGCAGAGAGTGCAATGTTTGAAAATGATGCAAAACAGAAGAAAGAAAATGTGGAAATAAGAAATATTATAAAGGGGGGCAGAAGAGAGCGGGATAGACTAGAAGAGAGAGAAGAAGAAGAAGAAGAGGAAGAAGAATTCACGAGGTATGTTTTACTTATTGTTGGATTGTAAGGGCCATTTGTCTTATCATACTTGGTCCATGAACAAAGTCATAAGGTATGTTTTACTTTTTTTCCTATAGTTTTATTTCTATTGACATTTCTTAAATTTTCCTCTTTGCTACTTGAAAGAAAAAGAGGTCCGTGCTGCTATAAGGCCTCTAAACTCCTCCCTCAGGACACCATTACGTTTCCATGGGGACGGGGCAGCCCGACTTCCATAGGTCCTTGGTTCGACCTCCTAATGAGGCGAAGCGGTAGCGAAGCTCAGGTGGTGATGCAAGTGCGATGTGAGTGTAGTAGCCCCCTCTTGGGCACTGTTTGTTTGGTATTTTCACAACCGATTGGTCATACAGTATTTGAGTGACTCCAAATATTGTTTTTTTTAGGAAAATTCCTTTTGAGTACCACCTCCTAAGCATCCCAGTAATGGTTGCGACCGCAATAATTATGTTTTTTGGGGTGTTCCTTAGTCTACTTTGCCGCTAAGTATCGGGATTGACTCATTAGTGCCTACAAGGTGATAAAATTGCCCACGATCCAATATTCAGCAGTAACAGTGCGAGAAGTCGAGTGTTCAATTTGTTTGGAGAATTTTGAAGAAATTCACAGGAAATAAAGATGGTGATTCTATTATATACTTCAAGTTAAGCTGTTTGATTTTGAAGGTCATTCAATTTTTGTTAGGGTCGTCCACGAAGACAAGAACATCATCCTCTCTTTGCAACTTGTAAATTTGATTTATTTTTTTAGCTTATTCAATTTAGGTCTTGGGCCATCCAAGAAGACAGGCATCTCAGGATCTTCAATTTGTGTTATGGTCACGTCTACACTATATGGAAATCCATGCACGTCCTAGAAACATGAAAAATATTTTCAATGAATAGATCATTTTAATACATTTGGGAGAAAAAAAGCAAAATAGAACAATGGGTATAGAGAAAAAGATAAGATAAATAGAAAAATAGAAATGAAAACCTGTCATTATTGCATATTGATTAAAACATGGTAAAATAGAAAAATAAAGCAACATTTGGCATTGGTTGTAATCTTATTTAAAATGATTAAAGAATGGGTATCGTTCTCAATATTGTCACTCACTGTAAACCTTGCATGCACCGAAAAGTTTAAGGGCCCACCTGAAAAAACCGTTTCATTCAGTGGGAGATACTAAGAAATAAACCAAAAGAATAGAGAGATCAGGGAGAGAGGGACAGAGAAATCAGGTACAGAGGGAGAGAGAGAAAAAAGTGGGAGAAGAAGAAGAAGAAGAAGTATGGGGTAAGTGAAACATTTTCAAGCTAGAAATCTATGCTCATTATAGACATTTCTATGTTAGAAAGTTAAAATAATGCATGAGATAATTCAATATCGAGGTCATACCCTCCTTTCGTTATAACACTTTCTTCCATCGAACCTTGCTCTTCTCCAAAGAGCAGCACATCTAAATCACCGGAATTGCCGATCAAAATCGCTGGTAAAAGAAACTTAATAATCAAAATCTCAACATGTCCACATGCAAATATAAAATAAGACAATCTCAAGTCTTACCGAACACAGAACTAGAAATTTAAAACAAATGCATAAAAGGAAACTAATCCTAAAATCACTAATACATCACTCCTTCTCTTGTTCACATCCTTGGCCTATCCTCTTGAATGTGAGTAGCATCTGCATTTAAAAATGTATAAGGGATGAGTTTCGACCACAGAAACACAGCTGGGAAAAGAAACTTGTATGTCATTTAAAATCGTAACAAACATAAACTAATAATACTCTAATTAATACTCTTATAAATATTGACATATACTTATTAAAATATGGAAGATCAATACAAACAACACATCTTACATTGCATCTGCAAATATAGAAGGTAAGAGTTTCAACCACAGAAACTCAGCAGCAACCACATTCTTGGATAACTAGATATTCCAGTGCATGGGTTGCTTTGGGTGGGCTGTTGTAGCTTGTGTGGCATACCCGCATTTAGATGGCTCTATTATGAAGAATACAATAGATAACTGATCTTAAGAGAGTCCACTTTTGCTCTTTTCAGTTATATGAAGAATACAATAGATAACTGGTCTTGATTCTGTTTCATTTCCATTTCATAACATATTAGTAAAATAAAGAAAATTAATAGGGCTAAGATGGGTTTGTATAGGGTTTTTCATGTTTGGGAGGAAAAAAGGCGAAATATCCTTCAAACAATTTTAATACGGTAAAAAAATGGCAACAGGAAGAGTAAAGCAGTAAAAAAACCAAAAAAAGGACTGTTAAGGGGTGAAACTATTATTTATTTATTTTTATTTTGTGAATAAAACAGCTGAAACGGGCCGAAAAGTAATGTAATTCTGGCTGAAACAGAATAGAGAGTATTTTTGTTCCATTTTTCAAACTGGAATGAAATGTTTCAATCAAAATGAAATGAAATTGACACCTTAGGGGATTTTTTTTACTTGTAAAGGACCAAAATGCACTTATCTTTGAAAAGAGGAGAACCGCCTTATGGAAAAGTCCAAAAGACCCGTTAACCTTAGTGATCTAATTTGATTAGGGTGGGTCCCACCAACTCTGTGTAGGGAAAAATTGCCAATGGGGGACATCAAAATACGAGAATTGCCAACGGGAGGCACACTTTTGAAAAATTGTTAGAGGGACGAAATAGGGGTTATCAAGTCTCTAAAAGGGGGTTATGGACCCTCTAAATGGGGTTATCAAACTCTCAAAAGGGGATTATCAACCCTCTTTAACAATTTTTCAAAATTGTGTCCCCCGTTGACAATTCTAGTATTTTGGTGTCCCCAATTGGCAATTTTTCCTTCTATGAAAACCATGCATCGGGTGTGGCCAACCATTTTTGCCTCATGCTTTCGTAGAGTAGGTCCCGCAATCTCCACCGAGTACATGTATATATGGTGGGTCCACAATTTTACACGTCGTTCTTTAGTTTGATGGGGCTGGCCCATTTTTTAACACTGGTGCATGAGAATGTTTGCTTGTAGAGAAATGATATTCCCACACCCTTGATTCAAAACCTATCTTAGACTATCAGTTCTAGAGTCGGATAGAAATATTTATCTGAGAGACACTGATCTGTTTCGTAGTCCGAGTTGTCTTTGCCCATTGATTCCCAATTGTAATCTTCTTTGCCCTTATTGGTTCCACATCATTAAGTGTAACTGATTTTACCTTTACAGTTGATTTTAAAAAGTAACCGAAAATGATATGGATCCAATCTCTGGCTCCTTATGCAAGGGCGCCCTTGCCTCTATCATTCCTCCATAAGCATATTCTACCTCTAATACACAGTTGTATACATTATTCAAATGAAAAAGAGGGTTTTCATTGAAAACAAAACTCACATGTTTTTTGGTAGGTAAGCTAATTAAACCCTCGGCCTCTAGGTCAAAGACCACCCAAAAACAAAACTCACATCCTATACTTTATCCAATACTCCATGCGTTTTGTTGTGTTTTTATAAGAAAATTAATAAGTAGATAAAGTATAGATATAGTTGTCGTAAATTAAAAAAGCAATGCTTCTTTTCTATAAAATTTCCCTAATTCTTCCCGTATTTTCTATACGAACAGCTCAAGTACGAATTCCTAACCATTTTTATCAAAGAAATTAGATTTGAACGATTGCTTAGTTTAAGATAAACACTCATTTGCAAGTCACTCAAGAGGGTGATTAGATTTATGAGTGCTACTTTTAGACTAGGACGTACCATGGTGGGCCCACTGATGAACAGTAGGGATGATGTTATCACCAAAACAGTGGGTCCCAACCCAAAGCACCACGAGGGTTTCGTTTGCGTTTATCTCACAGTCTCAATAGAAGTGAAACCTCCTCAGTTCATCATGTGGGATTTGCTAGGCAATTTTGCGGAAACCCATTTCGTCTGACTTTTGCATGAGAGAACAGCCACACAGTGCGAGAAGTCGAGTGTTCAATTTGTTTGGAGAATTTTGAAGAAATTCACAGGAAATAAAGATGGTGATTCTATTATATACTTCAAGTTAAGCTGTTTGATTTTGAAGGTCATTCAATTTTTGTTAGGGTCGTCCACGAAGACAAGAACATCATCCTCTCTTTGCAACTTGTAAATTTGATTTATTTTTTTAGCTTATTCAATTTAGGTCTTGGGCCATCCAAGAAGACAGGCATCTCAGGATCTTCAATTTGTGTTATGGTCACGTCTACACTATATGGAAATCCATGCACGTCCTAGAAACATGAAAAATATTTTCAATGAATAGATCATTTTAATACATTTGGGAGAGAAAAAGCAAAATAGAACAATGGGTATAGAGAAAAAGATAAGATAAATAGAAAAATAGAAATGAAAACCTGTCATTATTGCATATTGATTAAAACATGGTAAAATAGAAAAATAAAGCAACATTTGGCATTGGTTGTAATCTTATTTAAAATGATTAAAGAATGGGCATCGTTCTCAATATTGTCACTCACTGTAAACCTTGCATGCACCGAAAAGTTTAAGGGCCCACCTGAAAAAACCGTTTCATTCAGTGGGAGATACTAAGAAATAAACCAAAAGAATAGAGAGATCAGGGAGAGAGGGACAGAGAAATCAGGTACAGAGGGAGAGAGAGAAAAAAGGGGGAGAAGAAGAAGAAAAAAGGGACAGAGAAATCTCTCCCTATGCCTGTCTCTGATGGAGGGTCTGATTCAAAAAACAACTTCACCTACATAAGTGGATCATATCCGAAGTAGATAAGTTACACCCCTGATCTATCCAATCAAGGCCCTTCATGTCCACACTCTGAAAGAATAATCGGACGGTTGGGTTCATCCAATCGTATAGATAATCAATCCAACGTGGGACCCAGTATTTGTTGCATAATCATTCTAAACTCTTGGAACAGGATCACCCATCTCATAGACAGGCATAGGGAGAGATTCTAATAGGAGAAATTGACATTCTTCAAAGACAATAATATCCCCCCAAATAAAATCAATATCCTAAAATGAATACATTATTATCTGTCATTACTTGAAACTAATCCTTCCATTTTCGTCCATCAAAATCTTTTTGCATGAAATTAGATTTCACTCATCGACAACGCATCAGCCACTACGCAGTACGCACACTCTTCGAAACACTTTATGACTTATGAGAGATTTTCCTTGTTTTTCTCTCCACTTTCTCTCCTCCTTTCTCCTCAAAAACCTCATACAGAAACAGAGGGAGAGAAACCCATTTCGAAATCAATGCTCATTATAGACATTTCTATGTTAGAAAGTTAAAATAATGCATGAGATAATTCAATATCGAGGTCATACCCTCCTTTCGTTATAACACTTTCTTCCATCGAAACTTGCTCTTCGCCAAAGAGCAGCACATCTAAATCACCGGAATTGCCGATCAAAATTGCTGGTAAAAGAAACTTAATAATCATAATCTCAACATGTCCACATGCAAATATAAAATAAGACAATCTCAAGTCTTACCGAACACAGAACTAGAAATTTAAAACAAATGCATAAAAGGAAACTAATCCTAAAATCACTATTACATCACTCCTTCTCTAGTTCACATCCTTGGCCTATCCTCTTGAATGTGAGTAGCATCTGCATTTAAAAATGTATAAGGGATGAGTTTCGACCACAGAAACACAGCTGGGAAAAGAAACTTGTATGTTATTTAAAATCGTAACAAAAATAAACTAATAATACTCTGATTCATACTCTTATAAATATTGACATATACTAATACTTATTAAAATATGGAACATCAATACAAACAACACATCTTACATTGCATCTGCAAATATAGAAGGTATGAGTTTCAACAACAGAAACTCAGCTGGGAAAAGAAACTTGTATGCCATTTAAAATCGTAACAATAATAAACTAATAATCTTCCTATTTATCTCCTTGTAAATATTAACATATACTAATACTTATTACTATATTGAACAGCATTACAAACAGCACATTTTATTGCATCTGAAAATATATAAGGGATGAGTTTCAACTGAGGAAACTGAGCTGGGAAAAGAAACTTCTATGTCATGTGAAATCATAGAAAAAATAAACTAATAATATTCCAATTTATCTTCTTGTAAATATTAACATATACTAATACTTATTAAAATATGGAACAACATTACAAAAAGCACATTTTTCATTGGATATTCTTTTATCAGTTTCACTTGGAATGCCATGATCCATGCATGCAATAAACTTATTTAAAGAAAAAAAACTTATGCAATATGTATCATATGAATATCACATCCCAATGCAACAATATGTACCTAGATGAGCTTAGTCGAGAAAGGTATGAATGCCAATACCCACCATTTGTACTACCTATGGGTGCAACTTGGGTCGGGCTCAACCCGAACCCGACGAGTTGAACCCGATTTTTTGTCGGGTTGGGTTGATGCTAGGCCGGGTCGGGTTAGCATTAGGGTTGGGAACCTGAGTTTAATTCTTGTCGGGTTATGGTTGAGGCGTTGGCAACCCAACCCGATAATCAACCCAAGATTTTTTGTCTTTTTATGCTTTTAGTATAAGAATGAACAGTGCCGAAACCGAGTTTAGAAGCTTGATGGAGAAACATTCTGAAATGGACGAGAGGAAGAAGAAAAGAAGTTCTCTCCATCGTGATCAAAGATCATTCACGGCCTTTGATCAATTTCAATGGTGGAGATGAACTAGAGGATAGTAAAAGGTGCGTTAAAGGACTGATGTTGACTTTGTGAAAAAATAAGGAAGCAATTACAAACCCTAAACTGTTGGCGGAGAAGTCGAGGGCTATGTCAATACACGTGGATTTCTACAGATAAAAGATTAGAAACTTTGGTAGTGGTTTTCATAACTCCTTGTGTTTTATTTTTGCTTGGATTTTGCAGCAGCCGTTGGATTTGGTGTTGATCCTCGTGAGGAGTACTCTTTTTATCTAAACCATTTGATTTCTTTAACATGATAGGTTGAAACAAAAGTCTCATTAAGGGCATGAAAAAACACATAAGTCGAGGGCTATGTCTAGTCAAATAAAAAAACACATAACTTGATAGCAGTTTATCCCTCCATCTTGCAGCAGCAACCACATTTGTTGTAATGTGTATCCCGGTTCAGAACATTGTTGTATGGGAGATGATTTTTGGGGACTATTTGTTCTTTGCGAAGTTGCAGAGATTTGATGGATGTTTCTCTTGGAAGGATTGGAAGGATTAAGAAATGCAAGGAGAGGATCTAGTTGGGTCGGGTCGGGTTGGGTTAGGGTTGAGTTATTCAGGGGGCGGGTTGGGTTCAGGTTGACTCTTGTCGGGTTGAGGGTCGGGTTCGGGTTGAAGTAGGAATGCATCAGGTTGGGTTTGGGTTGGCCTCGACCAGACTCAACCCGGCCCGAGTTACACCCCTAGTACTACCCTTTTTACGGCTCATCACGACAGTGGTATAAGAAGGTGTTATGTCAATTTATCCTTTCATTTTTGATGGTTTTATTCTGAACTTCGTAAGTTGGGACCCGGCATGCCAATGTATCCTTTCATTTTTTATGGCTGAGGAATCTGTGTTTGTATATTCTATTGGTTCTGACTTGTTATGTCACTATACACAGTGCGTACTTCTGTTGCTGACTTGTATACATAGATTTCCTTATCATGTTGTGTGATGCATGAGTAGTATTACAGTTGTGCATTTGACACTTAGTATACTTTGGTGGGGCCTCGTGGCTTGTGCAGTATTCTTGGATAACTAGATATTCCAGTGCATGGGTTGCTTTGGGCGGGCTGTTGTAGCTTGTGTGGCATACCCGCATTTAGATGGCTGTATTCACGGGTTGCCTTGGTCGGGCCCTAGTAAGCCTGTGCGATACACTTGGCATGTGGGTTGCTATGGTCAGGCCTTCGAGGCTTGTGTGGTATACCCTGCGTATTGAATACTGTGGACTGTGAGTCCGTCACTTAGGTACCTAGGTGGAGCTGTGTAGTTGTTGTTTGTTACTTGCTTGGCTCGGCTCAAGGAAGCAAAGGTATTCTGAACATTGGACACTTACACTGTTGCTATTCCTTAAATGGACATTTACTTAAATGATTTTACATGTAAATCTTAAGTAAATGAACAATAAATACATTTGCTTAAATAACTTTACATGTAAATACGAAGAACATGAAAGGAGAAGAAAACCAAGAAGAGACAAGGAGACAACTATGATGCAAATTCTATGACTCGTATGAGTCTCAAGATTTTGAGTCAATTCACTTCAACTCGTACGAGTCTCAAAATTTCGAGTCAACTTGCTTCGACTCATTCGAGTCACACAACTCGTACGAGTCGCCCTTACGAGTCGACTTGAAAAACATCCGACTCGACTCGACTTGCGAGTCAACTCATAGGAGTCAACCGAGTTTGACAACTATGCTCACAATCAATTGCCAATAGGGGTGCAACTCGGGTCGGATTGGATCAGGTTGAGGCCAACCCTAACCCAAGCCAACCCTGCTCGGGTTGAGAATGGTCAACCCTAACCCAACCCGCCATTAAATCTCTCAACCCTAACGCCTAACCTATCTCATCTACCCAAAATTGGGTTGGGTTGAGTTGGGTTGGTTCTGGTTCAGCTTGGGCCAAACAGAAAAATACAATAACCCAAAGAAAATCAAGAAAAATTAGAGGACAGAGGTCAGGTTCCGCCGGGTAGGGTTGGGTCGGGTCGGGTTGCCAAAGGCCTCAACCCTAACCCAACCCAAATTTAAATCGGTTTGGCTTTTCGAGGGCCTTATCTTTTATTCAAATTTTGAAATTTATGTTGTATATCAAAATCTTCCCTCTCCATAATTAATAAGCAAATTTCACCCAACACAAAGCTGTATACATGATTCAAATTTCTTTAAATAGTTTAATATTTCTCCAACATTCTAACCTTGAGTTGGTGGGTTCGAATCAGTAGTCATTCTGAGACTTTGACACTGCCTTTGGTGGCTGTTAGCCAATTTATGGGCCCATATATAGCCCTCTCTATCACCCTAAACGACTTCCCCACACCCATGATTCAATATTGGCACTATATATACCTCAACTTTGAACACCTTTCTTAATAACCTTTTAAAGTTTGTTATGATTCTGAAAAATGGATTTGTTACGCAACTTTGCGGAAACCAATTTTGTCACGCCCCGAACCCAGAATTCGAGGTAAGGCGCACGTGACAGCCGCCGCATGCCCATAGGGTCGCCCCTACAAGCATGCAAGGCTCCTTTACAATCAACTATTCTCAACATTCAGAGCAACTAATAAATGCGGAAATTTTAATCTCAATTAAAGCTCAAATGAAATACATATATAGATTAGGTCCATAAGTCTAAATCCAAACAATTCTTATTAGACGATCACCTTAATAAAATAACAAAAGTTTCTAAATTGGAATAATGAAATAAAGAAGGAAATCTCCTAGGCTCCAATCCAAGTGCCTGATCTCAGCAAGTCTACTGCCGCTCCTCTGTCTCTGAAAATTGTTAAACCACATAATGAGCTAACAGCCCAGCCGGTTTTCCAAATCCAAGCCAGCTAATAGGAAAACGAAAATAATGCTGGTGCGGAAAAGAAGTAACATGCCATAAAATTTAGCCAATGCAGAAATTGATAAGAATCAAGAAAATCATTTCTACATAAGCTATATAAGAAAAATACATGTTTTTACAAAAACAGTTCCAACCACTCGGTTATGCAGTTTTCCGCTTTGAAATCAATGACAATGAATATATATTTCCAAACACTTGGTTTTGCAGTTTTTCCACTTAGAAATTAAATACTTAACAGTCTCCTCTGTGGCCAATTTCCAACCTTATTGGCAAGTAGCGTAACCCAAGGCGAACACTCGTTCGCAGGACTCACAGGTCCAAAAGCGCGCAATGTAATATTATCAATAGCCAGAGGACTCCCTACTGGCCGCCCGAGATCAACCTTACGGGCAGATAAAATTTGACCGGTCAACGTGATCACGTCCAGTGTACTCACCCACTGGCAGGTTGGGCACTAGATCCCCACCAGAGATCAACCTTACTGGCGGAATCCATTCCATACCAAGACTGTATACAAATATAGAGAAAAACAATTTAATGTTTTCAATACCGTGCCATAAATTTTGAAGACGTTTCAACCCATTGGGGGCTCCCCCGTTCCAAACCATTGAAATCATATCATATATAGAATGCTTTTCAATAGTGTTTCATGAATTTGAGTTTCCAAAAACATGTTAGTCACAAAACTCTTTTTGTATAAATAAGGAGGCATGTTCGGACTAAAAACATTTTATGGATAATGACAATTCAACCATTTAGTATGACATGCTAAAAGATATCAGTGAGAAACCTTTTCAAAACAAGTTCCATAAAATGAACTGTAATAAAAGCTTGCAACAAATCTAAATATATGCAAATATACGTAATACACTGACATAGGGTAGGATCACCTACCTCTTGCGCAAATCCCAAGATCAAGATCCTATGAAAATGACCAACCTGTTAGTGCCCAGAGGTACAGGTTTCGCCTGCAAGGTTGCGGTTGCGAAGTTCAGTTTACTATATTTGATAAAGTTTTAAGTAGACGCTTTGATGTGGAGAAAGATGTCACGGCAACATTTTGATAGTGCTGTAGGAGGGTTTTAATACCATCCTTTTTAAATTTAGAGAGTGGGTGCCCTTAATTTTGGAACTCAAAAGTCAACACTCAATTCATCTCTGTTTTAGTAGTTGCACTCCTGTTGTTGACAAATACCAACCAGTAATGTTCATGTGGTTGAGGTTGAGCAATTTAAGTGCTTGCTATTCCATTTTAATATTGAAACAAACTACCATTGTTTAGATTGCTACTAATCCTACCAGACAACTACACATCATAGGTTCTAATATGGTCTGTCTTAGAGGTTGGGCTGGCCATATGCTAGCCCCCTCCTCCAGGAGTTACTCAAGGTACAGTACACTAGTGATCCGAGCATTACAAGGGTTCACCAAAGAGATACAAGGCTATTTGGCTTGATTGTGTCAGAACAAAAATGTGTAGACAATTGCAAGGTAGCAACCAAAAGACCTGGCACTATGGGCCCTCTTCCCTGAAGGGTTAGAACCATCCTATGGGCATGATGTGCAGTCGTCACTCTAATTGTGTTGTTAATTTCAGATGGGTGTTGTGATTGCAATGTTTTAAGCATATCAGGAAAGAGTGTACGAAGGGTCATCACACTTTGTTTTGTATCTTATATGGGTGGGTTTTTCAAACCATGGGAGTGTTGAAACAAGGACAGCAGGTGGCTAAAGTTTAGTTGCAAATGGGCTGCTTGGATGATGAAAATTCTACATAGATATTTCTCATAGGAGTCTTAATTGGTGTCAAATTAAAATGGCAGTAAGAGAGTTTGGAATATAGAACTTACATATATCAATGACCTCGTTGGCTACTAGATGTATGAGAGGAGATTCTTGAATTGTCTCTTCACCTCCAAGTATTCTTCTTTAGATAGACTACTTGCTGCTCCTTCAAATCCATACCTCTTCTCACAAACAAAATACCTTTCTTTTCTTCCTCTAATAAGAATGGAATCCCATCAAACTATGGAAGTAAGGACCTCCCATAAGCCTATGAAGCAGCTCCTTTCTATAGATACGATAACCCAAAATGTCCCCCATAGGAACTGTCCAAAACGATGAGGCTCACATGCCCCTTTTTTTTTTTTGTTATGCAAGCAATATTTCTAACAAGGAATTATTGACCTGTCATTTTCCTTTTGAATAAATAGAAGCTACCTTATTTTCTACTAGTTGAAAAACTATAGGAGGAAACCTACGAAGCTTGAATCTTGAAATGATAGAGCTTCCAAAAAAATCCTACCTACTAAAGAGAGATTCTATTCAAAGCCAATTTTAACTTTAGTGGAGATGTTATTTTCGGTCAATCTTATGGTGCTTTCCAAAATGAGCAGCCTTTTAAAAAGAAGGTTTAAATGGACTTTACTCCATTGATGATAATAGCACCCTTTACCATTTTCAATGTCTCTTGCCTAAACATTATGCTTCAAATTGAAAAAGACACCCACTTCCAAGTAATTATTCTTATACTCGATTTGGTAACGACACTCATTTCTAAGCAAATAAATCTTGAGCTTGATTTTTGGTAATGACACCCATTTCAAGAAGTTAAAACGAGTTCAAGCATTGGGGCTGGGTGTTACAAATTTCGCGGCAGACTTTTGCATGAGAGAACAGCCACCTCTGGACGGCCTCAAGAGACGACGAGAATGCCCTCAATGGTGCTTAAGACAATGATAACTATAATGTCTCCATCCACATTTATGACTACGGTTACATTTGGTAAAAATTGGGCCAATCATGACAATCCTAATATCCTTAATATGTATTCCTGCTTATCTTAAAACTAAGCCCTTAATGCATACAACGAAAGTAGGACCTAGGACACTCCGGTTGACTGTTTGAGTCAAGATGGATCGTGGCCCAGACATAGAAAGTAGGTTCTGATAAAGGATCCGAATGAATCCTCATGACAGGAACATAGGTAGACCCGATTCTAAGTTGATCCGTTGACACTGTAATAGTAGAAGAAATTTTTAAGTGACACTTCTCTGATCAAGCTGTTTCAACCAAGGTTTTAAATTTCGGTTTCGAAACCCATTTCGGACCCTAGCATTACCGAAATTTCGGTCGAAATTGAATACTCACGAAGGGTTAGAATGATGGCAATGAAATTTCTCACCATTTCAGGTAACATCAATTTCGGTTTCGGTGGATTTCGGTCGAAATTTAAAACCTTGGTTTCAACTAGGTATTTATGTTCAAAAATTTTCCAAGAATTTTGGCCAACTCTGTTATGAAGAATACAATAGATAACTGATCTTAAGAGAGTCCACTTTTGCTCTTTTCAGTTATATGAGTCCTCGCCTATGGTCTTGATTCTGTTTCATTTCCATTTCATTTTGATTAGTGAAGCGCACCGCTTTGGTGTTTTGTTTTGGAAAAGATGCTATAATTAGAGAATATTTTTTAATAATTTGTTTTAATAAGATAAAAAAAAAGTGACCAAAACATATAAGAAATTGTTATATGAAGCAAAATTAACAAACGCACATTTTATTACTTAAAACATTAAATTTAATTAGGAATCGAGATTCCCTTTGACATGAGAATTGGAATTGGAAAGGAATGTAATGTGAAGAAAAGGGGGCGGGGGGGGGGGGGGGGGGGAGGAGAGATATCAACGCCCTAAAATAATCATAATCTCAACATGTCCACATGCAAATATAAAATAAGACAATCTCAAGTCTTACCGAACACAGAACTAGAAATTTAAAACAAATGCATAAAAGGAAACTAATCCTAAAATCACTAATACATCACTGTTGGAAAATTTGTTGAGGGTACTGTTGATGATAGAAAACATAAACTTGTTGCTTCAAGGCGTGATATCACTTTCCTTAAGACAAGATTCGCCCCCACTAGTAGTGTGCAAAGGGGATCCGCGAATTGCCTCCAAGATACAATGAAGCCTAGTAGGGAAGCCCTACTAATGTTTGATGACGCGTAGCACTAGCGGAATCAAACCCGAAATGCCCTTCCGAAATTTCAAGCCTTAGAGAAATCTCTAGATTCTGTTTCTGCAGAAAAACAGTATCTAGAACAGTAAACAAAAGAAAAAACAGTATGTAGAAATACTTGGGGATTTTTGTAGGAGTGTAGAAGAGAGTAAAATCAGTCAGAATTGCCAATTCGATTTTTTATCTGAAATGACTGAAGTTTGCACATTTTTATAGATCATCTGGTGTCTTTTCAGTGTGAAAAACACCTCTACAGGGCACCTTTCCAGAATGTTTGAAATCTGACCGTTAGATCGCACCCATTGATATTGAACGGTCCTGATCGATCCTAGATGTGACTGTTGGCTTGAGTAAAACCTCTCTCCAACCCAGTCATCGTTAGATCAACCATCTATGGTGTGGATCGCACCCCCTTGGCACATGACCGTTGGGGAAAGGGACACAACCCATTTGATCACACCCTTTGACCGTTGGAGTCATGGGCCCGTTGGGCCGACCGTTAGGCCCGAACCGAAGCCCAACCCAACTGAACCATTCGGCTTGATGGGCCTGCGAACCATTTGACCGGTCCACCTTCATCTTGATCCAACGGTGCAGATCAAATCTGGAAAAATTAAAGGCTCCAATCGCTCCTCGCGACGTTGCGTACGTGCGAAGTGCAAAGTGCGCCTAAAAAAGCGCCAATAAAGCGCCACTATGCGCCCTATAGCCCATTGCCCACGCCGCGCGCGCGCGTGTGCGAACGGTGCGTTGCACCGTCCCGCGGGTCCAACCATGGGTTCAACCCAATGTGCAATCAACAAGAGTTAGAAAAGGTAGTGCTTTATAAGCCCTTCTCTTTCTTTTCTCTCATCCGATGTGGAACTATCTTTTCAACTACACTTCTACATCCTTTTGTAAAAGCAAATATTTTCAAGAAAACATTTTCTTTTTCCCAAACGCTTTTGATAAAACATTTTCCAAAACACTAAAACATGTAATATACATGATTTTGAAAATGCAAAATCACTAACAATCCCCCACCATTTTCAAAATCAAAGAAAATTTTCTCATCAGGCTTGGAAATCTTATGCATAGATGAAGGTATCTCTCGATTTGAACCTTCACTTAGTGAGGACATATCAAAGTTAACCAGAATTGCATAGTAGACGTATCTTTGAACTAGCTATTCTATTTGGTTAACCGGATACGTCTCACACACAAGATTTCACCTCTTTGGGCAATTTCTAAAACCGACACATGTACTGGCCTTGTGTCTATATCTTGGTTTCGTGAGCGCTCTAGAGACTAGCCAGGTCTCATAGGAAGCGGCACCACTTCCACACTCACATAGGTAGGCTTATCAAGAGTACCCCTGTAACTAAAACACTCCAACACTATGTTATAAGCCTATTAAGAGTTTAAATACTCAGCCTTCTCCTTTTAAACATTACAGGTACCAAGCACTTTACCTTGGGATGGCAAATAATACAGATTATAGTGCTTGCAATCACTCTATATGATGTACTTGGACTCATTGAACTCAAGACTTGATGTTTATTCAAGTGTTGAGTTGATGTTCCATCATTGGTGACTATTGGTTAATGGCTTTAACCCCATCCCTAATGATGTTTTACACACCAGATCTCTTGCAAGAGCTTTAGTGAATGGATCGGCCAAGTTTTGGCTCGATCTCACAAAATCAATAGTTACTACTCCATTAGTAAGTAACTCTCTTATAGCACTATGTCTAAGTCCTATATGTCTGGACTTACCATTATAAACATGATTATATGCCCTTGATAGTGTGGCCTGACTATCACAATGGACATAAATCGATGGCATTGGTTTAGACCATAACGGAATTTCCAATAACAAATTCCGAAGCCATTCCGCCTCTTTACAGCATGCTGCCAGAGCTATAAACTCTGCTTCCATAGTTGAAGTTGTTATGCATGTCTGTTTCTTAGAGGCCCAGGAGACTGCTCCCCCACCAAGGGTGAAAATCCACCCACTGGTTGATAAATTGTCTATACGCTCAGTTATCCAACTAGCATCAGAGTATCCTTCTATTACAGTTGGATACCCACTATAACATAAACCATAGTCTATAGTTTTCTTTAAATATTTTAAAACTCTATAGACTGCATTCCAATGAGAAAAACTAGGATTACTGGTAAACCTACTAAGTTTACCTACAGCATATGCTATGTCTGGCCTAGTATAAGTCATAGCATACATAAGACTACCAATTACACTAGCATACCCTAGTTGAGAGATAGTCCTGCCAGTATTAAGATACAGCTTTATATTTGGGTCAAAAGGTGTTGAAATGGGTGAACATTCAAAATGGTTAAACTTTTTAAGAACTTTCTCAATATAATGTGATTGTGTTAGAATAAGACCATTGTCCTGTCTTATGATTCTAATACCCAAAATCACATCAGCTTCACCCATATCTTTCATATCAAAGTTTTGAGAAAGATATGATTTAGTACTTTGAATGCTTGCAATATCAGTACCAAAAATTAACATGTCATCAACATATAAACAAATAACAACACCTTTTCCACCCTTAAATTTACTGTATATACATTTATCTGACTCATGTATCTTATAACCATTTGACACTAAGACTTTATCAAATCTTTCATGCCATTGTTTAGGGGCTTGCTTAAGCCCATACAAAGATTTGATAAGCTTACATACTTTATGCTCTTGGCCTGGCAGAATAAATCCCTCAGGTTGTTCCATATACACTTCTTCATCAAGTTCACCATTTAAGAATGCGGTTTTAACATCCATCTGGTGAATGTGAAGTTTGTATATAGAAGCAAGGGCAATCAACACTCTAATGGTAGAAATCTTAGCAACAGGTGCATATGTGTCAAAGTAATCAATACCGGGTTTTTGAGTAAACCCTTTGGCAACTAACCTTGCCTTAAACTTTTCTATGGTCCCATCTACATTGATCTTCTTCTTGAAGATCCATTTACATCCTATAGGTTTAGACCCAGGTGGTAGATCAACCAAAATCCAAGTTTTATTACCCATGATAGAATCCATTTCGTCATTAATTGCTTCTTTCCAAAAAGCAACATCTTGTGACTTTATGGCTTCTCCATAGGTTTGAGGGTCACTTTCTATGCTTAAGTTTAACAAGACAGAACCTTGGAGTTTTTCCCTTGTCCCTTCTACCAGGTAGGTTACAAAGTCAGGGCCAAAACTCCTATCCCTTCTATCTCTTGAACTTCTTCTTATTTTACTAGGTTGTACACTAGGTTCACCAACTTCTGTTTGTGATTCTAAAGGATGATCTACAGAAGTTGTAGGTTCAATTTCTTTAGGAATTGCAGTGAACCTATTTTCATAGAAAAAGGCATCTCTAGATTCAATTATGGTATTGACATCTATAAAATCATTGGGTTCTATAACTAAGAACCTATAGGCCTTACTGTGACTAGCATATCCCAAAAAGATACACTCAATACCCTTTTCACCTAATTTCCTTAACTTAGGTTTAGGGACTTTAACTATAGATCTACAACCCCAAACTTTAAGGTAACTTAAGTTTGGTTTCCTTTTCTTCCACAATTCATAAGGGGTTATATCAGATTTCTTACTTGGTACCCTATTCAAAATGTGACAAGCTGTAAGTAAGGCTTCACCCCAAAAACTTTTATTTAAACCAGAATTAACAAGCATAGCATTAATCATTTCAGTAAGTGTCCTATTCTTCCTTTCTGCTACACCATTTTGTTGTGGTGTATAAGGGGCAGAAGTTTCATGGACTATGCCTACTGATTCACAGAAATGAGTAAAGTGATATTCACCACCTCTATCTGATCTGAGACATCACTCCTTCTCTAGTTCACATCCTTGGCCTATCCTCTTGAATGTAAGTAGTGTCTGCATTTAAAAATGTATAGGGGATGAGTTTCGACCACAGAAACACAGCTGGGAAAAGAAACTTGTATGTTATTTAAAATCGTAACAAAAATAAGCTAATAATACTCTTATAAATATTGACATATACTAATACTTATTAAAATATGGAACATCAATACAAACAACACATCTTACACTGCATCTGCAAATATAGAAGGTATGAGTTTCAACAACAGAAACTCAGCTGGGTAAAGAAACTTGTATGCCATTTAAAATCGTAACAATAATAAACTAATAATATTCCTATATATCTCCTTGCAAATATTAACATATACTAATACTTATTACTATATTGAACAGCATTACAAACAGCACATTTTATTGCATCTGAAAATATATAAGGGATGAGTTTCAAGTGCGGAAACCGAGCTGGGAAAAGAAACTTCTATGTCATGTGAAATCATAGAAAAAATAAACTAATAATATTCCAATTGATCTTTTTGTAAATATTAACATATACTGATACTTATTTAAATATGGAACAACATTACAAACAACACATTTTACATTGGATATTCTTTTATCAGTTTCACTTGGAATGCCATGATCCATGTATGCAATAAAACTTATTTTAAAAAAAAAAAACTTATGCAATATGTATCATATGAATATCACATCCCAATGCAACAATATTTACCTAGATGAGCTTAGTCTACAATGGTATGAATGCCAATACCCACCATTTGTACTACCTATGGGTGCAACTTGGGTCGGGCTCAACCCGAACCCGACGATTTGAACCCAATTTTTTGTCAGGTTGGGTTGATGCTAGGCCGGGTCGGGTTAGCATTAGGGTTGGGAACCCAAGTTTAATCCGAGTCGGGTTATGATTGAGGCATTGGCAACCCAACCCGACAATCAACCCAAGATTTTTTATCTTTTTATCGCTTTTTATTGCTTTTAGTATAAGAATGAACAGTGCCGGAACCGAGTTTAGAAGCTTGATGGAGAAACATTCTGAAATGGACGAGAGGAAGAAGAAAAGAAGTTCTCTCCATCGTGATCAAAGATCATTCACGGCCTTTGATCAATTCCAAAGGTGGAGATGAACTAGAGGATAGTAAAAGGTGCGTTAAAGGACTGATGTTGACTTTGTGAAAAAATATGGAAGCAATTACAAACCCTAAAATGTTGGCGAAGAAGTCGAGGGCTATGTCAATACACGTGGATTTCTACAGATAAAAGATTAGAAACTTTGGTAGTGGTTTTCATAACTCCTTGTTTTTTATTTTTGCTTGGATTTTGCAGCAGCCGTTGGATTTGTTGTAATGTGTATCCCGGTTCAGAACATTGTTGTATGGGAGATGATTTTTGGGGACTATTTGTTCTTTGCGAAGTTGCAGAGATTTGATGGATGTTTCTCTTGGAAGGATTGGAAGGATTAAGAAATGCAAGGAGAGGATCTAGTTGGGTCAGGTCGGGTTAGGGTTGAGTTATTCAGGGGGCGGGTTGGGTTCAGGTTGACTCTTGTCGGGTTGAGGGTCGGGTTCGGGTTGAAGTAGGAATGCAACAGGTTGGGTTTGGGTTGGCCTCGACCAGACTCAACCCGGCCTGAATTACACCCCTAGTACTACCCTTTTTTTACGGCTCATCACGACAGTGGTATAAGGTGTTATGTCAATGTATACTTTCATTTTCCATGGTTTTATTCTCAACTTCGTAAGTTGGGACCAAGCATGCCAATGTATCCTTTCATTTTTTTATGGCTGAGGAATCTGTGTTTGTATATTCTATTGGTTCTGACTTGTTATGTCACTATACACAATGTGTACTTCTGTTGCTGACTTGTATACATAGATTTCCTTATCATGCTGTGTGATGCATGAGTAGTATTACAGTTGTGCATTTGACACTTAGTATACTTTGGTGGGGCCTTCGTGGCTTGTGCAGTATTCCAGTGCATGGGTTGCTTTGGGTGGGCTGTTGTAGCTAGTGTGGCATACCCGCATTTAGATGGCTCTATTATGAAGAATACAATAGATAACTGATCTTAAGAGAGTCCACTTTTGCTCTTTTCAGTTATGAGTCATCTCCTATGGTTATGATTCTGTTTCATTTCCATTTCAGTTATATGAGTCATCGCCTATGAACCGTTATCTTTTCTTTTTTTTTAAAAAAAAAAGAGGAATGATAGAGGCAACTAGGCAAGGGCACCCTCGAATAAAGGGCATGAAAAAACACATAAGTCGAGGGCTATGTCTAGTCAAATAAAAAAACACATAACTTGATAGCAGTTTATCCCTCCATCTTGCAGCAGCCGTTGGATTTGTTGTAATGTGTATCCCGGTTCAGAACATTGTTGTATGGGAGATGATTTTTGGGGACTATTTGTTCTTTGCGAAGTTGCAGAGATTTGATGGATGTTTCTCTTGGAAGGATTGGAAGGATTAAGAAATGCAAGGAGAGGATCTAGTTGGGTCAGGTCGGGTTAGGGTTGAGTTATTCAGGGGGCAGGTTGGGTTCAGGTTGACTCTTGTCGGGTTGAGGGTCGGGTTCGGGTTGAAGTAGGAATGCATCAGGTTGGGTTTGGGTTGGCCTCGACGAGACTCAACCCGGCCCGAGTTACACCCCTAGTACTACCCTTTTTTTACGGCTCATCACGACAGTGGTATAAGGTGTCATGTCAATGTATACTTTCATTTTCCATGGTTTTATTCTGAACTTCGTAAGTTGGGACCCGGCATGCCAATGTATCCTTTCATTTTTTATGGCTGAGGAATCTGTGTTTGTATATTCTATTGGTTCTGACTTGTTATGTCACTATACACAGTGCGTACTTCTGTTGCTGACTTGTATACATAGATTTCCTTATCATGCTGTGTGATGCATGAGTAGTATTACAGTTGTGCATTTGACACTTAGTATACTTTGGTGGGGCCTTCGTGGCTTGGGCAGTATTCTTGGATAACTAGATATTCCAGTGCATGGGTTGCTTTGGGTGGGCTGTTGTAGCTTGTGTGGCATACCCGCATTTAGATGGCTCTATTATGAAGAATACAATAGATAACTGATCTTAAGAGAGTCCACTTTTGCTCTTTTCAGTTATATGAAGAATACAATAGATAACTGGTCTTGATTCTGTTTCATTTCCATTTCATAACATATTAGTAAAATAAAGAAAATTAATAGGGCTAAGATGGGTTTGTATAGGGTTTTTCATGTTTGGGAGGAAAAAAGGCGAAATATCCTTCAAACAATTTTAATACGGTAAAAAAATGGCAACAGGAAGAGTAAAGCAGTAAAAAAACCAAAAAAAGGACTGTTAAGGGGTGAAACTATTATTTATTTATTTTTATTTTGTGAATAAAACAGCTGAAACGGGCCGAAAAGTAATGTAATTCTGGCTGAAACAGAATAGAGAGTATTTTTGTTCCATTTTTCAAACTGGAATGAAATGTTTCAATCAAAATGAAATGAAATTGACACCTTAGGGGATTTTTTTTACTTGTAAAGGACCAAAATGCACTTATCTTTGAAAAGAGGAGAACCGCCTTATGGAAAAGTCCAAAAGACCCGTTAACCTTAGTGATCTAATTTGATTAGGGTGGGTCCCACCAACTCTGTGTAGGGAAAAATTGCCAATGGGGGACATCAAAATACGAGAATTGCCAACGGGAGGCACACTTTTGAAAAATTGTTAGAGGGACGAAATAGGGGTTATCAAGTCTCTAAAAGGGGGTTATGGACCCTCTAAATGGGGTTATCAAACTCTCAAAAGGGGATTATCAACCCTCTTTAACAATTTTTCAAAATTGTGTCCCCCGTTGACAATTCTAGTATTTTGGTGTCCCCAATTGGCAATTTTTCCTTCTATGAAAACCATGCATCGGGTGTGGCCCACCATTTTTGCCTCATGTTTTCGTAGAGTAGGTCCCGCAATCTCCACCGAGTACATGTATATATGGTGGGTCCACAATTTTACACGTCGTTCTTTAGTTTGATGGGGCTGGCCCATTTTTTAACACTGGTGCATGAGAATGTTTGCTTGTAGAGAAATGATATTCCCACACCCTTGATTCAAAACCTATCTTAGACTATCAGTTCTAGAGTCGGATAGAAATATTTATCTGAGAGACACTGATCTGTTTCGTAGTCCGAGTTGTCTTTGCCCATTGATTCCCAATTGTAATCTTCTTTGCACATGAACGGTTATCTTTTCTTTAAGTGTAACTGATTTTACCTTTACAGTTGATTTTAAAAAGTAACCGAAAATGATATGGATCCAATCTCTGGCTCCTTATGCAAGGGCGCCCTTGCCTCTATCATTCCTCCATAAGCATATTCTACCTCTAATACACAGTTGTATACATTATTCAAATCGAAAATGAAATATTTCCTCACCCATGATTCATGGTGGCTCTTTGCCTTTGCTTGAACACTTTTCTCAATAACTTCTATAGTTTGTTATAATTCCAAAAATGCTCTCAAAAACTGTATTATTCCTTGTTTTCTTCTGTCTTATCACTCTTCTCTATTATTCTTTTGGTTTAGTTTACGGTTTAGGGTTTAGGTATTTCTTAAACAGAAATATTGTCCCCAGAAGTCAAATAACTATGGCGGGTGATTTTAACAGTGGGATCATTCCAAATAGACCTGGCAAACGGGTGGACTGCGCCGGGTCACCCGTTTTTTTTCCCAAATTCAACTTTTCAAGGAAACCCCATCTGCAAAAACCCGTGTCTGAAATCCTAACCTGCAAAAAAAAAATGGAAATGGGTTCCACATTGCTTTCTAACACCCTAATCTACAAAAAAGAAACCCCATCAAAGCATAAAATCGAAACCCTAAAATCTATAAAATTCGACCTAAAACTAAGGAAAAATGAAAGACTTAAAATCACCCCTAACAGAGTAAACCCAAATAAAGATAAGGAGATGATGAATAAAGAAACCAAATAAGGATAAGGAGATGATGAATAGAACCCAAGTAGCAAAAAAGAAAGAACACATATTTATTTTCTAGTGTACATGTTGTTTGCTTCATACGAGACATAATTTTTTCTCTTTGATAAATCAATTTCAATAAATTATAAATTAGTTTCAATTGTTTGAAAAGTAAATTATAAAACAATACAGGTTATTTACCCTAGCAGTAACATGTACTTTAAAAGGGGGTATGTAGATGACACTAAATATTCTCTTTTTGCCAGGAATAATTGGAAGGCCGATGAGGCCCCCGTCCCAAAATCGGTGATTATTACCCTATCAATGATTGTGGCCCTGGCGCTTACGGTTGTGGTGGGATTCATTTTATACTACGTTATCGCCGAGTATCGGGATCGGCGTCGACTCATGGATGCTCTCGAGGATGCTATGAAAGAACTGCCGACGATTCAGTATTCACCAGAAACCATGCAAGACGATGAATGTCCCATTTGTTTGGAGAAATTTGAAGAAAGTAATACCAACCTTAAAAAGCTCTCATGCAACCACATTTTTCACTATGGTTGTATCTACAAGTGGATAGTATTACATACATCGTGCCCTACATGCCGTCATCCCGTCATCCCGTCAGTCAATTTAAATGCATAGTATATTATACTCATTCTAAGTAAAAATAAGAAAAGATATCAACTTTACGAGTAATGTAATTGCAATTTAAAGTGAATGTAATAATTTCAGTTTTAGTTTAACTAGCCTTCTTTTCCATTAGCTGATGTCGGCCAAACATTCAAACCATTTGAATGGTATATATATATGAGAGAGAGAGAGAGAGAGAGAGAGAGAGAGAGAGAGAGAGAGAGAGAGCTGGTTGGAAATGACAAAAACAAGAGGGTGACACTAACAAACATCCACAATAATGTCATAATTTCCTTTTCAAAACTGAATAGAATGAAAGGAAAAGAGCAGTAATTCATGGAATGAGCTGTTCTTCATAATCATTCATGATCGGATGATAGTTATGACGGGAGAACCAGACATGCTCGAAATAGGGATTCAAGAAGGCGACTATTGTACAAAAATTCAATCTAAGACACGGAAAGACCAAATGCCATAGGAGTCAAACAAGAACACAAATCGAAGACATTAGAGATTTATGTGGTTTGTCACCTTCTGTGACTAAGTTTTTGCTTTTGATTTTTCACTGTGCGAAGGTTAAAAAGTAGCCAAATGATCTACAACCAAAAACTTTAATATCTTAAAAAGTACACGAAGTTACGTGATTTTCATATTACAAAAATACCCATAGTCAATGCTTCCAGGCCTAGGGAGAAGAACAGCTGTCACTATAGATGTGGGCCATAGTAAGCTATAGAAAATATTGCAGGATATAGAGTTGGAATGTGATTGATTTTTTCTACGACAAACACCACATGTTAGAATTTTGAGTTTTAAGAATATAAAAAAGAGATTCGCTACGGGCCATCGCAGAAGGTATTTCGCTGAAGGACTGTTGCACGAGAGTGCAGCCATCTCAGATGAATTAAATGAATTAGAAAAAAAGCAAGGGCACCCGCACCCTTGGACATTCTCCAAGATGTTAGACAAGATCTTGGATATAGGGGAGGGCCACCCAGTTCTGTACCCTTATACTCGAGGTCAGCTAATGAAGAGGCCAATTGTCTTGCTTGAGTTGATCACCCTTCGCTAGGGATATACGTCTATTCACCTCTTTGATTGTGATTGTTGTATCATCTTTTTCTCCGTCCCTTATTCTCTAGCTTCTCTCAACCTCCTCGGTTGTGAGTCAGTATTTAATCATTAATAAAGTTGCATCATTTAAAAAATAGTTAGAGCCTAAAAATGTGAGGTATTTAGTAAAGAATTTTACATTTATAAGGTATTAAATAAAGGGCAACAGAAGATCCTTTACATTTATAAGGTTCTAAATAACCTTTTAAGGCCATACAAGTTTAATTCCCCATCACCTAAAGTCTTCATACACCCCTTTAAATTAGGCATGGCACCCATTCAATGTAGCACACCTAAGAAGAATGGTTTGCATTACCAAAGTGGTGGAACTCACACGAGACAAGCTGACATGGTGGAATTAAAGTTCCTCAATTTTGTGGGTGTCATTACCAAGCCACATAGGATGAATTAAATGAATAAGACAAAAAGTGAGCCTACGTGGCTGCTCTCTCATGCAACAGCTAGTCCCTAAAATGCCTTCTGCAGTGGTCTCTAGCAAATCCCTTATAATTAGGGGTCAATGGACCCTAACGGTCTGATGGATCCGAACGTTAATGGCAAGGTTTTAAAATTATTTTTGCCGTAGACCTAGAGGTAGCCACAAAATCCAAAAATCCGACGGAGGGTCCTGGATCCGAATGTACGAATATAAGCTTTATATTTCACTAGTAAAAATGCACGTGCTATCTATTTAAAATTTAAATGATAGCATAAGAGGATCTTCTGCTGCTGAGAAATATCCTTAAAAAGGATTCAAAACATGCTTTTTTGAATGATTTGTAACATACCTTTTTTTCTGCTAAGCAAGGGAAGCTATGGCTGAAAGTAACAATTTGAAGATATTGAAGCCACTATCACAGTTCAAGTAACTGGATATATTGATATCATCACATAACTAAAGGCAGAATGACAAACCCATAGAAAAAAAAATGATGAGGTAAAAACGCAAGAGGAAGAAAACCATTCAAAAAGCATGACAAACAATTCAAGAGGTGAAAAAGATCCAACATTTAAGGTTTCCCAATCATTACAGACAAACCCATAAAAAAGAATAGTTTATAACCCAAAAGAAAGAAAAACAATTCAAAAAAGATAATAAGCAATTGAAGAGGGGAAAAGGAGCCAAGAGTTAAATTGCCCAAATCATCAGAAACTCATAAAAAAAGATGAATTGAAAACCCAAAAGTTAAGTTCCCAAGCTTTGGATCTTTCACTTCAAAGATTATGACCCATTATCAAGCTAAAGCGTCGATTTTTGTAGTTATTTATCTTATACACGGGATGTATGTTCGGCATGGAACCTAGACCACTTGGGTCGTCAGAAAGATGTTTTACAAGTTCAATGGTCTTGATTGCACATTTCCCCATATGCAATTCTAGAATTGATCATCACCCTGACCTCTAGGCTGATGAGAATTGTAACATTTTTTAAAATAGTATA
The DNA here is from genome assembly GCF_043159265.1 of Tasmannia lanceolata. NCBI lineage: Eukaryota > Viridiplantae > Streptophyta > Magnoliopsida > Canellales > Winteraceae > Tasmannia > Tasmannia lanceolata. The sequence continues at coordinate 9,570,486 of NW_027518690.1, read as the reverse complement.
TTGAAGCAATTGTAGTATCCAATTTATCATCCAAAATGTAGAAGGAATCAACATGCAAACTAAAATAAAAACTGATAGCCCAATACCTACGAATAGTTTGAAAGAAGAAGGCAGGCTCCTCTTTTCTTTAGCCCAAAATATGTCCATCTTTTTGAAATATATAGTCCTGGATCTATAAAATGATTGGCCTTGCTCTTTGATACCAGAAAGTACATAATGAAGAAAAGGTTGAATAATTTTTTCATGTCTTCAAGAGCAAAAAGAGACTCACAAACATTAATATTGTAGATTTACAATCACCTAACAAATGAATACGCTGACATGAATGAGCATGAAGAAAGTACAAGCTATGAGAAATTCCATGTCATTGTGTTCATATAAAAGGTCATATCAATGAAAGAAGGGGCGTGCAAATAATTACCTGGTGGTGGTGGTGATAAATCATAAATTAATAATTAAATTATCAACAAACAATGGAATCAATTACTAAAAAGGAGAAAAGAGAAAGGAAACTCTGTAAGTGAACTATAGCAACTAACCATTCAAAACAGAAATATATAGCAACTCATATATAGTAGTTGTTTTACAATGAAGAATTACTAAATAAATGTCAATCAATTTGGTCCCCTACAACAGCAAGTGGAAAAAAGTGGGATTCTAACACATTTAGGCCAAATTTGGAGAAGATCACAATGAATCTTTGGTTGATTGTCAGGCTAGACAAATCATGTATTCATGGGTTGTAGCAACCAAAATCTGGATATTAGGATTCGAGGCTCTAAAAAATTATGAACATAAAGCCTTGTAGCATGTAAAGATAGAAGAGGACCTCTTACATAAGATGAAGAGAATTTTGACTCACATTTCCAATCGGGAAAACACTTCAATGAATAGGGCACCAAAGCTCTCAAAGACAATTCCAACAGTTAAAGAGGGTTTCTGTCACTTAGAAATTTCCAAAGAAACAAAGATGAATTAACAATAATGGTAGTCAATCAAATGAAAAAGATGTACTCCAATGGAAACACATGTCCAATGAAGATCCATGACAAAAAGAAAAATAATAAAGCCAAATATCCGCACAACACAATTTATACATTCACATAGGCCCAAACCCATTATTCATAAAACCCATTATCCATTATACGTTCACATATTCCACAACCAACGTAATGTTGGAGCACGTCATATAAATCACCCATGTAACGACATCTCATTAATGCATTACATATTGCAAATAGTGCAATCATCTGATTTTTAAGCATATATTTCTCTACCAAAAACTACCAAAAGAAATTCCTTTTGTTATTTACCTTCATGCATTACACATTGATGAATCTCAACTTATTTGCTGATAACCAAGCAACTTGGAGATTTCAGACTAAATTTCTTCACATCTAATCAACTATAACTAAGCAAATAAATCAGAGAAACCAGAGTCTGTTGTATCTTTCTAACGCAATTGTCAGAAAAGTACAAACAAAATCCGCAAAAAAATCTAATCCCAACCCAAACCCTAATGAAGAGAAATAAACACAAATGCAAACGGAAAGAAAATAAATAGAGATAAGCCTGATCTTGATTATTGCTACAAACCTCTTTTATTCTGAGAACCTTCGGTTGTGCTGCTATTCAGTTTGCTCTATTCCGAATTCAAGGAATTGAGATCTTTTTGCATAGCCTTCTCCCACTGTTCCTTATGCTTATGTGTCATAGCTTCTTTGAAGTTTTCAGGTTTAGCTTCTGTGAGAGTCACATTTTCTCACTTTTGGTGCAAGTGAGAAAATCTCAAAGCATTTTGTAACTAAGGCATATGATTTCTCCGAGTACCTAAAATAGAACCATTAATTGCTTAATAGATCATTCGCGGGGTTGCATTTGATTGGTAACCACCTGGTTATCTAACATCAGATGGACAGTCAAGATCCTTCACATATGGGGCCCACTATGTAATAGTGGGCGTAGCTTCATATAGAAGCTCCAGATCATGTTGATGTGTCTCCATCAAAGCTCTCCCATTTCCACTGCAATTAAAACAAAATGATAGAGGAGGAAGAGAGTGCAATGTTTGAAAATGATGTAAAATAGAAGAGAGAAAATGTGGAAATAAGAAATATTATAAAGGGAGGAAAAAGAGAGCGGAGAGAGAGAGAGAGAGAGAGAGAGAGAGAGAGAGAGAGAGAGAGAGAAGAAGAAGAAGAAGAAGAAGAAGAATTCATGAGGTAAGTTCTACTTATTGTTGGATTATAAGGGCCATTTGTCTTATCATGCTTGGTCCATGAACAAAGTTGCGAGGTATGTTTTACTTTTTTTTCCTGTAGTTTTATTTCTATTGACATTTCTTAAATTTTCCTATTTGCTCCTTACCCTTTGGCACTGTTTGTTTGGTATTTTGACAACCGATAGGTCTTATGGCATTTGAGTGACTCCAAATATTTTTTTTTTTTACCAGGAATATCCCTTCTGAGTACCACCTCCCAAGTATCCCAGTAATGGTTGCGACAGCAATAATTATGTTTTTGGGGGTGTTCCTTATCTACTTTGCCGCTAAGTATTGGGATCGACTCATGAGCGCCTACAAGGTGATAAAATTGCCCACGATCCACTATTCAGCAGTAACAATGTGAGAAGTCGATTGTTCAATTTGTTTGGATAAATTTGAAGAAATACACAGGAAATAAAGACGGTGATTCTATTATATACTTGACTTAAGCTGTTTGATTTTGAAGGTCATTTAATTTTTGTCAGGGTCATCCAGGAAGACAAAAACATCATCCTCTCTTTGCAACTTGTAAATTTGATTTGGTTTTTTAGCTTATTCAATTTAGGTCTTGGGCCATCCAAGAAGACATGCATCTCAGGATCTTCAATTTGTGTTATGATCACGTCTACACTATATGAAATCCCTGCACTTCCTGGATACAACCCAAATTAGCAAAATCTGAACAAGCCACCCCAAAATATAATTTCTAGACACCCAACAGTAAGAAAAGAAAAACCTATGAAAAGAAAAACCCATGTGAAACGAAACCCATTCCAAGTGTAATTCTGTTTTAAATCAAATACAAAAAAATTAATTTTGTTATGTCAGTAGTCAAACATGATTCTGATTCCGGAATCAGAATGAGGATAAAAACAGAATCAAGAAAAAGAATAAAAATTAAGAAACGAAACTATAATTTTGCCAAATGCGCCCTTAATATTCCATGGAAAAAAAATTCATGGCGGCCAAATATGGCCTGAAATATATAGTTTTTTTGCCTTGTTTTTCAGCCACTTATCTCTCTCCCTCTCTCTTCACTCATGCCTTCTCGAGCCTCTTCATCTCCTGCCCTCCCCATCTCTTGCAACTTTTTTTTTGATGTATGTGTGTGTATGGGGTGGATAAATAGAATACAAAAAAACGGAGCGATGCACGGGGCTGATGAGGCTCCAGTACAACACCCAAGAGATCCACATGGGATTGATTACAGAGGCATTAGGGGAAGGGAGGAGGCCAACACATGGTAGTGGTGGACCTGATGTTGGGGAGCCGGGGGGGTCGCATCTTGCCGTCCCTCTGGCTAGGCACGAGACGGTGGCCCAGGATGAGTATAAGAGGTTGCGCTTAGACAAACATTTGAAGTTGGGGAGGGAATCCTATACTGTGTTGCCTTCTCGAAATTGATGTTGGCAACTTGGTGAAAGAAGAGCAAGAAGGGCTCGGATCTCCTTCCATAAGTCTTGAATGGCCCACGGAATTTAGCCTTTACCATATATGAGGTCAATTAAGACTTTGCTATCGAATCCTACAATTATCTTAGACATTTTGAATGCGGAGCAACATCTAAGCCCGTCTAAGAGGTGTGGATCCCGATCCCGAGGTTGTTTAGAGACGAGCTCCCAATGGCCTCCAAGATCTCCACAAGTGAAGGAGAGCTCTACCAAGGAACTCTCGAAAGAGTACCTCTCACAGCATGAGTGGCGATGTATATGAGATACCTCTTGATTCGGGGACTAGCCCGGAACCAATACGTACCTAAAATAAAGAAGAGTCGTCATCTAGAGAAGTCGGCCCCGAAACCCAAAAGATACTGTGTTGCAACGGATAACAAGAGATAAAAAAGGTTCGTGCCTGGTGACGAATGAGGAAGGTCCGGAGAGCACCCCCACCCGCCCGAGTGCAAGCACTCGGTCTCTTATGCCATTTTTATTAACTTTGAAGAATTTTGGGCGAAAATCATGTGAAATGGGAACAGGTATCCCCGAGAAGACGTCTACCTAAACATGCATGACTCGGGGTTTAATAAAGAAAAATAAACATCCAAGTCTTAACTCATCATATCTAATCCTAACTCATCACATCTAGGAAAGCAGTAACAAACGCATGCATAGCTACGACTAAACAGAACATAGCAGATATGATAAGCTGGAAACAGTAAAGCAATAAAGGAGCTACAACTAAGCAATATAATCAAGAAGTAATAAACTGGTAATCGGTAAAGAGCTACAACTAAGCATGTGATCAGGAGATAATAAACAAGCAAACAGTAAAGAACTACAGATAAGTATATAAGAGCTACAACCAAGCATGGGATCAAAATAAGTAAGCAGGTAAATGCAACAGCTAAGCATGTGAGTAATCAAATAAGGAAATGATCTCAGTCTGAAAGAAAACATACAGTCATAGTCCTATGTAAGAAACAGTGATGACCACAACCACAAACCCTAAAATATTAACAACAAACCCTAACACTCTAATTGTTTTTCAGGCCCAAATCTTTGGATGGTCTGATGTTCATCCAAGCTGCCTACGTATCCCCGCCTCTTAAGGAATCAAGGCTACGTAGTTTTCGCACCTATTCTAAACTACAATGTCTAACACATCTAAGACCGCTATCCTAGACTCGACCAACTAGACTCGACTAGTTTTTAACAGCTTCTTGTGCGATTACTTAAATTCAAGCGAATTGTAGATTTTATGACACCCTATATGCCTTAACTAATGCAAGTTTAGCCCTAAGCTAATGCAAGTTGTTCCTATATCCTATGTGTAATTAGGCTGTGTGTCCTAAGGGAAACAATGGGATCACTAGTACATCCTAATTTAGTCATCAGTCAACGAAGAGTATATCCAACTGACCGTACAAAGGCGTAAACAAACTCCTAGCTATGACAAACTCCTAACTCTAAAACACCCAAGACGTCTAGGACAGACTCCTAACTCTAGAGAAAGACTTTTCAAAAACGTTTGTAAAGATTGGATTGAATAATTTCTTTTTTGAAGATTTGACAATTTTTATTTTGAAAGGTTTGATTGGACTTGGGATAAAGATCCCACACTACCTACGTACCTCGTAGAAGATGATCAAGCCAACGTAGTTCGGAAACAAACTCTCCTAACTACTCTCCTAATGACTCATGTCTATTAAGATATTTTTGAATTTTATATTTCAATGTTTTTAGATTTTTAAATATTTTCAAGTGTTTTTGTTCTTTTGAAAATGTTTTAACCCTTTCAGCTAAAGAGAACCTATAAGACCACATCCCATGATCCACAGCCTGGCGGAGTGTCAACGCTAAGGACAGAATCCCTAGAACTAAAGGGGAACTCCTATCTAAAGGACAGACTCCTATACTATGTAAGGGTAGGACAGACTCCTATCATCTATAGGCGTAAGATAGACTCATGTAGTCTGCAAAGGTTGGAAAAAATCCTATACTTTGCAAGGGTTAGACAAAAATCCCATGACTTTATGAAAAGTAGGACAGAATCCTAACTCCTTATGACGGTAGGACTGATTTCTGAAAGACTGACTCTCTGGCTAAGGACAAACTCCTATGCTAAAGGGTAGACTCCTAGTCTAATGGCCAACTCCTAACCTATAAGCACTAAGGGGAGTGCTAACTATACTAAAGCAAGTCTCCTAGAAGAAGAGGAGACAAAGGAGGGTGCTTGTGAGACTGGACAAGTCTCCTAGATACAGAGGTGGGCTCCAAGTATCCCTATCATTGCCCTTGCAATGATAAATAGGGATAAGAAAACTAAGATCTATGTTAGTCTTTAACTTAGTAGGGGCTCTAATAATGAGGCAAGACATGCTTCCTATGGGTTCACTCTCTAACACAACTAAGGTGACCTCCCTAAGGGTAGGCTCTAAATGAGGCTTGTCTCCAAAGGAGAATTACCTTGATGAAACATAGCTTGTCTCCTAGTGAAGGCTCTAGATGACTCTTTCATTGCCCTTGCAATGAATAGGCTACTAATGTCTATAGGTATCTAAAAAGCTGGGCTAGTCTGATAAATAAAGAGGGGAGTGCTACTAGGACCGAGCAAGTCCCCTAAGGATGGGGGCTTGGGATGACTCCTTCATTGCCCTTGCAATGATGTCCTGTCAAATTCAAACTAAAAAAACTATGATATTCTTATTAATAAAAACCAGTAGACTTCATGTCATTAATAGATATTGCACATACTAGCAATACTTATCATGATCATCTTTTATGAGATTATTAACAAAACGCATATCGTCAAGCCTTGGTCCCTTCTTAAAAATTTCGATATTAGTGGTTGAAGCTTGAACAGACATAATTATTGAAAAGAAAATTAAGTTTTTGTAGCATTAACTTCTTAAAATGCACAGTATATCCAAGATAAAGCAAGCTCTTACACCTATTACCCAAAACTTATATGATCAATATAAAAATAGATGATACTTAAAAACATCAGTGTGATCATCAGTTTCTTTTATCCCCTGAGAAATTAAACATGCAAACCAAAGTGCTCCCATCAAAAATAACATTTCCTTCTCAAAACTAAAAATTAGATATAAATAGAATTCATCAACTACTTTGTTCCCAAAAAAAAAATGATTAGAATGAGGTTCGCATTGTTATACTACCATGAAGAGCAATTTATCTAAACAAATGTAACCCAAGAGCGAACATGAAGCTTTAGGTAGAAAAAAATTTATTACCATTAAAGTTACTGCTGGAAATAGTTTATTTCATGTGGGGGTTAAGACAAGTGAGATATTAACTAGGATAATAAGATACCTTGCTATAAAAAAACTGGAAGGGTTACTTTTATACCACTGAATAGGGTGAAGGCACCACAAATAAGTTTTCCATACACTTCTGACGTGATATCTCTATTAAAGAAACTGATATTCTCTCCCCATTATAAGTCAGCTTTTGCACAAGTGTTTGGTAGAACAGCAGTATGTTGAAACTTGTATGTGGCCATAAAGGTTACTCGAACTGATGGCTTAGATTATATCACTATGAAGGATGGTCAGGTGAGTAAGAAGGACAGCATAACAACGAGATATCATGATGATAAGCATCCCAAGCTGAAGTTTATGAGAGTTATTTGGCAGAATGCAAAGTCCATCAACACGAAGGGAGTGGAACTTGAGAAAATTAGAAATTCTCTTCAAAGTATAGATCAGAAAATTTACTCGACTGGTTAGAGAACAACAACGAATGGAAGCTCAGTAGAGCCATTACAAATCAGAGCTAGAACAGCTTAAACAAGATATATCTAATGCTAATGAGTAGAAGGTATACCTTTATAAAGCTCTAGAGAGAAGGGAAAATTGCTTGGGAATGCCCGTAATCAAATTGATTATCTAAATGCTGAAATGGCAATGAAATGAGCTACAAGACTATATGAACAGAAACTGAAACCAGAAAAGGAGACCTTGAGACCAATCTATCAACAAACCTTGTAATGTGACAATAAGAGTTGGAATTTTCTAGAAGATTTTTCTCAAATAACGGAAGGTTTTGTATAACTGTCAAAAGACTAATACACGCCAAAAATATACATGCTATTTAAAAAAAATCGAAACACAACAGCAATGATTTAGCCACTCCAACTCTACTGGTATTGGCATTCACCTGTTCAGGTGATTTCTCAATCTTTTCCTCTTTCATGGTTAATTTCTTTTTAAAAGAAACTTTTGATATTATTGCTGCTCATACCAGTTGACATAATGACTTATGTGTAGATAAAAAAAAATGGAGATCATGCACCAAACAGCCCCACAGTCAAGTTAATTTCTCACTATGTTGTACAAAAACAAACTGATGACAAAATCAAATACTGGTGAGTGATGACAACCTTAACTCAAATGAGAACCCTAAAATCATGAAGAAGCTTTTTAGAAATCCAAAACTGAAACCTGAACTCAAGTGGGATGGTTCAAATCATTAGGGAATAAACAAACAGGTTTAAAACAGAGAGTGGTAGAAGGTCATCACAGAAGGAGTGAGCATCAAGATAATTGTATCAGGGAACATGAGAAGAAATAAGCTAACCAAATAAACCCCTATGAATGAGAAAAAAAATATTGACATAACCATATTCCATTATATACACAAACCTAATTAGGCTTTTAATGCTTAAATAACTGCCAAGGGAGTCAATATAGTTCTCTAGAAGCAACTACATTAGTATAATATTATTATCTAAACATAACCACTTACATCAAGAAATGAATCCTACAATCTGTGCATGTAATCACACCAACTCACTCTTTATAACCAAATAGATCAGGAGTAACCTCAATGACAACAGATAGATCCGTACACTTATCAAAACAGGGTAATCCCATGAGGCTTTAGCAAAGGAATAATTGAGCACGTTATTTAAGGAGCCATGTTACCATAACAAACATTGAGATGCTATAACCTTAGCATAACTTGGGACAACGTAAGAGAATAGAATAACAACTGTGTCACCTAAAAGAATGTCTAGAAAACATAATCCAAACCCTTTTGAGTTAATTGATACGGAACATTTTGAAAATAATGCATATATTCTGTTAACTGAACCTGACACAAGTGTCTAATGAAAAAAGATGCGTATATCACATGAAAGCTTCAAATACACATATATCAGTAGGAACTCTAAAAACATAGGAATTAATGACCACTAGCCATGTATTAAAGATAAACTATAAGAAGCTAATTACAGGTGAGTTAAATGATTGTCCTAAAGACAATGACCTGAATAATAGACGTAAAACATATGTATTCATCCACTTATGCAATAGTCATTTGAAAATACAGATGATCATAAGCTTGGGGGCTTTAAAACCTTCCTAAAAAAATCAGAATTTAAACCAAAGAAGCAGGTGAATCTAAGGGTTATATAGGAAAATGAACTAAAGGACAAACAAAATGTTCCTTTTCTTCTTCTTTTTTAAACACAGACACCAAAACATTGGATCAATAGAAATTTGAACAAATTAGACTCATCATGAATTCCCTAAAGAAATCAGTAATGTGTAATACTAATGGAAGTATTCGAAGTGTCTCTGTGCATCTATGATACATGCAGCTGAAATGACAGAAGCAACTCAATTTAATGCATTCCTCAAGGAATAGTATGATTAATGTAACCACTCCCCTTATTACAATCATTTTCTTAAACCAGTCTCATAAAAATACCAAACCAGAGAACAACAATGGCCAAAACAATCCCCTAGTCACCACTTCTAAAAACTGATCTAAGTACACATGGAAAACTGATCCTAAATAATGAATCCAAATTAATGAGAAAATACCAGAAATTATCATCAAGATTCTATTCTATATCTGGATTATAAAAACAAGTGAATGATGAACCTGAGCAATCAAAAGCTAAGCTCTAACCTGGAAAAAGAAGCTTACAAAGGAACTAGCCAACCGGGACATGGCCGGAATCCGGCAATGGTGCGATCGGAGAAGATGAAGTGAGGGAAGGGTTTTGGGATTATTTTTTTTTCTCTCTCTCTCTCCCGAGAAGGAACGAAAATGAGAAAATTCTAAACATTTCTTGACTTCTATTTATCGGAGTAGATGCTAATATTATGCCCCTAAAGTTCAAATGACACCCCCATTTTATAATATTTCAACTTGTCTTGGTAAATAAGGGTGGTCCATGGGGAGAGAATGTCTAATGAAAAATTAGAATGGTTATTTAACCCTTTAGTTGCCCAGGGACAACCCTTCTATAACACCTTAATCTAACTAGAGCACATCCAAACCGGATAAGTCACTCCCCTCTTTCTACACTATATTACACTTAGGGGTGCAACTCGGGTGGGTCGGGTTCGGGTTGAGGCCAACCGGAACCCAACCCGACCAACCATTTACTCAACCCGAACATGACCCGACCAAGTTCCAACCTGACGAGGTTCAACCAGACCCGACCTGAGGAACCCTTTTTGCCAACCCAACCCGAGATTTTAAGCTTATAAAATATAAAAAATATTAAAAATGTCGGGTTGAACTTGGGTCAGGTTGTCCAAGCCCTCAACCCGAACCCGAAGTCAACCCAAACCCGAACCCGAACCCGACCCGAACTCAACCCAACCCGACTTTTTCCCGGGTTGAACCCAACGGGTTTGGGTTGAGCCCACCCAAGTTGCATCCCTAATTACACTATACAACAACCTACACTCGTTCGCTAGGCAGACCCCGACGGATTTTAATGAAATATTAGAGGGACCTACCTAGGATCCTAACATACCACAAGATGAAATTTGGGACACTAATACACTAGTTTAAAAGGTTTTCATTTAAAAACAAAAATTTAGGGTTCGGTCAAAATTGGGTGTCTACAATAGGGCATGGGTTTCGACCATCATGCTAGTGCCTACTTCATAATAGAATGAGAATGAAAGAAGGATTTTAGCTCTGTGATTGAGGATGACTCCCCATCTCTCGCAACTTGGTAAAATAGTATTTCATGGAAAAAAATTCATGATTGCCAAAAACAGCCCAAGTTGAATATTTTTCTTTCATATTTTGGTCTTATGGCATTTGAGTGACTCCAAATATTTTTTTTGGCCAGGGATTTCAAAGATCATGCGGACAATATTCCTTATGAGTCCCACCTCGCAGGTATCCAGTAATGGTTGCGACGGCAATAATTATGTTTTTGGGGATGTTCTTTATCTACTTTGCCGCTAAGTATCGGGATCGACTCGTGGGTGCTTATAAGGTGATAAAATTGCCCACGATCCAGTATTCAATTGTAACAGTGCGAGAAGTTGAGTGTTTAATTTATTTAGATAAATTTGAAGAAATACGGAAATAAAGATGGTAAATCTATTATATACTTTAAGTTAAGTTGTTTGATTTTGAAGGTCATTCAATATTTGTTAGAGTCATCCAAGAAGACAAGAACATCATCCTCCCTTTGCAACTTGTAAATTTGATTTGTTATTTTAGCTTATTCAATTTACGTCATGGGCCTCCAAGAAGACATGCATCTCAGGATCTTCAATTTGTGTTATGGTCACGTCTACACTATATGGAAATCCCTACACGTTCTAGAAACTTGAAAAATATTTTCAATGAATAGATCATTTTAATACATTTGGGAGAAAAAAAAAAGTGAAATAGAAAATTGGGTATATGTGAATACTATTAAAAAACCCCATGTGTTGCACAGGACAATAGAGAAAAAGATAAGATAATTGTTAATTTGAAGAAGCATTAAAATTATTGACGATAGAGAAATGAAAACCTGTCTTAATTACATATTTATTAAAACCTGGTAAAATAGAAAAATAAAGCAATATTGGGCATTGGTTGTAATCTAACTACGATATATAAAGGCGGAAACGTGGGTTAAGTTCTTCCACCCTTTGCCAAAAATCCCATCTATATCCCACCTGTATTATGCCTATTCTCTTTAATAATAAGTTATGATATTAACTACTTTCTTTAGGGTAAAATCATAATCTAAATCTAACATAGGAAAAGTACCGACACAGACAGTGACGAAAAAAAATACCAAGAAGAGGTAAAGACATATGACAATGACGAAACAACTACATTATATTACTCATGCAGGACACTTGCAAAATATTGACGGATTCCGGGCACCTCAAGAGGAACAACAATTATGGAAATAAAGATGGTAAATCTATTCTTCTACCATGTTCTCTCCTGAGGTACCTCCACACGTAGATCTTATAGATCTGGAATGAAGCCCTCTAGACCTTGTTGAAATTTGCATATCCGGTTGCTATTCCAGATAAGATCAGCAATATCAATGATCGTTGTGTCCTTGTTCATCGCTGAAATATGATTGAATGTTTCTCGTTTTCCATGCTTCTCACACAAACCCTAGAAATCTTAAGCTTCTTCTCCTCCACTAAGTTGTAAGGACATTTTATTTTCCTTCATCTTTCTTTTCTTTTTCTCAAAAGTTGCAGAGCCTTAATCTGGGAAAATTTCAAACTAGAAATCTATGCTCATTATAGACATTTCTATGTTAGAAAGTTAGAATATTGGATGAGATAATTGATTCTAAGGGAAACCGATTTTATCTATTTTTATTTCAATCTTAAAGCGAAAAAGTCGAAACGAAATTTTGGCGTTTCCCGCAAGAAATGAAATCGCAATATCGAGGTCATACCTTCTTCCATCGAACCTTGCTCTTCTCCCAAATCAAATATTCTCCAAAGGGAGACGAGATGAAGAACGAGGACAAATGGCTTGCAATTCAAGCTAAAACTTCCTTCTTGAATTGAATAAAGAAAAAGACAAAATTTCCCTCCAAAGTCTTTTTTTACTCTTCTTGCTTGCCTTAATAATTATTGATTTCCCCACAATTATTAATCAAAATGGGTTTTTTGTTTTTGGCAGCAGAACCCATGGAATAAATCTATGTAGCAACCTCATTCTCGCTTTGTGCCTACATAGCAATTCCATCGAGTGGTAGACTTATTTTCTAATACTCAATGTGCTCTAATATTTTATATAAAATGATGACACTGGCAATATAAAATATAAGAGCCCTAGGGTGTGGCAACCGTTAAAGAATTAACTTAGTTTCTACCCGGGGCCACAACCTTTAGTGTAAAAAGTGAATCATAAATACATTATTACTATAGGGCTTGCCCAACGAAGAAAAGGGGGGCGAATTTCTTCCTTCCCTTTTTTATTATGTTGTATACTTTTCTTCCATTAAATGTATCCATATCCATTCTGATAGTACTTAATGGATATGGATATGGATACATTTAATGGAAGATAAGCACCTGCGTCACCTTTCACAACTCTTTCCCCACGTAAGCCGTAATAGTAATTGAGAAATCTCTCCTGAAGATTTACTTTCCTAAATAAGCCTTACTCTTAAATCCTCACAGCACCAAATACCTACTAAATTATATAAACAAAAAGGTTGGGAGGAATTCCATTGAGAAAAATAGGGATTTTGTTCTTTGTGAGAGGAGTTTCTTAATAGTTAGGGTATGGGTTTCAAGGAAATGTTGCAGCTCATTTTTCTATTTTCTTTTGTTCTCATTGGCTATGGAGTGGAAGGAGGAAGAAATAGCTCATCTAAAGTAGCAGTGAAGACTATTAAGGTTTGGTTAATATTTTCTTTGCTTTTGGGATAGCTAAGAAAAACCATCCCATGGTTATCTAAACCGTTCATCTGGTAATTGATATATATATATGAAAAGGTTTCTGAGCTCGAGCTCAGAAATCACCACTCCCATAGTTGTTTGACTTATCCAACCCATTCATTTTATAGGTTATGATTATGGTTATGGTTATGGTAAGGATTATAGGTTATGGTTAACATTATGATTTGTGGTGGTTTAGAATGGATAGCTAGAAAATGGGCTTCTATAGATTGAATGGTTAGGATTATGGTATGTAGATGGTTTGTTAGGAACACCTTATCTATGTGAGGTCCTATAGAATGAATGGGTTGGATGACTGAAATAACATGGAGATGGTGGATTTATAGAGCTCTAGCTTAGGCTGAGCTAGAGCTCAGAAATCTCGCCCTTATATATATATATGAGGAAAGTGGAGCTACACCGCCGGCTTAAAATACAATGGGCCCACATTGTTTTGGTGATCCAAAGAATTCATTTGATTGGCCCTCACATAGATAGGGTGTCCACCAAAAATCAACTCCATAGGATCATCCCAACCCTACGATTTGTGGAGGCAAAAATGAACGTGTAAAAACCTTCACAAATTTGTCCATTTTTGCCTCCACCGTTTGAAGGGTTGGCATGATCCTATGGAGCTGATTTTTGGTGGACACCCTATCTATGTGAGAGCCAATCAAATGAATGGTTTGGATCACCAAAACAATGTGGGCCCATTGTATTTTAAGCCGGCGGTGTAGCTTCACTCTCCTCTCTCTCTCTCTCTCTCTCTCTCTCTATATATATATATATATATATATATATATATATATATATATAGAGAGAGAGAGAGAGAGAGAGAGAGATTGTATTGGTACGATGATATCGAAATTGATGGATATTTGTATTTTTTTCAGGCTGAATATGGGCAGATCTTTGATTGTGTTGATATCAACAAACAACCTGCTTTTGATCATCCGTTATTAAGGAATCATAAGATCAAGGTCGTTTCTTATATTTTTTTGTAGTTTTTGTTTTACAGTTTCAAGTGATATGTTATATGTGAGACTAGGTGTTCATTTCCAAATAGAACATATTCTTTCATTACAATGTAAATATAGGGATGAAAATTTTACATTGCGATGCAGATGAGTCCAAGTTCTCTTCCAAAAGTGATTGAGGTCAAAGAACATTCTTCAATAGCCGTATCTTTAGGGATAGAGCTCATGGACGGAGGGTGCCCTCTAGGAACAGTTCCTATCAGAAGGATTGAAAAGGAAGCCCTAACTAGGGCTAAATCTGCAACAAATTTTGGAAAACGATATTCTTCAAATGCTGAGACTCTTTCAAATGATCAACCCAATAATCGTGTACGTCACATTTCGTCTCATATAATTTTATTATAAACTTTTTTATGAATCGGATAATTTGTTTTTATGAGAGTTCAATCATTATTCAAATAATTGGAAACATGATTTGGAATTGAGGTAAGTATGTGTGGCCTACTCGCTCAATACTCAATATAAACTCGAGTGCATGTTTCTATCAAAGCTTGGATATTTTAAAATTTGTGTACATTTTCTATAAAATCTTATTAAAAATTTGTATGTATTACCCAAGAAAATAAGTGACCTCAATTTTTTTTTAAGTTCAGTCAATATGGATGATTTATAAGTCAACTTTCCGATTCTTCTTACTACATAATAAGTTTCTATTATTTTTGTTGTGAGGAAGATGAACCTATTTCTAGAAAATTTAGCTGCTAGAAAGACACGGATGCAAGCTCCCCTAGGCTTCTTGGACTAAGGATCGGGAGAGTGATAGACACACACTCAATCGCTCAATAATTTGGATATAGGGAAGCAGATTTGCGCAAGTTCAGTAAAATTAGCTTATCTCCTTCGATATGGGTTGGAATGACCTGATTCCAAAGCCAAAATTTCAAGGACTCAAAGATCAATAACTTTGGTGAAGAAACTTTTCTCAGAAAAGAACTGCAAATTACTCGAAAGTATGCTGGAAGTGGGATGTCCAGCAAAGATTACATTCAGGGTAAAGATAACAACTTCAATGCATACTCTTCTAGGTTGCCAAGGAAGAGTGGTAACATCAATTCTTCTAGATTGATGGTAACAACTCTTCAAGGATACAAACAATAAGGGAAAGCTCCTAATCTTCAAGGAAGGAGTGAAACTCTTCTAGGTTTCAAGGTTGAACTCTACAAGGTTCAAGGGAAAATGCTCCTAGCAAATTTTCATCAATATTCAGCTAAAAACATCACTACAGATGTTTGCTGGACTTTTATAGAGAAAATACAATAGAAAAGACATTCAAGATAGCCCACTAACTATTTTAGGGACTTACGTTCATCATTAATAGCTTAGGAATTCAAAACACATTAATTAGTCAAAGTCCTACAGAAACAATCTACTAAAATGGTCATAACTTTCCAACTACTTGGCCAAATGAAGACCATAAATATCCGTCGGAAACATAACTCAAAGATCTACAACTTCTTAGTTTAACATTTTCCATGAGTCATCCATCTAAGGTCTAAATTCGTGCTTCAAAACCGACCAGAATCATTATGACGAGAATGCAACTAGATGAGGCCCGAATTAGCATGTCCATGATCTTGGGCTTGAGATGGCCTTTATGCTTGGTGGATTCAACTTGGGCTTGGTCCTTATGTTGGGCTTGAATGCGGGCCGATCTTCTCACTTGCTTGGGATGGTTCATGTGAGCTTCAAATTTCTCAGCCGCATGGGTGTGGGCTGCATCAGACACCCTTATTTCATTTAGTTCTATAACAGTCCTCCCTTTTGCACAAATAAAATTCAATGAAATTCAATAAGAAGTTTTCAATGACAAGAATATCCTTTTTCTTTATTAAATGAAAAATATAGTCATATTTTAATAAATGTGGAAACATTAAGATGATTGTTTTGCTTAATCCTAAAACAAACATGTGTAGTATATAGATTATTTTATTATATATTGCCTCTGTGTATAAAAAAAAGGTTATTGACTCACAAATTTTATTTATTACTCACAGTTTGCAACGCAAACGTCATACAAGGGAAAATTTTACGGAACAAGAGCAGACCTCAATGTATGGGAGCCAACAGTTATAGGCAACCAAACTAGTTATTCTTATATGGCTGTTACAGATGTGTTGCAGGTTGGAATATTGGTTGGATGGTCGGTAAGTTATCTAATTCAACCTTCATCTGCTAATATCTAATACTTGATCTGTGATCTGCATCATTCTCATATGGTCCTTTATGCGTTTGGTTGTTTTCTTAACAAATAACACGACCGATGTTGTGGGATCAATTGCATTAATTAGGTAAGACGACTAATAATATTGTATTCTTATTTTCAAGTTTTTAAAATGTGTAGGTAGATCATAAAATATACAATGACTTTCGCCCTCATTTAAGTTCGACCTGGAAGGTATGCTTGAAAAGTAACTTAATCTTGTGTCATCTAAATTAATATAAATTTGTTATTAGAATGCTACTGATTTCATCTTTGTTTTTTGTTTTTTGTTTTGGTTTACCTACACCATAGAATGATAAAACACAATGCAAAGATATTCTCTGCCCAGGTTTCGTACAAGTTTCTCCGGACATACCGCTAGGAGCTGCTTTTAAAACGATTTCGTCCTATAATGGAACCCAATATTCCTTAATACTCGCTGTATACAAGGTAATTTTGAATTCCTTTACCTTCAATCAGAAAGGATGCATTTTTCTGAAAAAAAATAAGAAGAAGAGCGAGACTTGTAACTAGAGTTAATTGTTAAATTACATATGTTATATTTTTCTTTGGAAAAATATGAGCATGCAGATTTAGGTCTCACTTGATGAAACTATAAGTGTAAGTAGGTATTACTTCTTCAAACATATTTATCTTCTAGGCTTCCCAAAAGATCTCTCTCTCTCTCTCTCTCTCTCTCTCACACACACACACACACACACACACACACACACACACACACCAAAATTCTTATCCTCCAATTTGTTGCCTTTGAAATTTATCAGGAAAGGCTACAAAAATTTAAATAGAATTGTCCCATGTGTTGGCTTTTTGTATTTGACCCATACATAGCAAGCACTTACACATCACAAGATTCCCAAACTTGTACATTTTCCCTCTCATATTTCCTTTAGAAAAAATGAGTACATGCAACATCATATAATTGCCCCTTTATGCTGTAAGAAGGAATTGATTCTACGGGCCCACCCACTTGACATGTCAGTATAACTATTACTCTTGGTTACTTATATCTCACAAGACACTGTGGTATCGTGCAACCTGATCGTCCCTCTATATGCGCCATCTCCCATGTTGTTTGACTCATCAAACATGTTCATTCTATAGGACCCAACGAAGGTAAGGTGTCCCTATGAAATAGTTTCCATAGGATCGTGGTATCTGTTGATTTCTAGATCGAGTTTTAGAATGGACGGCTAGAAAGTGGGCTTCTACCGATCGAGTGGTTAGGATGATTGTATGGAGATGGGTTGTTAGGAACACCCTATCTATAGTGGCTTGCTCAGGCTAAGCCATAGCGAGGTTCTATGGAATGAATGGGTTGGACGAGTCCAACAACATGGAGATGGTGTGTTTATAGTGGCTTGCTCAGGCTAAGCCATAGCTCATAAACCTCCTCCCCCCCCCCCCCCCCCACCCCACACACACACACACACACACAGACACACACAGATATATATATATATATATATATATATATATATATATATATATATATATATATATATATAGAGAGAGAGAGAGAGAGAGAGAGAGAGAGAGAGAGAGAAAAGGGTTCATGAGGTTAACCTCATATAGCTTATATGAGGTGGCGCTCATAAAAGATAAGGGGCCCACATTGTTAGGATGATCCAAAGCATTCCTTTGAAAGGCCCCATCATAGATAGGGTGTGTACAAAAAATCAGCTCCATTGGATCATCCTAACTCATCCAAAAGTGGAGGGAAAAATGGATTGATACTTTTTGCCCATAAATCTACCCATTTTTGCCTCCACTTTTGGAGGGTTAGGATGATCCAATGGAGCTGATTTTTGGTACACACCCTATCTATGATGGCGCCTTGCAAATGAATGGTTTGGATCATCCAAACAAAGTGGGTGCATTATGTTTTATGAGCGCCACCTCATATAAGCTTATATGAGGTTAACCTCGGGAACTCTATTCTCATATATATATATATATATATATATATATATATATATATATATATATATATATATATATATATATATATATATGAGGAAAGTGTCTCTAGTCTCTCCCCTAGATAAGCTTATCTACTCCTCCCTTTAAAAAAACACAGTGGGCCCACGCTGTTTGGATGATCCAAAGCATTCATTTGATAGGTCCTAACATAGATAGGGTGTGCTCGAAAAATCAACACCAAAGGGTCATCCTAGAACTTTGTTTTGTGGTGCCTTGTGGTACCCAGAATGGACACATATAAACGTTATATGCGTCCATTTTGGACACGGTGTGCCCTACAAAACGAAGTTCTAGGATGACCCTTTGGTGCTGATTTTTTGGGCACACCCTATCTATGTTAGGACCTATCAAATGAATGCTTTGGATCATCCAAACAGCGTGGGCCCACTGTGTTTTTTTAAAGGGAAGAGTAGATAAGCTTATCTAGGGGAGAGACTAGAGACACTTTCCTCTCTCTCTCTCTCTCTCTCTCTATATATATATATATATATATATATATATATGGAATTTGGTAGTGTCCATCACTGAAGCCATTTCGTGGATGGGCTGTTGCATGTGAGAGCAGCAACTTAGGCTCACTTTTCAGCAGATTTTTCCTTCATTCATGAGGTGGCTGTTTTCAATGCAACACCCCATCCTCAAAATGCCTTCTGTGATGGACGCTAGCAAATCTGTGTGTGTGTGCGCGCGCGCGTATGGGAACAGCTTAAAGGGATTTTCCACTATTTTAGAGTGAAGGGAGTTGTATCTTGTGAATCATTCCTTCTGACTTTAGATATTGATTCTTTTATTTTAATTACTTTTTGTTTAATGTTGTATTTAATCGTAGGATCCCGTGACCAAAGATTGGTGGTTATTATTTGGAAACGATAATAAGAAGGTGGGTTACTGGCCAAATGCTCTCTTCTCTTCCACGTTCACTGATCATGCTACTATTGTTCAATGGGGTGGGGGAGTTACCAACGCTGGCATTGAACCATGGCCTCAGATGGGGAGTGGCCATTTTGCAGATGAAGGATTTAAGTATGCAAGTTATGTGGGACAAATGAAGTATATACAGGAAAATGGTGATACTCAAGATGTCGACCATTATCGGCTTTCCAGTGCTGTTGATGCCCCCAAATGCTATACTCTTAAACCCATTGATAGTAAGAGTTATCCTACCGTTCATTCTTTCTTTTTTGGGGGACCAGGGGGAAATTGCTAGAATCAGTTGGATCGCTTCTTTGGAGGACTACCTATGTCCATGTCGGTATTTATACTTATGTACTCCAGACATTTTAAGCAAATAATAACATGAGTTTAGTTACTATACTCGTACTTGCTTATATATTTTAAGCAAATAATTTTTCTTCACTTAAATTTCCATTGATGAATCAGTCCATGTTGGTATTTATACTATGTACTCACGACATTTTAAGCAAATAATAACATTTTAAGCAAATACTCTGCCTCGTGTATGCAGTCTAATTAGTTGATTTAAACGTCAACCATAATTTTAGCCAAGTGCTGAATACTTAAATCAAATGATCATAACCCCTTAGATCCACCAACCCTTGTTTAGGGTTCTACCAAGAAAAATCTCTTCTACGAATTTTTGTAGTCCTTTGTCTTAGGTGCGTGGGATGTGCAATTGGGATAGGCCCAAGGGCATGTTGTTACCTGGGGTATGGAGAGCTCAGAAAGAAAAATGGGGAAGATAGCAGCTGTAATGGCCTGGATTTTAAAGGCCCAGAGCTCGGCCCGTTAACCGAAATACAACAATGAAGCGGAAATGAAATCCAACATTAAAGTAAAGTCCACCATAAGATAATATAATCATAATCTCAACATGTCCACAGGCAAATATAAAATAAGATAATCCCAAGTCTTACCTAACAAAGAACTAGCTAGAAATTGAAAACAAATGGATAAAAGGAAACTAATCCTAAAATCACTAATCCCAAGTCTTACCTAAATTCTCACATGTGCTACGCGTATGTAATCTGGTCCGTTGATATGATACATGTCTGGCCATTTGCCATTTTTGGTTTCATGATTGCTATTTTTACTTCTCTCTCATTGAGGAGACCGAAATCACAGAGAAATTGTAAGTTTTCTTCATTATGCTCATCCCAAATACAGTAAGATGATGCAAGATGATGGTTCTTAGCCTCTTACCACACACCCTTACATGTGCCATGTGTATGTAATCTGGTCCGTTGTTATGAAACATGTCTGGCCCATTTACCATTTGTGGCATCATATTTGCTATTTTTACTTCTTTCTCATTGATCGAGTAGCATCATCTAGTCAATCTGATCCCAATTGAGCAAGACTGCAAGAGGACAATGAAGAAGAGAGTCCACAACTAGAGGAATCAAATAAACCATGGCAGGAAGTTTCCAAGAAAACTAGGCCAAGACGCTCTCAAAGAGCCCAACATACTCCTATCAAATTAGCTGATTATGTGACTCAGGAATATTAAGCATTTCTATCTCTAGGCTTAGTGCTCGCCTATCTTGAATTTTCGATCTCCCTCTCTCTTATGTTACGAGTTAGGGATGGTTTATTGTACCCATAATTGTATCATCTTTCTCTTTATCAAATAAACAAGTAAGGGCCCCAGCAAACCCCAGCTTACCCATCAAAATAATAATAATAATGAAAAAGGAAATTACAGAGAAGTAAGAGTAACTGTTCTCAGTAGCCAGATCGACCAAGCCTTGTTTAGGGTTCTACCAAGAAAAAACAAAATAATCTATTAATTTTTGGGGTCCTTTATCTTAGGCACGGGATGTATGATTGGAATAGGCCCAAGGACATGTGGTTGCCTGACATAAGGGGGAGTGCAAAAAAATGAAGAATATAGCAGCCTTCAACCTATACCAACACAATGAATAAATAAGAAAAATTAAGGAAAACTCAAAATATACTTTAAAAAATATAATTTGGGCATTGTAATTGTAAGTGGACAAAGGAGAGGAGACCAATAACTGGAAATTACTAGAAGCAATAAAATTTACCCAAAATAGTAAATACTTTTTCTTCACTTAAATTTTCATTGATCATATTTCACTTAAATACCAATTTCTTGTTAAACCTACACTCAAAACCAAAATATAAAAAATTTACCACTTCTCTCTCCTCGAGCTATGCACAGCAACTATTTCTTGTTTACGTTCTGACTTTCTCAAACAGAATAAATCAGAGGGTCGGTTCCAAGGATGGGGACGTAGTGGAGCTCGTCGTCATGGAAGATTGTGGAAAAAATTGTAGGGAATCTAACCGGGTAGAACTCAACCCTAAAAACTAGGTGTTAGAGGGAGGGTGCCCAATCCCTTATAACCCATCCCCATCCATTTGACTTATCCGATTTGGGACTATTTGCTTTTGAATGGAACCCCAACAATCTCCCCCTCTACGTAGAAGCAACGTGGACAATCTCGCCCCTCCACACGGTGACAACGTGGGAACCATGAGATACTACACTGGGGTTTCCGAGATCTTCTCCGAGGACATTCCCTCTGACACCATTTGCTAGGGAATTTAACCAAGTAGAACTCACCCCTAAAAGCTAGTTGTTGGAGGGAGGGTGCCCATTCCCTTATAACCCATCCCCATCCATTTCACTTATCCGATGTGGGACTATTTGCTTTTGCGTGGAACTCCAACAAAAATTTGGCCAGTGAAAACAATCCTAATATCCTTAATATGTATTTTTCACTTATCTTAAACTTAAACCCTAATTGTATACCATGAAAGTCGGACCTAGGACACTCTGATGGACAGTTCGAGTGAAGATAGATCATGACCCAGACATAGAAAATAGGATCCGATAAGGGATCTGAACAGATCATCGTGACCAAGGCATAGGTAGATCTGATTCGAAGTTGATCCATTGACACTCTAATAGTAGAAGAATTTTTTATGGGATACTTCTCTGATCAAGTTGTTTCAACTAGGTATTTATATATGTTCAAAAATTTTCCAAGAATTTTTACCTGACTCTATTATAAAGAATACATCATATAACTGATTACTAAGAAAGTCATCTCTTTTTCTCTTCTCTGGTCTCAATTTTGTTTTGTTTGCCGCTTCGTTTTGGGCAATGGAAAGCATCGTTTTGGTGTTCTGGCTACTTCCACGATTTGTTTTAGAAAAGATGATATAAGGAGAACTTTTTTTTAAAATCTAAAAATGTTGCTCGAAACATATAAGAAATCGTTATATGAACCAAAATTAATAGAAGCACATTCTATTACTAAAAACATTAAATTTATTACAAATATCAATAAAAGAAAGAAAATTAATAGGGTTTAGATGGGTTTATATAGGGGTTTTAATGTTTGGGGGAAGGGGGTGTAGATGAAAAATATCCTTCTAACAATTTTAATACAATAAAAAAAGGGCTTAAATGGGTCGAAACATAACGAAATTCTGGCCAAAACGGAATAGAGAGTGTTTTTGTTCCATTTTTCAGAATGGAACAAAATGTTTCAGCAAAAATGAAATGAAATTGACACCTTAGGTCCCCCTGGTTTTTCCGCTTGTTCTATTAGGCTTTGATCGAATCACATGTAGTCTAAATTTTAAAATGGGGAGATGAAAAATATCCTTCTAACAATTTTAATACAGTAAAAAAAGGGGCTGAAATGGGTTGAAACGTAACAAAATTCTGCCCAAAATGGAATAGCGTGTTTCTGTTCCATTTTTGAGAATGGAACGAAATGTTTCAGCCAAAATGAAATGAAAT
The DNA here is from genome assembly GCF_043159265.1 of Tasmannia lanceolata. Classification (NCBI taxonomy): domain Eukaryota; kingdom Viridiplantae; phylum Streptophyta; class Magnoliopsida; order Canellales; family Winteraceae; genus Tasmannia; species Tasmannia lanceolata. Next base: position 9,547,119 of record NW_027518690.1, on the reverse strand, counting down.
TGACACCTTAGGTCCCCGTGGTTTTTCCTCTTATTCTATTAGGCTTTGATCGAATCACATGTAGTCTAAATTTTAAAAGTTTAACAAGAATCACACATTTTATTACCATTAGATAAAATTTGATCCATCAAATTGTTTAGGTCTTCGTTTATGACTACATTAATTTTGTGACTTTATAGGTTATGTTTGGCAACCATGAATTATTTTTTTCATGATAAATTAGTTTCTCAAGAGGTGAGACGAGGGTAGGCCTGGTGGGAGAAGGAGAACTAGTAGAGGTGAAAAGTGGCTAAAAAATAAGGAAAATAATCTATCATGTTTTGGGTGGATTTTTTGTTTCCGTGTGGGGGGATGAGAAGTACCCTTCTAACAATTTTAATAGAGTGAAAAAGGGCTGAAATGGGTCGAAACGTATGAAATTCGGGCCAAAACGGAAAAGATAGTGTTTTTGTTCCATATTTCAGAATGGAACGAAATGTTTCAGCCAAAATGAAATGAAATTACACCTTAGGTCCCCGTGGTTTTTCCTCTTGTTCTATTAGGCTTTGATCGAAACACATGTAGTCTAAATTTTAAAAGTTTAACAAGAATCACGCATTTTATTACCATCTGATAAAATTTGATCCATCAAATTCTTCAGGTCATGGTTACTACGGTAATTTTGTGAATTTATGGGTCATGTTTGGCAAGATTTCAAACTCTTGCCTTACCCTGGGAAGATTTCCATAGCTAGTAAGCAAATTTCACCTGATGGAGAATTCTAAGCAAAAACCAGATGAAAGGGTGCCCCCATGCATTGGTTGCTATCACCGATATGCGTTTATTGCTCTTTGAGTTTTAGATTTTTCATTTATGTTATAAATAAAATACAATTTGGTGATAGCAACCAAGGTTTTAAATTTCGGTTTCGGGGGTAATTTCGAACCAAGCCGAAACCAAAACTTTTGCCGAAATCCCGAAATTTCAGGTGAATTTGGTAAAGACAAAGGAAATCAAATCCCCTTTTTTGGGCCAAAATTTCAGTAATTCCAGCTGAAATTTAGGAAAGGATTAAAAAAATAATATAGTTTTTTAAATTTCGTAGAAATTGATGAAATTTCTGAAATTTTGGCCAAAATTTGGGACATTTCGCCGATTTCGGTTTCGGAACGTTTCGGTTTTGGGTTCAAGTTATTTAAAAGTACGGGTCGACTAGTGAATAACCTTGCCGGACAGCGAAGTAATCGCTTAACGCACGGCGGTAAATTTAATAACGTTGCAGTTTCCGTTCATTGGCAACGACGGGTGGAGGAACATTGCAAGTATATTCTTAATAACATTGTTGTTTCTGAGTTTAGGGTTTCCATTCGTTGGAACGACAGGCCGACACGATATATTCTTAATAACGTTGTCGTTTATGAGTTTAGGGTTTCCGTTCGTCGGTAATGACCGGCTGAGGAATGTTGCTGGTATATTCTTAATAGCATTGTTGTTTCTGAGTTTAGGGTTTTCGTTTGTTGGCAATGACTGGCCGAGAAACGTTGCTGGTATATTCTTAGTAATGTTGTCGTTTCTGAGTTTACGTTCATTGGTAACGACGGGCCTATGCAGTGTAGAAGCTTAAATGGATCTGTTTGATAGAGAGGTTGCTAATAGGGTTTCCTTGATAACGTGGCAGTTTGTAATAATGTGAGGGTGAGGGTTAGAAGCTTAAATGGATCTGTAAGAGAGAGAGGTTGCTAATAGGGTTTCCTTGATTATGTGGTAGTTCGTAATAACGTGAGGGTGAGGGTGCTTAATAATAGGATTTCCTTGATAACATGGCCGGTATACTAATATAAAATTTCAGGAGAGAAAGAGACTTAAGAAATAATTAAATATTCAAATCTAGAAAGAGAATAATTGATGTTGGACTCTAATGGTGTCAGGAAGGGCTATAGGGTCTTTTGTCCTCTACCTTTTTAAGATTGGTGCGTCTTTTGATGATATGAGCAAAGGTGCCCTTTTCACATAGATAAGTTTTGCAGCTATCCACTTTCCGTATTTTTCTCAAAGCTAGCCATTAAGGGGAAGGTGCCCGAATCCTTTTAAGCCCATCCACTTCCACTCACTTATCCGATGTGGATTAATTTCTTTTAAGTGAAACCCCCCAACAATCTCCACCTCCACGTGGAAGCACCGTGGACAATCTCGCCCCTCCATGCGGAGGCAAGGTGGGAACTACAAGATCTCCCCCAAGGGATTTTTCCGTGCTCGGTGGCTTACCAGGGTTACCGAGATCTTCCCCGAGGGATATTTCCATCCTCGGAGTCTACACCGGGGTTACCACGTATCTGGCTCTGATACCACTGTCTTGGAGCTTGCTTCAGCCCATACAAACTCTTCTTCAACCTACAAACAATGTGATGTTTGCCCTTTACATGAAGTCCTTCTGGCTGTTTCATGTAGATTTCTTCAATCAAGTCTCCATGTAGGAAAGCTGTCTTGACATCTAGTGGTTCAATTTCTAAGTCTAGACTAGCAGCTAGACTTAGGATAGTGCGAATAGAGGACATATTCACCACGGGAGAAAAGATTTCATCAAAATCAATACCTTTTTCCTGCCTAAATCCTTTCACAACTTGCCTTGCTTTCTACTTCATATTCTTCTTTTCATCTTGATTATTCACTTTGAATACCCACTTGTTCTTCAAAGCTTTTCGACTCTTTGCAATTCAACCAACTCATGGGTTTTGTTCTTATGCAAGGAATTGATCCCTTTTTGCTTAGCCTTCTGCCACTGTTCCTTATGCTTATGTGTCATAGCTTCTTTGAAGTTTTCAGGTTTAGCTTATGTGAGAATCACATACTCTGATGATGGATATCTTGTTGACGCCTTTCTTTCCCTTTCTATGAGAGACATATCTTGATGATGGACATCGCGACTTCTATGCAACTTCTTGGCCTTGGGATCCCACAACTTGTACCCAAATTCATCATCACCATAACCCAAAATTACACATTAGGTTGCCTTGTCATCCAGCTTGCTTCGATTCTCCTTAGGTACACGCATAAAGGCCTTGCATCCAAACACTCGTAAGTGTAAGTAGGACACATCTTTGTCTGCCCATACTCTTTCTAGCACCTCTCCTTCTAATGGCGATGAAGGAGATCGATTTATCAAGTAGCACGTTGTACACATGACTTCACCTCAAAACTCCTTAGGTAGCCCAACAGATGAAAGCATACTTCTAATTCTATCCACTATTGTGTGGTTCATTCTTTCTGCAACACTATTGTGCTGTGGCGTGTAAGGGACGGTCTTCTCATGTCTAATGCCATGCTTCACACAATAATCCTTGTACTTTCTTGAGGTGTACTCGCCGCCATTATCCGAGCAGACACATTTCAATGCCTTCGACGTTTGCCCCTCAACCATAACATGAAACCTCTGAAAGATTTCAAACACTTAATCTTTGTTATTCATAGCATAGGTCAAAACTTTCCTGGATGCATCATAAAAAAAAAAGAAACAAAATACAATGCACCACTAAGAGTTTTCACAGTCATAGGGCCACATACATCAGAATAAACTAAATCAAGGATGCTAGTTTTCTGGTTAGCATTAGAATACAAAAGAAACCCTGTATTCTTTTTCTTAATAAAGCTTGTAAAGTTTGTTATAATTCTAAGAAAGGGCTTTGTTAGGCAATTTCGGGAAATCCATTTTGCATAAGAGAACAACAACCTCGGATGAATTAATAAACAAGACAAATTCTGCCAAAAAGTTAGTCTATGTGGGTTTTCTCTGGTGCAAAAGTAAGCCCCCAAAAGGCATTCCACTAAATTGCCGTGCAAATTCTCTAAACAACCTATTTAAAAGTGTGAATAGTGGGGTATTATTACTGAAACCAAGGAGTGGGAATAGGCTTCCTTAATTATTTAAACTAGTATCCAGTTTCCCACTTTTGGTGCCAGTGAGAAAATCTCAAAGCATTTTGCAACTAAAGGCAAATGATTTTTTCGAGTACCTAAAATAGAACCATTAATTGCTTAATAGATCATTCACGATGTTGAATTTGATTGCTAACCACCTGGTTATCTAACGTCAGATAAACTGTCAAGATCCTTTACATATTGGGTCCACTATGTAATAGTGGGCATAGCTTCATATAGAAGCTCCAGATCATGTTGATGTGTCTCCATCGAAGCTCTCCCATTTCCACTGCAATTAAAACAAAACGATAGAGGAGGAAGAAGAGAGTGCAATGTTTGAAAATGTGGAAATAAGAAATATTATAAAGGGGGGCAGAAGAGAGCGGGATAGACTAGAAGAGAGAGAAGAAGAAGAAGAAGAGGAAGAAGAATTCACGAGGTATGTTTTACTTATTGTTGGATTGTAAGGGCCATTTGTCTTATCATACTTGGTCCATGAACAAAGTCATAAGGTATGTTTTACTTTTTTTCCTATAGTTTTATTTCTATTGACATTTCTTAAATTTTCCTCTTTGCTACTTGAAAGAAAAAGAGGTCCGTGCTGCTATAAGACCTCTAAACTCCTCCGTCAGGACACCATTACGTTTCCATGGGGACGGGGCAGCCCGACTTCCATAGGTCCTTGGTTCAACCTCCTAATGAGGCAAAGCGGTAGCGCAGCTCAGGTGGTGATGCAAGTGCGCTGTGAGTGTAGTAACCCCCTCTTGGGCACTGTTTGTTTGGTATTTTGACAACCGATTGGTCATACAGTATTTGAGTGACTCCAAATATTGTTTTTTTTTAGGAAATTTCCTTTTGAGTACCACCTCCTAAGCATCCCAGTAATGGTTTCGACCGCAATAATTATGTTTTTTGGGGTGTTCCTTAGTCTACTTTGCCGCTAAGTATCGGGATTGACTCATTAGTGCCTACAAGGTGATAAAATTGCCCACGATCCAGTATTCAGCAGTAACAGTGCGAGAAGTCGAGTGTTCAATTTGTTTGGAGAATTATGAAGAAATTCACAGGAAATAAAGATGGTGATTCTATTATATACTTCAAGTTAAGCTGTTTGATTTTGAAGGTCATTCAATTTTTGTTAGGGTCGTCCACGAAGACAAGAACATCATCCTCTCTTTGCAACTTGTAAATTTGATTTATTTTTTTAGCTTATTCAATTTAGGTCTTGGGCCATCCAAGAAGACAGGCATCTCAGGATCTTCAATTTGTGTTATGGTCACGTCTACACTATATGGAAATCCATGCACGTCCTAGAAACATGAAAAATATTTTCAATGAATAGATCATTTTAATACATTTGGGAGAAAAAAAGCAAAATAGAACAATGGGTATAGAGAAAAAGATAAGATAAATAGAAAAATAGAAATGAAAACCTGTCATTATTGCATATTGATTAAAACATGGTAAAATAGAAAAATAAAGCAACATTTGGCATTGGTTGTAATCTTATTTAAAATGATTAAAGAATGGGCATCGTTCTCAATATTGTCACTCACTGTAAACCTTGCATGCACCGAAAAGTTTAAGGGCCCACCTGAAAAAACCGTTTCATTCAGTGGGAGATACTAAGAAATAAACCAAAAGAATAGAGAGATCAGGGAGAGAGGGACAGAGAAATCAGGTACAGAGGGAGAGAGAGAAAAAAGGGGGAGAAGAAGAAGAAGAAGAAGTATGGGTAAGTGAAACATTTTCAAGCTAGAAATCTATGCTCATTATAGACATTTCTATGTTAGAAAGTTAAAATAATGCATGAGATAATTCAATATCGAGGTCATACCCTCCTTTCGTTATAACACTTTCTTCCATCGAACCTTGCTCTTCTCCAAAGAGCAGCACATCTAAATCACCGGAATTGCCGATCAAAATCGCTGGTAAAAGAAACTTAATAATCATAATCTCAACATGTCCACATGCAAATATAAAATAAGACAATCTCAAGTCTTACCGAACACAGAACTAGAAATTTAAAACAAATGCATAAAAGGAAACTAATCCTAAAATCACTATTACATCACTCCTTCTCTAGTTCACATCCTTGGCCTATCCTCTTGAATGTGAGTAGCATCTGCATTTAAAAATGTATAAGGGATGAGTTTCGACCACAGAAACACAGCTGGGAAAAGAAACTTGTATGTTATTTAAAATCGTAACAAAAATAAACTAATAATACTCTGATTAATACTCTTATAAATATTGACATATACTAATACTTATTAAAATATGGAACATCAATACAAACAACACATCTTACATTGCATCTGCAAATATAGAAGGTATGAGTTTCAACAACAGAAACTCGGCTGGGAAAAGAAACTTGTATGCCATTTAAAATCGTAACAATAATAAACTAATAATATTCCTATTTATCTCCTTGTAAATATTAACATATACTAATACTTATTACTATATTGAACAGCATTACAAACAGCACATTTTATTGCATCTGAAAATATATAAGGGATGAGTTTCAACTGAGGAAACTGAGCTGGGAAAAGAAACTTCTATGTCATGTGAAATCATAGAAAAAATAAACTAATAATATTCCAATTTATCTTCTTGTAAATATTAACATATACTAATACTTATTAAAATATGGAACAACATTACAAACAGCACATTTTTCATTGGATATTCTTTTATCAGTTTCACTTGGAATGCCATGATCCATGCATGCAATAAACTTATTTAAAGAAAAAAAACTTATGCAATATGTATCATATGAATATCACATCCCAATGCAACAATATGTACCTAGATGAGCTTAGTCGAGAAAGGTATGAATGCCAATACCCACCATTTGTACTACCTATGGGTGCAACTTGGGTCGGGCTCAACCCGAACCCGACGAGTTGAACCCGATTTTTTGTCGGGTTGGGTTGATGCTAGGCCGGGTCGGGTTAGCATTAGGGTTGGGAACCTGAGTTTAATTCTTGTCGGGTTATGGTTGAGGCGTTGGCAACCCAACCCGATAATCAACCCAAGATTTTTTGTCTTTTTATGCTTTTAGTATAAGAATGAACAGTGCCGAAACCGAGTTTAGAAGCTTGATGGAGAAACATTCTGAAATGGACGAGAGGAAGAAGAAAAGAAGTTCTCTCCATCGTGATCAAAGATCATTCACGGCCTTTGATCAATTTCAATGGTGGAGATGAACTAGAAGATAGTAAAAGGTGCGTTAAAGGACTGATGTTGACTTTGTGAAAAAATAAGGAAGCAATTACAAACCCTAAACTGTTGGCGGAGAAGTCGAGGGCTATGTCAATACACGTGGATTTCTACAGATAAAAGATTAGAAACATTGGTAGTGGTTTTCATAACTCCTTGTGTTTTATTTTTGCTTGGATTTTGCAGCAGCCGTTGGATTTGGTGTTGATCCTCGTGAGGAGTACTCTTTTTATCTAAACCATTTGATTTCTTTAACATGATAGGTTGAAACAAAAGTCTCATTAAGGGCATGAAAAAACACATAAGTCGAGGGCTATGTCTAGTCAAATAAAAAAACACATAACTTGATAGCAGTTTATCCCTCCATCTTGCAGCAGCAACCACATTTGTTGTAATGTGTATCCCGGTTCAGAACATTGTTGTATGGGAGATGATTTTTGGGGACTATTTGTTCTTTGCGAAGTTGCAGAGATTTGATGGATGTTTCTCTTGGAAGGATTGGAAGGATTAAGAAATGCAAGGAGAGGATCTAGTTGGGTCGGGTCGGGTTGGGTTAGGGTTGAGTTATTCAGGGGGCGGGTTGGGTTCAGGTTGACTCTTGTCGGGTTGAGGGTCGGGTTCGGGTTGAAGTAGGAATGCATCAGGTTGGGTTTGTGTTGGCCTCGACCAGACTCAACCCGGCCCGAGTTACACCCCTAGTACTACCCTTTTTACGGCTCATCACGACAGTGGTATAAGAAGGTGTTATGTCAATTTATCCTTTCATTTTTGATGGTTTTATTCTGAACTTCGTAAGTTGGGACCCGGCATGCCAATGTATCCTTTCATTTTTTATGGCTGAGGAATCTGTGTTTGTATATTCTATTGGTTCTGACTTGTTATGTCACTATACACAGTGCGTACTTCTGTTGCTGACTTGTATACATAGATTTCCTTATCATGTTGATGCATGAGTAGTATTACAGTTGTGCATTTGACACTTAGTATACTTTGGTGGGGCCTTCGTGGCTTGTGCAGTATTCTTGGATAACTAGATATTCCAGTGCATGGGTTGCTTTGGGCGGGCTGTTGTAGCTTGTGTGGCATACCCGCATTTAGATGGCTGTATTCACGGGTTGCCTTTGTCGGGCCCTAGTAAGCCTGTGCGATACACTTGGCATGTGGGTTGCTATGGTCAGGCCTTCGAGGCTTGTGTGGTATACCCTGCGTATTGAATACTGTGGACTGTGAGTCCGTCACTTAGGTACTTAGGTGGAGCTGTGTGGTTGTTGTTTGTTACTTGCTTCGCTCGGCTCAAGGAAGCAAAGGTATTCTGAACATTGGACACTTACACTGTTGCTATTCCTTAAATGGACATTTACTTAAATGATTTTACATGTAAATCTTAAGTAAATGAACAATAAATACTATTGCTTAAATAACTTTACATGTAAATACGAAGAACATGAAAGGAGAAGAAAACCAAAAAGAGACAAGAGACAACTATGATGCAAATTCTGTGACTCGTATGAGTCTCAAGATTTTGAGTCAATTCACTTCAACTCGTACGAGTCTCAAAATTTTGAGTCAACTCGCTTCGACTCATTCGAGTCACACAACTCGTACGAGTCGCCCTTACGAGTCGACTTGAAAAACATCCGACTCGACTCGACTTGCGAGTCAACTCATACGAGTCAACCGAGTTTGACAACTATGCTCACAATCAATTGCCAATAGGGGTGCAACTCGGGTCGGATTGGATCGGGTTGAGGCCAACCCTAACCCAAGCCAACCCTGCTCGGGTTGAGAATGGTCAACCCTAACCCAACCCGCCATTAAATCTCTCAACCCTAACGCCTAACCCATCTCATCTACCCAAAATTGGGTTGGGTTGAGTTGGGTTGGTTCTGGTTCAGCTTGGGCCAAACAGAAAAATACAATAACCCAAAGAAAATCAAGAAAAATTAGAGGACAGAGGTCAGGTTCCGCCGGGTAGGGTTGGGTTGGGTCGGGTTGCCAAAGGCCTCAACCCTAACCCAACCCAGATTTAAATCGGTTTGGCTTTTCGAGGGCCTTATCTTTTATTCAAATTTTGAAATTTATGTTGTATATCAAAATCTTCCCTCTCCATAATTAATAAGCAAATTTCACCCAACACAAAGCTGTATACATGATTCAAATTTCTTTAAATAGTTTAATATTTCTCCAACATTCTAACCTTGAGTTGGTGGGTTCGAATCAGTAGTCATTCTGAGACTTTGACACTGCCTTTGGTGGCTGTTAGCCAATTTATGGGCCCATATATAGCCCTCTCTATCACCCTAAACGACTTCCCCACACCCATGATTCAATATTGGCACTATATATACCTCAACTTTGAACACCTTTCTTAATAACCTTTTAAAGTTTGTTATGATTCTGAAAAATGGATTTGTTACGCAACTTTGCGGAAACCAATTTCGCGGCAGACTTTTGCATGAGAGAACAGCCACCTCTGGACGGCCTCAAGAGACGACGAGAATGCCCTCAATGGTGCTGAAGACAATGATAACTATAATGTCTCCATCCACATTTATGACTACGGTTACATGTGGTAAAAATTGGGCCAATCATGACAATCCTAATATCCTTAATATGTATTCCTGCTTATCTTAAAACTAAGCCCTTAATGCATACACCGAAAGTAGGACCTAGGATGTAACACCCAGCCCCAATGCTTGAACTTGTTTTAACTTCTTGAAATGGGTGTCATTACCAAAAATCAAGCTCAGGATTAATTGCTTAGAAATGAGTGTCGTTACCAAGTCGAGTTTAGGAATAATTACTTGGAAGTGGGTGTCTTTTTCAATTTGAAGCATAATGTTTAGGCCAGAGACATTGAAAATGGTAAAGGGTGCTATTATCATCAATGGAGTAAAGTCCATTTAAACACTTCTTTTTAAAAGGCTGCTCATTTGGAAAGCACCATAAGATTGACCGAAAATAACACCTTCACTAAAGTTAAATTTGGCTTTGAATAGAATATCTCTTTAGTAGGTAGGATTTTTTTGGAAGCTCTATCATTTCAAGATTCAAGCTTCGTAGGTTTCCTCCTATAGTTTTTCAACTAGTAGAAAATAAGGTAGCTTCTATTTATTCAAAAGGAAAATGACAGGTCAATAATTCCTTGTTTCAAAATATTGCTTCCAACGAAAAAGGCATGTGAGCCACATCGTTTTGGACAGTTCCTATGGGGGGGAATATTGGGTTATCATATCTTTAGAAAGGAGCTGCTTCATAGGCTAATTGAAGGTCTTTAATTCTCTATTTAATTAGGATTCTATTCTTAATAAAGTAAGACACTAAATGTAATGGTAACTGCCTAATTGATTTGAATTACTTTCTAGGAAAGAGGGTGCCTCTATACATGAACGAAAATCACTAAAATCTTGAGGGAAATCATATAGAAGGTGAGAAGGGTCGTGAGTTTCAAAATGCACAGAAGCCTTATGATATCTACTTCTACCCCAGACTTGCAATCGATTTCTTTTGCCACTTGAAGCTTGCTTCCAAGGTTTAGAAACTGATGAGCCTTACCTTGCAACTCTTGTCTCAAGTAGATTTTTATATTTTTAGCCATTGGAAGCCCCTGCTGCCCTCATCGTGCGGATTCAAGAAATCTTCAAACAACTTATAAAAGTTGCATTTCTTGATAGTTTTATAATAGCATTGGATCTCGCCCATAAACTCCATCCGTTGGTGAATCTCTACTAATTTAGCAGCCGCAAGTTTCAAATTGGGTGCTTCGCTAAAGGAAATTCTTGGAGTAGCGCTTAAGGTAGGTGATCCTACCCTATGTCAGTGTATTACGTATATTCGCATATATTTAGATTTGTTGCAAGCTTTTATTACAGTTCATTTTATGGAACTTGTTTTGAAAAGGTTTCTCACTGATATCTTTTAGCATGTCATACTAAATGGTTGAATTGTCATTATCCATGAAATGTTTTTAGTCCGAACATGCCTCCTTATTTATACAAAAAGAGTTTTGTGACTAACATGTTTTTGGAAACTCAAATTCATGAAACACTATTGAAAAGCATTCTATATATGATATGGTTTCAATGGTTTGGAACGGGGGAGCCCCCAATGGGTTGAAACGTCTTCAAAATTTATGGCACGGTATTGAAAACATTAAATTGTTTTTCTCTATATTTGTATACAGTCTTGGTATGGAATGGATTCCGCCAGTAAGGTTGATCTCTGGTGGGGATCTAGTGCCCAACCTGCCAGTGGGTGAGTACACTGGACGTGATCACGTTGACCGGTCAAATTTTATCTGCCCGTAAGGTTGATCTCGGGCGGCCAGTAGGGAGTCCTCTGGCTATTGATAATATTACATTGCGCGCTTTTGGACCTGTGAGTCCTGCGAACGAGTGTTCGCCTTGGGTTACGCTACTTGCCAATAAGGTTGGAAATTGGCCACAGAGAAGACTGTTAAGTATTTGATTTCCAAGTGGAAAAAAATGCAAAACCAAGTATTTGAAAATATATATTCTTTGTCATTGATTTCAAAGTGGAAAACTGCATAACCGAGTGGTTGGAACTGTTTTTTTGTAAAAACGTGTATTTTTCTTATGTAGCTAATGTAGAAATGATTTTCCCGCTTCTTATCAATTTCTGCATAGGCTAAATTTTATGGCATGTTACTTCTTTTCCGCACCAGCATTGTTTTCGTTTTCCTATTAGCTGGCTTGGATTTGGAAAACCGGCTGGGCTGTTAGCTCATTATGTGGTTTAACAATTTTCAGATACAGAGGAGCGACAGTAGACTTGCTGAGATCAGGCACTTGGATTGGAGCTTAGGAAATTTCTTACTTTCTTTCATTATTCGAGTTAGAGACTTTTGTTATTTTATTAAGGTGACTGTTATCAAATAAGTATTGTTGGATTTAGACTTATGGACCTATATATGTATTTCATTTGAGCTTTAATTGAGACTAAAATTTCCGCATTTATTAGTTGCTCTGAATGTTGAGAATAGTTGATTGTAAAGGAGCCTTGCATGCTTGTGGGGGCGACCCTATGGGCGTGCGGCGGCTGTCACGTGCGCCTTACCTCGAATTCTGGGTTCGGGGCGTGACATAGGACACTCCGGTTGACTGTTTGAGTCAAGATGGATCGTGGCCCAGACATAGAAAGTAGGTTCTGATAAAGGATCCGAATGAATCCTCATGACAGGAACATAGGTAGACCCGATTCGAAGTTGATCCGTTGACACTGTAATGGTAGAAGAAATTTTTAAGTGACACTTCTCTGATCAAGCTGTTTCAACCAAGGTTTTAAATTTCGGTTTCGAAACCCATTTCGGACCCTAGCATTACCGAAATTTCGGTCGAAATTGAATACTCACGAAGGGTTAGGATGATGGCAATGAAATTTCTCACCATTTCAGGTAACATCAATTTCGGTTTCGGTGGATTTCGGTCGAAATTTAAAACCTTGGTTTCAACTAGGTATTTATGTTCAAAAATTTTCCAAGAATTTTGGCCAACTCTGTTATGAAGAATACAATAGATAACTGATCTTAAGAGAGTCCACTTTTGCTCTTTTCAGTTATATGAGTCCTCGCCTATGGTCTTGATTCTGTTTCATTTCCATTTCATTTTGATTAGTGAAGCGCACCGCTTTGGTGTTTTGTTTTGGAAAAGATGCTATAATTAGAGAATATTTTTTAATAATTTGTTTTAATAAGATCTAAAAAAAGTGACCAAAACATATAAGAAATTGTTATATGAAGCAAAATTAACAAACGCACATTTTATTACTTAAAACATTAAATTTAATTAGGAATCGAGATTCCCTTTGACATGAGAATTGGAATTGGAAAGGAATGTAATGTGAAGAAAAGGGGGCGGGGGGGGGGGGGGGGGAGAGATATCAACGCCCTAAAATAATCATAATCTCAACATGTCCACATGCAAATATAAAATAAGACAATCTCAAGTCTTACCGAACACAGAACTAGAAATTTAAAACAAATGCATAAAAGGAAACTAATCCTAAAATCACTAATACATCACTCCTTCTCTAGTTCACATCCTTGGCCTATCCTCTTGAATGTAAGTAGTGTCTGCATTTAAAAATGTATAGGGGATGAGTTTCGACCACAGAAACACAGCTGGGAAAAGAAACTTGTATGTTATTTAAAATCGTAACAAAAATAAGCTAATAATACTCTAATTAATACTCTTATAAATATTGACATATACTAATACTTATTAAAATATGGAACATCAATACAAACAACACATCTTACACTGCATCTGCAAATATAGAAGGTATGAGTTTCAACAACAGAAACTCAGCTGGGTAAAGAAACTTGTATGCCATTTAAAATCGTAACAATAATAAACTAATAATATTCCTATATATCTCCTTGCAAATATTAACATATACTAATACTTATTACTATATTGAACAGCATTACAAACAGCACATTTTATTGCATCTGAAAATATATAAGGGATGAGTTTCAAGTGCGGAAACCGAGCTGGGAAAAGAAACTTCTATGTCATGTGAAATCATAGAAAAAATAAACTAATAATATTCCAATTGATCTTTTTGTAAATATTAACATATACTGATACTTATTTAAATATGGAACAACATTACAAACAACACATTTTACATTGGATATTCTTTTATCAGTTTCACTTGGAATGCCATGATCCATGTATGCAATAAAACTTATGCAATATGTATCATATGAATATCACATCCCAATGCAACAATATGTACCTAGATGAGCTTAGTCTACAATGGTATGAATGCCAATACCCACCATTTGTACTACCTATGGGTGCAACTTGGGTCGGGCTCAACCCGAACCCGACGATTTGAAACCAATTTTTTGTCAGGTTGGGTTGATGCTAGGCCGGGTCGGGTTAGCATTAGGGTTGGGAACCCAAGTTTAATCCGAGTCGGGTTATGGTTGAGGCATTGGCAACCCAACCCGACAATCAACCCAAGATTTTTTATCTTTTTATCGCTTTTTATTGCTTTTAGTATAAGAATGAACAGTGCCGGAACCGAGTTTAGAAGCTTGATGGAGAAACATTCTGAAATGGACGAGAGGAAGAAGAAAAGAAGTTCTCTCCATCGTGATCAAAGATCATTCACGGCCTTTGATCAATTCCAAAGGTGGAGATGAACTAGAGGATAGTAAAAGGTGCGTTAAAGGACTGATGTTGACTTTGTGAAAAAATATGGAAGCAATTACAAACCCTAAAATGTTGGCGAAGAAGTCGAGGGCTATGTCAATACACGTGGATTTCTACAGATAAAAGATTAGAAACTTTGGTAGTGGTTTTCATAACTCCTTGTTTTTTATTTTTGCTTGGATTTTGCAGCAGCCGTTGGATTTGTTGTAATGTGTATCCCGGTTCAGAACATTGTTGTATGGGAGATGATTTTTGGGGACTATTTGTTCTTTGCGAAGTTGCAGAGATTTGATGGATGTTTCTCTTGGAAGGATTGGAAGGATTAAGAAATGCAAGGAGAGGATCTAGTTGGGTCAGGTCGGGTTAGGGTTGAGTTATTCAGGGGGCGGGTTGGGTTCAGGTTGACTCTTGTCGGGTTGAGGGTCGGGTTCGGGTTGAAGTAGGAATGCATCAGGTTGGGTTTGGGTTGGCCTCGACCAGACTCAACCCGGCCTGAGTTACACCCCTAGTACTACCCTTTTTTTACGGCTCATCACGACAGTGGTATAAGGTGTTATGTCAATGTATACTTTCATTTTCCATGGTTTTATTCTCAACTTCGTAAGTTGGGACCAAGCATGCCAATGTATCCTTTCATTTTTTTATGGCTGAGGAATCTGTGTTTGTATATTCTATTGGTTCTGACTTGTTATGTCACTATACACAATATGTACTTCTGTTGCTGACTTGTATACATAGATTTCCTTATCATGCTGTGTGATGCATGAGTAGTATTACAGTTGTGCATTTGACACTTAGTATACTTTGGTGGGGCCTTCGTGGCTTGTGCAGTATTCCAGTGCATGGGTTGCTTTGGGTGGGCTGTTGTAGCTAGTGTGGCATACCCGCATTTAGATGGCTCTATTATGAAGAATACAATAGATAACTGATCTTAAGAGAGTCCACTTTTGCTCTTTTCAGTTATGAGTCATCTCCTATGGTTTTGATTCTGTTTCATTTCCATTTCAGTTATATGAGTCATCGCCTATGAAAACCATGCATCGGGTGTGGCCCACCATTTTTGCCTCATGCTTTCGTAGAGTAGGCCCCGCAATCTCCACCGAGTACATGTATATATGGTGGGTCCACAATTTTACACGTCATTCTTTATTTTGATGGGGCTGGCCCATTTTTTAACACTGGTGCATGAGAATGCTTGCTTGTAGAGAAATGATATTCCCACACCCTTGATTCAAAACCTATCTTTGACTATCATGTGTGTTTTGGTTTTTCATAAGGTAATTTGTCTTTATACGTGTAATGACATTTTGTTCTCTTTCATTGAGTCAGACAAAAAAAAAATTAACATGGGTATTTTGGTCGCAAACGGATACCAAGACCTGATTTGCAAAATTCACTCAAACTTGATGACTCAATTTGCAAATTCTAAAAGGAAAAGACTCTATTTGCAAATAAAGCAAATTAGAAGACTTCTTTTGCAAAAATCCCAAATAAAGCAAAGTAGAAGACTCTATTTAATTCAAGCTTTTGTTATCCTCTCCTCCCTCTCGTGTCGATCCCTCTTCCACCCTCGTTAACCATTGGGTAAAGCTAATAGTCCATGTGAAGAACATATTCATGGTAGCCAAACTAGCCCATAGAGGTATGTTTTTCAGTTCTAGAGTCGAATAGAAATATTTATTTGAGAGACACTGATCTGTTTCATATTCCGAGTTGTCTCTGCCCATTGATTCGCAATTGTAATCTTCTTTCCACATGAACTGTTATATATATATTTTTTTAAAAACGAGGAATGATAGAGGCAAGGGTGCCCTTGAATAAGGAGCCGGAAAAGGGCCATTGATTGGTTCCACATCATTAAGTGTAACTGATTTTATCTTTACAATTGATTTTAAAAAGTAACAGAAAATGATTTGGATCCAATCTAGGGCCCTTTTCTGGCTCCTTATGCAAGGGCGCCCTAGCCTCTATCATTCCTCCATAAGCAAATTCCAAAAATCTATCATATTTTGGGTGGAGTTTTTTGTTTCCTTGTCGTTAATTCAAGCTTTTGTTACCCTCTCCTCTCTCTCGTGTCTTTCACCCTCCTTAACCATTGGGTAAAGCTAATAGTCCATGTGAAAAACATATTCATGGTAGCCAAACTAGCCCATAGAGGTATGTTTTTCAGTTCTAGAGTCGGATAGAAATATTTATCTGAGAGACACTGATCTGTTTCGTAGTGCGAGTTGTCTTTGCCCATTGATTCCCAATTGTAATCTTCTTTGCACATGAATCGTTATCTTTTCTTTTAAAAAAAAAAAAAGAGGAATGATAGAGGCAACTAGGAAAGGGCACCCTCGAATAAAGGGCATGAAAAAACACATAAGTCGAGGGCTATGTCTAGTCAAATAAAAAAACACATAACTTGATAGCAGTTTATCCCTCCATCTTGCAGCAGCCGTTGGATTTGTTGTAATGTGTATCCCGGTTCAGAACATTGTTGTATGGGAGATGATTTTTGGGGACTATTTGTTCTTTGCGAAGTTGCAGAGATTTGATGGATGTTTCTCTTGGAAGGATTGGAAGGATTAAGGAATGCAAGGAGAGGATCTAGTTGGGTCAGGTGGGGTTAGGGTTGAGTTATTCAGGGGGCGGGTTGGGTTCAGGTTGACTCTTGTCGGGTTGAGGGTCGGGTTCGGGTTGAAGTAGGAATGCATCAGGTTGGGTTTGGGTTGGCCTCGACCAGACTCAACCCGGCCTGAGTTACACCCCTAGTACTACCCTTTTTTTACGGCTCATCACGACAGTGGTATAAGGTGTCATGTCAATGTATACTTTCATTTTCCATGGTTTTATTCTGAACTTCGTAAGTTGGGACCCGGCATGCCAATGTATCCTTTCATTTTTTATGGCTGAGGAATCTGTGTTTGTATATTCTATTGGTTCTGACTTGTTATGTCACTATACACAGTGCGTACTTCTGTTGCTGACTTGTATACATAGATTTCCTTATCATGCTGTGTGATGCATGAGTAGTATTACAGTTGTGCATTTGACACTTAGTATACTTTGGTGGGGCCTTCGTGGCTTGTGCAGTATTCTTGGATAACTAGATATTCCAGTGCATGGGTTGCTTTGGGTGGGCTGTTGTAGCTTGTGTGGCATACCCGCATTTAGATGGCTCTATTATGAAGAATACAATAGATAACTGATCTTAAGAGAGTCCACTTTTGCTCTTTTCAGTTATATGAAGAATACAATAGATAACTGGTCTTGATTCTGTTTCATTTCCATTTCATAACATATTAGTAAAATAAAGAAAATTAATAGGGCTAAGATGGGTTTGTATAGGGTTTTTCATGTTTGGGAGGAAAAAAGGCGAAATATCCTTCAAACAATTTTAATACGGTAAAAAAATGGCAACAGGAAGAGTAAAGCAGTAAAAAAACCAAAAAAAGGACTGTTAAGGGGTGAAACTATTATTTATTTATTTTTATTTTGTGAATAAAACAGCTGAAACGGGCCGAAAAGTAATGTAATTCTGGCTGAAACAGAATAGAGAGTATTTTTGTTCCATTTTTCAAACTGGAATGAAATGTTTCAATCAAAATGAAATGAAATTGACACCTTAGGGGATTTTTTTTACTCGTAAAGGACCAAAATGCACTTATCTTTGAAAAGAGGAGAACCGCCTTATGGAAAAGTCCAAAAGACCCGTTAACCTTAGTGATCTAATTTGATTAGGGTGGGTCCCACCAACTCTGTGTAGGGAAAAATTGCCAATGGGGGACATCAAAATACGAGAATTGCCAACGGGAGGCACACTTTTGAAAAATTGTTAGAGGGACGAAATAGGGGTTATCAAGTCTCTAAAAGGGGGTTATGGACCCTCTAAATGGGGTTATCAAACTCTCAAAAGGGGATTATCAACCCTCTTTCACAATTTTTCAAAATTGTGTCCCCCGTTGACAATTCTAGTATTTTGGTGTCCCCAATTGGCAATTTTTCCTTCTATGAAAACCATGCATCGGGTGTGGCCCACCATTTTTGCCTCATGCTTTCGTAGAGTAGGTCCCGCAATCTCCACCGAGTACATGTATATATGGTGGGTCCACAATTTTACACGTCGTTCTTTATTTTGATGGGGCTGGCCCATTTTTTAACACTGGTGCATGAAAATGTTTGCTTGTAGAGAAATGATATTCCCACACCCTTGATTCAAAACCTATCTTAGACTATCAGTTCTAGAGTCGGATAGAAATATTTATCTGAGAGACACTGATCTGTTTCGCAGTCCGAGTTGTCTTTGCCCATTGATTCCCAATTGTAATCTTCTTTGCACATGAACGGTTATCTTTTCTTTTTTTTTAAAAAAAAAAGAGGAATGATAGAGGGAAGGGCACCCTCGAATAAGGAGCCGAAGAGGGCCCTTGATTGGTTCCACATCATTAAGTGTAACTGATTTTACCTTTACAGTTGATTTTAAACAGTAACCGAAAATGATATGGATCCAATCTCTGGCTCCTTATGCAAGGGCGCCCTTGCCTCTATCATTCCTCCATAAGCAAATTCTACCTCTAATACACAGTTGTATACATTATTCAAATCGAAAATGAAATATTTCCTCACCCATGATTCATGGTGGCTCTTTGCCTTTGCTTGAACACTTTTCTCAATAACTTCTATAGTTCGTTATAATTCCAAAAATGCTCTCAAAAACTGATTTAAAAAGTGCTAAGCAAAGAGTAGGGTGTTATTATTGAAACAATTGAGTGGAAATAGGCTTCCTCGACTATTTAAAGAAGCATTTAGTTTCTCACTTTTGCTGCGGAGTTGCCAGCTTGCCAATGTATTTTTGTAAACAAATGCTTCTATCTATCTATTACTATATAGCAACTGAGAAAATAGTCGATTTTTTTGAATTTTTCGGATGCTCTATCCTTTTCTCTTTCCTGTGCTTTTACCGCCCACCCGAACTCTAAATGAAGAATTCCATTTTTATCCCTCTCCTGGATGAATGGCTGAGGCACATGTTTGCAATCTTAGGATTTCCTCAAACTCTAATTTTTATTTTATTCTGGTACCTACTCTTATTTACTCTTTTTTTGGCCTTCGAGATGAAACATTTATGTGAATACTGTTCTTGCAATCTGATCAAATACACCTTAGCTCAATAAACTAAGTAAATGTCGTCTAATCTACCTCTAGCAAATTGTGTTTAGTATACCTAAGTGCAATTTTATATAATTTGTTCATGTTTTAAACCAATCCGGATGATCTTACAGAGCATGCTTTATATGGATACATTTAATAAAGGGCAGTGATAAATTTACCTCTTTGAAAGAATAATAACCCCTATTCCTTTCAAGGGTGTGAATTTATCACTGCCCTTAATAAATTTTTGGCCTTCTCCTTATTAATGCTCTCTTGTCCTCATTTCTCAGTAAACTTTCAGTAAAGAGAGAGAGAGAGGGAAGAAGAATAAGAAGAAGAAGAAGAATGGGGTACATATCTCTGCTTCTTTTTTCTTTCTTTTCATTAAATTTTGTTGTATGCGCTATTTTGCTTTGAATTTTCCATTTCTTTCCGTGTGAAAAATTAACTGCTGATTTATTAATACATATGTGATTAAGCCATATGCTTTAATCTGTGATATTTTTTTCCCTTGTTCTGCATTCTGTAGTGTGTAACAGTTCCTCTTAGCATTGATAAGTTATACTTGTTTTTAGGGTAAATTCAACCAACCATCTGCTGTTATTATGTAGAATTAAGTAGGAAGGTGATAATCATAATCCTTTCTTCAAAGTTATGAGAAGAGTCATGGATCTGATAGAGGCCAATACGTTTTTTTTTTTGGCATTCAAACCATTTTCCAGATTTGAATATATCTAGTATTGCCCTTTTTGGAGATTGCTGATAGCCATATGGAACTAAACTGTTTGACCCAAAACTAGCTAAATTTGGAGTTGGGTTTAGTGCTTCGTGAACCTGAACATATTTGCTCGTTTTCTATTTATTTTCTAGTGTACATGTTGTTTGCTTCATACGAGACATAATTTACCCTAGCAGTAACATGTACTTTAAAAGGGGGTATGTAGATGACACTAAATATTCTTTTTTTTGGCAGGATTTTGAATGTCGATCCAGCGACTGAGGCCCCCGTCCCAAAATCGGTGATTATTACCCTATCAGTGATTGTGGCACTGACGTTTACGGTTTTGGTGGGGTTCATTTTATACTACACTATCGCTGAGTATCGGGATCGGCGTCGACTTGTGCATGCTCTCATGGACGCTATGAACGAACTGCCGACGATTCAGTATTCACCACAAACCATGCAAGACGACGAGTGTCCCATTTGTTTGGAGAAATTTGAAGAAAGTAATACCAACCTTAAAAAGCTTACATGCAACCACATTTTTCACTATGATTGTATCTACAAGTGGATGGTATTACATAGATCGTGCCCTACATGCCGTCATGCCGTCAGTCAATTTAAATGTATAGTATATTATACTCATTCTAAGTAAAAATAAATAAAGATATCAACTTTACAAGTAATGTAATTATAATTTAAAGTGAATGTAATCATTTCAGTTTTAGTTTACCATTGGCTGATGTCGGCCAAACTTTCAAACCATTTGAATGGCATATATATATGAGAGAGAGAGAGAGAGAGAGATGGTTGGAAACGACAAAAACAAGAGGGTGACAGTAACAAACATCCACAATAATGTCATATTTTCCTTTTCAAAACTGAATAGAATGAAAGGAAAAGAGGAGTAATTCATGGAATGAGCTATTCTTCATAATCATTCATGAAAACCTTCTGTGACTAAGTCTTTGGTTTTGGATTTTTCACTGTGCGAAGGTTAAAAAGTAGCCAAACGATCTACGACCAAAAACTTTAATATCTTAAAAAGTACACGAAGTTACGCAATTTTCATATTATAAAAATACCCATAGTCAATGCTTCCAGGCCTAGGGAGAAGAAAAGCTGTCACTATAGATGTGAGCCATATTGAAATCACGGTGAGCTATAGAAAATATTGCAGGATATAGAGTTGGAATGTGATTGATTTTTTCTACGACAAACACCACATGTTAGAATTTTGAGTTTTAAGAATATAAAAAAGAGATTCGCTAGGGGCCATCGCAGAAGGCATTTCGCTGAAGGACTGTTGCACGAGAGTGCAGCCATCTCAGATGAATTAAATGAATTAGAAAAAAAGCAAGGGCACCCGCACCCTTGGACATTCTCCAAGATGTTAGACAAGATCTTGGATATTGGGGAGGGCCACCCAGTTCTGTACCCTTATACTCGGGGTCAGCTAATGAAGAGGCCAATTGTCTTGCTTGAGTTGATCACCCTTCGCTAGGGATATACGTCTATTCACCTCTTTGATTGTGATTGTTGTATCATCTTTTTCTCCGTCCCTTATTCTCTAGCTTCTCTCAACCTCCTCGGTTGTGAGTCAGTATTTAATCATTAATAAAGTTGCATCATTTAAAAAATAGTTAGAGCCTAAAAATGTGAGGTATTTAGTAAAGAATTTTACATTTATAAGGTATTAAATAAAGGGCAACAGAAGATCCTTTACATTTATAAGGTTCTAAATAACCTTTTAAGGCCATACAAGTTTAATTCCCCATCACCTAAAGTCTTCATACACCCCTTTAAATTAGGCATGGCACCCATTCAATCTAGCACACCTAAGAGGAATGGTTTGCATTACCAAAGTGGTGGAACTCACACGAGACAAGCTGACATGGTGGAATTAAAGTTCCTCAATTTTGTGGGTGTCATTACCAAGCCACATAGGATGAATTAAATGAATAAGACAAAAAGTGAGCCTACGTGGCTGCTCTCTCATGCAACAGCTAGTCCCTAAAATGCCTTCTGCAGTGGTCTCTAGCAAATCCCTTATAATTAGGGGTCAATGGACCCTAACGGTCTGATGGATCCGAACGTTAATGGCAAGGTTTTAAAATTATTTTTGCCGTAGACCTAGAGGTAGCCACAAAATCCGAAAATCCGACGGAGGGTCCTGGATCCGAATGTACGAATATAAGCTTTATATTTCACTAGTATATTATACTCATTCTAAGTAAAAATAAGAAAAGATATCAACTTTACGAGTAATATAATTGTAATTTAAAGTGAATGTAATCATTTCAGTTTTAGTTTAACTAGCCTTCTTTTCCATTGGCTGATGTCGGCCAAACATTCAAACCATTGAATGGTATATATGAGAGAGAGAGAGAGAGAGAGAGAGAGAGAGAGAGAGAGAGAGAGCTGGTTGGAAACGACAAAAACAAGAGCGTGACAGTAACAAACATCCACAATAATTTCATACTTTCCTTTTCAAAACTGAATAGAATGAAAGGAAAAGAGGAGTAATTCATGGAATGAGCTATTCTTCATAATCATTCATGATCGGATGATAGTTATGACGGGAGAACCAGACATGCTTGAAATAGGGATTCAAGAAGGCGACTATTGTACAAAAATTCAATCTAAGACACGGAAAGACCAAATCCCAATTATCAATCCTAACGCTCTAAAACTCTATTTGAATATCCCAAGAGTGAATCAAACTTGTTTATGCCTCTCATCCTCTAAGATTAGGATTTGGATCATTAGGCTCAATTTGTACATCTTCTACAAATCTTGTAAACCCTTGTGAGGGATTTTTTGTTCTTCCTTTCGTACTCAAGAACCTTGTATTAGGTGAGTGTTCGGAGAAGCAGAGCCCACTCTCCGTGGTGAAGATTGCCACCAAGGATAAAGGCATTCGGAATTGTAATCGGCATTGATCTTCGCCGAAGTTAAGAAGATCGAATAGTGAAGCCATCAACGAGTTTGGTTGGTGGAGTGGAGTAGGCCTTGTGTGTTTTAAGAATATAAAAAAGAGATTCGCTAGGGGCCATCACAGAAGGCATTTCGCTAAAGGGCTGTTGCACGAGAGTGCAGCCACCTCAGATGAATAAAATGAATTAGAAAAAATCCGTACTCCTATGTGGCTGCACTCTCATGCAATAGCCCTTCGGCAACCTTCTGCTATGGTCCCTAGCAAATCCCTATAAAAAAAAAGTGCTATTTAAGAACATAATTCGTGTAATAATCACGTATTTTAATTTCATGGGTTAAAAACAAGGTCATAGCTTAACGTAATCAAGTAGCTAGCTCAATGGCCAAGGCTTTGTTCTTCAGCCCGGAGGTGATCGAAGGTTTGATGCTAGCTTACCTACCAAAAAAAAGCAAGGGCACACGCACCCTTAGACATTCTCCAAGATGTTAGACAAGATCTTGGATATAGGGGAGGGCCACCCAGTTCTGTACCCTTATACTCGAGGTCAACTAATGAAGAGGCCAATTGTCTTGCTTGAGTTGATCGCCCTTCGCTAAGGATATACGTCTTTTAACCTCTTTGATTGTGATTGTTGTATCATCTTTTTCTCCTTCCCTTATTCTCTAGGTTCTCTCAACCTCCTGGGTTGTGAGTCAGTATTTAATCATTAATAAAGTTAGAGCCTAAAAATGTGAGGTATTTAGTAAAGAATTTTACTTCTAAAATGTTTAATAGCTATAGAAAAATTGGCATGTATAAGATATTTAATAACTAAGATATTTAGTTAAAGGAAACTTTACAGTTATAAGGTATTAAATAAAGGGCAACAGAAGATCCTTTACATTTATAAGGTTCTAAATAACCTTTTAAGGCCATACAAGTTTAATTCCCCATCACGAAAAGTCTTCATACACCCCTTTAAATTAGGCATGGCACCCATTCAATGTAGCACACCTAAGAGGAATGGTTTGCATTACCAAAGTGGTGGAACTCACACGAGACAAGCTGACATGGTGGAATTAAAGTTCCTCAATTTTGTGGGTGTCAATACCAATTCCCTGTCATTACCAAGCCACATAGGATGAATTAAATGAATAAGACAAAAAGTGAGCCTATGTGGCTGCTCTCTCATGCAACAGCTAGTCCCTAAAATGCCTTCTGCAGTGGTCTCTAGCAAATCCCTTATAATTAGGGCTCAATGGACCCTAACGGTCTGATGGAGCCGAACGTTAATGGCAAGGTTTTAAAATTATTTTTGCTGTAGACCTAGAGGTAGCCACAAAATCCGAAAATCCGACGGAGGGTCCTGGATCCGAATATTAGATGACAAATGTACGAATATAAGCTTTATATTTCACTAGTAAAAATGCACGTCCTATCTATTTAAAATTTAAATGATAGCATAAGAGGATCTTCTGCTGCTGAGAAATATCCTTAAAAAGGATTCAAAACATGCTTTTTGAATGATTTGTAACATACCTTTTTTTCTGCTAAGCAAGGGAAGCTATGGCTGAAAGTAACAATTTGAAGATATTGAAGCCACTGTAACAGTTCAAGTAACTGGATATATGGATATCATCACATCTAAAGGCAGAATGAACCACAGATATATCAAAGTGGACTTGATTTAAGACCAAATAATCTCAGACGAATCATCTGGGTATTTTTAAAATTAGGGGATTTGTCTTATTCAGCTGAGATGAGTAATCTCAGCAGATTTTTTCTTATTCATTTAATTCATCTTAGGTGACTGCCCTCATGATCCATAGAATTCTTATCCCGTACTTATGGAAATGTAGTACTTAAGATCATGATCCATAGAACAAACTAAACATAAAAATTACATATGATTTGTATTAACTCAAGGATTATACTCAATCTAACAATATTAGAACAACTTTCTTAACTAAAAAAGAAAAAGTGGCGCTAGCCAATCTTACACGGGATTAAAATCATACATTTAATTCAGAAACTTGACGCTAAGAATTGCGAATGGCATTGGCAGCAACAGCACTTACAAGAATAGACTCTTCGAGATCACAAATGGATTTTTTTTTAAATGGTGGAAAATGCTAGTTGTTGAAGATGACAGATGGTTTGGCTTAGCTTCTCAACCTCCACAACCATTTGACGATTAGTTTTATCAAGAAACAAAAAACTTCATCAATAAAGGGAGCATGCTGTAGTATGTTTGTATGTCTGTGTGCCATTAGATATGTGTATGCATAAATATTAATGTTAATGTGCTTCTCCGTCAACATCTCCAACTACAAGGAAAGCAACCTCACTTACATCCAAAGCTCTTCCTTCAAGCAAAAGAATACACCATGCAAGTACTGAATGAAAACATAGAGGTTTAAGAAAGGAAAAATTTATGGAGAACAAGCGAAGCACAACAGCTGCAAGTAAATAAAAAAGGCAGTGAAAATTTTTATGTATTGGCCAGTTTTAGAGTGTAATTAAATAATTTATTGGGGAACTCATATTGGCCATTGATTATAGCTCCTAACAGTAAGAAAAATGCATTGGGTGAGGCCCTTGAGCATGGGCCAAATGCACTTTGATACAATAGATGAACAGTTCAGAGGCCTAAACATTGGCTTTGAAATAATATATGTTTTAACATGATAAGTAAAAACGATAAGCAGAGTAGCAAAATATTGGTTCATTTTTTATAAAGAATGCTTTGAACACTTTCTCTATGCAAAGCATGCATGCTTACAGTTTGTTACCAAAACACTGTAGTGTAACAATAGGCATGACTACATGGTACCATTTAAAAATAAGGCACGATTACATGGTAAATAGTTTAAAAAAATTAAAATGTCAAGCCAACATGATAGAGATAATATATGTTTTAACAGGATAAGCAATCCACGAGGGGAAAAGGAATCAAGAGTTAAGGTTCCCAAATAATCCGAGACAAACCCATAGAAAAAAAAATGATGAGGTAAAAACGCAAGAGGAAGAAAACCATTCAAAAAGCATGACAAACAATTCAAGAGGTGAAAAAGATCCAACATTTAAGGTTTCCCAATCATTACAGACAAACCCATAAAAAAGAATAGTTTATAACCCAAAAGAAAGAAAAACAATTCAAAAAAGATAATAAGCAATTGAAGAGGGAAAAGGAGCCAAGAGTTAAATTGCGCAAATCATCAGAAACTCATAAAAAAAGATGAATTGAAAACCCAAAAGTTAAGTTCCCAGGCTTTGGATCTTTCACTTCAAAGATTATGACCCATTATCAAGCTAAAGCGTCGATTTTTGTAGTTATTTATCTTATACACGGGATGTATGTTCGGCATGGAACCTAGACCACTTGGGTCATCAGAAAGATGTTTTACAAGTTCAATGGTCTTGATTGCACATTTCCCCATATGCAATTCTAGAATTGATCATCACCCTGAGCTCTAGGCTGATGAGAATTGTAACATTTTTTAAAATAGTATATTGAAGCAATTGTAGTATCCAATTTATCATCCAAAATGTAGAAGGAATCAACATGCAAACTAAAATAAAAACTGATAGCCCAATACCTACGAATAGTTTGAAAGAAGAAGGCAGGCTCCTCTTTTCTTTAGCCCAAAATATGTCCATCTTTTTGAAATATATAGTCCTGGATCTATAAAATGATTGGCCTTGCTCTTCGATACCAGAAAGTACATAATGAAGAAAAGGTTGAATAATTTTTTCATGTCTTCAAGAGCAAAAAGAGACTCACAAACATTAATATTGTAGATTTACAATCACCTAACAAATGAATACGCTGACATGAATGAGCATGAAGGAAGTACAAGCTATGAGAAATTCCATGTCATTGTGTTCATATAAAAGGTCATATCAATGAAAGAAGGGGCGTGCAAATAATTATCTGGTGGTGGTGGTGATAAATCATAAATTAATAATTAAATTATCAACAAACAATGGAATCAATTACTAAAAAGGAGAAAGAGAAAGGAAACTCTGTAAGTGAACTATAGCAACTAACCATTCAAAACAGAAATATATAGCAACTCAAATATAGTAGTTGTTTTACAGTGAAGAATTACTAAATAAATGTCAATCAATTTGGTCCCCTACAACAGCAAGTGGAAAAAAGTGGGATTCTAACTCATTTGGGCCAAATTTGGAGAAGATCACAATGAATCTTTGGTTGATTGTCAGGCTAGACAAATCATGTATTCATGGGTTGTAGCAACCAAAATCTGGATATTAGGGTTCGAGGCTCTAAAAAATTATGAACATAAAGCCTTGTAGCATGAAAAGATAGAAGAGGACCTCTTACATAAGATGAAGAGAATTTTGACTCACATTTCCAATCGGGAAAACACTTCAATGAATAGGGCACCAAAGCTCTCAAAGACAATTCCAACAGTTAAAGAGGGTTTCTGTCACTTAGAAATTTCCAAAGAAACAAAGATGAATTAGCAATAATGGTAGTCAATCAAATGAAAAAGATGTACTCCAATGGAAACACATGTCCAATGAAGATCCATGACAAAAAGAAAAATAATAAAGCCAAATATCCGCACAACACAATTTATACATTCACATAGGCCCAAACCCATTATTCATAAAACCCATTATCCATTATACGTTCACATATTCCACAACCAACGTAATGTTGGAGCACGTCCTATAAATCACCCATGTAACGACATCTCATTAATGCATTACATATTGCAAATAGTGCAATCATCTGATTTTTAAGCATATATTTCTCTACCAAAAACTATCAAAAGAAATTCCTTTTGTTATTTACCTTCATGCATTACACATTGATGAATCTCAACTTATTTGCTGATAACCAAGCAACTTGGAGATTTCAGACTAAATTTCTTCACATCTAATCAACTATAACTAAGCAAATAAATCAGAGAAACCAGAGTCTGTTGTATCTTTCTAACGCAATTGTCAGAAAAGTAGAAACAAAATCAGCAAAAAATCTAATCCCAACCCAAACCCTAATGAAGAGAAATAAACACAAATGCAAACGGAAAGAAAATAAATAGAGATAAGCCTGATCTTGATTATTGCTACGAACCTCTTTTATCCTGAGAACCTTCGGTTGTGCTGCTATTCAGTTTGCTCTATTCCGAATTCAAGGAATTGAGATCTTTTTGCATAGCCTTCTCCCACTGTTCCTTATGCTTATGTGTCATAGCTTCTTTGAAGTTTTCAGGTTTAGCTTCTGTGAGAGTCACATTTTCTCACTTTTGGTGCAAGTGAGAAAATCTCAAAGCATTTTGTAACTAAGGCATATGATTTCTCCGAGTACCTAAAATAGAACCATTAATTGCTTAATAGATCATTCGCGGGGTTGCATTTGATTGGTAACCACCTGGTTATCTAACATCAGATGGACAGTCAAGATCCTTCACATATGGGGCCCACTATGTAATAGTGGGCGTAGCTTCATATAGAAGCTCCAGATCATGTTGATGTGTCTCCATCAAAGCTCTCCCATTAATTGCTTAATAGATCATTCGCGGGGTTGCATTTGATTGGTAACCACCTGGTTATCTAACATCAGATGGACAGTCAAGATCCTTCACATATGGGGCCCACTATGTAATAGTGGGCGTAGCTTCATATAGAAGCTCCAGATCATGTTGATGTGTCTCCATCAAAGCTCTCCCATTTCCACTGCAATTAAAACAAAATGATAGAGGAGGAAGAGAGTGCAATGTTTGAAAATGATGTAAAATAGAAGAGAGAAAATGTGGAAATAAGAAATATTATAAAGGGAGGAAAAAGAGAGCGAGAGAGAGAGAGAGAGAGAGAGAGAGAGAGAGAGAGAGAGAGAGAGAGAGAGAGAGAGAGAAGAAGAAGAAGAAGAAGAAGAAGAAGAAGAATTCATGAGGTAAGTTCTACTTATTGTTGGATTATAAGGGCCATTTATCTTATCATGCTTGGTCCATGAACAAAGTTGCGAGGTATGTTTTACTTTTTTTTCCTGTAGTTTTATTTCTATTGACATTTCTTAAATTTTCCTATTTGGATTATAAGGGCCATTTATCTTATCATGCACTGTTTGTTTGGTATTTTGACAACCGATAGGTCTTATGGCATTTGAGTGACTCCAAATATTGTTTTTTTTTTTACCAGGAATATCCCTTTTGAGTACCACCTCCCAAGTATCCCAGTAATGGTTGCGACAGCAATAATTATGTTTTTGGGGGTGTTCCTTATCTACTTTGCCGCTAAGTATTGGGATCAACTCATGAGCGCCTACAAGGTGATAAAATTGCCCACGATCCACTATTCAGCAGTAACAATGTGAGAAGTCGATTGTTCAATTTGTTTGGATAAATTTGAAGAAATACACAGGAAATAAAGACGGTGATTCTATTATATACTTGACTTAAGTTGTTTGATTTTGAAGGTCATTTAATTTTTGTCAGGGTCAACCAGGAAGACAAAAACATCATCCTCTCTTTGCAACTTGTAAATTTGATTTGGTTTTTTAGCTTATTCAATTTAGGTCTTGGGCCATCCAAGAAGACATGCATCTCAGGATCTTCAATTTGTGTTATGATCACGTCTACACTATATGGAAATCCCTGCACTTCCTGGATACAACCCAAATTAGCAAAATCTGAACAAGCCACCCCAAAATATAATTTCTAGACACCCAACAGTAAGAAAAGAAAAACCTATGAAAAGAAAAACCCATGTGAAACGAAACCCATTCCAAGTGTAATTCTGTTTTAAATCAAAAACAAAAAAATTAATTTTGTTATGTCAGTAGCCAAACATGATTCTGATTCCGGAATCAGAATGAGGATAAAAACAGAATCAAGAAAAAGAATAAAAATTAAGAAACGAAACTATAATTTTGCCAAATGCGCCCTTAATATTCCATGGAAAAAAATTCATGGCGGCCAAATATGGCCTGAAATATATAGTTTTTTTGCCTTGTTTTTCAGCCACTTATCTCTCTCCCTCTCTCTTCACTCATGCCTTCTCGAGCCTCTTCATCTCCAGCCCTCCCCATCTCTTGCAACTTTTTTTTTGATGTATGTGTGTGTATGGGGTGGATAAATAGAATACAAAAAAATGGAGCGATGCACGGGGCTGATGAGGCTCCAGTACAACACCCAAGAGATCCACATGGGATTGATTACAGAGGCATTAGGGGAAGGGAGGAGGCCAACACATGGTAGTGGTGGACCTGATGTTGGGGAGCCAGGGGGGGTCGCATCTTGCCGTCCCTCTGGCTAGGCACGAGACGGTGGCCCAGGATGAGTATAAGAGGTTGCGCTTAGACAAACATTTGAAGTTGGCGAGGGAATCCTATACTGTGTTGCCTTCTCGAAATTGATGTTGGCAGCTTGGTGAAAGAAGAGCAAGAAGGGCTCGGATCTCCTTCCATAAGTCTTGAATGGCCCACGGAATTTAGCCTTTACCATATATGAGGTCAATTAAGACTTTGCTATCGAATCCTACAATTATCTTAGACATTTTGAATGCGGAGCAACATCTAAGCCCGTCTAAGAGGTGTGGATCCCGATCCCGAGATTGGTGAGAGACGAGCTCCCAATGGCCTCCAAGATCTCCACAAGTGAAGGAGAGCTCTATCAAGGAACTCTCGAAAGAGTACCTCTCACAGCATGAGTGGCGATGTATATGAGATACCTCTTGATTCGGGGACTAGCCCGGAACCAATACGTACCTAAAATAAAGAAGAGTCGTCATCTAGAGAAGTCGGCCCCGAAACCCAAAAGATACTGTGTTGCAACGGATAACAAGAGATAAAAAAGGTTCGTGCCTGGTGACGAATGAGGAAGGTCCGGAGAGCACCCCCACCCGCCCGAGTGCAAGCACTCGGTCTCTTATGCCATTTTTATTAACTTTGAAGAATTTTGGGTGAAAATCATGTGAAATGGGAACAGGTATCCCTGAGAAGACGTCTGCCTAAACATGCATGACTCGGGGTTTAATAGAGAAAAATAAACATTCAAGTCTTAACTCATCATATCTAATCCTAACTCATCACATCTAGGAAAGCAGTAACAAACGCATGCACAACTACGACTAAACAGAATATAGCAGATATGATAAGCTGGAAACAGTAAAGCAATAAAGGAGCTACAACTAAGCAATATAATCAAGAAGTAATAAACTGGTAATCGGTAAAGAGCTACAACTAAGCATGTGATCAGGAGATAACAAACAAGCAAACAGTAAAGAACTACAGCTAAGTATATGAGAGCTACAACCAAGCATGGGATCAAAATAAGTAAGCAGGTAAATGCAACAGCTAAGCATATGAGTAAGCAAATAAGGAAATGATCTCAGTCTGAAAGAAAACATACAGTCATAGTCCTATGTAAGAAACAGTGATGACCACAACCACAAACCTTAAAATATTAACAACAAACCCTAACACTCTAATTGTTTTTCAGGCCCAAATCTTTGGATGGTCTGATGTTCATCCAAGCCGCCTACGTATCCCCGCCTCTTAAGGAATCAAGGCTACGTAGTTTTCGCACCTATTCTAAACTACAATTCCTAACACATCTAAGACCGCTATCCTAGACTCGACCAACTAGACTCGACTAGTTTTTAACAGCTTCTTGTGCGATTACTTAAATTCAAGCGAATTGTAGATTTTATGACACCCCATATGCCTTAACTAATGCAAGTTTAGCCCTAAGCTAATGCAAGTTGTTCCTATATCATATGTGTAACTAGGCTGTGTGTCCTAAGGGAAACAATGGGATCACTAGTACATCCTAATTTAGTCATCAGTCAACGAAGAGTATATCCAACTGACCGTACAAAGGCGTAAACAAACTCCTAGCTATGACAAACTCCTAACTCTAAAACACCCAAGACGTCTAGGACAGACTCCTAACTCTAGAGAAAGACTTTTCAAAAACGTTTGTAAAGATTGGATTGAATAATTTCTTTTTTGAAGATTTGACAATTTTTATTTTGAAAGGTTTGATTGGACTTGGGATAAAGATCCCACACTACCTACGTACCTCGTAGAAGATGATCAAGCCAACGTAGTTCGGAAACAGACTCTCCTAACTACTCTCCTAATGACCCATGTCTATTCAGATATTTTTGAATTTTATATTTCAATGTTTTTAGATTTTTAAATAATTTCAAGTTTTTTTGTTCTTTTGAAAATGTTTTAACCCTTTCAGCTAAAGAGAACCTATAAGACCACATCCCATGATCCACAGCCTGGCGGAGTGTCAACGCTAAGGACAGAATCCCTAGAACTAAAGGGGAACTCCTATCTAAAGGACAGACTCCTATACTATGTAAGGGTAGGACAGACTCCTATCATCTATAGGCGTAAGATAGACTCATGTATTCTGCAAAGGTTGGAAAAAATCCTATACTTTGCAAGGGTTGGACAGAATCCCATGACTTTATGAAAAGTAGGACAGAATCCTAACTCCTTATGACGGTAGGACTGATTTCTGAAAGACTGACTCTCTGGCTAAGGACAAACTCCTATGCTAAAGGGTAGATTCCTAGTCTAATGGCCGACTCCTAACCTATAAGCGCTAAGGGGAGTGCTAACTATACTAAAGCAAGTCTCCTAGAAGAAGAGGAGACAAAGGAGGGTGCTTGTGAGACTGGACAAGTCTCCTAGATACAGAGGTGGGCTTCAAGTATCCCTATCATTGCCCTTACAATGATAAATAGGGATAAGAAAACTAAGATCTATGTTAGTCTTTAACTTAGTAGGGGCTCTAATAATGAGGCAAGACATGCTTCCTATGGGTTCACTCTCTAACACGACTAAGGTGACCTCCCTAAGGGTAGGCTCTAAATGAGGCTTGTCTCCAAAGGAGAATTACCTTGATGAAACATAGCTTGTCTCCTAGTGAGGGCTCTAGATGACTCTTTCATTGCCCTTGCAATGAATAGGCTACTAATGTCTATAGGTATCTAAAAAGCTAGGCTAGTCTGATAAATAAAGAGGGGAGTGCTACTAGGACCGAGCAAGTCCCCTAAGGATGGGGGCTTGGGATGACTCCTTCATTGCCCTTGCAATGATGTCCTGTCAAATGGAAACTAAAAAAACTATGATATTCTTATTAATAAAAACCAGTAGACTTCATGTCATTAATAGATATTGCACATACTAGCAATACTTATCATGATCATCTTTTATGAGATTATTAACAAAACGCATATCGTCAAGCCTTGGTCCCTTCTTAAAAATTTCGATATTAGTGGTTGAAGCTTGAACAGACATAATTATTGAAAAGAAAATTAAGTTTTTGTAGCATTAACTTCTTAAAATGCACAGTATGTCCAAGATAAAGCAAGCTCTTACACCTATTACCCAAAACTTATATGATCAATATAAAAATATATGATACTTAAAAACATCAGTGTGATCATCAGTTTCTTTTATCCCCTGAGAAATTAAACATGCAGACCAAAGTGCTCCCATCAAAAATAACATTTCCTTCTCAAAACTAAAAATTAGATATAAATAGAATTCATCAACTACTTTGTTCCCAAAAAAAAAATGAATAGAATGAGGTTCGCACTGTTATACTACCATGAAGAGCAATTTATCTAAACAAATGTAACCCAATGGGTGAACATGAAGCTTTAGGTAGAAAAAAATTTATTACCATTGAAGTTACTGCTGGAAATAGTTTATTTCATGTGGGGGTTAAGACAAGTGAGATATTAACTAGGATAATAAGATACCTTGCTATAAAAAAACTGGAAGGGTTACTTTTATACCACTGAATAGGGTGAAGGCACCACAAATAAGTTTTCCATACACTTCTGACCTGATATCTCTATTAAAGAAACTGATATTCTCTCCCCATTATAAGTCAGCTTTTGCACAAGTGTTTGGTAGAACAGCAGTATGTTGAAACTTGTATGTGGCCATAAAGGTTATTCGAACTGATGGCTTAGATTATATCACTATGAAGGATGGTCAGGTGAGTAAGAAGGACAGCATAACAACGAGATATCATGATGATAAGCATCCCAAGCTGAAGTTTATGAGAGTTATTTGGCAGAATGCAAAGTCCATCAACACGAAGGGAGTGGAACTTGAGAAAATTAGAAATTCTCTTCAAAGTATAGATCAGAAAATTTACTCGACTGGTTAGAGAACAACAACGAATGGAAGCTCAGTAGAGCCATTACAAATCAGAGCTAGAACAGCTTAAACAAGATATATCTAATGCTAATGAGTAGAAGGTATACCTTTATAAAGCTCTAGAGAGAAGGGAAAATTGCTTGGGAATGCCCGTAATCAAATTGATTATCTAAATGCTGAAATGGCAATGAAATGAGCTACAAGACTATATGAACAGAAACTGAAACCAGAAAAGGAGAACTTGAGACCAATCTATCAACAAACCTTGTAATGTGACAATAAGAGTTGGAATTTTCTAGAAGATTTTTCTCAAATAACGGAAGGTTTTGTATAACTGTCAAAAGACTAATACACGCCAAAAATATACATGCTATTTTAAAAAAATCGAAACACAACAGCAATGATTTAGCCACTCCAACTCTACTGGTTTTGGCATTCACCTGTTCAGGTGATTTCTCAATCTTTTCCTCTTTCATGGTTAATTTCTTTTTAAAAGAAACTTTTGATATTATTGCTGCTCATACCAGTTGACATAATGACTTATGTGTAGATAAAAAAAAATGGAGATCATGCACCAAACAGCCCCACACAGTCAAGTTAATTTCTCACTATGTTGTACAAAAACAAACTGATGACAAAATCAAATACTGGTGAGTGATGACAACCTTAACTCAAATGAGAACCCTAAAATCATGAAGAAGCTTTTTAGAAATCCAAAACTGAAACCTGAACTCAAGTGGGATGGTTCAAATCATTAGGGAATAAACAAACAGGTTTAAAACAGAGAGTGGTAGAAGGTCATCACAGAAGGAGTGAGCATCAAGATAATTGTATCAGGGAACATGAGAAGAAATAAGCTAACCAAATAAACCCCTATGAATGAGAAAAAAAATATTGACATAACCATATTCCATTATATACACAAACCTAATTAGGCTTTTAATGCTTAAATAACTGCCAAGGGAGTCAATATAGTTCTCTAGAAGCAACTACATTAGTATAATATTATTATCTAAACATAACCACTTACATCAAGAAATGAATCCTACAATCTGTGCATGTAATCACACCAACTCACTCTTTATAACCAAATAGATCAGGAGTAACCTCAATGACAACAGATAGATCGGTACACTTATCAAAACAGGGTAATCCCATGAGGCTTTAGCAAAGGAATAATTGAGCACGTTATTTAAGGAGCCATGTTACCATAACAAACATTGAGATGCTATAACCTTAGCATAACTTGGGACAACGTAAGAGAATAGAATAACAACTGTGTCACCTAAAAGAATGTCTAGAAAACATAATCCAAACCCTTTTGAGTTAATTGATACGGAACATTTTGAAAATAATGCATATATTCTGTTAACTGAACCTGACACAAGTGTCTAATGAAAAAAGATGCGTATATCACATGAAAGCTTCAAATACACATATATCAGTAGGAACTCTAAAAACATAGGAATTAATGACCACTAGCCATGTATTAAAGATAAACTATAAGAAGCTAAATTACAGGTGAGTTAAATGATTGTCCTAAAGACAATGACCTGAATAATAGACGTAAAACATATGTATTCATCCACTTATGCAATAGTCATTTGAAAATACAGATGATCCATAAGCTTGGGGGCTTTAAAACCTTCCTAAAAAAATCAGAATTTAAACCAAAGAAGCAGGTGAATCTAAGGGTTATATAGGAAAATGAACTAAAGGACAAACAAAATGTTCCTTTTCTTCTTCTTTTTTAAACACAGACACCAAAACATTGGATCAATAGAAATTTGAACAAATTAGACTCATCATGAATTCCCTAAAGAAATCAGTAATGTGTAATACTAATGGAAGTATTCGAAGTGTCTCTGTGCATCTATGATACATGCAGCTGAAATGACAGAAGCAACTCAATTTAATGCATTCCTCAAGGAATAGTATGATTAATGTAACCACTCCCCTTATTACAATCATTTTCTTAAACCAGTCTCATAAAAATACCAAACCAGAGAACAACAATGGCCAAAACAATCCCCTAGTCACCACTTCTAAAAACTGATCTAAGTACACATGGAAAACTGATCCTAAATAATGAATCCAAATTAATGAGAAAATACCAGAAATTATCATCAAGATTCTATTCTATATCTGGATTATAAAAACAAGTGAATGATGAACCTGAGCAATCAAAAGCTAAGCTCTAACCTGGAAAAAGAAGCTTACAAAGGAACTAGCCAACCGGGACATGGCCGGAATCCGGCAATGGTGCGATCGGAGAAGATGA
This sequence comes from Tasmannia lanceolata, assembly GCF_043159265.1. NCBI lineage: Eukaryota > Viridiplantae > Streptophyta > Magnoliopsida > Canellales > Winteraceae > Tasmannia > Tasmannia lanceolata. Next base: position 9,510,603 of record NW_027518690.1, on the reverse strand, counting down.
AGTGAGGGAAGGGTTTTGGGATTATTTTTTTTTCTCTCTCTCTCCCGAGAAGGAACGAAAATGAGAAAATTCAAGACATTTCTTGACTTCTATTTATCGGAGTATATGCTAATATTATGCCCCTAAAGTTCAAATGACACCCCCATTTTATAATATTTCAACTTGTCTTGGTAAATAAGGGTGGTCCATGGGGGGAGAATGTCTAATGAAAAATTAGAATGGTTATTTAACCCTTTAGTTGCCCAGGGACAACCCTTCTATAACACCTTAATCTAACTAGAGCACATCCAAACCGGATAAGTCACTCCCCTCTTTCTACACTATATTACACTTAGGGGTGCAACTCGGGTGGGTCGGGTTCGGGTTGAGGCCAACCGGAACCCAACCCGACCAACCATTTACTCAACCCGAACATGACCCGACCCAAGTTCCAACCTGACGAGGTTCAACCAGACCCGACCTGAGGAACCCTTTTTGCCAACCCAACCCGAGATTTTAAGCTTATAAAATATAAAAAATATTAAAAATGTCGGGTTGAACTCGGGTCAGGTTGTCCAAGCCCTCAACCCGAACCCGAAGTCAACCCAAACCCGAACCCGAACCCGACCCGAACTCAACCCAACCCGACTTTTTCCCGGGTTGAACCCAACGGGTTTGGGTTGAGCCCACCCAAGTTGCACCCCTAATTACACTATACAACAACCTACACTCGTTCGCTAGGCAGACCCCGACGGATTTTAATGAAATATTAGAGGGACCTACCTAGGATCCTAACATACCACAAGATGAAATTTGGGACACTAATACACTAGTTTAAAAGGTTTTCATTTAAAAACAAAAATTTAGGGTTCGGTCAAAATTGGGTGTCTACAATAGGGCATGGGTTTCGACCATCATGCTAGTGCCTACTTCATAATAGAATGAGAATGAAAGAAGGATTTTAGCTCGGTGATTGAGGATGACTCCCCATCTCTCGCAACTTGGTAAAATAGTATTTCATGGAAAAAAATTCATGATTGCCAAAAACAGCCCAAGTTGAATATTTTTCTTTCATATTTTGGTCTTATGGCATTTGAGTGACTCCAAATATTTTTTTTGGCCAGGGATTTCAAAGATCATGCGGACAATATTCCTTATGAGTCCCACCTCGCAGGTATCCAGTGATGGTTGCGACGGCAATAATTATGTTTTTGGGGGTGTTCTTTATCTACTTTGCCGCTAAGTATCGGGATCGACTCGTGGGTGCCTATAAGGTGATAAAATTGCCCACGATCCAGTATTCAATTGTAACAGTGCGAGAAGTTGAGTGTTTAATTTATTTAGATAAATTTGAAGAAATACGGAAATAAAGATGGTAAATCTATTATATACTTTAAGTTAAGTTGTTTGATTTTGAAGGTCATTCAATTTTTGTTAGAGTCATCCAAGAAGACAAGAACATCATCCTCCCTTTGCAACTTGTAAATTTGATTTGTTGTTTTAGCTTATTCAATTTACGTCATGGGCCTCCAAGAAGACATGCATCTCAGGATCTTCAATTTGTGTTATGGTCACGTCTACACTATATGGAAATCCCTACACGTTCTAGAAACTTGAAAAATATTTTCAATGAATAGATCATTTTAATACATTTGGGAGAAAAAAAAAAGTGAAATAGAAAATTGGGTATATGTGAATACTATTAAAAAACCCCATGTGTTGCACAGGACAATAGAGAAAAAGATAAGATAATTGTTAATTTGAAGAAGCATTAAAATTATTGACGATAGAGAAATGAAAACCTGTCTTAATTACATATTTATTAAAACCTGGTAAAATAGAAAAATAAAGCAATATTGGGCATTGGTTGTAATCTAACTACGATATATAAAGGCGGAAACGTGGGTTAAGTTCTTCCACCCTTTGCCAAAAATCCCATCTATATCCCACCTGTATTATGCCTATTCTCTTTAATAATAAGTTATGATATTAACTACTTTCTTTAGGGTAAAATCGTAATCTAAATCTAACATAGGAAAAGTACCGACACAGATAGTGACGAAAAAAAATACCAAGAAGAGGTAAAGACATATGACAATGACGAAACAACTACATTATATTACTCATGCAGGACACTTGCAAAATATTGACGGATTCCGGGCACCTCAAGAGGAACAACAATTATGGAAATAAAGATGGTAAATCTATTCTTCTACCATGTTCTCTCCTGAGGTACCTCCACACGTAGATCTTATAGATCTGGAATGAAGCCCTCTAGACCTTGTTGAAATTTGCATATCCGGTTGCTATTCCAGATAAGATCAGCAATATCAATGATCGTTGTGTCCTTGTTCATCGCTGAAATATGATTGAATGTTTCTCGTTTTCCATGCTTCTCACACAAACCCTAGAAATCTTAAGCTTCTTCTCCTCCACTAAGTTGTAAGGACATTTTATTTTCCTTCATCTTTCTTTTCTTTTTCTCAAAAGTTGCAGAGCCTTAATCTGGGAAAATTTCAAACTAGAAATCTATGCTCATTATAGACATTTCTATGTTAGAAAGTTAGAATATTGGATGAGATAATTGATTCTAAGGGAAACCGATTTTATCTATTTTTATTTCAATCTTAAAGCGAAAAAGTCGAAACGAAATTTTGGCGTTTCCCGCAAGAAATGAAATCGCAATATCGAGGTCATACCTTCTTCCATCGAACCTTGCTCTTCTCCCAAATCAAATATTCTCCAAAGGGAGACGAGATGAAGAACGAGGACAAATGGCTTGCAATTCAAGCTAAAACTTCCTTCTTGAATTGAATAAAGAAAAAGACAAAATTTCCCTCCAAAGTCTTTTTTTACTCTTCTTGCTTGCCTTAATAATTATTGATTTCCCCACAATTATTAATCAAAATGGGTTTTTTGTTTTTGGCAGCAGAACCCATGGAATAAATCTATGTAGCAACCTCATTCTCGCTTTGTGCCTACATAGCAATTCCATCGAGTGGTAGACTTATTTTCTAATACTCAATGTGCTCTAATATTTTATATAAAATGATGACACTGGCAATATAAAATATAAGAGCCCTAGGGTGTGGCAACCGTTAAAGAATTAACTTAGTTTCTACCCGGGGCCACAACCTTTAGTGTAAAAAGTGAATCATAAATACATTATTACTATAGGGCTTGCCCAACGAAGAAAAGGGGGGCGAATTTATTCCTTCCCTTTTTTATTATGTTGTATACTTTTCTTCCATTAAATGTATCCATATCCATTCTGATAGTACTTAATGGATATGGATATGGATACATTTAATGGAAGATAAGCACCTGCGTCACCTTTCACAACTCTTTCCCCACGTAAGCCGTAATAGTAATTGAGAAATCTCTCCTGAAGATTTACTTTCCTAAATAAGCCTTACTCTTAAATCCTCACAGCACCAAATACCTACTAAATTATATAAACAAAAAGGTTGGGAGGAATTCCATTGAGAAAAATAGGGATTTTGTTCTTTGTGAGAGGAGTTTCTTAATAGTTAGGGTATGGGTTTCAAGGAAATGTTGCAGCTCATTTTTCTATTTTCTTTTGTTCTCATTGGCTATGGAGTGGAAGGAGGAAGAAATAGCTCATCTAAAGTAGCAGTGAAGACTATTAAGGTTTGGTTAATATTTTCTTTGCTTTTGGGATAGCTAAGAAAAACCATCCCATGGTTATCTAAACCGTTCATCTGGTAATTGATATATATATATATATATATATATATGTGTGTGTGTGTGTGTGTGTGAAAAGGTTTCTGAGCTCGAGCTCAGAAATCACCACTCCCATAGTTGTTTGATTTATCCAACCCATTCATTTTATAGGTTATGATTATGGTTATGGTTATGGTTATGGTAAGGATTATAGGTTATGGTTAACATTATGATTTGTGGTGGTTTAGAATGGATAGCTAGAAAATGGGCTTCTATAGATTGAATGGTTAGGATTATGGTATGTAGATGGTTTGTTAGGAACACCTTATCTATGTGAGGTCCTATAGAATGAATGGGTTGGATGACTGAAATAACATGGAGATGGTGGATTTATAGAGCTCTAGCTTAGGCTGAGCTAGAGCTCAGAAATCTCGCCCTTATATATATATATGAGGAAAGTGGAGCTACACCGCCGGCTTAAAATACAATGGGCCCACATTGTTTTGGTGATCCAAAGAATTCATTTGATTGGCCCTCACATAGATAGGGTGTCCACCAAAAATCAGCTCCATAGGATCATCCCAACCCGACGATTTGTGGAGGCAAAAATGAACGTGTAAAAACCTTCACAAATTTGTCCATTTTTGCCTCCACCGTTTGAAGGGTTGGGATGATCCTATGGAGCTGATTTTTGGTGGACACCCTATCTATGTGAGAGCCAATCAAATGAATGGTTTGGATCACCAAAACAATGTGGGCCCATTGTATTTTAAGCCGGCGGTGTAGCTTCACTTTCCTCTCTCTCTCTCTCTCTCTCTCTCTCTCTCTCTATATATATATATATATATATATATATATAGAGAGAGAGAGAGAGAGAGAGAGAGATTGTATTGGTACGATGATATCGAAATTGATGGATATTTGTATTTTTTTCAGGCTGAATATGGGCAGATCTTTGATTGTGTTGATATCAACAAACAACCTGCTTTTGATCATCCGTTATTAAGGAATCATAAGATCAAGGTCGTTTCTTATATTTTTTTGTAGTTTTTGTTTTACAGTTTCAAGTGATATGTTATATGTGAGACTAGGTGTTCATTTCCAAATAGAACATATTCTTTCATTACAATGTAAATATAGGGATGAAAATTTTACATTACGATGCAGATGAGTCCAAGTTCTCTTCCAAAAGTGATTGAGGTCAAAGAACATTCTTCAATAGCCGTATCTTTAGGGATAGAGCTCATGGACGGAGGGTGCCCTCTAGGAACAGTTCCTATCAGAAGGATTGAAAAGGAAGCCCTAACTAGGGCTAAATCTGCCACAAATTTTGGAAAACGATATTCTTCAAATGCTGAGACTCTTTCAAATGATCAACCCAATAATCGTGTACGTCACATTTCGTCTCATATAATTTTATTATAAACTTTTTTATGAATCGGATAATTTGTTTTTATGAGAGTTCAATCATTATTCAAATAATTGGAAACATGATTTGGAATTGAGGTAAGTATGTGTGGCCTACTCGCTCAATACTCAATATAAACTTGAGTGCATGTTTCTATCAAAGCTTGGATATTTTTAAATTTGTGTACATTTTCTATAAAATCTTATTAAAAATTTGTATGTATTACCCAAGAAAATAAGTGACCTCAATTTTTTTTTAAGTTCAGTCAATATGGATGATTTATAAGTCAACTTTCCGATTCTTCTTACTACATAATAAGTTTCTATTATTTTTGTTGTGAGGAAGATGAACCTATTTCTAGAAAATTTAGCTGCTAGAAAGACACGGATGCAAGCCTCCCCTAGGCTTCTTGGACTAAGCATCGGGAGAGTGATAGACACACACTCAATCGCTCAATAATTTGGATATAGGGAAGCAGATTTGCGCAAGTTCAGTAAAATTAGCTTATCTCCTTCGATATGGGTTGGAATGACCTGATTCCAAAGCCAAAATTTCAAGGACTCAAAGATCAATAACTTTGGTGAAGAAACTTTTCTCAGAAAAGAACTGCAAATTACTCGAAAGTATGTTGGAAGTGGGATGTCCAGCAAAGATTACATTCAGGGTAAAGATAACAACTTCAATGCATACTCTTCTAGGTTGCCAAGGAAGAGTGGTAACATCAATTCTTCTAGATTGATGGTTACAACTCTTCAAGGATACAAACAATAGGGGAAAGCTCCTAATCTTCAAGGAAGGAGTGAAACTCTTCTAGGTTTCAAGGTTGAACTCTACAAGGTTCAAGGGAAAATGCTCCTGGCAAATTTTCATCAATATTCAGCTAAAAAATCACTACAGATGTTTGCTGGACTTTTATAGAGAAAATACAATAGAAAAGACATTCAAGATAGCCCACTAACTATTTTAAGGACTTACGTTCATCATTAATAGCTTAGGAATTCAAAACACATTAATTAGTCAAAGTCCTACAGAAACAATCTACTAAAATGGTCATAACTTTCCAACTACTTGGCCAAATGAAGACCATAAATATCCGTCGGAAACATAACTCAAAGATCTACAACATCTTAGTTTAACATTTTCCATGACTCATCCATCTAAGGTCTAAATTTGTGCTTCAAAACCGACCAGAATCATTATGACGAGAATGCAACTAGATGAGGCCCGAATTAGCATGTCCATGATCTTGGGCTTGAGATAGCCTTTATGCTTGGTGGATTCAACTTGGGCTTGGTCCTTATGTTGGGCTTGAACGCGGGCCGATCTTCTCACTTGCTTGGGATGGTTCATGTGAGCTTCAAATTTCTCAGCCGCATGGGTGTGGGCTGCATCAGACACCCTTATTTCATGTAGTTCTATAACACTCCTCCCTTTTGCACAAATAAAATTCAATGAAATTCAATAAGAAGTTTTCAATGACAAGAATATCCTTTTTCTTTATTAAATGAAAAATATAGTCATATTTTAATAAATGTGGAAACATTAAGATGATTGTTTTGCTTAATCCTAAAACAAACATGTGTAGTATATAGATTATTTTGTTATATAATGCCTCTGTGTATAAATAAAAGGTTATTGACTCACAAATTTTATTTATTACTCACAGTTTGCAACGCAAATGTCATACAAGGGAAAATTTTACGGAACAAGAGCAGACCTCAATGTATGGGAGCCAACAGTTATAGGCAACCAAACTAGTTATACTTATATGGCTGTTACAGATGTGTTGCAGGTTGGAATATTGGTTGGATGGGCGGTAAGTTATCTAATTCAACCTTCATCTGCTAATATCTAATACTTGATCTGTGATCTGCATCATTCTCATATGGTCCTTTATGCGTTTGGTGGTTTTCTTAACAAATAACACGACCGATGTTGTGGGATCAATTGCATTAATTAGGTAAGACGACTAATAATATTGTATTCTTATTTTCAAGTTTTTAAAATGTGTAGGTAGATCATAAAATATACAATGACTTTCGCCCTCATTTAAGTACGACCTGGAAGGTATGTTTGAAAAGTAACTTAATCTTGTGTCATCCAAATTAATATAAATTTGTTATTAGAATGCTACTGATTTCATCTTTGTTTTTTTTTTTTTGGTTTACCTACACCACAGAATGGTAAAATAGAATGCGAAGATATTCTCTGCCCAGGTTTCGTACAAGTTTCTCCGGACATACCGCTAGGAGCTGCTTTTAAAACGATTTCATCCTATAATGGAACCCAATATTCCTTAATACTCGCTGTATACAAGGTAATTTTGAATTCCTTTACCTTCAATCAGAAAGGATGCATTTTTCTGAAAAAAAATAAGAAGAAGAGCGGGACTTGTAACTAGAGTTAATTGTTAAATTACATATGTTATATTTTTCTTTGGAAAAATATGAGCATGCAGATTTAGGTCTCACTTGATGAAACTATAAGTGTAAGTAGGTATTACTTCTTCAAACATATTTATCTTCTAGGCTTCCCAAAAGATCTCTCTCTCTCTCTCTCTCTCTCTCTCTCTCTCTCTCTCTCACACACACACACACACACACACACACACACACACCAAAATTCTTATCCTCCAATTTGTTGCCTTTGAAATTTATCAGGAAAGGCTACAAAAATTTAAGGCTTAAATAGAATTGTCCCATGTGTTGGCTTTTTGTATTTGACCCATACATAGCAAGCACTTACACATCACAAGATTCCCAAACTTGTACATTTTCCCTCTCATATTTCCTTTAGAAAAAATGAGTACATGCAACATCATATAATTGCCCCTTTATGCTGTAAGAAGGAATTGATTCTACGGGCCCACCCACTTGACATGTCAGTATAACTATTACTCTTGGTTACTTATATCTCACAAGACACTGTGGTATCGTGCAACCTGAACGTCCCTCTATATGCGCCATCTCCCATGTTGTTTGACTCATCAAACATGTTCATTCTATAGGACCCAACGAAGGTAAGGTGTCCCTATGAAATAATTTCCATAGGATCGTGGTATCTGTTGATTTCTAGATCGAGTTTTAGAATGGACGGCTAGAAAGTGGGCTTCTACCGATCGAGTGGTTAGGATGATTGTATGGAGATGGGTTGTTAGGAACACCCTATCTATAGTGGCTTGCTCAGGCTAAGCCATAGCGAGGTTCTATGGAATGAATGGGTTGGACGAGTTCAACAACATGGAGATGGTGTGTTTATAGTGGCTTGCTCAGGCTAAGCCATAGCTCATAAACCTCCCCCCCCCCCCCACACACACACACACATATATATATATATATATATATATATATATATATATATATATATATATATATAGAGAGAGAGAGAGAGAGAGAGAGAGAGAGAGAGAGAGAAAAGGGTTCCTGAGGTTAACCTCATATAGCTTATATGAGGTGGCGCTCATAAAACATAAGGGGCCCACATTGTTAGGATGATCCAAAGCATTCATTTGAAAGGCCCCATCATAGATAGGGTGTGTACAAAAAATCAGCTCCATTGGATCATCCTAACCCATCCAAAAGTGGAGGGAAAAATGGATTGATACTTTTTGCCCATAAATCTACCCATTTTTGCTTCCACTTTTGGAGGGTTAGGATGATCCAATGGAGCTGATTTTTGGTATACACCCTATCTATGATGGGGCCTTGCAAATGAATGGTTTGGATCATCCAAACAAAGTGGGTGCATTATGTTTTATGAGCGCCACCTCATATAAGCTTATATGAGGTTAACCTCAGGAACTCTATTCTCATATATATATATATATATATATATATATATATATATATATATATATATATATATATATATATATATATATGGAATTTGCTAGTGTCCATCACTGAAGCCATTTCGTGGATGGGCTGTTGCATGTGAGAGCAGCAACTTAGGCTCACTTTTCAGCAGATTTTTCCTTCATTCATGAGGTGGCTGTTTTCAATGCAACAGCCCATCCTCAAAATGCCTTCTGTGATGTGATGGACGCTAGCAAATCTGTGTGTGTGCGCGCGCGCGCGCGTATGGGAACAGCTTAAAGGGATTTTCCACTATTTTAGAGTGAAGGGAGTTGTATCTTGTGAATCATTCCTTCTGACTTTAGATATTGATTCTTTTATTTTAATTACTTTTTTGTTTAATGTTGTATTTAATCGTAGGATCCCGTGACCAAAGATTGGTGGTTATTATTTGGAAACGATAATAAGAAGGTGGGTTACTGGCCAAATGCTCTCTTCTCTTCCACGTTCACTGATCATGCTACTATTGTTCAATGGGGTGGGGGAGTTACCAACGCTGGCATTGAACCATGGCCTCAGATGGGGAGTGGCCATTTTGCAGATGAAGGATTTAAGCATGCAAGTTATGTGGGACAAATGAAGTATATACTGGAAAATGGTGATACTCAAGATGTCGACCATTATCGGCTTTCCAGTGCTGTTGATGCCCCCAAATGCTATACTCTTAAACCCATTGATAGTAAGAGTTATCCTACCGTTCATTCTTTCTTTTTTGGGGGACCAGGGGGAAATTGCTAGAATCAGTTGGATCGCTTCTTTGGAGGACTACCTATGTCCATGTCGGTATTTATACTTATGTACTCCAGACATTTTAAGCAAATAATAACATGAGTTTTAGCCAAGTGCTGAATACTTAAATCAAATGATCATAACCCCTTAGATCCACCAACCCTTGTTTAGGGTTCTACCAAGAAAAATCTCTTCTACGAATTTTTGTAGTCCTTTGTCTTAGGTGCGTGGGATGTGCAATTGGGATAGGCCCAAGGGCATGTTGTTGTTACCTGGCGTATGGAGAGCTCAGAAAGAAAATGGAGAAGATAGCAGCTGTAATGGCCTGGATTTTAAAGGCCCAAAGCCCGGCCCGTTAACCGAAATACAACAATGAAGCGGAAATGAAATCCAACATTAAACTAAAGTCCACCATAAGATAATATAATCATAATCTCAACATGTCCACAGGCAAATATAAAATAAGATAATCCCAAGTCTTACCTAACAAAGAACTAGCTAGAAATTGAAAACAAATGGATAAAAGGAAACTAATCCTAAAATCACTAATCCCAAGTCTTACCTAAATTCTCACATGTGCTATGCGTATGTAATCTGGTCCGTTGATATGATACATGTCCGGCCATTTGCCATTTTTGGTAACATGATTGCTATTTTTACTTCTCTCTCATTGAGGAGACCGAAATCACAGAGAAATTGTAAGTTTTCTTCATTATGCTCATCCCAAATACAGTAAGATGATGCAAGATGATGGTTCTTAGCCTCTTACCACACACCCTTACATGTGCCATGTGTATGTAATCTGGTCCGTTGTTATGAAACATGTCTGGCCCATTTACCATTTGTGGCATCATATTTGCTATTTTTACTTCTTTCTCATTGATTGAGTAGCATCATCTAGTCAATCTGATCCCAATTGAGCAAGACTGCAAGAGGACAATGAAGAAGAGAGTCCACAACTAGAGGAATCAAATAAACCATGGCAGGAAGTTCCCAAGAAAACGAGGCCAAGACGCTCTCAAAGAGCCCAACATACTCCTAACAATTAGCTGATTATGTGACTTAGGAATATTAAGCATTTCTATCTCTAGGCTTAGTGCTCGACTATCTTGAATTTTCGATCTCCCTCTCTTTTATGTTACGAGTTAGGGATGGTTTATCGTACCCATAATTGTATCATCTTTCTCTTTATCAAATAAACAAGTAAGGGCCCCACCAAACCCCAGCTTACCCATCAAAATAATAATAATAATAATGAAAAAGGAAATTACAGAGAAGTAAGAGTAACTGTTCTCAGTAGCCAGATCGACCAAGCCTTGTTTAGGGTTCTACCAAGAAAAAACAAAATAATCTATTAATTTTTGTGGTACTTTATCTTAGGCATGGGATGTATGATTGGAATAGGCCCAAGGACATGTGGTTGCCTGACATAAGGGGGAGTGCAAAAAAATGAAGAATATAGCAGCCTTCAACCTATAGCAACACAATGAATAAATAAGAAAAATTAAGGAAAACTCAAAATATACTTTAAAAAATATAATTTGGGCATTGTAATTGTAAGTGGACAAAGGAGAGGAGACCAATAACTGGAAATTGCTAGAAGCAATAAAATTTACCCAAAATAGTAAGTAATTTTTCTTCACTTAAATTTTCATTGATCATATTTCACTTAAATACCAATTTCTTGTTAAACCTACACTCAAAACCAAAATATAAAAAATTTACCACTTCTCTCTCCTCGAGCTATGCACAGCAACTATTTCTTGTTTACGTTCTGACTTTCTCAAACAGAATAAATCAGAGGGTCGGTTCCAAGGATGGGGACGTAGTGGAGCTCGTCGTCATGGAAGATTGTGGAAAAAATTGTAGGGAATCTAACCGGGTAGAACTCAACCCTAAAAACTAGGTGTTAGAGGGAGGGTGCCCAATCCCTTATAACCCATCCCCATCCATTTGACTTATCCGATTTGGGACTATTTGCTTTTGAATGGAACCCCAACAATCTCCCCCTCTACGTAGAAGCAACGTGGACAATCTCGCCCCTCCACGCGGTGACAACGTGGGAACCATGAGATACTACACTGGGGTTTCCGAGATCTTCTCCGAGGACATTCCCTCTGACACCATTTGCTAGGGAATTTAACCAAGTAGAACTCACCCCTAAAAGCTAGTTGTTGGAGGGAGGGTGCCCATTCCCTTATAACCCATCCCCATCCATTTCACTTATCCGATGTGGGACTATTTGCTTTTGCGTGGAACTCCAACAAAAATTTGGCCAGTGAAAACAATCCTAATATCCTTAATATGTATTTTTCACTTATCTGAAACTTAAGCCCTAATTGCATACCATGAAAGTCGGACCTAGGACACTCTGATGGACAGTTCGAGTGAAGATAGATCATGACCCAGACATAGAAAATAGGATCCGATAAGGGATCTGAACAGATCATCGTGACCAAGGCATAGGTAGATCTGATTCGAAGTTGATCCATTGACACTCTAATAGTAGAAGAATTTTTTATGGGATACTTCTCTGATCAAGTTGTTTCAACTAGGTATTTATATATGTTCAAAAATTTTCCAAGAATTTTTACCTGACTCTATTATAAAGAATCATCATATAACTGATTACTAAGAAAGTCATCTCTTTTTCTCTTCTCTGGTCTCAATTTGGTTTTGTTTGCCGCTTCGTTTTGGGCAATGGAAAGCATCGTTTTGGTGTTCTGGCTACTTCCACGATTTGTTTTAGAAAAGATGATATAAGGAGAACTTTTTTTAAAAATCTAAAAATGTTGCTCGAAACATATAAGAAATCGTTATATGAACCAAAATTAATAGAAGCACATTCTATTACTAAAAACATTAAATTTATTACAAATATCAATAAAAGAAAGAAAATTAATAGGGTTTAGATGGGTTTATATAGGGGTTTTAATGTTTGGGGGAAGGGGGTATAGATGAAAAATATCCTTCTAACAATTTTAATACAATAAAAAAAGGGCTTAAATGGGTCGAAACATAACGAAATTCTGGCCAAAACGGAATAGAGAGTGTTTTTGTTCCATTTTTCAGAATGGAATGAAATGTTTCAGCAAAAATGAAATGAAATTGACACCTAAAGTCCCCCTGGTTTTTCCGCTTGTTCTATTAGGCTTTGATCGAATCACATGTAGTCTAAATTTTAAAATGGGGAGATGAAAAATATCCTTCTAACAATTTTAATACAGTAAAAAAAGGGGCTGAAATGGGTTGAAACGTAACAAAATTCTGCCCAAAATGGAATAGCGTGTTTCTGTTCCATTTTTGAGAATGGAACGAAATGTTTCAGCCAAAATGAAATGAAATTGACACCTTAGGTCCCCGTGGTTTTTCCTCTTGTTCTATTAGGCTTTGATCGAATCACATGTAGTCCAAATTTTAAAAGTTTAACAAGAATCACACATTTTATTACCATCTGATAAAATTTGATCCATCAAATTGTTTAGGTCTTGGTTTATGACTACATTAATTTTGTGACTTTATAGGTTATGTTTGGCAACCATGAATTATTTTTTTCATGATAAATTAGTTTCTCAAGAGGTGATACGAGGGTAGGCCTGGTGGGAGAAGGAGAACTAGTAGAGGTGAAAAGTGGCTTAAAAAATAAGGAAAATAATCTATCATGTTTTGGGTGGATTTTTTGTTTCCGTGTGGGGGGATGAGAAGTACCCTTCTAACAATTTTAATAGAGTGAAAAAGGGCTGAAATGGGTCGAAACGTATGAAATTCTGGCCAAAACGGAAAAGATAGTGTTTTTGTTCCATATTTCAGAATGGAACGAAATGTTTCAGCCAAAATGAAATGAAATTACACCTTAGGTCCCCGTGGTTTTTCCTCTTGTTCTATTAGGCTTTGATCGAAACACATGTAGTCTAAATTTTAAAAGTTTAACAAGAATCACGCATTTTATTACCATCTGATAAAATTTGATCCATCAAATTCTTCAGGTCATGGTTACTACGGTAATTTTGTGAATTTATGGGTCATGTTTGGCAAGATTTCAAACTCTTGCCTTACCCTGGGAAGATTTCCATAGCTAGTAAGCAAATTTCACCTGATGGAGAATTCTAAGCAAAAACCAGATGAAAGGGTGCCCCCATGCATTGGTTGCTATCACCGATATGCGTTTATTGCTCTTTGAGTTTTAGATTTTTCATTTATGTTATAAATAAAATACAATTTGGTGATAGCAACCAAGGTTTTAAATTTCGGTTTCGGGGGTAATTTCGAACCAAGCCGAAACCAAAACTTTTGCCGAAATCCCGAAATTTCAGGTGAATTTGGTAAAGACAAAGGAAATCAAATCCCCTTTTTTGGGCCAAAATTTCAGTAATTTCAGCTGAAATTTAGGAAAGGATTAAAAAAATAATATAGTTTTTTAAATTTCGTAGAAATTGATGAAATTTCTGAAATTTTGGCCAAAATTTGGGACATTTCGCCGATTTCGGTTTCGGAACGTTTCGGTTTTGGGTTCAAGTTATTTAAAAGTACGGGTCGACTAGTGAATAACCTTGCCGGACAGCGAAGTAATCGCTTAACGCACGGCGGTAAATTTAATAACGTTGCAGTTTCCGTTCATTGGCAACGACGGGTGGAGGAACATTGCAAGTATATTCTTAATAACATTGTTGTTTCTGAGTTTAGGGTTTCCATTCGTTGGAACGACAGGCCGACACGATATATTCTTAATAACGTTGTCGTTTATGAGTTTAGGGTTTCCCTTCGTCGGTAATGACCGGCTGAGGAATGTTGCCGGTATATTCTTAATAGCGTTGTTGTTTCTGAGTTTAGGGTTTTCGTTTGTTGGCAACGACTGGCCGAGAAACGTTGCTGGTATATTCTTAGTAACGTTGTCGTTTCTGAGTTTATTTTCATTGGTAACGACGGGCCTATGTGTGGACCCCGATCCGTGATAGGCGGCGAGAGGGAACGGGTCCCTAACACCATCTGGATCATCCACGTGTGTGAGAGCTCTGCCAAGGAACTCTCGAAACGGATGCCAACCTCATAGCATAGCACGAGTGGCGATATAAAAGAAAGAGATATGTCTCAATCCGGAACCGAGGTTCGAAACCGAGACATACCTGAAATAAACTCAGAGTCCCCATCCATGGATATGCCATGGAACCCTAAAATCAAATCCTCTGTGCAATGGATAACCAGAAATATATATGGGTTCGTGCCTGGTTACGAATGGGGAAGGTCTGAGAGCACCCCCGATTCGTCCGAGTGCAAGCATTTGGTCTCTTATGCCATTTATTATTAACTCCAAAGAAGTTTGGGTAAAAAAATCATCTGAAATGGGAACAATCCTCAGGAATCGTCTACCTAAGCATGCATTTCCTGAGGATAAAGATAATAAATACATATAAAATAAAATGAAAGATGTGCCACCTAAGCGTAGCTAGGTTATGAGTGACAAACCTAATGGGTGTCTAAGTTCTGATGTGCAAACACATGCAAGCTACAGCAAAAGGTATAGGATCAGTACGAGAAAGTAAGAAAACACATCAAAACATATAATAACAACATAATAAATCCTAAGACTCTAAATTATTAGCCCGAGTCCTCGGATGGTCTGGTATTCATCCAAAGAAGCCTACGTATCCCCGCCTCCACGAGAATCAAGGCAACGTAGTTCTTCGCGCCTATTCTAAGCTAGGATGCCTAAGACACCTAGACCGCTATCCTAGACTCGATCTAAAAGACCGGACCAATTATTAAAGTTTATTGTACGATTATTTAAATTCCAGTAAATTGTGGATTTTAGGACACCCTATATGCCCTAACTAAATGCAGATTAGCCCTAGGCTAATGCAGGTGGTTCCTACAACCTATGTGTAACTAGGCTGTATTTCCTAAGGAAAACCAAGGGTGGACTAGCGTATCCTACTCTAGTCATCACTCGGCAATGTGGATCGCCGACTGACCGGACGGAGGCGCTCCTATAACTCTAGGACAGACCCCTAACTCTAAAAACAAGCACACAACAAACAAACAATCAAGCAACCTAGCAAAAGAAAAACCTAACTCTAAAACTCTCTATCTAGGAAAAACACCTAACTCTAGAGGAAAATCTTTTGAAAACAAAATTAGAAAGGTTGCTTATTCAAAGAAAAAGATTTTTAAAATGTTATTTACAAAAAGTTTGGCTGGACTTGGGATATAAATCCCGAGCTGCGCTACGTACCTCGTGGGAGAGGATCAAGCCAACGTAGTTCGAAACGAACTCTTTATCTATGAAACACTTACAGCAAATCAACCATTTTTATGTTTTAAGTTTCTAATGTTTTTTTTTTTTTGAGATTTTTAATGATTTCAATGTTTATGGATTTTAAAATTTCTGATGCTTTCACCCTTTTGGCCAAAGACCGGAGGGAATATACAAAATAACACCTTAGGGACAAACCCTAGGGCGAATAAAGGAAACTATGTTCTAATAACACCGTTATAAGAGCAAATGAGTCAAAGACTCTCTAATAAGAGCACAAAGGGAGCAACCGATTCAAAGACTCTCTAATAAAAGCAACTAGAGGATAAATGAGTCAAAGACTCTCTAAAAGAAATGGAAACACGATTCGAAGACTCTCTAAGAGAGAAGAACACACGAGTCAAAGACTCCACTGACAACAACTAAAGGGTAGATGAGTCAAAGACTCTCTAAAAGAGAAGAGGAAACACGAATTTGCACATTTGGCAGAGGTAAAACACCCCACCGGGCCGGACAGCTACCTAGCCATAGGTTGCAACAAATGTGCAACCCAATACCCATAAGGATAGGGGTATGTTGCCAAGCCGAGTAAGGTGTTCTCCCAAAACCAGACGATGCACAGAGAGGAGGACTAACGAGAGAATGAGACCGGGCGGGTCTCTCAAACACACACAAAGATGGGCTCTAAGCAACCTTATCATTGCCCTTGCAAAGGGGGAAGCGAGGCTAAGACAACTAATTGACCAAATTGGTCTCTAATTAACAAAAAAAAAAAAAAAAAAAAAAAAAAAAAAAAAACAAACTGAGGTGCAATCTCAGAGAGGATTCTACAACTGAGGCTTGCCTCCAAAGGAGGATTGCCTAACGAGACAGAGTATGTCTCCTAGCACAGGTTATAGTATCTAAAGAAATCTAACAGAAATATAAAAGACTGTGCTAGTCTAATCAAAGAGAGAGGAAAATACTACCAGATAATCGCAAATTCCAATCAATTATTATAAAAACAAATCAAATATCAGCAAAATATGATTTACAACTAAATAGTGCACAATCTGTAATAATAGTAATCATACAATGATAAGCAACATTAATTAGTCCAGACCAGCCGCTGGATAGCCTAATAAAGCAAGAAACAACATTAAACACTTCTATGCCCAACCACAAGTACCACTGCCCCGATATGGGGGTGAAATCAGATGATGCTAAAGTAATCATCTGATATCACAAATACACAGGATAATATTCCTACAAACCGCCTTGAAATCAGACAGTACTCATGTCGATAAAATCAAATAGAGTAGTCATCTGATTTCCTTCTTCAAAAAAAAATTATCATTGACATATGACAGTACATATGATGGACTATGATGACAAAGAAACTTAACCCCTTCAATCAGATAATACAACAACTCTATTACTAAAATTCTTAATTGACCAAATTTAGACAATTACTAAAATCAAATAACCAAAACAACATATATTCCTAAATGAGTTGATTTAAAATAGAACCAACCTCCAATCATATATTCTTTACTCTGACGGATTTGATCTATCATAATTTTAATAGTAAGCAAATTTATTTATAATAAACAGAAAACAAAGATCATGAGGATAATTTTTATGAAATATTTAACCTTGCACAGAGATAACATGAGTTATTGAAGCTAATATATAAACTTGTTGAAAAGGAAGTTATTCAGCTGGAGCATTAAACACATTTCAAACCCCCTCCTTTTTTAGTATCCCTATGATAGTCATTTTTTTTTTATCATCATGTAGAGAGCGTCATTCCATTATGCTTAGAAAATTAAATAAGAACATTCTACCTGTTGAACACTCTCTTTACGAATTTAGGCATTGTTAAAGGAAAATAATGAATGGATTGACTAACATACAAATGTCCGACTGAAACTTAATACAATAAAAATTATATGTCAATGGGTTTGCATAAGGTCAAATACATTACCTGATAGAACTAGAGATAAGGACAAAAATGATTTCCAAAGTAAATATTATATTAGTACAAACCTGCTCAAACCTGCTCAAATCTAAAGTAAAATATTCAAACAACATAAGACATTATGCCCAAATCCTCTTGAAGACATTTAACAATTATTATGAGAAAACTGGGCTAAAAAAAATAAAAAAAATAAAAATAAAAAATAAATAAATAAAAATAATAATAATAAAAAAAATGTTGAAGTCTGGAAAACTGTGTTCAAACCCAAAATTTAACCAATTTACAATAAGACAGATGAATGGGGTCATCAACAATTAAAAGGGATAAGCCATAGGGAAATAATATGATGAGTGAGAGTGCTGTCCATATTCAAAACGAAAGAGTGTTCCAAATTTCAAAGTGAAGTGGGATCTACACATAATAAAATAAAAGAGAGAAGCATATGTCAAGGGTGTGAGGCTCATCAGAGAATGTAACACAGCTATTGATCTGCTAGCCTACCAAGAACCTAAACATGAATACACAGTTTCCCAAAGAACCATCCTAAGCAAGGAACAGAAATCTCTTTCACCAAAATTTACCCAAAAATAAAAAAATAAAAAATAAAAAATATTTTTCTTCAGAACGTATCCCAGCACAGGTCAAAATTATACCTCCCCATGGAATAAATAAAAAAATTCCATGCAATCTTATCATTCTTTTACTAAAAAATATATATATACTTGTGCTAAACGGAAAAGAAGTCAATTTTTTAATGATAGCTTAATAACAGATAAAATCAATGCTTAAGATATGAAAGCATCCAATTATATATATGAGCCACACTTCGAAACAGGTAGTCTTTCAAAATGTAAGGGTAATTATAATCAATAACATGAAATCAGAGAAGGTATTTAAATGTTTGTGCATTAATGCCAACTAAATATTGACTTATATAATTCATGAAGTGACTATAGATTTTCATAGATACTGATCACTAGAAATTAAATAATATAAGTCATAATTAATTTTATTTTAAATTTTTTTTTTCACAACTACTCCAAGAGCTCCTTTTTATTCATGGCAATGAACATAGACCAAAAGTGTCATGTGTTTGAAACTAAAACTTTTAGATTCAAGATACATTAAAAAAAAAAAAAGCCTCTCAACCAAAAACGAGGTACATATGCACAATTTTTAATCATGACAGAGTAAACAACATAATCATGTTAATCAGCTGTACTTTCTCATTCTTCAAAGCCAATATCTTAAAGACCAATAACCATATTCCTATGGTAAAATGAACAATTTCATAATTACAGAGAATAAATACATTTCAGCTGTGAAATTCCAGCATAATTCCGTTCTCTCCTACGCGGAATCAAATAAATCAAAACATTAAAAATTAGCTAAAGCACCTCTCACATGATTTAAAGCATCACTAACTTTCAGAAAATTTCACAACTAACTACTGACATAATTCAAACACTCATGAGGCCATTCTAAAAACAATAAAGAAACAACATGCTTCTAAAGTTAATATATTTTGATTCGAATCAACATATAAATGCTAAACCTACAGATCGAATATCAAGCATTCCAAATAGATTCAGAACTTTAAGAAATTTCAAAAAATAAAAACAATAACATTCAGATATAAACAATGAGATTTTAGGAACTTATAGCATTTGATTCACACTATATATATAAAAAAAAATCAAGCAAGGGATGAAAAGAGTACAGAATCATAGAAAAATACCTTTCACTAGGTTTTATACCCGCGGCTTGAAATCTCAGCTTGAATTCCTCGTGAATCAGCCTGAATCTGAGCTTAAGAACGTGAAAAATCTGGAATTTCAAACTTCAACAGCTTGGATTTAAACTTGAGGATGAGACAGAGGTAACACGTGAGCGGCAATAACTTTCGCTAGAGAAGATGATTGGAAAGAAAAGAAAAAAGAAAAAGAGGATAAGAAGAATGCAATGTTCGGAACTTGATCGGAGCTCCGGCGAGCTTGCCGAGGAAGATGATCGGAAAGAGAAAAAAATGGCAAGATGAGTTAGGGTTTCAGATTTTTATCTCTATTTTCGTCTCAAATTAACGAAATAACAATCAAAAGTGATAATCTGAACCGAAAGAGACTAAATCAGAGCCAACAGCTCTTGGATCTAGTTTTTTTTTTATGAAAAGAAAAAAAAAACAAAATCAGATCTGAAAAGAACAAATCAAATCTGAGATGATAATTCAAAAGACTAGTAAAAGAAAGCAAAAGAGGTGATTGAATAAAGGAGTATTCGGCCGGAACTCTGGTAGATCCCACCGGAAAATAAAGATCGGAGAAGAAGAAGGGAGTTAGGGTATTAGATCTGGTATTTGGGATTTTTCTCTCTCTGGATTTCTACGGAAAAAAAAATGAACCACCCCTTTTTTTTCGTTGATTTTTCTTATATATAAAAAAAAACAGCCGTTGATATTGGCACACCCCAAATTAATGGGCGCACAAAATTGATAAGCGCACAATTCAGCCGCGACAAAAAACGGGCTAATTCACCCCCTTGTTATGAAAATAAATTTTTTATCTCCTTTTTACCCATAGACAGCCCCCTACCTTGATTAATTCAACCCCCCTCTTTCATGCTTACACCACGGTCTCTCTCGGCTCGTTCGCTAGGCAAACGCGTTCGGATCTCGATGAAATTTTGCAGGGACCTTACTAGGACCCTAACCTACCTTGGAGTGAAATTTGGAGTTTTAAAGCATTGGTTTGGTTATGGTTTGCTCAAATATGAGAGGTTTAGGGTACAGTCAAAATGGGGTGTCTACAGATGCCCCTCTTTGGCAGAGCGTGCTTGTCGCGCAAATGCCAAAGCCGAACAGACAACACATTTTGATCGACCCGAAAACAAAACAAAGTAATTTTTGGATTTTTGGTACAAAAATGATATCCACAAAAGAAAAACAACAAAAAGACACTACAAGACTTAAAGCAAATAGGAAAGTGATCTCTCACTAACCCTTAAAAAGAAAGGTAATCATGGTATCTCAAAGAGACCACCTCTTTCTAACGCTCATGACTCAACTCAACAAACAGAAAACACAAACACTCCTTCATTTTTTTTATTTTTTTATTTTTAAAATCACAAACACTCAGAGAAAATTTGTTTTATATGGTGCCGCATAAACTAGCTCCATGGAAATCCCAATTCGTATGGTTCTGTACAAACCAGATCCATATAAATCTTCTCTTAGACATACTAAAACAAACATAAAACCAAACACTCAAAGAGTTTTTTTTATTTTATTTTATGATACTGCATATACCAGCTCCTTGTAAGTTCAGATACTTATGGTTCTGCAAAAATCAAATCCATATGAACCCCTTACAGATATTACAAAACTAAAACATCCAAAGATTTTTTTTTTTTTTTTTTTTTTTTTTTTTTTAAATGCGCTGCTGCATAAACCAGCTCCATGCAAACCTTTCACAGATATACGATAATAAACATAAAACCAAACACTCAAAGAGTTTAAAACCAGGGCGATAGCTATACAGATCATTGCTGAAAATCCATCTGTTTAGTTATCAAGGTAACTCTGACTCCTCTCTTTCAAGGTAGCGAATCACCTAAGATTTAAATGGTGCCACATAAACTAGCTCCATGTAAATCCAGATTCATATGATTCTGCAGAAACCAGATCCATATGAATCTCTTCGCAGATATGCCTGACTCCTAACCAGTTAGGTAGCGACACATTACGGATCAAACCTGATTGTATGGTGCCGCATAAACCAGCTCCATACAGATACAAAACCAAACACTCAAAGAGTATGAAAAACTTCACCAAAACAATTATAAAACCAAACACTCAAAGAGTCTCATTTTAAAAACTAAAGAAAAAAAAAAAACAAACCGCGTATCACAAACTCCGGTAATTTCCAACTTCATTGGAAACTTCTCAAAACGCTAAATGAAAATCAAGACCGTGAAACACGAAGCATTTAATTTCTAATCTTATTAGAAACTTAAAACAATGGATGATTGAAAGAAAAGACATTATAAACTTTCAAAATGATGAAAGAAAAAGGATCAGACCATGAGATACAGATTCTGGTAACTTTCCAAAATATCTGAAAACAAATGAAGCAAAAGATCGACTCTCATCGATTTCGTCGATGAACCAATCATCTCTCACAAAGAGTAACTAAAGAAAAATCTCGGTCCAAGACCAGACTCAAGTAACTTGAAGAAATTGTCGGGTATCAACTCTTTTTCAAAATATTCAACAAATGCTTGAAGTTGTCAGAATGAATTCTAGACTCCATTGGGGTAGAGAATTTCCAAAAGATTTGACTCCAAAGGAGAACAACTGGAATGAGGAGCTCGACTCAAAAAGAGCATGTTCGAACTTCTCTAGTCGTTATCTGATGAAAATATCCATCTCAAGCATCATCGCTTGCTTGACATCTTTTATGACGTAAGTTATAAAAGATGCCCCTAGTATGATTATTTCCATAACAAAATTCATTATAGAGCAAAATAAGAAAAACAGGCCAAAGGCTTTTTATTGTCAAACATTTGGGATTTACAAAAGATTCTTCTCATGAACACTTGGATTTACAAGACTTTCCACAGGTACAAGAAACTTGCTCTGTTCAAAATTCTCTTCATTTCTACCATCCGCTGATTACTGCAAAGGAATTTAAGAGTCTGCCACTTTCTGAACTATGCTCGGTCTCACATTATCCACGAGAGCCGCTAATTTTCCTCTTTTCTAAGGGATTTTTTTTTTATCACCTCAGCTTTGGGGGAACTTTGACTATCAAGACCTCAAAACTTAAACTCGATTCAACAAAGGAAAGACAAAAAATAAACGAAGACTTTGACAACACATGACTTTTACACTAAGAGAGACTGAATCTGCTTCTTAGACTGATAAATGTTTTAAAATGTTAAAAGTCAACCACTCTTAAAATCTTTTGAATACTGCGCTTATAGGTATTTTACTCCTCTTTTCGGTATTTCAGTCATGGTTATTATCCCTTTGGATTGCTTAGTCTGAAACTCCTTAACTCAAAGAGTATCAAAGAAAGCTTTGCTGTCGCTTATTCAGACATTGAAGTAATGCCAAAGAAAAAGAAAGCTTAGCTGACTCTTAGAATTGTCCTTTCTGTATGAAGTCACTGCTATGACCAAATCGCCTTTTCAGGTTTTCGGTTTAGCGGATCATATGCCTTAATTTTTGCCTGGACCGTCTGCCCTTGCAGATTTTCCATCCAGCAGGCTTTGCACCCTAATTTTTGCCTAAGCCGCCCTTTCGGGTTTTCAGCTTAGCGGGGAATGACCCTAACTTTTGCCTAGATCGCCCTTTCGGGTTTTCAGTCTAACGGGTCTAAGACTCCATCATTTTTTTTTCTTTCTGTTTCTCTACAAACCCGGGCCTAAAATACACCAAAAGGACTTTCAGGTAGGTTTAGGTTCAAGCAGGGTAAACATTGGTGTGTTTAAATGTATTTAAACCGAATCTGGACCTTCCAGACTGCCTACGTATCCCTGAAGAAAATGGGAATCAGGTCTGCGTAGTTCGCCCATTTGGGGTTTCAAGGATTTCTTTTCTTTTTCAAAATGTTACGAAAGATTTGACCGAACCTGAATTAATCAGGCTACCTACGTACCCTTAAAAAGGGATCAGGTCATAACGTATTTCAGGTTCAATATCTTTTATGACGCAAGTCATAAAAAATGCCCCTGGTTTTGAGTTTGTCAAAGAAAGGAAATATATATTTTTATTGGCTCAAAGGGTTTACAAATGGTTTTAAACATATAGGTTGTTGGCTCAAAGCTCAAATCGATCAAAGATGGCCTCCTGGTGTATCAGGCATAATATTTTTTTAGCTGATCCAGGTTTGTAGGTTCATTTAATTTTTCTCCATTTTCATTGAGGAGTCTTACGGCTTTTCCAGGCAGGACTTCATCAATGATGTAAGGACCAGACCAGTTTGGCCTGAATTTCCCTCTCGGGTCAAATATTGGTGCCCTATTGGACTTCAAAACAAGGTCTCCAGGCTTCAAGTCTCGGACGCGAACTTTCTTGTTGAAAGCTCTTTCAATCCGCCTTTGATATCCCTGAATGTGATATAAAGCTCTCAGCCTCTTCTCATCTATCATCTGCAGCTCATCATGTCTGGCTCTTGCCCACTCAGACTCTGGTAAGCTAGCCTCTATCATCACTCTCAAAGAGGGAATTCTCAACTCAACCGGCAAAACTGCTTCCATTCCGTACACCAAAGAATACGGAGTCATACCTGTCGAAGATCTGATCGATGTCCGATAAGCCCACAAAGCATATGGAAGTTTGTTCGACCAGTCTTTATAAGTCTCAGTCATCTTACTGATAATGACTTTGATATTCTTATTCGCTGCCTCTACAGCCCCATTTGTTTGAGGTCTGTAAGGAGATGACTTATGATGTCTGATCTTGAACTCTTCACACAGGTGTAAAACCTCCTTTTTGAAGTGTGACCCAATATCTGAAATCAACTCGTGAGGTACTCCGTATCTACAAATAATATTCGCACGAATGAACTTCGCAACTGTGTTCGAAGTTATGGAAGCATAGGATGCAGCCTCGATCCACTTTGTAAAATAATCGATAGCCACCAAAATGTACTCATGCCCGCTCGAGGACTTCGGATAAATCTTCCCAATTATGTCTATTCCCCATACTGAGAATGGCCATGGCGAAGACAAAGAATGCAACTCTGAAGGAGGAATATGAATGAGATTTGCATAGACCTGGCACTTGTGACATTTCTTCACAAAAGCAAAGCAGTCTGCTTCCATTGTGGGCCAATAAAAACCAAGTCTCAAAATCTTTCTGGATAACATTTTCCCATTCATATGAGGGCCACAGACTCCTTCATGAGTCTGCTCAATAAGCTCCGCAGCTTTGTCTTCATCCACACACAGGAGTTGAATACCATCAAAAGATCGCCTGTACAGCTCTTCACCACAAATGATGAAGTTGGCAGCTAATCTCTGAAGAGTCTTTCTCTCTTTGCTCGAAGCTTCAGGAGGATGTCCTTTATCAGAAATGAGATTCTTGATATCAATAAACCACGGCTTCCCATCTGGACACCTGGCTGATATTTCAATCGCATTCACATGCGCAGGAGCCCACTGTAATCTCACAGCTAAGGGTTGGACTTCCATAGTTGCAGAGATGTCAAGCATCGAAGCCAAAGTAGCCAAAGCATCAGCAAAGTGGTTCCTGGTTCTTGACAAATGAGTAAAAATGATATTCTTAAATTTTTTAACCAGAAATTCCAAATATGTATTATAAGGAATCAATTTATCCTCTCGAGTTTTCCATTTCCCATTGATCTGACAAATAATGAGCATTGAGTCCCCAAACACATCTATGTCTTGAATTTGAAGAGCTAAAGCTGCCTCAAGCCCTGCAATACAAGCTTCATATTCTGCCATGTTGTTTGTGCATTCAAACTGCAGTTTGATGGATATAGGGATATACTCTTTCTTTGGAGATATCAAAACAGCACCCACTCCTTGACCCCGATTATTGACCGCTCCGTCAAAATACATCGACCATCTGGTACTCGGAGTTTCTTCTTCAATATCCATGATCTCTTCATCAGGAAACTCAGCCTTCAGAAAAACATTCTCCTCTGTGGGAGAATCAGCTAACTGCTCTGCTATAACCCGTCATTTGATGGACTTCTGAGTGACATAAGTGATGTCAAACTCCGACAACAATAACAACCATCTTGCAGTCCTTCCTGTAAGGGCGGGTTTTTCAAACAAGTACTTTAACGGATCCATCCGTGACAATAAAAATACCTTGTTTGATAACAGATAGTGGCGAAGCCTTTGGGTAGCCCAAACTAATGCTAGACAAGTCTTTTCCAAAACTGTGTACTTTAACTCATATTCTAGCATCTTCTTACTGATATAATAGATAGGCTTTTCTCGCTTAGACTCTGGATCTTTCTGAGCAAGCATACAACCCATTGCAGTGTTTGTAATTGACAAATACATCAACAAGGGTTGGCCATGAATGACAGGTGATAAGACAGGAGGCAAAGATAAACATTGTTTAACCTTTTCAAATGCTTCCTGGCATTCATCATTCCACTTCTTCGAGGAGCTCTTCTTTAAAAGCTTGAAAATTGGTTCACATGTCATAGTTAAATGAGATATGAACCTTCTCAAGTATTGAACTTTTCCGAGGAAACCTCTGATCTGCCTTTCTGTTCTTGGCGGTTCCATTTCCTGGATTGCCTTGATCTTTTGAGGATCTACCTCAATTCCTCTTTCACTGACCATAAATCCAAGGAGTTTCCCTGATGTAACTCCAAATACACATTTGTTCGGATTCAGGCGAAGCTGATATTTCTTGATTCTCTCAAAGAATTTTCTCAAAGCAATTGTATGCTCCGGTCTAGTCTTTGCTTTAACGATCATGTCATCTACATAGACTTCGACTTCTTTGTGAATCATATCATGAAGAAGAGTAGTTGCTGCCCTCTGATATGTTGCACCAGCATTCTTTAAACCAAATGGCATTACTCTGTAGCAGTAAGTACCCCACTGAGTGATAAACGCTGTTTTCATCATGTCTTCGGGTGCCATCTTGATCTGGTTATATCCCGAGAACCCATCCATAAAGGATAACAGAGCATGTCCAGCAGTATTATCCACCAGGAGATCAATGTTTGGCAATGGAAAATCGTCCTTTGGACTTGCTTTGTTTAGGTCTCGAAAATCAACACACATTCGAACCTTCCCATCCTTCTTGGGCACTAGTACTACATTAGCGAGCCATTCAGAGTATTCAACCACTTGGATGAATTTCACCTCTAGGAGCTTCTTGACTTCTTCATAAACTTTCAACTCCCATTCAGTTTTGAGTTTTCGGAGTTTTTGCTTCTTTGGATTAATGCCAGGGATTAAGGGTAATTTGTGCTGAACAATCTCCTCATTTAATCCCGGCATGTCATCATAAGACCAAGCAAAAACTTCCTTGAACTCTTTAAGTAAAGAGATTAATTCCTTGCGCTCCTCAGGAGATAAAGTTTTGCCAATCCTTATTTCCCGAATTAAGGTTTCATCACCAATATTCACGATTTCAATCTCCTCTTCGAGTGGTTTTGCACGGCGACTCTTCTCCTGTTGAATCATATGTTTGATTTCAGGGGAAGTTTCGTCGGCATCCTCATCAGAGGGGGAGTCTTGATTATCATTATTATTATCAGATTTTAAAGCAGATTCAGTAGATGAAACAGAAACAGGAATATACACAGAAGAAAACTCCTTTATTTCATTGAAAGTAGAATTGAATACATCCAATGATGAATGGCCCACATCAGGCTTTACAATGGACTCATGAAATGTATTTACGGACTCAAATGATAGGTTGACATCAGTATCAACCGATTCAAACAAATGCAAAGAAGAAACGTCAGGCTCATCAGCAAAAACAGCCTCCAACTCGACTTCACTAGGAGAAATGGACTTATCTCCGGCCTCAGAAACAGACTTGACCTCTACAGTACCTGCATTAAAAGAATCATTAGAAACGGAAGACCCTGAATTAGACTCAGAGAATGACACATACTTATAAACAACTGACTCTTTTGAAGGAGAAAGACAGGACTGAAAAGTAACCTGAGGTAGGACCTGAGAGGTCCAATTAGTCAAAGGTCCATCAGCCGGGGTGATAAGGTGAGTAGGATTCAGTATGAGCGGGCTCTTGCTGATCACGGCTACAGTCTGCGAACTCTCATGGAAAAGAGAACTCAGTGCATCCGACCCTACTGCATCTGCCCAGTCTATTTCAGTATCTGTTTCAGCTCTTGTGCCCTGTAGACTCATCAGCTCATCATCAAGTTTTATGTCAAAGAAGATCTCAAAGCCCGGCAGCCACTGCCCAGTAGATTCATCTTTCCATGCTTCAGCAAAGCCACAGAATGGGATATCAGATCCTTCTTTGCGGAACCTCCCATTCATAGTCAGATCAAATGGTCCCATCGGCAAGTCTACACCTCTACGGCGACACGCTGCCCATTTTATCATATATCGTTTCATTTCTTTGATCTCTGCTCTGGTTGGTTCATACCCAAGTCCAAATAAACCATTAAAAGTCTTGAACACTGGCCACTCAGTCATACCCTGATGGTATCTACCAAGTCCTGCCCCTGGGATATAACCCTGCAGACGGATCATTCTGACAACATTCGAATTTGTACTGCTTAAGAAAAAGATTTCTTCATTCATCGCTTCTTTAACAGTTATAGTTGCCACTTCTAAGGAGAAACCAGTCAAACTAATATCTCCCTCCCTTCCCAGGGTCAATTCCTGCGAAATTTGACCCACTTCCAAATCCGGGTCTCCTTTAACAGTGACCACCTTATGGTTCAAAATAAATTTCAATTTCTGATGCAAGGTGGATGGGACAGCTCCAACTTTATGTAACCAAGGACGCCCCAAGAGCAACAAAAAGGAGGCTTTAATATCTAACACTTGGAATTCGATATCAAATTCTTCTCCTCCTATCAATACCTCTGTGACTAGAGTCCCGATCACATCTCTTCTGGTCCCATCATAAGCCAGAATACCCTGGTCAGAAGGAACAAAGCTCTCAGGTCCGAAACCAAGAGTAGTCGCTGTACTAAGAGGGCATACATTCAGTGCAGACCCATTATCAATAAGGACTTCGGGCACTTTCTTTTTATTACAAACGACAGTAATTCGAAGCGGCTTCGTATGGTCTTTCCCCTCTGGGGGCAAATCACTGTCTGTGAACGAAAGAGTCTTTGCTGTTCTGGCCACGGAAACTACGCTGACAAGCTCGTCAGGAGTTATCTCAACAGACACCTGGGCAGAATTCAACTCTTTCAACACCACTTTCCGGTGTTTCGAAGATGACATCAATAGACCCCAAACAGAGATATTTGCTTGGGTTTTCTTCAACTGCTTCAGAAGATTATCATCTTCTTCATTCACCACGAACCGATTCTGCCTCTGACCATCAGCAGCTCTTGCAATCTCTGCCGGATTGTCAGCGCTCAACTCAGGGGGTTTAAAGACTCTCCCTCCTCTGGTCATATGACGCATCTCGTCACATTGATCATCCAGCAACAGTAATTCATCATCATCCATACTCAAAACATAAGGAACTCTGACATCTTCCTGCTCAAAGTCATCCATTTCTAAAACATATGCGGTCTTTCTTCCTTTCCTCGTGTCATCATTATGAGAAAGATACGATTGAGATGAAGAAGACTCCGCAATCTCTATGTCACTGAATGACAAAACATAGGGCTGCTTCCCTTTCACATCCTGAAGTTCTTCCTCATCGAACTCCAAAACATATGTGTTATCTGTCATGATAGCACATATAAGGGTGGATGGATCAAGAATGGGCTCATCACGAAAGATGGCATTTACTGTAGGAGGAGGAGCAGCACGATGATTCGGGAGAGGATTCTGAGTAATATTCGGCCCTTTAACTGAGAGCTCATCTTTATCAATCAGATTTTGAATTGCATGCTTCAAGGCGAGGCAATTTTCAGTCAAATGGCCCGAATTCCTGTGATACTCACAATGTTGATCCAGCCTCCAGTATGGTGGTAATGGATTTGGCACAGGTTTCAGATCCGGAAGCTTTATCTTTTTGTCCCTCACCAGCTTTTTCAATATCATCGGTAAAGGATAAGGGAGGGGATCGAATTGCCTGAAAACATTTTTTCTTACTGGTCTAGCCACCTCAGCAACAGCCTTGACCTCTGGTCTGAAAGCTGGCTTGAAATAGTTCACTGCATGAACTTCTTTAGGTGGGGCCATAGGCCTCTTGCCTTCCCGCACATCGGACAATGCCTTCGCTCTAAGCCCTTTGGCTATAGCGTCCTCTGTCTGGGTGCCAGTTTTTATCAAATGATCAAAACTGGGATAGTGTTGGGGTGCTATGAAATGAAAGTATTGTGGAGACAGGCTTTTGATCACCAACTTGATCTGATCTTCTTCTGGCATCCTCTGACTCAATTGTGCAGATTTGCGCCTCCAGCGTCTGATAAACAACGTGAAAGTTTCCTGAGGACCTTGCTTTAGCTGCTTCAGGTCTCTCTTTGTTATCTCGATCCCCTCCTCCATCGAAAATTGTTCAACAAACAAGTTCGATATATCATCCAAAGATCTTGTTTCTTCCGGCTTTAACCTCAGAAACCACTTCTTAGCTATTCCTATGAGAGACATGGGAAATAGCTGAGCCATTTGTTCACGGCTCAACCCGTGTTGCTGAGAGAGGGTTATGAACCATCTGACATGGTTCCTCGGGCATCCAGTGCCATCATACCTATCATAATCCGGCGCCTTGAACTTTGGCGGCAAAGTAACACTCGGAGTTTCAAAGTACTCCGAAATATCAAACCTCTTCGGCCCTTGGAATTTCATGTTTTCAATGTCCTTGGCCATCTTCTGACACATATTGAATAACTCATTCTCCCTATTTGTCTGCGGAGCGCAATACTCTTCAGCGTATTGGCCTTCGTCGAGGTCAATCTCCTCAGCAGGAAGATGAGGTCTATTGGGAGCAGGAAATGCAGAAGGAGTAGGCTGGATGACAGGCGCTCTAGAAGTAGAGGTCTTGTCAGTATTCTGAGATTTCAGCACGGCCATTTCTTCTTTCAATCCCGAGATATCTCGAGACATGTTTCTCAACATTTCTTGAATGACCATCATGGGATCAGTTATATCAGCCATTTGGTCAGACTCAGATGAGTTTGATAACTCAAAGGTAGGGGATAAAGATTCTCTGGATGATATAGGTGAGTCAAAATGACGGACAAGTCTAGAAACAGAGGAAGATCTAGACCAGGTAGGTTTGGACTGGTTTTCTTTTGATGGAGCGATGGTTGCTCTCTTTCAGAATCCTGAATGGAAATTAACATATTAGATTAAATGAATGATGGTTGAAATAAGACATTCTGAGCAAATAAAGATAAGAGAAAAACAAACACACTTTCATTGATAAAATTTGAATTGTGATTACAACATATGACAATACGAATCTCTGATCACAATTTGGATAAGAAGATTGACAAATAAAAAAGGAAATACAGAAATCAAGATAATCCAACAGATATGAAATTTCAAGACTCTTCAATCCGAGCTCTCCTGCTTGCAGGCTCTTCCAATATTTCATCACGTCGGGCTTGGGATGATAAACTGAACCTCCTTTCCATATTTTTGTTTCCCCAAGCAGCCACAATGGATCTGATAAGATCAGGAGTGAGATCCTCACAAAGAGGAGGGACTACAGCTCCGGGAGGACATAAAATTCCCGTAACCTGATGGAGAAATCTCATGGGTGCATAAAAAGATGATTTCTCAAGACCCATGAGGTAAACAAATGGATGTGGGTAAGTGCTAGTGAAAATTTGGAAGCACGAATGACTCACCCAACGAAACTGGCTCCACTCTACATGTTGTAACCAATTGTGCCATTCATCAATAGACTGAGGTTGATTGGCGATTGGTTTCCATGTACGGAAATTTTTCAGGGTATACGGATTTTGGTTTTGTCGCTGAAGAAATTGAAGTTTTTCACCAAGCCAGACATACAACAACTTTACACACCCACAAAAATTGTCTTTGATCTCTTGGGAAGCAATAAGATCTAGTCCCAAGAAGGTCTCTGCTAACATGGTGGGTATAGGATTCCTCCCCTCATTAATCTGATCTACCACTCTTAATAGGGTCAAAGATGCAACGTGGGAGTTTCCGCGAAGAACGTGTCGTGCGAAGACCATAAAGATTAAAGCGCTACGTCGACAATCTTGAAAACGAGAATTAGTAGGATCGACGTTTTTGGAAAAGAGCTTAATCAAGTCTTGAATTTTTACGCACTTATCCGTTAGACATGGCAGAGCATCCACAGTTTCATTTTTGAATAGTTTGCAAAACAGATTATGAGGAGATTCTATCCTTGAAGGTTTGATCCAGAGTCCCTCAGATGGGAGCTCTAGCAGGGCACACCAATCCTCAAATATGGGACAGAGTTCAAAACGACCAAATTTGAATACATGAAGAACAGGATCCCAAAGTCCAGCGGCTGCTTGGAGAAACTTCCAATTTATATCCCGACTGTTCAAATGAGTGAACGAATTGATGAAATGATCAGCCATATTTCTCTGTGACTGTTCACGCGGAAGAGCTTTAATTGCATCGGCTATCCAATTATCCAACAAAATGTTCGCCATAATCAGACCTGACACAAAGATGGAAGGGATAATGAGGGAATGAAGAAAACTTGGAATAATCAAAGATTAGAGATAAACTTAATGATCAAACATAAGAAGGATACAATTGGTGACATCGAATATTCCAATGATGATCAAAGATGATCAGAAACTCAGAAACAAGACCGCGGTCACAAAATGACAAAAGTAGATCATAGACCGGATCTAAATCTGGAAGATGGATGTCAAAAATGTATGATCAAGGAGATCAACAATGATAGACTATGGCCATAGAGACAGTAGACAAACTGTCGACCATATCTAAAGACAAAACAAGCAAAAATTTGATTAATATATACGAAATATGAATGACACAACAAAAGAATGGATAAATGAGGTTTGAATTTGAAGAATAAAACAGGTGAAATTTATCATCACTGGGCCAAAGAATAAACCGTAGCTATAAGTGTGACAAGTATAAGTCACTAGCCGGGTTTAGATCTGAGAGATGGATAAACAAGACAGACTGATTCAAGCCAGGGATCTCTACTAGAAAGTAGGTCCTGATCTTATAATCAAGAGATATATGGACAAAATCTCAATGAGAAGAGCAAAAGATAGGCCACGACCATGAGAGGGGCAAGTAAGGCCACTGGTCGGGTCTAGATTTGAAAAACGGATTGATATGACTAATTAGATTAGACAAGGAAACCTCACTAAAGAGTAGGCCCTAATCTGATAATCAATATATAAGATATATACATATATATCCTAACCAGGGGCACCAGCCCTAAAATATGATCCCATAGAGTCAAGACACTTGACTCCAGACAAACATGTGAGTGTACTAGGACCGCGCTGTAGTCACATAAAGTGAACTACAATAGTCTATGAATAGGACATGGCTCCTAAATCTAGGCTCCAACATGTGTGAGAAACACATGTTCGTCCTTATATGGATACAATATATATAAACACATGCAGATCCTAATTGGGTTTCACTAAGCCAGCAAATATATTCATGTACATAATATATGTAAAATGAAAGTAGAGCTCCGGACTCAATATATCGGGTACTATGCTTATGATCCATACTTAACATGTATAACACAAGTACGCCTAGTGCTATACATAGTATGCTTCATTGCTCATCGGCTGCTGTAAACACAAGTACGCCTAGTGTTTACGTCTGCAGCACCGGCGCATAGCTTGGTAATAGATACAACAATCCCAGCAGGGTAATGACATCCCATCTGGCATGTACTGTATCTATCCCATGGAGCCAATAATAATAAAATCAAATAAGAGCAAAAATAAAAACAAAATGATGTATGCCGTGCAGTGTGTGAATCCCTTGTTTTAAACACCTATTTGGTGCCCCTGGATTCTAAGCGATTAAATTCCCATTTACAATGATTTTAGCCAAAAATTCCTCAAAGTTAGTAACAAATGGCATTTTAACAGAGTTAGGCAACGTTTCAAGAACATCCCCAGCAGAGTCGCCAGCCTGTGGACCCCGATCCGTGATAGGCGGCGAGAGGGAACGGGTCCCTAACACCATCTGGATCATCCACGTGTGTGAGAGCTCTGCCAAGGAACTCTCGAAACGGATGCCACCCTCATAGCATAGCACGAGTGGCGATATAAAAGAAAGAGATATGTCTCAATCCGGAACCGAGGTTCGAAACCGAGACATACCTGAAATAAACTCAGAGTCGCCATCCATGGATATGCCATGGAACCCTAAAATCAAATCCTCTGTGCAATGGATAACCAGAAATATATATGGGTTCGTGCCTGGTTACGAATGGGGAAGGTCTGAGAGCACCCCCGATTCGTCCGAGTGCAAGCATTTGGTCTCTTATGCCATTTATTATTAACTCCAAAGAAGTTTGGGTAAAAAAATCATCTGAAATGGGAACAATCCTCAGGAATCGTCTACCTAAGCATGCATTTCCTGAGGATAAAGATAATAAATACATATAAAATAAAATGAAAGATGTGCCACCTAAGCGTAGCTAGGTTATGAGTGACAAACCTAATGGGTGTCTAAGTTCTGATGTGCAAACACATGCAAGCTACAGCAAAAGGTATAGGATCAGTACGAGAAAGTAAGAAAACACATCAAAACATATAATAACAACATAATAAATCCTAAGACTCTAAATTATTAGCCCGAGTCCTCGGATGGTCTGGTATTCATCCAAAGAAGCCTACGTATCCCCGCCTCCACGAGAATCAAGGCAACGTAGTTCTTCGCGCCTATTCTAAGCTAGGATGCCTAAGACACCTAGACCGCTATCCTAGACTCGATCTAAAAGACCGGACCAATTATTAAAGTTTATTGTACGATTATTTAAATTCCAGTAAATTGTGGATTTTAGGACACCCTATATGCCCTAACTAAATGCAGATTAGCCCTAGGCTAATGCAGGTGGTTCCTACAACCTATGTGTAACTAGGCTGTATTTCCTAAGGAAAACCAAGGGTGGACTAGCGTATCCTACTCTAGTCATCACTCGGCAATGTGGATCGCCGACTGACCGGACGGAGGCGCTCCTATAACTCTAGGACAGACCCCTAACTCTAAAAACAAGCACACAACAAACAAACAATCAAGCAACCTAGCAAAAGAAAAACCTAACTCTAAAACTCTCTATCTAGGAAAAACACCTAACTCTAGAGGAAAATCTTTTGAAAACAAAATTAGAAAGGTTGCTTATTCAAAGAAAAAGATTTTTAAAATGTTATTTACAAAAAGTTTGGCTGGACTTGGGATATAAATCCCGAGCTGCGCTACGTACCTCGTGGGAGAGGATCAAGCCAACGTAGTTCGAAACGAACTCTTTATCTATGAAACACTTACAGCAAATCAACCATTTTTATGTTTTAAGTTTCTAATGTTTTTTTTTTTTTGAGATTTTTAATGATTTCAATGTTTATGGATTTTAAAATTTCTGATGCTTTCACCCTTTTGGCCAAAGACCGGAGGGAATATACAAAATAACACCTTAGGGACAAACCCTAGGGCGAATAAAGGAAACTATGTTCTAATAACACCGTTATAAGAGCAAATGAGTCAAAGACTCTCTAATAAGAGCACAAAGGGAGCAACCGATTCAAAGACTCTCTAATAAAAGCAACTAGAGGATAAATGAGTCAAAGACTCTCTAAAAGAAATGGAAACACGATTCGAAGACTCTCTAAGAGAGAAGAACACACGAGTCAAAGACTCCACTGACAACAACTAAAGGGTAGATGAGTCAAAGACTCTCTAAAAGAGAAGAGGAAACACGAATTTGCACATTTGGCAGAGGTAAAACACCCCACCGGGCCGGACAGCTACCTAGCCATAGGTTGCAACAAATGTGCAACCCAATACCCATAAGGATAGGGGTATGTTGCCAAGCCGAGTAAGGTGTTCTCCCAAAACCAGACGATGCACAGAGAGGAGGACTAACGAGAGAATGAGACCGGGCGGGTCTCTCAAACACACACAAAGATGGGCTCTAAGCAACCTTATCATTGCCCTTGCAAAGGGGGAAGCGAGGCTAAGACAACTAATTGACCAAATTGGTCTCTAATTAACAAAAAAAAAAAAAAAAAAAAAAAAAAAAAAAAACAAACTGAGGTGCAATCTCAGAGAGGATTCTACAACTGAGGCTTGCCTCCAAAGGAGGATTGCCTAACGAGACAGAGTATGTCTCCTAGCACAGGTTATAGTATCTAAAGAAATCTAACAGAAATATAAAAGACTGTGCTAGTCTAATCAAAGAGAGAGGAAAATACTACCAGATAATCGCAAATTCCAATCAATTATTATAAAAACAAATCAAATATCAGCAAAATATGATTTACAACTAAATAGTGCACAATCTGTAATAATAGTAATCATACAATGATAAGCAACATTAATTAGTCCAGACCAGCCGCTGGATAGCCTAATAAAGCAAGAAACAACATTAAACACTTCTATGCCCAACCACAAGTACCACTGCCCCGATATGGGGGTGAAATCAGATGATGCTAAAGTAATCATCTGATATCACAAATACACAGGATAATATTCCTACAAACCGCCTTGAAATCAGACAGTACTCATGTCGATAAAATCAAATAGAGTAGTCATCTGATTTCCTTCTTCAAAAAAAAATTATCATTGACATATGACAGTACATATGATGGACTATGATGACAAAGAAACTTAACCCCTTCAATCAGATAATACAACAACTCTATTACTAAAATTCTTAATTGACCAAATTTAGACAATTACTAAAATCAAATAACCAAAACAACATATATTCCTAAATGAGTTGATTTAAAATAGAACCAACCTCCAATCATATATTCTTTACTCTGACGGATTTGATCTATCATAATTTTAATAGTAAGCAAATTTATTTATAATAAACGGAAAACAAAGATCATGAGGATAATTTTTATGAAATATTTAACCTTGCACAGAGATAACATGAGTTATTGAAGCTAATATATAAACTTGTTGAAAAGGAAGTTATTCAGCTGGAGCATTAAACACATTTCAAACCCCCTCCTTTTTTAGTATCCCTATGATAGTCATTTTTTTTTTATCATCATGTAGAGAGCGTCATTCCATTATGCTTAGAAAATTAAATAAGAACATTCTACCTGTTGAACACTCTCTTTACGAATTTAGGCATTGTTAAAGGAAAATAATGAATGGATTGACTAACATACAAATGTCCGACTGAAACTTAATACAATAAAAATTATATGTCAATGGGTTTGCATAAGGTCAAAAACATTACCTGATAGAACTAGAGATAAGGACAAAAATGATTTCCAAAGTAAATATTATATTAGTACAAACCTGCTCAAACCTGCTCAAATCTAAAGTAAAATATTCAAACAACATAAGACATTATGCCCAAATCCTCTTGAAGACATTTAACAATTATTATGAGAAAACTGGGCTAAAAAAAATAAAAATAATAAAAATAAAAAATAAATAAATAAAAATAATAATAATAAAAAAAATGTTGAAGTCTGGAAAACTGTGTTCAAACCCAAAATTTAACCAATTTACAATAAGACAGATGAATGGGGTCATCAACAATTAAAAGGGATAAGCCATAGGGAAATAATATGATGAGTGAGAGTGCTGTCCATATTCAAAACGAAAGAGTGTTCCAAATTTCAAAGTGAAGTGGGATCTACACATAATAAAATAAAAGAGAGAAGCATATGTCAAGGGTGCACTACAACAAAACCGCTGTTTAGCAGCGGTAATTTAGCAGCGGTCTTTAAAACCGCTGTTGAAAGTGGGTATTTAGGCGCGGTCAATTAGACGACCGCTGCTATATCATCGGAGAAAAAAAAAGCTTAAACAAACCACTCGCGCCATATTTTTTTTCTCTCCCGCTGCCTCTTTTCCTCTCCCGCGCAAACCTATATTTTCCCTCTCATGCCCTAGCTTTTCTCTCCCGCTCCCTCTTTTCCATCAGGATCTGCTAACGATTAGGAGCCCAAAACTGTCGAGAAACCCTAATCTACATTGCCGATTGATGAAGGAGAAGAAACTGAGGAAGAGAGAAGCTTCTATTGCTTTGTTTTGTAGGATTTGACAATTCTTTTTCCTTTATTTGCTAGGGTTTCGACCATCCCTCTGCATTTGGTTCCATCTCCACGCCCTCCCTGTTTTTGGCCATTGTCAAACGAAGAAGAAGGGGGCTGATTTGGGGTTAGGGTTCCTTCTGGCCTGAGATATCTACCATCGTTCCAACAATGTGAGTCCCCTTGATTTCTCTTTTCTTTTTGAAAAAGGGTTTCATTATTAGTTCCATCTCTCTCTTTCTCTATAAATCTGTGCCAAGGCTCTGTTTTTTGTTTTCACTAGTACCCATTTTCTGATTTTCGAGCTAGGGTTCCTTTGTATTTTCAGTTGTTTTTCATTTCATCTGTTAATAGATTTATGATTCTCTTTCCCTTTGGTAATTTCGGCAAGATTAGAGAAGGATAAGACAAAGGAGAAGAAAAGAAGAAAAGGGATCTTAACTAGAGGTAACTTTTGTTTCTTTTTCCTTAATTTTACTAGTTTTGTCATGATATTTATGATCTGGTTCGGTGTTTATTTTATTTTGTTATCTCTATGGATCTTCTCCTAATTGAGTCTCAAATTTCCCAGATTTTTTTTTTCATTTCAAAGGATCGATTTCATTTTTTTCTTAAAATTATGGAGATTTTAATAATAACATTGTAATGGTGTAGAACATTTAAATAGAGAGTGAGATCGCACCTATGCCTGGATGACGATTAAATGATGTCAATGTGGGGAATGTGTTGTATCTTTGGCCAATCTTGGCCCCCTTCTTCTCTACATCGTTCCTCCAGTTTAGGACAACATAAAATCTTCAAACATTCAAGTGTGGTGGGGAGGCCATAATCATTATTGTCATCATCAGGAAACAAGGAATGGAGTTGACGATAATCTTCAATTATCAGTTCTTTGAGGGAGGTGAGACTTTCCAGCCGAGTGGGCATGAACTTGAGATTAGAACAAAAATGGATTTCTAGAGTTTTGAGTGTGGTGGGAAGCCCCCCCCGCCCTCTCCATTTGCCAAGGACTCTAGGTTGTGACAGCTATAGATCTCCAAATGTTGGAGAGAGGGTAGATCTTGCAACCAGCCTTCCGTGGACCAACACTTCAAATCATCAGACCATCCTATGTTTAACCTCTGAAGATCGGTTAGGGGTTTCAGCAACCCATGTGGTAGTGATCTCAGGCTTTCAAAGCGTTCGATAGTCAATATGGAAAGAGAGGTGAGGCAAGGAACTGATAAGCTTAATAGCTTCTCACCACACCTCCCTAGTCTTAAATCACAAAGAGATGAGAGCAATGGAAGGGTACTCAATTTTTCACAGCCAATTATTTCCAACTTTGTGAGGGCAGGAAGAGGGTTGGCTTCGGGAAATGCCTCCAGCTTAGGGCATAATCTTAATGTAAGCTCACGAAGAGAGGGAAGATGGATATCAGGAGGCAAGAGGCGTTCACATTTTCTACAGTCGTCAAAAGTAATGCTTGTTAAATTGAAGAGATGCCCTATCCAACTTGGAAAGCTGACACCACCATAGGCAAAAATTTGTAAATTTTTGAGGTTTGTGTGGGGTTGGAGGCCTTCCAAGACCGTCTCGTCATTAACCATTCCATCTTCTGAATTATCATATCCATCCCATTCCAACACTAACTCATCAAGGTATTTTTTATCTTTCAAATTGGCTTCTTTTGCCTCCTCTATGTTTTGCACATTCTTGAGACCCGAGATGTGAATTTTTCTTTGACGTTCCTCATGTCCTTCAACTCTCCTATCTGACAACCACTCTCTTTGCACACCTTGAATTTCAACAATGTTTGGAGCGAAGTTAATTTCCCAATTCCTGGAAAAGAAATCGAGTACCAATTCAAATGGACCGATTGTATGGCAATATATCGTAGATTAACTAGATTCGTGATACCTTTGGGTAACCCTTTAAGTTTGACGCAAAAATCCATACATAGCGTTTGCAGATTACAGAGATTAGTTACTGATTCAGGTAGCCTGTCTATCATCGTGCAAGAGAGGTCAAGGTAACGTAGATGCTTCAAATTGCCAATTGAATCTGGCAACTTTTCGATTCTAGTGAAACTCAAATCTAATACCTGCAAGCATGTCAACTCCTTGAGGGCATCATTGATGATTGGTGGGGGATTAAGAGAATTAACACCCACTAGAAATGAGCGTAAGCTCTTAAATTTGTACAATACCTTCAAAGATATTGGATTCTGTAGTCCTGATTCCACGATAAATGGCGTGCAATTTTAGGGATGGTGCGTGACACACCACATTCCATTCTAAGACATTCATCACCTGAGATAGATTCTGCTAGATCATGCATGAGATCATGCATCACGTATATTGAAGTCTCCCGATAGAATTCATGATGAGAATATTGAAAGAAAGACTTCAGCAATAAATCATCAAATATCTCCCCACCTATGTCTTCTAGGATCGTGCTTCATTTGGGTTGAATGAAGCCCACAACCATCCATTGTCGGACTAACACATTCTTCCCAAACCGAAAATGTTTAGGAAATGTAGCACAATAGGCAAAACATTGCTTTTGATTCGGTGGTAAGTAATGATAGCTCAATCTTAAAGCTGGTAATATTTCATTTTTATCATCCTTCCATATTTTGCTTGTCAAGATGCTTTCCCACTCACTCACATTCGTTTTAGAAGACAAGATGCCCCCCAATGTCTTTATGGCCAAAGGCAGGCCTTCGCACTTCTGCACGAGTTGCCTACCAATATCCTCCAATTTTGGATGCGCATTTGAAATTCCTGTCACAAATGCACGCCTAGTAAATAGTTCCCAACAATCACCATCTGGTAAAACCTTTAAATGGTGAGCACCAACTGTGCCCACTATAATTGCAACCCTTTCACTTCGTGTAGTTACCATAATTTTACTCCCCTTTGCTCCAACACCAAAGGGGACTCGTAGACTGTCCCAGTGAATTTGATTTTCATCCCAAACATCATCTAGAACAATTAAAAATTTCTCACCATTTACTTTCTCTGCGCGGCATCCAAGTTTGAGAGACCACAGTGACTTCCAGTTGCAGATTCAATAATTGCATTTGTTATTCTCAATACATTAAATTTGTCAGACACACAAGCCCACACTCTTAGCCCAAAATGGGTCTTTAGCCTCTGATCGTTATAGACGAATTGAGCAAGAGTAGTCTTCCCAAGCCCACCCATGCCCATTGTGGGGTTTGATTTCAGGGGTCTGCAAATCTACAAACCTTCAGCATGTACTGAAACTGTAGGAACCCGGGGAATCCAAGAGGGAAATTCGAGGGAAATTCAACTGCCAACGGTAGCTCGTGGGCTTGTGCTCGTCATGCTAAGGGAAGTGACAAACCGAGAGACGAGAACTGCCTCATTACTAATAGCTTTGGAGGCTGCGACGTCTTCCAAGCGCTTCCAAGTCAATTCCCTCTTCTCTTGCATCTCTGTCTCCCTGACTTCGTCTTCTTGGAATCTGATTAAGCACTCCTCGAAGAGCTCTGAATCAGCATCCGAGAAAATCCTCCTTACGTTCAGGGTCAAGCTCTGGACAGCCTGGTTCCAATGGGTCCTGGTGTTTTCCTCCAAGGCTGGGAAGATGATGGGAAGTATCACCTTCCGATTCTGCGTGATCAAGTTCCGTATGTGGTCATTGTTCCAGAGCAATAAGGCTCGTTCCGCCACCTGAAAAAAAATAACAGTAGTAAAACCAAACTATTAAAGAAAAACTAAATACTGAGTCAGCTATAATGAGAAATAAATATCAGTGAGGTTCTAACATTCACAGTTGCATTAAAGGTTGTTTTGTTCTGACACACAGTTTCACAAAAGGTTGCTTCTTTTTCTTTACAGATATATCTAACCAAGTTCATCCATTGTGGACATTATGTGCCTCTTTGGTCAAGTATTGAGGGTGTTTTCCAAATCTTAGAAATGTACTTGAATATTTCATTTTTATTTTCTGAATGTTGAAAGGCTTTCATTAATGAAAACGAGACCGAGAGGGTCCCCAAGATACAATGAAAAGGAGGCTAACAGAAAAAAGAAAAAAAACAAAGTACCATACAACAAACGAAATCAGAATTTAGGGAGGGATAAGATCCAAAAAGCTCTAAACTTTCCCTAGAAACACCCTCTCTCGCCAGTCTGTCCGCCTCCCCGTTGGCAGACCGCCTCACATCACATGGAGGAAAGAGACTGATGGCAAACCCAATCTATCCCGAATCTCGTCAAATAAGGCTGCAAATCTCCAAGGAGCCACATGAGAACCTCTAAGCCACCGGATGATGTTAAGAGGGTCCCATTCAATCTCTACCTTGTTCAAATCCACGTTGTGGAACATTTTAATTCCTTGGTGAATAGCCCGGACTTCCGCCTCGTTTGCATCCACAACCCGAATCGAACCTCTGAATGCCCATAATACTACTCCTCCATTGATATCTGAAACTTGCTCTAGTACTAGAATGCTTCACGTGTACGCCTTTAATCAGCTGATTAATAACTGAAATGATGCTTACAGGCTTACACCAGAAGTCAGCGGATTCTAGGTTTAATCTTGCAAGGAATTAAAATATCCTTCGAGGTTCTGTTAGTTTCTTCCGTGTCTCAATAATGGGAACAATTGGTTAGTACTTAGTAGTTATTCAATTCCTCCTACTTACTCTGAAAAGCATGAAAAGTCAGTCACTTTCCCATTGACAGAGTCACAGTTTCCTGATGCAACTGATAAATCTAACAAAAACGTTATACCCAAATTCTCTAGTGGTGTGGAAACAGAAGAAGCCCTCGACTAATTGTTTATTGGACTAAAGTCAAGGTTTCAAGTTTCGGTTTCAGTATGCATTTTGATCGTCAATGGAAATGGAACCATGTGGGTTTCGAATGGAAATTTCAGTGGGCATCCCGTAAAATTACGGAAATTGTAATGGAAACACAAATGACGCACATTTAAGATAAAACTTCCGGAAGTGCTAGAATAAGCAGAAATACACTAAAAAACCATCATATAAATAAAAAATCACTCATAATAACAACATCAAACATATAGCGCATGTCTGATTTATAAGTTATGCATACACTAATTTTCATACACAATTCAAATAAATATAATTATATAGTTGGGTTGGTGGCCAAAAAGGGCCTCATATGGACTTTTTCCAGACAAAAGAGGGGTAGGGATACGATTGATTAGATAGGTGGCAGTGAGAACACATTCACCCCAAAAATCTAATGGAAGGTTTGCTTGAAACCTCAAAGCACGAGCTACTTGAAGTAGGTGCCTGTGTTTCTGTTCGACCACTCCATTTTGTTGTGGGGTGGCCACACAACTATGTTGGTGAAAAATCCCTTTGTTGTGAAGTAAGGATTGGAATTCAGAAGAAAAAAACTCAGTACCATTGTCGGTTCTAATTTGTTGAACTTTGCTATTAAACTGATTTTTTATTAAAGCAAACAAATTCTTGAGATAAGATAAAGTTTGAGATTTGGTTTGCATCAAGTAAACCCAGGTGACTCTCGTGTAGTCATCAACAATTGTCAAGAAATAATGAGCACCACAATGAGAAGCAGTACCATAACGGCCCCAAATGTCACAATGAATTAACATGAACGATCTTGTAGAAGAAATACAACTCAAAGGAAATGCTAATCTAGATTGCTTGGCAAGTGGACAAATACCACAGATTGATTTATTAGAAAAACAAATACTCAGAATTGTTCTTGGACAATGTTTGAAGACGAGAGTGAGAGAGATGCCCTAGTC
Source organism: Tasmannia lanceolata (assembly GCF_043159265.1). Classification (NCBI taxonomy): domain Eukaryota; kingdom Viridiplantae; phylum Streptophyta; class Magnoliopsida; order Canellales; family Winteraceae; genus Tasmannia; species Tasmannia lanceolata. Next base: position 9,467,153 of record NW_027518690.1, on the reverse strand, counting down.
CCCAATGCCATAAATCAAATGATATGCTGTTGGAAGGGAAAGAAGCCTGGTTGGCCTGGTGTGGTTGGAGGATGTAAAGACCTCCTTGCTGTTTACCCGACCCAATCACCATCTTCGAGGACAAGTCCTGCAAAATACAATGTTCAGGAAAGAAAGTGATTGAGCAATTTAGTATTTTAGTGAGCTGACTAACAGAAAGAAGGTTATGGTTAAAGGAGGGCAAACATAAAACATTATCAATGGGTAAAGATGATGTCAACATGGTAGAGCCAATATGAGTGATGTGTGCAGTTTGACCAGTAGGTAAGGAAACTAGCTTCATGGTTGAGGTGGGTGATGCAAAGCATAAGAGAGAGGGGTCAAAAGCCATGTGGTCTGTTGCTCCACTGTCAATAATCCAATATGGGGTAGAGTCACTCAAGCAGGCTGAAACATTACCTGAGAGGTTGGCATTTGGGGTTGAGTTACCAGTGGATATAAGAGATAACAACTTATGGTATTCATCAGCAGTAAAAGAAAATTGTGGCTGGACAGATTCAACTCCTGCAATATTTGGAGGAGAAGTGTGTTGCTGATGGCTGTTAGAGGGACTAGCTGCGTTGGCCATGAAAAACGGCTGCTGAGGACAATTTTGCTGCTGAGCAGTTGCAGGTTTGGAGTTGCGTTGATTGCTCTTGGCTGATTTACGAGGGGGGTAATCATGAATCTTAAAGCACTTATCGATTGTATGGTTATCCCTCCCACAATTAACACAAAGTTCTTGGAATTTGGGTGTGTTGATGGTTGATGGTTTGAGGAGGAGGCCGGTTCGTTCGAGAAGCAGCCATGGCAGAGTTCTCTATAAATGATTTCGGTTGAGCATGAAGGGAACGTTGCCTTTCTTCTTGAATAAGAAGATTATATGCACGATTGACGCTTGGTAAGGGGTCCATCAAAAGAATATTACTCCTCACTGAACTGTAGGCCTCAGTTAGGCCCATTAGCAGCTGCATCAACCGTTGTTGTTGCTCAAAGAGAAGCGGCAGACTTGGAAGGTGCACACGTACAAGGGCCAACCATTGAAATTGAAGAGAGCTCATCCCAAAAGGGCTTGAGCTTGCTGTAATATGCACAAATGGAAAGGTTCTCCTGCTGTAATGTGGCAATAGAACTCGTTAGTTCAAAGATTCTTGGGGCACTGCTTTGAGAGAATCATTCTCTCAGTTCAATCCAGACATCATGAGCTGTAACACCATTGTTGATACTATCAGAAATTTCACCGGAGACGGCATTTAGCAACCAAGACGTGACCATATCATTGGCTCGGTCCCATTCGCTGAACATGACAGAATTTGTGGCCGGTCGAGGAAGAGAACCATCTATGAAAGCCAGTTTTTTCTTGGCATTCAAGGCCATCCGCATAGCACGCGACCAATTGTAATAGTTGTCGCCAGTAAGAATTTTGGAGACAATAACAGCCCCAAGGCTGTCAGAATGATGGATGTAATATGGTGATGACGAATACACATCTACAGAGTTTCTAGAAAGAGCATTGGAAATCCTTGTTTCTGAAGGTAAAGGAAGTGAAGATTCATGAGAAGAATCTGATAGCGGAATAGAGGAGTCTGCCATGATGGTTGGATAGAGCTAGAGAGCAAGTAACTTGCAGGATTAAGGAAAATGTCTATTGCAAGTCATGGATGATAGGTACTTGGCCGTGGATTGTTAAATCCTTGTTGATTGTAGGGGAAGCTTTCAATGCCTCTATTCTGATCACTGTATGTTTGTGACCTTGCCCATGTCCAAGGGAATTAGATGATCCTGCCAAATAAAGAACCTCGTAGTTATATTGTGATGCTGGGGGTTTCATGGGAGTAGAGGAGGATGTCGTAACCGTAAGCTCATCATATCTTAGGAGGGACACACACACACACAGAGGGAGGGAGGGTCATGCATTGATTTTGTTAGTGTGTAGCGATCTTTTTTGATATAAATATTTCCTTACAGTTTTCATCTGAAGCACGGAGTTGTTTGATGCGAGCTTCAGATTGTTGGGAATAAGTATCCTCGAGAGTTTTCTAATGCTTTCGAGCAGAGGTAATGTGAAGGACATGTGCGGGAACTTCTTTAGCAAGGATTGTGTTGATCCAGGCAATGATCAATTGATCCTTGCCTGGATACATTGATGGGTACATTGATGAGCACAGATGCTACAGGTATTCTCAAATGGACAGCACAATTACAATGTCCCCAGCATGAAGTTGACTGCTACTTAAATCCCCATCTAAGATATGAAGATATTTTCTCAAATGTGGCAGAGGTAAAAAAAATGGGCTTTATGAGTGTATGGATAGAATGTTGGGCAAGGACTTTGCAAAGCTAGAATGTTGGGCAAGGACTTTGCAAAGCATATCAATGTCGATGTGCAGCTATTTACTTATTTTTTAAGGGTACTACTTATTTAGTTGTTAGTTATTTTGATGTCTTCTTCGTTATTTATTAACTAATAAAATATGAACTTTGGGTTCAAGAGTTAAGACACCAAAATTTGGGGATCTTTGTTGTGCGGGTCTTAAGCCTCACATGTAGTGCTTCGGGCTAATGAGGTGGTATTTCCTACATTCCTTTGAGTTGTGACCTTTCATGTAAAATAGATAATATTAGGAAAACAGCAGAAATTTTAGACCATGGACCTATGTTGCTTATGTATTCCCCTAATCCTCTTCGTGGTCCAACAGCCTGTTAGTTATTCTAAGAACCAGCTCCAGACCATTTTGGTCAACTAGTAACATAAGAGGGGCCCCTATTAACAAGGGCCTTTTCAAATAGAAACTTATGAACCTTCATCTAGTAGTAATTCATCTAGTAGTAGAACCGATACAGTCCTATTGGGAGGATGATGGGGAAAGCGGTTGCACATTCCATCATCCCCGCCCTTTCCCAATTCAATTCCCCAAACTCATGCACTAATTTTTCGACCCCTTCTCTTAATCCTTTAATAAGTCTACATCCTCCCCAACAATCCTTAGATCATTATAAAGGTCGTATTTTAGATATGGCTTCTTGTGTCTTTTTTCCATACCCATGTTTACAATGAATTTGATCTCCTTTTCTATCTCCTTCCAAAGAGAGGAATTTCTTCGTGTGGTTCTACTATTTCTCCCCGCTCTGGAAGGGGTGGAAGCTAGTGAGATAAGGTGGCATAGTTCTGAACATGGTTTGAAATTTCGACCGAAATCTGAAATTTCGGATTGCGGTCAACACCGACACCAAAACAACCGAAATCCAAAATGTACGAAATCTACAAGGAAATTTCGGTCGAATTTTTGGAAATTTCGGTAATTTCGGCGAAATATGACATAAAAGGGTTTTTCTAAAGATGCTTTTTCATTTTCTTCTTCTTCTCTATGTTTTTTATTCTCTTCATGCTATTGGTTCAGACCTTCATCTAGTAGTAATTCTTCTTCTTCTTCATCATCAACTATCTTTAGTGAGAGATCTATTTGCATGCTCTCTCTCTCTCTCTCTCTCTCTCAATCTCTTTGAAGGTATTAATGGCATTCTGGAGGTACCAAAGTCAATTCTCACATATCTAAGACGTAGTTATTATGTATAGAAGGAAGCATCTTAGTCTTGACTTTACTTGTTTATATAAAGAGGGAATTGTATATATGTTGTTTCTTCTTAGTTGGAATATGGTTGGACTGTAGAAGCATTGGCTGTGGTGCATTTTGTTGTTCGTATGATGCATAAAGAAGTTTTTAAATCTCATTTTTATTTCCCCTTGAGTTGATACATGTGCTTTGGATCACAAAATTCCAACAAGTTAATTATTCTTAGAGACAATCATTTACTTTTTCAGTGAATACCCATGATATTAGGGACAATCATATCCGGGTTGACTATCCGACCGGATCTCCGTGGTGGTTTCAGTTGTACGCGTTTCTTCCCATCATTTTCGTTCTGTTCTGGAGAAAATTAGAAAAACAATTATGGATAGAAGTTGGATTCAACTTCCAAGGTATGGCCACCTGAAGCTTTAGTTTTCCAAATATAGTATAAATTAGAAAGGAGATGCATTATTTTAGGATGTCTAATGTGTGTCTGGATTTGAATAAAATAGGAATGACCCGGCGTACGAGGAAGGTGTTGTTCAATTTCTTAACTTCGCATTTGCTCATGGAGCTGTTGAAGGAAAGATATTCTGCCCGTGTACGAAATGTGGCAACATTAGAAGGGTTGATAAAGATGACGCCATGGCACATTTGCTATGGCATGGGATGTTGTCGGGCTACACTAGATGGATTTATCATGGGGAAAGGTCATCTCTTGGTAGGGATGATAATGCTAATCGAGTGGTCGATGAACCAATTATAGAAGATGAAATGCATGAAGTGTTACATGATTTATATCCAAGGTCGAACCACGATGATGATGGACAAGCAGATGAGGACGTTGAGCTAGCAGATGCAAGTAGGGACGGGCCTGGTGGAGATGCAGAGAAGTTTTATAAATTATTACAAGATGCCGAGCATGAATTATACCCTGGAAGCAAGTTCACAAAATTATCTTTCGTGGTTCGGTTGTTTCACATAAAGTGTCTGAATGGGTGGAGTAACAAGTCATTCACCATGTTGCTTGAATTGTTGAAAGAGGTACTTCCCGAGGGTGCTGCACTGCCGAAATCCTTTTATGAAACGAAGAAGATTGTTGGGGATTTGGGCCTCCAATACGATAAAATCGATGCATGCCCTAATGACTGTATGCTATACTGGAAGGAAGCCTCCAACGAGGAGACATGTCGCATGTGTGGGGCTTCAAGGTGGAAAACAACTGAATGGTATTCGGAAGATCAGGGAACTCATTCATCCTCTAAATACCCAAAAGTTCCTGCAAAGATTCTGCGTCACTTTCCTTTAAAGCCGAGGTTGCAGAGGCTATACATGTCTACCAAAACGGCTTCTTTCATGACATGGCATCATGACAACCGTACGAAAGATGATATATTAAGGCATCCTGCAGACTCTGCTGCATGGCAAACTTTTGACTACATTCACCAGTGGTTTTCCTCAGAGCCTCGCAATATCAGACTTGGGTTAGCAAGCGACGGATTCAATCCATTTAGGACGATGAGTATTGCTCATAGCACATGGCCTGTTGTGCTCATTCCATATAACTTGCCACCATGGATGTGCATGAAGCAACCATATATAATGATGTCGTTGCTAATTCCTGGCCCATCTAGTCCAGGAAATGATATTGATGTCTACTTACAACCCTTGGTTGAAGAGTTGAAGGAACTATGGGAGACAGGTTTGCAGACCTATGATGCATCGAAGAAAGAGAATTTTCAAATGCATGCAGCACTTTTGTGGACGATTAGTGACTTTCCTGCATATGCTAACTTGTCGGGATGGAGCACCAAAGGAAAACTTGCATGTCCTTCTTGCAGTAAGGACACCTGTTCTCTTCGTTTGAAGCATGGAAGAAAATTTTGTTACATGGGTCACCGGCGTTTCTTAGAGGAGAACCACAAATTTAGGTTTGAAAAGTTTGCTTTTGATGGCACTGTAGAAAAGAGGTCAGCTCCGATTCCCCTGTCAGGGACACAGGTATTCCATCAATTACAAAGTATTAACACAACATTTGGCAAAAAGAAAGATACCAATCCGAAGAAGAAAAGCACCCGTCGGAAAAAAAGTGGAACTGAGGAGAATACATTGGACCAAGGAAGTTCTAATTCTGCATCTAAGAAAAAAGAGAAGCATCCCAAGGAACACAATTGGAAGAAGAAAAGTATATTTTTCAGTCTGCCGTACTGGGAAACACTCCTACTGCGCCACAACCTAGATGTGATGCATATTGAGAAGAATGTATGTGACAGTGTAATTGGGACATTACTGAATATTGAAGGAAAAACAAAGGACACTGTAAAAGCGCGGCTAGATTTGCAAGAAATGAAACTGAGAAGAACACTTCACCCGATGAATAATGAGAGGAACAAAACATACTTGCCTCCAGCATGTTTCACAATGTCTCCAAAGGAGAAAGAAGTTCTTTGCAACATCCTGAAGGACATCAAAGTTCCAGATGGCTATTCGTCTAATATCTCGCGGCGTGTGAATGTTCGAGAGCGCAAGCTTTCCGGGTTAAAGAGCCATGACTGTCATGTTTTGATGCAGCAACTACTTCCGTTAGCTGTACGCTCATCATTGCCTAAGAATGTCAGCTCGGTATTGATTGAACTATGTAACTTTTTCCGAGAGTTATGTTCAAAAGTCCTTAATGTAAGTGACCTCCTCCAACTCCAAGATCGGATTGCACTAACACTTTGTCATATGGAAAAGATATTCCCTCCTGCCTTTTTTGATATCATGGTGCACCTACCTATACATTTAGCAGACGAGGCAGTGTTGGCTGGACCGGTACAGTACCGATGGATGTACCCCATAGAGAGGTATGCATAGTTCATGAAATTGTTTTTCATACTTGAAAATTTATTCGTATTAGTGAAAGTAATGAAAAGTTGTTTTCGTTTAGGTACCTGCTCACATTAAAGTCATATGTGCGCAATAGAAGTCGTCCCGAGGGATCTATTGCAGAGGGGTACCTGGCAGAAGAATGTATGACATTTTGCTCGAGATATTTTGAAGGTGTTGAATCAAAGTTGAATCGACCAGTTAGAAATGATGAGGATATTCCGACTGAAATAGAAGAAGGATTCGCTATTTTTTCCGTAGCAGGACGCCCTATAGGCAACGCTAAGACGTGTGCCTTAGATCAACTCATTGTTGATCAAGCACATCGATATGTTCTCTTCAACTGCCCTGTAGTTGAACCATTTATTGAGTAAGTCAATTAAATTGTCTAATCATTTATTGAGCAAATACGTTAAAGCTCTTTTCTCTAACAAACATTAATTTCTATGCAGAGAACACCTTAAACATATTCAAACGCAGCATCCTCGTGCTAGACCAAGGGTTATAGAAAACATTCACAACAAAAATTTTCCAACTTGGTTCCGCACACATGTAAGTTTGTTATGAACCATACGCAAATCTTCAAGTTTATTTAGCAAAAATGTTGATCTTTGTAATTGAACGATCAAATTCTAAATAGGTTCAAGAGTTGCATCGTTCAAGAAGTGAGCAGCTATCAGAAAAGCTTAGATGGTTAGCCGGAGGTCCATCGACCGTCGTTACGAAATACAAAGGGTTTATTACTAAAGGTTTCCGCTTTCACACGAAAAGTCGCGAACGGTTAAGAAAAACACAAAATAGCGGGGTTGTTGTCACTGCAAGTACAAGAAGTTTTTCAAGCTCTAGGGATCGGAATCCAATGGCAGGAGATGTTAGTTATTACGGTGTTTTGACAGATATCTTGGAACTTAACTATTACGGAAGAATAAAGGCATTACTTTTCAAGTGTGATTGGTTTGATGTTCTAACACCGGACAGGGGAATGAAAATAGATGAGTTCGGCTATACGGTTGTAAATATGGCACGGCAAATTTATAAAGATGAGCCTTTTGTATTTGCATCTCAAGCTGAGCAGGTATTCTACGTGCAAGATCACCCCAGCAAAAAAGATTGGCACGTGGTTGTGAAGACGAAACCTAGGGACTTGTATGACGTGGGTGGGGAAAATGAGGAAGCATATGTCCAGACCGAGGCAGTGGAAATCCAAAATTTGGAAGACATTGGTAGATGGGAACGGACAGATATAGTTGGGACAATATTTGATGAACCGTTGGAAACCTTGACCCAGAAAATTCAAGATGATGACGAAGAATGTGATAGTGAATCAGATGGTAGTGACGAAGATGATACTGACGATGCTAATGTTGACATGGATGATCTAGAGTACGGTCACTACACTCTTAAATCAATTTTATTTATTTGGCAAAACTGTAAATTATTATTTTCAATTGGCTGTTAGTTTCATGAAGGAGCATCCACTAGAATATCTACAATTGGCCCTTTCATGCTTATTATTGTAGTATTTTTTTTTCATTTGATGCATTAGCCTCACTAGTAGGTTAGTTTGTTTATTTGATGCATTAAGCTAGGGACTTGTTAAATTTTTATTCATACCATCAAAATTTGAAATTATTATTCATTGTTGTTATTTCTATAATTTTGTTCTCTCATTGTTATTTGACCCACTTTTAAATTGTGAAATTGTTATCTTTGTTTACACTAGTTGTATGTTTTTAAATTTAAATACTAATCTCAATTGATAATCTTCTGCAGGTAATTAGAGATGACACGACAAAATCTCTTGAGGCCATCGTCACAGTTACAGGATCAAGATTCATCTGATGATGCTCAGGATCACTACCAAGATGACCTGGCTCAGCACTTGGATGAGCTGCCACACTCCCAGCCCTCAGAGACACAAGATGTTCCCTCCTCGTCGAGGAGGACTCGGGGTCCGACTTATTGCAAAGATACGTGGGGAAAACAAGGCCCGAAGAAGAGAGTGAAGTTCAATGAGCTGAGCCAGCCTATAGGTAAAATAGGGAAAAAATTCACGAGTTTCCTAGGCTCTGTTGCGAGAATTGGTCCTAAGTTGCCCATTGACTATCTTGATTGGAGACAAATGCCGAATGAAAACAAAGAAGATGTGTGGGATATTGTTCAGGTACGATGAAAATGAAATTTATGTTAGATTTTCTTATTGCATTCATTTTAATTCCATCATATTATTAACATTTTACATGACCTTTTAGCAAACTTACGATGTTCATGAGATACATAAGAGTTGGGTGATTGGTAATATCGGTCTGAAATGGAAAAATTGGAAGTGTAAGATCAAAAAACAGTACTTCGATGAAAATATGCCATGCACAGAGCCGAGAGTAGAACAATCGCAGTGGACGAAACTTTGCATCCATTGGCGTTCCCCGCTAGGTCAGGTAAGATGTGATATTATTGTTTTGGTTTTTCTGTGATTTCATTCAAAGATTTATAATTTTTATTATATGAATTCTAAATTGCAGGAGCAGAGTAAAACCAATAAGGCTAATAGGTCCAAACAAAAAAGTATGCATACTGCAGGAAGTAAGAGTTTCGCAATGATACATAGTGAGGCGGGTGGGAATCTTAGCCGCATCGAAATGTTTAAGCGTACTCATACCAAGAAGAATGGGAAGCCTGTTGATCCAGCCTCAGAGGAACTGATGGTATGTTAGGGTATAAAATGTTTATATTTATATATTTCTTGGTTTTACTGGGTAGTTTTCTTATAAGTTATCTTTATTTTACTTTCAGAACAAATTTAAAGAGTATGAGACACAGCATCCAGAGGCTACCACTACCGGCATTGTTGCTAGGGACGACGGCTTTGCCCAGTGTGTGGGATCAGAAAGGCGTGGCCGAGTACGGATGATGGGATATGGTGCAAACTTGAGTAACACATTTGGGTCATCCTCAAGTCGCATGAATTACTGTACACAGATCGAACAACAAAGAGATGTAATTGAACAACTTAGGGAGGAGAATAGCCAGTTTAAGGAGGCTATTACCCAAAAGATTGATGATTTCATATCGACTTACATGCGCAGCCAGGTAAAATTTGAATTTTGTTCGTTAAGAGTTAGTTATAAATATGTGATATGATGCTTTTGAATGATGGATCTACCTTAAAATATTTAAGACTCCCGCTGAGGGGACACCTACACGAATGGATGCTTCGTCCCCCTCTAGTATCAACATAGATCGCTCCCGCCCTGAGGTATAAATGGTTTTTACGTTTTCATCCAATTAATCATGTATTTTCTTTACTATTATAATTTTGGAGTATAAATGTACTTGGCTTCATTTCTTTAATGTTGCTAAGGTTATTTTGATGAGCATGAAAGAACCGGGGCTTGAAGTGGCCAAGGGACTTCTTGTGAGTGATGATCCGATGACTCTAGTTGATGGCAAACCAATGGGAGATGGATTCTCTCTGGTTAGTATCAGGGTTGCAATGGTGGGTACTGAACCTCTAATAAGACCATCAGGACGACGCAAAACTATTAGAGACGCCGCGGGAGGACATGTGCCATGGGTTTCTTCCTTTGTAAGTATATGATACTTTTATTTATTAATAAATTTATTTCGACTTTGTTGAATCTGTCACTTATTCTAAATTTTTTTTTTTTTGCAGGTCAAACGAACAGGAAGCACTTAAGCCAGTTTCTTGTGTCTTTTCTATTTCTGTTCTTAATACATGCATGGATTTTGGTAACTTTTTGTATGGGGTTTTGATGTACTTAACCAAACACGAAGCACAGTCCCTTTGTCTTATTCCATTTCTATGGTTGATGTATGAACCTTTATATTTCATTTCTAAGTTTGAAGTAGTGTATTTTGCCACATTATGTTATTTTTATGTAAGGTATTTTGATGTACAATTCGTACAAATTTAAGCTATTTAATGTCTCTGTGTTGTCTATTCCAAATGGGAACTTTATAAGGTATAGAGATGATGGTTGTTGGGATGTATTGGAGAGGGGGCTGATGGTGGATTGTTGAAGGAGGTGATGTTGAGATGGAGGAGAGGAGGCTGATGGTGGATTGTTGAAGGAGGTGATGTTGAGATGGAGGAGAGGAGATTGTGGGTGATGGAAAGGTTGGTTGTTTTCCCTCTTCTTCTTCTCAGATTATATGTTCTTCTTTTATCTCCATTTCCCCCCCTCCCCCCGCCCCACTTCTTTATTGTTCTTTTTTAATTTTTTCTCTGTTTGGATATTTTTTCCTCAAGGAGCGGTTCTGTTTTGATTACAGCCCTTATTGTAGGCAGCGATGACAAGCAAGGTCATCATATGCATTTATCTGTTGTGAACTGAGGAATGGAATCCATAATCCCTTCATCCCCATTTCACTCATTTCTGTTTATGTGATGTCAACGGATCAAGCCCGCCAACTATTTGATGCAATGCCTGACATGAACAGATATTATAACTGGGTATGTAATCTCTTGGCACATCTCCATCAACATTTTTTTGTATTGCATATCCATAGTAGTTCAATGTTTTGCCAAGGATATGTCCTCTCCTCATAGATACAATTTAGATTTTATGTAGAAGAAAGAGATACAATTCAGATTTTAGAGTTAGGCCATGATTTCTTCCATCAAATTCAAAACTATTGATCTAAATCTGTCATGACCATGCACGAGAGGATTTTTTAGGCGATATATTACCTTCAATAGCCTACACACTTTTCCAGCCTCCCCATAGGCTGAAACCTTGGTGGAAGGTCCATGTAGACTTTCTCATGATGATCACCGTGAAGAAACGCATTCAAAATATCAAGCTAATGAAGAGGCTAATCTCTGTTTACAACCACAGTGGTAAGAGCACTCTGAGAGAGTTGATTTAGGCAACAATAGAGAAAAGGTCTCTTGATTATCAATCCTGTATAACAGGGTAAACCATTAAAATATACCAAGATATACTGCAGGTGGGGGGCACCATCTTGGCGGCACCACTTGCAAAGGAGCGAGGGTGGGCCATCAATGTTGGTGGAGGGTTCCATCACTGTTCTGGGGAAGCAGGAGGTGGATTTTGAGCATATGCTGACATTTCTCTCTGCATTCATTATGCATTTGATCAAGGGTATTGTCTGTAAGGTGGATATGTCAGTGTACCAGTGCAAGAAAGCCTTCCTCCTGACCATAGCCGTGAACTGCTCACTGACCTGCTGGAACACCTCATGAATTGATGTCGAGTTCCCAATAAACATAGATGACATTTTCAGCTCCTTGGGTGGGATGTCACAAATAGTGGACTTGACATTGTTTGGTTTCCATTCCACAAAGTAGGAAGAGTTCTTTTTCTGAACATTAGTCATCTGTTCATCTACTTCTTTGTTGCTCATCTTCCCGCAGAAAATGGCTGAAGCTGTCAGATAGCGACCATGTCGAGGGTCATCAGCACACAACATATTCTTAGAGTCCCACATCTGTGTTGTCCGCTTAGGCATAGTGAGTACAAGGTACTCTTGGGAGCCTCTCGACCACTGTTTCAAAATGTGGATGTAGGTTTGAATGCGGTCAAAACAAATCCTAGTCGATTCGGAATGACACGGACGAGTACACGGTTGCACATATATTCTGCTTTGCTTTTGTACATGGGTTTGAGAAGAGGCCCATGTGTTCATACTTGAGATGTAAATTCCTCCTAGAAGATAGGAGATATTGTGAGTTGGTTGAGCACCACTTAGTTGACCTTAGCTTTTACCACCGTATGCATATAGCGACATATATCAAGATATATGAAGAGATCAGCGACAAGGTAACATCAAGCATATATGCTGTGAAATCATCCTAACCTCAGAATGCTCCCTACACAATAATTTGCATTGGTGTTTTTCAAGGCTTACAAGTATGCCCTTCTAGGCTAAAAAGGAAACATTGGAAGCCTAGTACATTCTCACGTAAAATATCAACATAGGCACACACAGGTTTTTAATGTAAAACATATACAAAGAGGCTCATGAAAATGGTAAAACAGGGTTTACCTTGATTGTCATGCCCGGATGTGCCTTACTGTGAACGGGACCATGCTTGGCAGTTTTCTAAAACAAAGATTTTGTCTATTGCTGAAAAATCCAAATGTTTTAAATGTTTGGCTCTGAAATTTGTTTCTCCTTCTATAGTATATTTGAAAATTTAACAGATTGGTGATATTGTGGTCCTTGATATATTTGCTACGAGAATTGATAAAGATAATTCTACTGGTGAAAAAATTCCATCTGCAGAGAGAAAAGGTTTGTTCATTTGCACTTTCTCATCAAGGTGTCAGCATGTTATTCTTTATTTTTATCACATTCTCTGTTTTGGAATTGTTCTTTATAATTCATTCCAAACATATTGAACAACAAAATGCAGATTTTGTTTAGAATTTTGTTGTTGCAACTTATTCATATGCTTTCTCTATATGAGTTTTGACTAATGGCTTGATGTTACTTTATGTAGTTTGTGAGTAACCTAGCTTGGGTTTAGATCATAGCTTGCATCTTAGCACATCACTATATTGTCTTTCCCTCTGTGTGATCTAAAAATCTTTTTACTAGTTGTGGTAGCAAGTTTATAATAAATCTAGTGAGAGCGTGAGCCTTCACTCAAGCTTGCTGGGATGGCTTGATGTATATGAATTGATGCAGTACGAGACAAAAACCAACTGAGATAAAAATTATCGGATTTTAAAAGTTTAATCCAGTAAAAATCCATTAATATATTGAAAAGAAATTAAAAAGTGAAATGCAGGCATGGACACGAGGTCCACCATGATGTACTGAAAGGGTATATTCAATTAACCCTAGCATAATAATCTCTCAATGGATGTGTAATAATTCAGCCAAAGTCCAAGTGGTCCTTTCTCTTTCGTGGTACACCGTGAAGTTCTAATCAACCCTCATGCGTGGAAAGGGATCATCGTATATAAGACTTAGGGCAGATCTGAGCGTAGAAAAAAAAGAGTAAGGCTGGGGCTAAAACCTCAGCTTCCACCTCCGTCATAATGCGGAGGAGCAATGTAAGAAAGTGTACTTTCTTGTATAAGAATATCGCTCCTGAACCTCTCGAGTCAGTCATATTTCCACAGCCTGTCATTCCAGGAGTAACTTTGCAGCTTCCATCGAAGTTTTCTTTTCTTTTCTTTTTTTCTTTTCTTTTTTGAAACATACTTTGTAACTTAACTTCGGCCAGCTGCTTGAAGGAGCCTACTGCTTATCACAGACTAGTTGTGGGGAAGTAGCACCTACTGGAACCCATTAAATCCTTGCACCAGTAAACAAATATTGAAACCAGACAAGAAGACCGTCCACATTTATACTTATGTCCCAGACACTGCCCTTATGTTTTGCTCTGTCCAAATGCTCCAAATTGTGGAATAGAATAACACCTTCCAACTGCTAAAGCCACCTCCCTCTCCCATCTACAAATGATGAAATGTATTTTCCAACTTTGTTGCCTTGTGAGGACTTTGTCTTATCCTTATGTTTATGACTATTTTGTAGGCAAATTTCAATAGAAATCCTATAAAATCACAGAAACGTATGGAAACATATGCGAATGTGAAATTTCAAGATGAAATTTCAGGAAATGCTACGCACATAGAACCCAGTCACATATGACAACCATCCATAATGAATGGTCACAATTCCTTTTTCTAGGTGGAATGCAAGGAACTATTTTATAGAGATTTGCCAGAGCTGGATGACTTTCTTGCTGATATGCTTCTTCCTGGATGCAGTACCTTGAGTCAGGTCTCATTGATTAAGTTATTTTTCTTTCTGAACTGTACAATGTTATGTCATTATTTCTCTCAAAAATTATCTGTTGTATTGATTGTGATTTTACAGAGTGTTTCACATAAGATTGCATGCAGTTTAAGTTTGTAGAATTGGCATAAATTCTAACTGTTCAGTGGAATTTTCTTTTACCTGAATTGAAAGGTTAGGGAATCAATACTTGAGAGATGTAAAGAAGTCGAACAAACAGCTAGAGAGCAAGCGACTGATAATGCAATTTTGGATCAAATGTGCAAGGTGAATTTACTGTTCTGAAAAATGGCATGGGAAAAATTTGCTCCCGGAAGCTGTCAATACTCAATAGCACCAATTATTTAAATCCTTTTTATATGAAGTTTGTGTCTATATGGTTGCAGTCTTCTCAGGGTCAGTCCGGGTGTAGGTTTTAGGGTTTAGTGTTCCACACCTCGTGTTCAAATCTGTTACATTGCTCCTGTTTGTTTGTTCTTCATACTATATCTGGTGCTTGTGTTGCATTATGAATTTTTCCGAGTTGATTTTCAGATTACTGAGGTTGATATTCCCCAGTCCTTGTTCGAGGATCAAGGGAGGCAGCTTTATGGGGCCAGACTTTTAGAGCTACAGGTAAAAAGCTTAATTGTGGTACCTCTTTTTTTTTCAATCTGTGATTTCAATATGAACTCATATACAAATTTTCAAAAAAAAATATGAACTCATATACAGGCAAGCACAAAACTAGATGAACAGCAGTTGGCTTCTCTTTCGAGTGAAAATGCAGTAAATGAATTCCTGGAACACCAGAGGGGAAATATAACCGATATAATCAAACAAATGCTCGCTGCTGGAGAGATATTCAAATTTGAAAATTTGCAGGTGAATGCAAACCCAGTTAGTTTTCAACATGCAATGCTTCTTATGTTTTGCAGTTAAAGGATAACCTTTCGGTTGCGAATTCATTGACTTTTGTCCATTGGAAATAGACCATTGTGTGTTCATATATTTTGCTATCTTGTATTTTCTTATGGATCTTGATTGGCAATTAGGATTACCCATTCTTAACATTTTTTGCGCAGTGAACCACCCTATGTGAGGTATAACATGAGTGGTGTAGATCAAGCCTCACATGTATGATAGAAACTAAGTAGTATAGGAATATGAGGCATTTGGGCTGCATGAGATCAAGCATCTTTGATTTTTGGCTGTTTTGTTTTGTATTTTATATGTTGTTCGGGATATCTCAGCCCCTCTCCTATTTCTCTTCTTCTTTTTTTCTATGATTTAGCGGACACTTTGATTTACTGCTGACTCGCATGTCAACACGTTTCGACACTCGTTTGACACTTGTAAACATATTGCTAGAAGTGTCAGACTTAATGTGGGTGCATCTGACATGTTTACTCTTCTTTTAACTCTTTAACTAATACTCCCCTCCACTCCCCCCCCCCCCCTTTTTTTTTAAACCTAAAACACTAAACAAATACTTCTTCTGATATTATATTTACTGTATCCTATTTATCTCTCTATCTCGCTGCATATTGGAGACTGAAGATAAGTAGATTAGATTGATGAATGCCCCGTTATTTGATTATCTCATGTTTCTTTGAGACTTCTAGTTTCTTAATCTTAAGGTTTATTACTTTATTAGTTCGTTAAACGAATGCCATATTTTATCATGTTGCAACTTTATGACTAGTACTCAGATTTTTTAGATTTGGGTGTATCCTTGTTTCTAGATTTTTTAGAGGTTGCCAAGTCAAACACCTCATACCCATCTCAACAATCACAGATCTGTGCCCACATATCATAGTTTTTTCTTCGATAATATTCTATTCGTTAGTTCTCAACAAAAAAAAAAGGTGACACGCTTCATATGTTTAACAATGCAGTTTTGAACTGATAGTCAGGAATAAATATGAGAAAATAAAGGCATCATATTGACTCTGGATTTGATTGCAGTTTTCAACAGAGGATCTGGTCAAAGAGGTTGAGAACTCTGTTGCTGAATTCAAACGGCATAATCAAGACTATGATGAGGAGCATGTAAAAGAGCAGGTTATTCTCTTCTAATCCCAGCAGACATCATGCATCATTCTTTTTTGTTTTTCCAAATTAATGGAGAAAGGTTTGAAAGGATCCTTTTACCTTCCTGAGCACTATCTCATTTATTGTTGGATTCCACAATGACTTACATGGGTTTTTTCCTAATCATTATGTATATTTTGATTTTTATAGTTTTTGGTTTTTATAAATGTGATGTGTATATAACAGGTTATGTATCAGGTGATGTGTATATAACAGGATCTGCTGAAAATTAAATTTTAAAAAAAAAAATTGTAACCTTTAGCGGCGGTCATGACCGCTGCTGTATGCTGCAAACTTAGTATATTGTTAGATCTATAGTAGCGGTCTAAACGGCCGCTAGTTAATATTAGCGGCGGTCCTTACCGCTGCTGTATGCTCCAAACTTAGTACCCTGTAGTCCTGATTTAGCCGCGGTCATGACCGCCGCTGTATGATGACATTTAGTAGCGGTGATCACCGCTGCTAATAGTAACTACCCGTACTGTATACAACAGATTTAGCGGCGGTTATGACCGCTGCTATATTGCCGATATTTAGCGGCGGTCAGGACCGCTGCTATATCGCAAAACTTTAACAGCGGGTTAGACCGCCGCTATATTGCCGACATTTGGCAGCGGTGTAGACCGCCGCTATATTGCCGAACATAGACTCCTCAGAGATGACAACAGTAGCGGTGATAACCGCTGCTAAATTAGCTTCATACACAAGCGGTCCGTAGAGCAGCGGTCTTAACCGCTGCTATAATATATAGCGACGAGACATTTAGTAGCGGTGAACAAACCGCTACTAAAAGTAATAGTAGCGGTTTATCCTTCTTTCAGCAGCGGTCTTGACCGCTGCTAAAAACCCTTTTTGTTGTAGTGGTGTGAGGCTCATCAGAGAATGTAACACAGCTATTGATCTGCTAGCCTACCAAGAACCTAAACATGAATACACAGTTTCCCAAAGAACCATCCTAAGCAAGGAACAGAAATCTCTTTCACCAAAATTTACCCAAAAATAAAAAAATAAAAAATAAAAAATATTTTTCTTCAGAACGTATCCCAGCACAGGTCAAAATTATACCTCCCCATGGAATAAATAAAAAAATTCCATGCAATCTTATCATTCTTTTACTAAAAAATATATATATACTTGTGCTAAACGGAAAAGAAGTCAATTTTTTAATGATAGCTTAATAACAGATAAAATCAATGCTTAAGATATGAAAGCATCCAATTATATATATGAGCCACACTTCGAAACAGGTAGTCTTTCAAAATGTAAGGGTAATTATAATCAATAACATGAAATCAGAGAAGGTATTTAAATGTTTGTGCATTAATGCCAACTAAATATTGACTTATATAATTCATGAAGTGACTATAGATTTTCATAGATACTGATCACTAGAAATTAAATAATATAAGTCATAATTAATTTTATTTTAAATTTTTTTTTTCACAACTACTCCAAGAGCTCCTTTTTTATTCATGGCAATGAACATAGACCAAAAGTGTCATGTGTTTGAAACTAAAACTTTTAGATTCAAGATACATTAAAAAAAAAAAAAGCCTCTCAACCAAAAATGAGGTACATATGCACAATTTTTAATCATGACAGAGTAAACAACATAATCATGTTAATCAGCTGTACTTTCTCATTCTTCAAAGCCAATATCTTAAAGACCAATAACCATATTCCTATGGTAAAATGAACAATTTCATAATTACAGAGAATAAATACATTTCAGCTGTGAAATTCCAGCATAATTCCGTTCTCTCCTACGCGGAATCAAATAAATCAAAACATTAAAAATTAGCTAAAGCACCTCTCACATGATTTAAAGCATCACTAACTTTCAGAAAATTTCACAACTAACTACTGACATAATTCAAACACTCATGAGGCCATTCTAAAAACAATAAAGAAACAACATGCTTCTAAAGTTAATATATTTTGATTCGAATCAACATATAAATGCTAAACCTACAGATCGAATATCAAGCATTCCAAATAGATTCAGAACTTTAAGAAATTTCAAAAAATAAAAACAATAACATTCAGATATAAACAATGAGATTTTAGGAACTTATAGCATTTGATTCACACTATATATATAAAAAAAAATCAAGCAAGGGATGAAAAGAGTACAGAATCATAGAAAAATACCTTTCACTAGGTTTTATACCCGCGGCTTGAAATCTCAGCTTGAATTCCTCGTGAATCAGCCTGAATCTGAGCTTAAGAACGTGAAAAATCTGGAATTTCAAACTTCAACAGCTTGGATTTAAACTTGAGGATGAGACAGAGGTAACACGTGAGCGGCAATAACTTTCGCTAGAGAAGATGATTGGAAAGAAAAGAAAAAAGAAAAAGAGGATAAGAAGAATGCAATGTTCGGAACTTGATCGGAGCTCCGGCGAGCTTGCCGAGGAAGATGATCGGAAAGAGAAAAAAATGGCAAGATGAGTTAGGGTTTCAGATTTTTATCTCTATTTTCGTCTCAAATTAACGAAATAACAATCAAAAGTGATAATCTGAACCGAAAGAGACTAAATCAGAGCCAACAGCTCTTGGATCTAGTTTTTTTTTTATGAAAAGAAAAAAAAAACAAAATCAGATCTGAAAAGAACAAATCAAATCTGAGATGATAATTCAAAAGACTAGTAAAAGAAAGCAAAAGAGGTGATTGAATAAAGGAGTATTCGGCCGGAACTCTGGTAGATCCCACCGGAAAATAAAGATCGGAGAAGAAGAAGGGAGTTAGGGTATTAGATCTGGTATTTGGGATTTTTCTCTCTCTGGATTTCTACGGAAAAAAAAATGAACCACCCCTTTTTTTTCGTTGATTTTTCTTATATATAAAAAAAAACAGCCGTTGATATTGGCACACCCCAAATTAATGGGCGCACAAAATTGATAAGCGCACAATTCAGCCGCGACAAAAAACGGGCTAATTCACCCCCCTGTTATGAAAATAAATTTTTTATCTCCTTTTTACCCATAGACAGCCCCCTACCTTGATTAATTCAACCCCCCTCTTTCATGCTTACACCACGGTCTCTCTCGGCTCGTTCGCTAGGCAAACGCGTTCGGATCTCGATGAAATTTTGCAGGGACCTTACTAGGACCCTAACCTACCTTGGAGTGAAATTTGGAGTTTTAAAGCATTGGTTTGGTTATGGTTTGCTCAAATATGAGAGGTTTAGGGTACAGTCAAAATGGGGTGTCTACACTATGCAGTGTAGAAGCTTAAATGGATCTGTATGATAGAGAGGTTGCTAATAGGGTTTCCTTGATAACGTGGCAGTTTGTAATAATGTGAGGGTGAGGGTTAAAAGCTTAAATGGATCTGTAAGAGAGAGAGGTTGCTAATAGGGTTTCCTCGATAATGTGGTAGTTCATAATAACGTGAGGGTGAGGGTGCTTAATAATAGGATTTCCTTGATAACATGGCCGGTATACTAATATAAAATTTCAGCAGAGAAAGAGACTTAAGAAATAATTAAATATTCAAATCTAGAAAGAGAATAATTGATGTTGGACTCTAATGGTGTCAGGAAGGGCTATAGGGTCTTTTGCCCTCTACCTTTTTAAGATTGGTGCGTCTTTTGATGATATGAGCAAAGGAGCCCTTTTCACATAGATAAGTTTTGCAGCTATCCACTTTCCGTATTTTTCTCAAAGCTAGCCATTAAGGGGAGGGTGCCCGAATCCTTTTAAGCTCATCCACTTCCACTCACTTATCCGATGTGGATTAATTTCTTTCAAGTGAAACCCCCCAACAATCTCCACCTCCACGTGGAAGCACCGTGGACAATCTCGCCCCTCCATGCGGAGGCAAGGTGGGAACTACAAGATCTCCCCCAAGGGATTTTTCCGTGCTCGGTGGCTTACCAGGGTTACCGAGATCTTCCCCGAGGGATATTTCCATCCTCGGAGTCTACACCGGGGTTACCACGTATCTGGCTCTGATACCACTGTCTTGGAGCTTGCTCCAGCCCATACAAACTCTTCTTCAACCTACAAACAATGTGATGTTTGCCCTTTACATGAAGTCCTTCTAGCTGTTTCATGTAGATTTCTTCAATCAAGTCTCCATGTAGGAAAGCTGTCTTGACATCTAGTGGTTCAATTTCTAAGTCTAGACTAGCAGCTAGACTTAGGATAGTGCGAATAGAGGACATATTCACCACGGGAGAAAAGATTTCATCAAAATCAATACCTTTTTCCTGCCTAAATCCTTTCACAACTTGCCTTGCTTTCTACTTCATATTCTTCTTATCATCTTGATTATTCACTTTGAATACCCACTTGTTCTTCAAAGCTTTTCGACTCTTTGCAGTTCAACCAACTCATGGGTTTTGTTCTTATGCAAGGAATTGATCCCTTTTTGCTTAGCCTTCTGCCACTGTTCCTTATGCTTATGTGTCATAGCTTCTTTGAAGTTTTCAGGTTTAGCTTATGTGAGAATCACATACTCTGATGATGGATATCTTGTTGACGCCTTTCTTTCCCTTTCTATGAGAGACATATCTTGATGATGGACATCGCGACTTCTATGCAACTTCTTGGCCTTGGGATCCCACAACTTGTACCCAAATTCATCATCACCATAACCCAAAAATACACATTAGGTTGCCTTGTCATCCAGCTTGCTTCGATTCTCCTTAGGTACACGCATAAAGGCCTTGCATCCAAACACTCGTAAGTGTAAGTAGGACACATCTTTGTCTGCCCATACTCTTTCTAGCACCTCTCCTTCTCATGGCGATGAAGGAGATCGATTTATCAAGTAGCACGTTGTACACATGGCTTCACCTCAAAACTCCTTAGGTAGCCCAACAGATGAAAGCATACTTCTAATTCTATCCACTATTGTGTGGTTCATTCTTTCTGCAACACCATTGTGCTGTGGCGTGTAAGGGACGGTCTTCTCATGTCTAATGCCATGCTTCACACAATAATCCTTGTACTTTCTTGAGGTGTACTCACCGTCATTATCCGAGCAGAGACATTTCAATGCCTTCGACGTTTGCCCCTCAACCATAACATGAAACCTCTGAAAGATTTCAAACACTTAATCTTTGTTATTCATAGCATAGGTCAAAACTTTCCTGGATGCATCATAAAAAAAAAGAAACAAAATACAATGCACCACTAAGAGTTTTCACAGTCATAGGGCCACATACATCAGAATAAACTAAATCAAGGATGCTAGTTTTCTGGTTAGCATTAGAATACAAAAGAAACCCTGTATTCTTTTTCTTAATAAAGCTTGTAAAGTTTGTTATAATTCTAAGAAAGGGCTTTGTTAGGCAATTTCGGGAAATCCATTTTGCATAAGAGAACAACAACCTCGGATGAATTAATAAACAAGACAAATTCCGCCAAAAAGTTAGTCTATGTGGGTTTTCTCTGGTGCAAAAGTAAGCCCCCAAAAGGCATTCCACTAAATTGCCGTGCAAATTCTCTAAACAACCTATTTAAAAGTGCGAATAGTGGGGTATTATTACTGAAACCAAGGAGTGGGAATAGGTTTCCTTAATTATTTAAACTAGTATCCAGTTTCCCACTTTTGGTGCCAGTGAGAAAATCTCAAAGCATTTTGCAACTAAAGGCATATGATTTTTCCGAGTACCTAAAATAGAACCATTAATTGCTTAATAGATCATTCACGGTGTTGAATTTGATTGCTAACCACCTGGTTATCTAACGTCAGATAAACTGTCAAGATCCTTTACATATTGGGCCCACTATGTAATAGTGGGCATAGCTTCATATAGAAGCTCCAGATCATGTTGATGTGTCTCCATCGAAGCTCTCCCATTTCCACTGCAATTAAAACAAAACGATAGAGGAGGAAGAAGAGAGTGCAATGTTTGAAAATGATGCAAAACAGAAGAAAGAAAATGTGGAAATAAGAAATATTATAAAGGGGGGCAGAAGAGAGCGGGATAGACTAGAAGAGAGAGAAGAAGAAGAAGAAGAGGAAGAAGAATTCACGAGGTATGTTTTACTTATTGTTGGATTGTAAGGGCCATTTGTCTTATCATACTTGGTCCATGAACAAAGTCATAAGGTATGTTTTACTTTTTTTCCTATAGTTTTATTTCTATTGACATTTCTTAAATTTTCCTCTTTGCTACTTGAAAGAAAAAGAGGTCCGTGCTGCTATAAGGCCTCTAAACTCCTCCCTCAGGACACCATTACGTTGCCATGGGGACGGGGCAGCCCGACTTCCATAGGTCCTTGGTTCGACCTCCTAATGAGGCGAAGCGGTAGCGAAGCTCAGGTGGTGATGCAAGTGCGCTGTGAGTGTAGTAGCCCCCTCTTGGGCACTGTTTGTTTGGTATTTTGACAACCGATTGGTCATACAGTATTTGAGTGACTCCAAATATTGTTTTTTTTAGGAAAATTCCTTTTGAGTACCACCTCCTAAGCATCCCAGTAATGGTTGCGACCGCAATAATTATGTTTTTTGGGGTGTTCCTTAGTCTACTTTGCCGCTAAGTATCGAGATTGACTCATTAGTGCCTACAAGGTGATAAAATTGCCCACGATCCAGTATTCAGCAGTAACAGTGCGAGAAGTCGAGTGTTCAATTTGTTTGGAGAATTTTGAAGAAATTCACAGGAAATAAAGATGGTGATTCTATTATATACTTCAAGTTAAGCTGTTTGATTTTGAAGGTCATTCAATTTTTGTTAGGGTCGTCCACGAAGACAAGAACATCATCCTCTCTTTGCAACTTGTAAATTTGATTTATTTTTTTAGCTTATTCAATTTAGGTCTTGGGCCATCCAAGAAGACAGGCATCTCAGGATCTTCAATTTGTGTTATGGTCACGTCTACACTATATGGAAATCCATGCACGTCCTAGAAACATGAAAAATATTTTCAATGAATAGATCATTTTAATACATTTGGGAGAGAAAAAGCAAAATAGAACAATGGGTATAGAGAAAAAGATAAGATAAATAGAAAAATAGAAATGAAAACCTGTCATTATTGCATATTGATTAAAACATGGTAAAATAGAAAAATAAAGCAACATTTGGCATTGGTTGTAATCTTATTTAAAATGATTAAAGAATGGGCATCGTTCTCAATATTGTCACTCACTGTAAACCTTGCATGCACCGAAAAGTTTAAGGGCCCACCTGAAAAAACCGTTTCATTCAGTGAGAGATACTAAGAAATAAACCAAAAGAATAGAGAGATCAGGGAGAGAGGGACAGAGAAATCAGGTACAGAGGGAGAGAGAGAAAAAAGGGGGAGAAGAAGAAGAAGAAGTATGGGGTAAGTGAAACATTTTCAAGCTAGAAATCTATGCTCATTATAGACATTTCTATGTTAGAAAGTTAAAATAATGCATGAGATAATTCAATATCGAGGTCATACCCTCCTTTCGTTATAACACTTTCTTCCATCGAACCTTGCTCTTCTCCAAAGAGCAGCACATCTAAATCACCGGAATTGCCGATCAAAATCGCTGGTAAAAGAAATTTAATAATCATAATCTCAACATGTCCACATGCAAATATAAAATAAGACAATCTCTAGTTCACATCCTTGGCCTATCCTCTTGAATGTGAGTAGCATCTGCATTTAAAAATGTATAAGGGATGAGTTTCGACCACAGAAACACAGCTGGGAAAAGAAACTTGTATGTCATTTAAAATCGTAACAAACATAAACTAATAATACTCTAATTAATACTCTTATAAATATTGACATATACTAATACTTATTAAAATATGGAACATCAATACAAACAACACATCTTACATTGCATCTGCAAATATAGAAGGTAAGAGTTTCAACCACAGAAACTCAGCTGGGAAAAGAAACTTGTATGCCATTTAAAATCGTAACAATAATAAACTAATAATATTCCTATTTATCTCCTTGTAAATATTAACATATACTAATACTTATTACTATATTGAACAGCATTACAAACAGCACATTTTATTGCATCTGAAAATATATAAGGGATGAGTTTCAACTGCGGAAACCGAGCTGGGAAAAGAAACTTCTATGTCCTGTGAAATCATAGAAAAAATAAACTAATAATATTCCAATTGATCTTTTTTGTAAATATTAACATATACTGATACTTATTTAAATATGGAACAACATTACAAACAACACATTTTACATTGGATATTCTTTTATCAGTTTCACTTGGAATGCCATGATCCATGCATGCAATAAAACTTTATAAAAAAATAAAAAAAAAACTTATGCAATATGTATCATATGAATATCACATCCCAATGCAACAATATGTATCTAGATGAGCTTAGTCTACAATGGTATGAATGCCAATGCCCACCATTTGTACTACCTATGGGTGCAACTTGGGTCGGGCTCAACCCGAACCCGACGATTTGAACCCGATTTTTTGTCAGATTGGGTTGATGCTAGGCCGGGTCGGGTTAGCATTAGGGTTGGGAACCCAAGTTTAATCCGAGTCGGGTTATGGTTGAGGCGTTGGCAACCCAACCCGACAATCAACCCAAGCTTTTTTATCTTTTTATTGCTTTTAGTATAAGAATGAACAGTGCCGGAACCGAGTTTAGAAGCTTGATGGAGAAACATTCTGAAATGGACGAGAGGAAGAAGAAAAGAAGTTCTCTCCATCGTGATCAAAGATCATTCACGGCCTTTGATCAATTTCAAAGGTGGAGATGAACTAGAGGATAGTAAAAGGTTCGTTAAAGGACTGATGTTGACTTTGTTAAAAAACAAGGAAGCAATTACAAACCCTAAAATGTTGGCGGATAAGTCGAGGGCTATGTCAATACACGTGGATTTCTACAGATAAAAGTTTGAAAGTTTGGTAGTGGTTTTCATAACTCCTTGTTTTTTATTTTTGCTTGGATTTTGCAGCAGCCGTTGGATTTGGTGTTGATCCTCGTGAGGAGTACTCTTTTTATCTAAACCATTTGATTTCTTTAACATGATAGGTTGAAACAAAAAGTCTCATTAAGGGCATGAAAAAACACATAAGTCGAGGGCTATGTCTAGTCAAATAAAAAAACACATAACTTGATAGCAGTTTATCCCTCCATCTTGCAGCAGCAACCACATTTGTTGTAATGTGTATCCCGGTTCAGAACATTGTTGTATGGGAGATGATTTTTGGGGACTATTTGTTCTTTGCGAAGTTGCAGAGATTTGATGGATGTTTCTCTTGGAAGGATTGGAAGGATTAAGAAATGCAAGGAGAGGATCTAGTTGGGTCGGGTCGGGTTGGATTAGGGTTGAGTTATTCAGGGGGCGGGTTGGGTTCAGGTTGACTCTTGTCGGGTTGAGGGTCGGGTTCGGGTTGAAGTAGGAATGCATCAGGTTGGGTTTGGGTTGGCCTTGACCAGACTCAACCCGGCCCGAGTTACACCCCTAGTACTACCTTTTTTTAGGGCTCATCACGACAGTGGTATAAGAAGGTGTTATGTCAATGTATCCTTTCATTTTCGATGGTTTTATTCTGAACTTCGTAAGTTGGGACCCGGCATGCCAATGTATCCTTGGGACCCGGCATGCCAATGTATCCTTTCATTTTTTATGGCTGAGGAATCTGTGTTTGTATATTCTATTGGTTCTGACTTGTTATGTCACTATACACAATGTGTACTTCTGTTGCTGACTTGTATACATAGATTTCCTTATCATGCTGTGTGATGCATGAGTAGTATTACAGTTGTGCATTTGACACTTAGTATACTTTGGTCGGACCTTCGTGGCTTGTGCAGTATTCTTGGATAACTAGATATTCCAGTGCATGGGTTGCTTTGGGCGGGCTGTTGTAGCTTGTGTGGCATACCCGCATTTAGATGGCTGTATTCACGGGTTGCCTTGGTCGGGCCCTAGTAAGCCTGTGCGATACACTTGGCATGTGGGTTGCTATGGTCAGGCCTTGGAGGCTTGTGTGGTATACCCTGCGTATTGAATACTGTGGACTGTGAGTCCGTCACTTAGGTACCTAGGTGGAGCTGCGTAGTGGTTGTTTGTTACTTGCTTCGCTCGGCTCAAGGAAGCAAAGGTATTGTGAACATTGGACACTTACAGTGTTGCTATTCCTTAAATGGACATTTACTTAAATGATTTTACATGTAAATCTTAAGTAAATGAACATTAAATACGTTTGCTTAAATGACTTCACATGTAAATACGAAGAACATGAAAGGAGAAGAAAACCAAGAAGAGACAAGGAGACAACTATGATGCAAATTCTGTGACTCGTATGAGTCTCAAGACTTTGAGTCAACTCACTTCAACTTGTACAGGTCTCAAAATTTCGAGTCAACTCGCTTCGACTCATTCGAGTCACACAACTCGTACGAGTCGCCCTTATGAGTCTACTTGAAAACAATCCGACTCGACTCGACTTGCGAGTCAACTCATACGAGTCAACCGAGTTTGACAACTATGCTCACAATCAATTGCCAATAGGGGTGCAACTCGGGTCGGGTTGGATCGGGTTGAGGCCAACCCTAACCCAATCCGAGATAGCATTCCCTCAACCCTAACCCAAGCCAACCCTGCTCGGGTTGAGAATGGTCAACCCTAACTCAACCCGCCATTAAATCTCTCAACCCTAACCCCTAACCCATCTCATCTACCCGAAATCGGGTTGGGTTGAGTTGGGTTGGTTCTTGTTCACCTTGGGCCAAACAGAAAAATACAATAACCCAAAGAAAATCAAGAAAAATTAGAGGTCAGAGGTCGGGTTCGGCCGGGTAGGGTTGGGTCGGGTCGGGTTGCCAAAGGCCTCAACCCTAAGCCAACCCAAATTTAAATCGGTTTGGCTTTTCGAGGGCCTTATCTTTTATTCAAATTTTGAAATTTATGTTGTATATCAAAATCTTCCCTCTCCATAATTAATAAGCAAATTTCACCCAACACAAAGCTGTATACATGATTCAAATTTCTTTAAATAGTTTAATATTTCTCCAACATTCTAACCTTGAGTTGGTGGGTTCGAATCAGTAGTCATTCTGAGACTTTAACACTGCCTTTGGTGGCTGTTAGCCAATTTATGGGCCCATATTTAGCTCTCCCTATCACCCTAAACGACTTTCCCACACCCATGATTCAATATTGGCAATATATATACCTCAACTTTGAACGCCTTTCTTAATAACCTTTTAAAGTTTGTTATGATTCTGAAAAGGGATTTGTTACGCAACTTTGAGGAAACCAATTTTGCGGCAGACTTTTGCATGAGAGAACAGCCACCTCTGGACGGCCTCAAGAGACGACGAGAATGCCCTCAATGGCCTCATACGTGCTGAAGACAATGATAACTATAATGTCTCCATCCACATTTATGACTACGGTTACATGTGGTAAAAATTGGGCCAATCATGACAATCCTAATATCCTTAATATGTATTCCTGCTTATCTTAAAACTAAGCCCTTAATGCATACAACGAAAGTAGGACCTAGGACACTCCGATTGACTGTTCGAGTCAAGATGGATCGTGGCCCAGACATAGAAAGTAGGTTCTGATAAAGGATCTGAATGAATCCTCATGACCGGAACATATATAGGTAGACCCGATTCGAAGTTGATCCGTTGACACTGTAATAGTAGAAGAAATTTTTATGTGACACTTCCCTGATCAAGCTGTTTCAACCAAGGTTTTAAATTTCGGTTTCAAAACCCATTTCGGACCCTAGCATTACCGAAATTTCGGTCGAAATTGAATACTCACGAAGGGTTGGGATGATGGCAATGAAATTTCTCACCATTTCGGGTAACATCAATTTCGGTTTCGGTGGATTTCGGTCCAAAATTTTGGATTTCGGTCGAAATTTAAAACCTTGGTTTCAACTAGGTATTTATGTTCAAAAATTTTCCAAGAATTTTGGCCGACTCTATTACGAAGAATACAATAGATAACTGATCTTAAGAGAGTCCACTTTTGCTCTTTTCAGTTATATGAGTCATCGCCTATGGTCTTGATTCTGTTTCATTTCCATTTCATTTTGATTAGTGAAGCGCACCGCTTTGGTGTTTTGTTTTGGAAAAGATGCTATAATTAGAGAATATTTTTTAATAATTTGTTTTAATAAGATCTAAAAAAAATGACCAAAACATATAAGAAATCGTTATATGAAGCAAAATTAACAAAGCACATTTTATTACTTAAAACATTAAATTTAATTATCACAACATATTAGTAAAATAAAGAAAATCAATATGGCTTAGATGGGTTTGTATAGGGTTTTTCATGTTTGGGAGGAAAAAGGCAAAATATCCTTCAAACAATTTTAATACGGTAAAAAAATGGCAACAGAGCAGTAAAAAACCAAAAAAAGGACTGTTAAGGGGTGAAACTATTATTTATTTTTTTTTATTTTTTTTATTTATTTATTTTGGTCGAAACAGGTTGAAACAGCTGAAACGGGCCGAAAAGTAATGAAATTCTGGCTGAAACAAAATAGAGAGTATTTTTGTTCCATTTTTCAAACTGGAATGAAATGTTTCAATCAAAATGAAATGAAATTGACACCTTAGGTCCCCATGGTTTTCCACTTGTTCTATTAGGCTTTGATCGAATGACAAGAGTAAAAGTTTAACAATGAATTGTCATGTCTGGCAACCATGATTTTTTTTTTCCATGACAAATTAGTTTCTCAAGAGATGAAACAAGGGTAGTGCGGGTGTGAGAAAGATGAGTAAAGGGTGAAAAGTGGGTAAAAAATAAGGAAAAATTCTAGGGGATTTTGCAAAAGAAGACTTCTACTTTGATTTATTTGCAAGAACAGTCTTGTAGTTTAACAATTTGCAAATAGAGTCATGAAAAAGCCTGCCTGCGAAATGCCTTCTGTGATGGTCCCTAGCATATGCCTCTCACATGAATTAATTCAATGAGACAAATTTTGTTCTATCCTCCAAAAGTGAGATACGAAATGGCTTTCCGTGAAATTTAAGGAACTTTCTACTTATTAATGCTCTCTTGTCCTCATTTCTCAGTAAACTTTCAGCAACGAGAGAGAGAGAGAGAGAAAGAGAGAGAGAGAGAGGGAAGAAGAAGAAGAAGAAGGAGAAGAAGAAGAAGAAGAATAATGGGTACATATCTCTGCTTCTTTTTCCTTTCTTTTCATTAAATTTATTGAAAACAACCAAAGAGGAGGGTGTTATTATTGAAACAATTGAGTGGAAATAGGCTTCCTCGACTATTTAAAGAAGCATTTAGTTTCTCACTTTTGCTGCGGAGTTGCCAGCTTGCCAATGTATTTTTGTAAACAAATGCTTCTATCTATCTATTACTATATAGCAACTGAGAAAATAGTCGATTTTTTTGAATTTTTCGGATGCTCTATCCTTTTCTCTTTCCTGTGCTTTTACCGCCCACCCGAACTCTAAATGAAGAATTCCATTTTTATCCCTCTCCTGGATGAATGGCTGAGGCACATGTTTGCAATCTTAGGATTTCCTCAATTTTTATTTTATTCTGGTACGTACTCTTATTTACTCTTTTTTTGGCCTTCGAGATGAAACATTTATGTGAATACTGTTCTTGCAATCTGATCAAATACACCTTAGCTCAATAAACTAAGTAAATGTCGTCTAATCTACCTCTAGCAAATTGTGTTTAGTATACCTAAGTGCAATTTCATATAATTTGTTCATGTTTTAAACCAATCCGGATGATCTTACAGAGCATGCTTTATATGGATACATTTAATAAAGGGCAGTGATAAATTTACCTCCTTGAAAGAATAATAACCCCTATTCCTTTCAAGGGTGTGAATTTATCACTGCCCTTAATAAATTACTCTAATTCTCCATCATGATCACTTTTTATGTTTATTATTTGATAGGGACCATCGCAAATGGCATTTCATGCAGAGGAGGCTGTTGCATGAGAGAGCAAGCACTTCATATGAGGTGGCTACTCTCTCATGAAAAAGCCTGCCTGCGAAATGCCTTCTGTGATGGTCCCTAGCATATCCCTCTCACATGAATTAATTGAATGAGACAAACTTTGTTCGATCCTCCAAAAGTGAGATACGAAATGGCTTTCCGTGAAATTATGGAACTTTCTCCTTATTAATGCTCTCTTGTCCTCATTTCTCAGTAAACTTTCAGTAACGAGAGAGAGAGAGAGAGGGAAGAAGAAGAAGAAGAAGAAGAAGAAGAATGGAGTACATATATCTGCTTCTTTTTCCTTTCTTTTCATTAAATTTTGTTGTATGCGCTATTTTGCTTTGGATTTTCCATTTCTTTCCGTGTGAAAAGTTAACTGCTGATTTATTAATACATATGTGATTAAACCATATGCTTTAATCTGCCGCAGCAGTAGCCTTTGATCTGTTTCATTTTCATATGTGATACAAAGAAGTATCCATAAATTAGGAAATAGCCAGAGATTTTGATTTTACTGGACCTATTTGAAAAGTGTCATTATTGTGTATTTATACTTGTCTTTATAATTGAAAAATCTAGATCTCTCTTCTTTTCCTCCTCTTTTTTCATCTAGATGCGATATTTTTTTGCCTTGTTCTGCATTCTGTAGTGTGTAACAGTTCCTCTTAGCATTGATAAGTTATTCTTGTTTTTAGGGTAAATTCAACCAACCATCTGCTGTTATTATGTAAAATTAAGTAGGAAGGTGAAAATCATAATCCTTTCTTCAAAGTTATGAGAAGAGTCATGGATCTGCAAGAGGCCAATACGTTTTTTTTTTTTTTTTTTTGGGCATTCAAACCATTTTCCAGATTTGAATATATCTAGTATTGCTCTTTTTGGAGATTGCTGATAACCATATGGAACTAAACTGTTTGACCCAAAACTAGCTAAATTTAGAGTTGGGTTTAGTGCTTCGTGAACCTGAACATATTTGCTTGTTTTCTATTTATTTTCTAGTGTACATGTTGTTTGCTTCATACGAGACATAATTTACCCTAGCAGTAACATGTACTTTAAAAGGGGGTATGTAGATGACACTAAATATTCTCTTTTTGGCCAGGAAAAATTGGGTTGTCGAACAAGCGACTGAGGCCCCCGTCCCAAAATCGATGATTATTACCCTATCAGTGATTGTGGCCCTGACGCTTACGGTTTTGGTGGGAATCATTTTATACTACATTATCGCTGAGTATCGGGATCGGCGTCGACTCATGGATGCTCTCGAGGATGCTATGAAAGAACTGCCGACGATTCAATATTCACCAGAAACCATGCAAGACGATGAATGTCCCATTTGTTTGGAGAAATTTGAAGAAAGTAATACCAACCTTAAAAAGCTCTCATGCAACCACATTTTTCACTATGGTTGTATCTACAAGTGGATAGTATTACATACATCGTGCCCTACGTCATCCCGTCAGTCAATTTAAATGCATAGTATATTATACTCATTCTAAGTAAAAATAAGAAAAGATATCAACTTTACGAGTAATGTAATTGCAATTTAAAGTGAATGTAATAATTTCAGTTTTAGCTTAACTAGCCTTCTTTTCCATTAGCTGATGTCGGCCAAACATTCAAACCATTTGAATGGTATATATATATGAGAGAGAGAGAGAGAGAGAGAGAGAGAGAGCTGGTTGGAAACGACAAAAACAAGAGGGTGACAGTAACAAACATCCACAATAATGTCATAATTTCCTTTTCAAAACTGAATAGAATGAAAGGAAAAGAGCAGTAATTCATGGAATGAGCTGTTCTTCATAATCATTCATGATCGGATGATAGTTATGACGGGAGAACCAGACATGCTCGAAATAGGGATTCAAGAAGGCTACTATTGTACAAAAATTCAATCTAAGACACGGAAAGACCAAATGCCATAGGAGTCAAACAAGTACACAAATCGAAGACATTAGAGATTTATGTGGTTTGTCACCTTCTGTGACTAAGTCTTTGGTTTTGGATTTTTCACTGTGCGAAGGTTAAAAAGTAGCCAAACGATCTACGACCAAAAACTTTAATATCTTAAAAAGTACACGAAGTTACGCGATTTTCATATTACAAAAATACCCATAGTCAATGCTTCCAGGCCTAGGGAGAAGAAAAGCTGTCACTATAGATGTGGGGCATATTGAAATCACGGTGAGCTATAGAAAATATTGCAGGATATAGAGTTGGAATGTGAATGATTTTTTCTACGACAAACACCACATGTTAGAATTTTGAGTTTTAAGAATATAAAAAAGAGATTCGCTAGGGGCCATCGCAGAAGGCATTTCGCTGAAGGACTGTTGCACGAGAGTGCAGCCATCTCAGATGAATTAAATGAATTAGAAAAAAAGCAAGGGCACCCGCACCCTTGGACATTCTCCAAGATGTTAGACAAGATCTTGGATATAGGGGAGGGCCACCCAGTTCTGTACCCTTATACTCGAGGTCAGCTAATGAAGAGGCCAATTGTCTTGCTTGAGTTGATCACCCTTCGCTAGGGATATACGTCTATTCACCTCTTTGATTGTGATTGTTGTATCATCTTTTTCTCCGTCCCTTATTCTCTAGCTTCTCTCAACCTCCTCGGTTGTGAGTCAGTATTTAATCATTAATAAAGTTGCATCATTTAAAAAATAGTTAGAGCCTAAAAATGTGAGGTATTTAGTAAAGAATTTTACATTTATAAGGTATTAAATAAAGGGCAACAGAAGATCCTTTACATTTATAAGGTTCTAAATAACCTTTTAAGGCCATACAAGTTTAATTCCCCATCACCTAAAGTCTTCATACACCCCTTTAAATTAGGCATGGCACCCATTCAATGCAGCACACCTAAGAGGAATGGTTTGCATTACCAAAGTGGTGGAACTCACACGAGACAAGCTGACATGGTTACAACCACAATCATAGCATCCAGTATATATAGCAGAAGAGAAAATAAGAGAATTTTTTGTAGAATTACACATCACCTTTTTTGACTTTTTTTAACAATGGCACCCATTCAACACACATATTTTCAATCATACCCTCTCCTTTATGCTTTTTAACAAAGGCACCCATTAAAGCCACATAATTTCAATCCTACCCCCCTCCTTTATGCTTTTTTAATAAAAAATCTATAGGGTGATCTTAACCATCCGATTTAAGAGGAACAACATATTATGGAAACCTCTATAGATTGGAGGGCTAGGATCAGCCTATGGAAATGATTTTTGGGGCACAACCTATTTATGTTGTGTTCCATCACATGGACGGTTTGGATCGACCTGTGATGTGGTCCGTACAGTTCTTTGTTGGCCCGTGCATCGCACGGGGTTTTTTACTAGTATATATATATATATATATATAGAGAGAGAGAGAAAACGGTTCCTACACATATGTGTAGATAAGTTATCTACGCACTAGCTTAAAATACAATGGGGGCCACATTATTTGGGTGATCCAAACCATTCATTTTTAAGGCCCTCACATAGATAGGGTGTCCACAAAAAATCAGATCCATAGGATCATCCTAACCATTCGAACTGTGTAGACAAAAAATGGACTAATTTGTGAAAGTTTAAAGACATCCATTTTACCTCCACAAATCGTAGGGTTTGGATGATCCTATGGATCTGATTTTTTGTAGACACCCTATCTATGTGAGGGCCTTTAAAATGGATGGCTTGGATCACCCAAACAATGTGGGCCCCCACTGTATTTTAAGCTAGTGTGTAGAGAACTCTCTACACATATGTGTAGGAACTGTTTCCTCATATATATATATATATATATATATATATATATATATATATATATATATATATATGAGGAAACTGTTGGTGAGCATAAGCTCACCAAACTTATGGTGAGTTAGCTTGCCCAATCACATGGGGGCCCACTTTGTTAGGATGATCCAAACCATTCATTTGAAAGTCCCTTACATAGATGGGGGGTGTACCAAAAATCAGCTCCATAGGATCATCCTAACCCCTCCATTTGTGGAGGACAAAAATGGACAGACACAAATCTGCCCCATTTTTGTCCTCCACAAATGGAGGGGTTAGGATGATCCTATGGAGCTGATTTTTGGTACACCCCCTATCTATGATAAGGCCTTGCAAATGAATGGTTTGGATCACTCCCCAAAATGTGGGACCCATGTGATTGGGCAAGCTAGCTCACCATAAGTTTGGTGAGCTTAAGCTCACCAACAGTTTCCTCTATATATATATATATATATATATATATATATATATATATATATATATATATATATATAGAGGAAAGTGTCTCCAGTCTCTCCCCTAGATAAGCTTATCTACTCCTCCCTTTAAACAAACACAGTGGGCCCACGCTGTTTGGATGATCCAAAGCATTCATTTGATAGGTCCTAACATAGATAGGGTGTGCCCAAAAAATCAGCACCAAAGGGTCATCCTAGAACTTCGTTTTGTGGGGCCTTGTGGTACCCAGAATGGACACATATAAACGTCAACGTTTATATGCGTCCATTTTGGACACGGTGTGCCCCACAAAACGAAGTTCTAGGATGACCCTTTGGTGCTGATTTTTTGGGCACACCCTATCTATGTTAGGACCTATCAAATGAATGCTTTGGATCATCCAAACAGCGTGGGCCCACTGTGTTTTTTTATAGGGAAGAGTAGATAAGCTTATCTAGGGGAGAGACTGGAGACACTTTCCTCATATATATATATATATATATATATATATATTGAACTGTAAAATGACCTACGCGAATGATCACATGTTCAGAACCTTTAATTTGAAACACCATACTTTGGGCTACGGAAACTAAAATGGCCAAAACAAATTCTAATACTAACTGCATATCTAAGTACATGATATTAGACCTGGCAAAAGTGACCCGTGCCCGCGGGTCGACCCGGCCCACCCGCAAATTTGCGGGCATGGGTCTAAGTTTCCGTGACCCGTCAAAAACCAACCCGCAGGTGACCCAACCCGCAAAAACACGGGTCGGGTCGGGTTGAGTAACTCCTCACTTTATAAAAAGTACGGTATGTCTTGCACCGTAGGATTATCCAAAGTTCCAAACCGTCCATTAGATGGGCCATACCCTAAATAGGTTATGCCCCAAAATTATTTCCATCGGTTGATTCTAACCCTCCGATCTATAGAGGGTTAGGATCAACCCTCTAACATTCAGATTGGAGGGATAGGATCATCCTATGGAAATGATTTTTGGAGCATAACCTATTTAGGCTATGGCCCAACTAATGGACGGTTTGGATCATCCTATGGTGTGGCCATACATAAAGTGAGAGTGCCCAGTAGTGTTGATAAGATTTAAATGTGGTTTTTATTTTATTAGAATTTGTTATCAAGCTTCTCCTTTTGCAATTTCTCGGCAAGTGGCCTTTGTGTATACAAAGATGCGCGCATCCAAATGTTTGCTAAAATGTTCCTAGAAAATGTAAAAAAGTAATCATTACACCACAAAAAGTAAATTAGCTAAATTATAAAGTTTTGAATGAAAAATTACCTAGAAAAGGTTATAAAATTTTAAAATTACAGAAAAAAATACCAAATCACATCTCCGAGGTCAAATCAAAATAATTATTACAATCCCATATTTGCGGGTGACCCGACCCGCGGGTTGACCCGGCCCACCCGCGGGCCGCGTGAGTCACGTAAATTTTGACCCGCCAAAATGCGGGTCATTTTCTC
Organism: Tasmannia lanceolata; assembly: GCF_043159265.1. Classification (NCBI taxonomy): domain Eukaryota; kingdom Viridiplantae; phylum Streptophyta; class Magnoliopsida; order Canellales; family Winteraceae; genus Tasmannia; species Tasmannia lanceolata. Next base: position 9,431,230 of record NW_027518690.1, on the reverse strand, counting down.
ACCCGACCTGTGGACCCGCACCCGCATCACCCGCGGGTTGACCCGGCCCGACCCACCCGTTTGCCAGGTCTACATGATATCGATAATAACTTATTTTGATGATTTCACTATTTATTTTCACTATTAGATATCTTTTCGATTTAGAATAGATACATCATATTCTTTCTCCATTTTTTGTAAATTTATTTCCTTCGGTACCTTTCCTTTCCCCCTTTCCTTTCCTAATTCTGGTATGAATATCTTCTATTTAAAGCTATAGCCGTTTCTTTCCTCATAAAAGTAAAGAGTCCCCGTCCCTTACTTTTCTCCGCTTTTATTTCCCTTCCCCTTTCAAAATGGATTTCATTCTAAATAAAAACTGTTGTACTTAGAAACTCAAAGGTTTTCACGCGTCAAAGGATACTATTACGTATTCATACTAATACAGCTCTTTCCTCCCGTAAAATGTAAAACGATTCATTGGGCATCTTATTCGTTTGTTTCCTTTTCAAAACATCATGTCAGCGTTACTTTGTTTCTTTTTTATTTCTTATCATTAATCTCTTTTTTTAATTTCGGGAACCACTAAACCCTCTCTCTCTCTCTCTCTCTCTCTCTCTCTCTCGCTTCTACTTTCTACCTGTAATTCTCTCCTATACTATTGCCATTCGAATTCGATTTCGGTGCGACTCCCTCCCCTTCCTTCTCTAAACATTTAGTGATTGAATTATTAGTATCCATTTTCAATTGGTGATATTTTAGATTATTGCATTGGTGATATTTCAGATTATTCTACTTCCCAGAAAAACGTTGACGTTATTCTTTGTGTAACACCCAGCCCCAATGCTTGAACTTGTTTTAACTTCTTGAAATGGGTGTCATTACCAAAAATCAAGCTCAGGATTAATTGCTTAGAAATGAGTGTCGTTACCAAAATGAAGCTTGTGAATTTTCTTTGAAATGGGAGTTAATGCCAAATGAACTTAAGATTAATTTTATTGAAAATGGTAAAGGGTGCTATTATCATCAATGGAGTAAAGTCCATTTAAATACCTTTTCAAAGGCTGCTCATTTTGGAAAGCACAATAAGGTTGACCGTATATAACACCTTAACTAAAGTTAAATTTGGCTTTGAATAGAATCTTCCACTAGTGGGTAGGATTTTTTAGGAATCTCTATCTTTTCAAGATTCAATCTTGGTAGGTTTCCTCCTATGGATTTTCAGCTAACAGAAAATAAGGTAGCAAACATTTCAAAAAGGAAAAAGGGAAGGTCAATAATTCCTTGTTTCAAAATATTGCTTGCAACGAAAAGGGCATGTGAGCCACATCGTTTTGGACAGTTCCTATGGGGGGAAATATTGGGTTATCATATCTTTAGAAAGGAGCTGCTTCATAGGCTAATTGAAGATCTTTAATTCTCTATTTAATTAGGATTCTATTCTTAATAAAGTAAGACACTAAATGTAATGGTAACTGCCTAATTGATTTGAATTACTTTCTAGGAAAGAGGGTGCCTCTATACATGAAAGAAAATCACTAAAATCTTGAGGGAAATCATATAGAAGGTGAGAAGGGTCGTGAGTTTCAAAATGCACAGAAGCCTTATGATATCTACTTCTACCCCAGACTTGCAATGGATTTCTTTTGCCGCTTGAAGCTTGCTTCCAAGGTTTAGAAACTGATGAGCCTTACCTTGCAACTCTTGTCTCAAGTAGATTTTTATATTTTTAGCCATTGGAAGCCTCTGCTGCCCTCATCGTGCGGATTCAACAAATCTGCAAACAACTTATAAAAGTTGCATTTCTTGATAGTTTTATAATAGCATTGGATCTCACCCATAAACTCCATCCGTTGGTGAATCTCTGCTAATTTAGCAGCCGCAAGTTTCAAACTGGGTACTTCGCTAAAGGAAATTCTTGGAGTAGCGCTTAAGGTAGGTGATCCTACCCTATGTCAGTGTATTATCAAATATTTACATTTAGCTAAGTTGAAAGCTTTCTATTACAATTTTTGCATATCTACTGTCACTTGGAACTTGTTTTGGAGAAGATTCTCACTGACCGTTTTTGAGTGTGTCATTCTAAATAGTTGAATGTCATTATGCATGGTATCCTTTAGTCTTGAAATGTTTTCATTCCTATGACCGTTTTTTAGTGTGTCATTCTAAATAGTTGAATGTCATTATGGATGGTATCCTTTAGTCTTGAAATGTTTTCATTCCTATACATAAAAAGCTTTATGAAGAACATGATTTTGAAAATTAGAATTCATGAACCAACAATTTGAAAAGCACTTTGTTTACGATATGGTTTTCATAGATTGGAATGGGGGGAGTCCCCTATGGCTTGAAGCGTTTACAAAATTTATGGCACGGTATTGCAAACATTAAATTGCTTCTATCCATAATTGTATACAGTCTTGGTATGGAATGGATTCCGCCAGTAAGGTTGATCTCTGGTGGGGATCTAGTGCCCAACCTACCAGTGGGTGAGTACACTGGACGTGATCACGTTGACCGGTCAAATTTTATCTGCCCGTAAGGTTGATCTCGGGCGGCCAGTAGGGAGTCCTCTGGCTATTGATAATATTACATTGCGCGCTTTTGGACCTGTGAGTCCTGCGAACGAGTGTTCGCCTTGGGTTACGCTACTTGCCAATAAGGTTGGAAATTGGCCACAGAGAAGACTGTTAAGTATTTGATTTCCAAGTGGAAAAAAAAATGCAAAACCAAGTGTTTGAAAATGTATATTCTTTGTCAATGATTTCAAAGTGGAAAACTGCATAACCGAGTGGTTGGAACTGTTTTTGTAAAAACATGTATTTTTCTTATATAGCTTATGTAGAAATGATTTTCTTGATTCTTATCAATTTCTTCATTGGCTAAATTTTATAGCATGTTACCTATTTTCCGCACCATCATGTTTTCATTTTTCCTATTAGCTGGCTTGGATTTGGAAAACCGGCTGGGCTGTTAGCTCATTATGTGGTTTAACAATTTTCAGATACCGAGGAGCGGCAGTAGACTTGCTGAGTTCAGGCACTTGGATTGGAACCTAAGACATTTCTTGCTTTCTTTCATTATTTCCAGTTTAGAAGCGTTTGTTATTTTATTGTGGATTTAGACTTTTTGACCTATATATGTATTTGGTTTGAGCTTTAATTGAGACTAAAATTTCCGCATTTATTAGTTGCTCTGAATGTTGAGAATAGTTGATTGTAAAGGAGCCTTGCATGCTTGTGGGGGCGACCCTATGGGCGTGCGGCGGCTGTCACGTGCGCCTTACCTCGAATTCTGGGTTCGGGGCGTGACACTTTGAAAGATTTACCACGTAAACCTTCTTGATCTATTAAACTTGCCATTTATATTCCTTTGTTATCTTTTTGTTGCAGCCTCCACTTTGATCAATTCACCCTTAATTTTTGATTGAACAATTAGGATTATACACTATTTGGGAAAAGAGACAAAAGGAAGTGGATTGTGAATTTATATAGTGGACGGTCATGCATGAACGTGCAGCCCAAAAATACAATACGGCCCAAATTCTTTGGATGATTCAAACCATTCATTTATTGGGCCTGATGTAGATAGGGTTTGCCCAGAAAATCTACTCCATGGGATGATCCTAACCGTCCAGGTTTCTATATTGTGCTGTCCATTTTAAAGATCTACAAAATTTGGATTTTTCTAAATCTGTACTTTGTTTTGCTACTAATATTTTTACTACTTTCTTTTTTTCTAAGCTGTGGGATTCATGTTATTTTAATTTGAGTGTTGTTGAGGGTTTGTGAGATTCAATTGGTGAAATAATTATAAATTGGGCATGTGGGTTTTGGATACTCGATCTTGATCCCATGGAAGATGAGGCCCCAAAGGCTTAGGAATATATACAAAGAAAAGGCAAGAAGTAATTTTAGGAACATGAGCTTTGGCTTTTCTCTAACTCGATGAATGTCACTGTGAATGTTTTCTTTTGACTTCGTATTGGCTGTATCTTATGTTCAGCTGTTATAGCCCTAGCTTGGGTGCCTCAATTATTACATTTCCCAAAAAACTCTCTAGACAGTTGGGTTTGTGCTGATAACACTTCCCCTTCCGCTCTGTTTGGATGCTTAAGCATTCTTTAGGGAAGCCAAGCCATGAATGTTTGGATCCAAGTTAAGCATTCTTCTTTTCTTTTGTGGCGTGGGAGAATGTGTAATTTACCTATAAATCTCTTCTTTTGTGACATATTTCATATGTAAATGGTAGTGATTCCACATCACCGCACATGCAATTATTTACAGTTGGGTTTGTGCTGATAATCCCAAAAGCTTGCCTATAGAATTTTTCGGGAAGCATGACTCTTTTCCAAGCATATCCCATATCTCTCTCATATATCAGGTACGATTTAGTTTTCTCATTTTGAAGAAGAGAAGTGAAATCTCAACTTGCATCTGTATTCTTCAATCGCCTGATTTAGTTTCTTTATCTTATTTTATTTTTTTCTCATTTCCATTTTAGTGCTGCTGATCCCTGATTTCGGTTTTGTTTTCAGTTTCGTTTTAATACCCAAAGCGATTGTTATTCCGTTTCATGATTTGATGCTGTATTTTTTACAGGTTTAGATGCTTAGGATGGAATTCTTTGGATTTTTTGGGAAAAAATCCCACAATATCCCAAGTTTTCTTGGTTTTAGGATGACACTAATATTGGCCATTATGTTGAAGTACGATTATTTATATTTACTCTTATTTTCAAATGAGACATTGACTTCTTTGGAAGCCATTGACTATATCATTTCTAAAACGGCTATCGCAGTCATTAACAAATAATCATATTTAACTTTATAGCCTTCATGGATACGATCATATCTAAACATTTTTAGATATACTCAAAGAGGCCCTAAGGGGTAGCCTATATACTCCTAAAATTTATTTGCATACAATCTTTATGTATTTAGTCTTCTTCGTGATTAATCTCATTCTCCTCTTTTTCTCTCTTCATTTTTTATCCCAGTGTGATTTTCCTACTGGGTTTATCATTGGTGGGCATAGTACAGGGAATGAAAATGTGTGTTATTTGTGCATATTTACCATATGATATTCTTCTGGATTTTTCAGCAGAATCGTATTTGTAATCTTTGGGGAGAAAAAGCTAACATTTGGCAATACAAGGTGCACCTTTTCTTTTTTCTGGTTTATCTTCTACTCAATTGTGTAATTTTTATTGTTTATATTTACAGATATATATTCCTTATGAATGTTTCTTTTTTCTTTTCTTTATTTTTATTTATTTTTAAATGTTATAAAGCATTTTTTTTGGGCAGCTCCGTGCAACTAGTATATATAGGATAGGGTAACTAGGTTAGAATAGGTTTTCTATCATTAATGCCATTCCATAAATAAATTAAAAAAGGTTTTCTATCATTATTGCCATTCCAGAAATAAAAAAAACAAGGTTTTATATCATCATTATTTTTCATGGACTGGCTGTTGCATGAGAGAGCAGCCACCTCATATGAATCAAATGAATAAGACAAAATACGTTGAAAAGTGAGCCTATGTGGCTGCTCTCTCGCAACAGCCTGGCCGCGAAATGCCCTCTGCAAGAGTCCCTAGCAAATCCCTCTCACATGAATTGATTGAATGAGACAAATTTTGTTCAATCCTCCAAAAGCATGGCTTTCCGTGAAATTGCAACTGTATAAATACTCGTTAGGATTAATTACAATGAATCTAAGATTAGTGATCAATCCATGGCCAAGATGATCTAGATCTCTCATATTCTAACAAATATAGGAATGAGTGGACATGAGATGCACATACCTTGTAATTAAAATCATTATGAGTAATGAATGGACACAAGATGAAGATTGAAGGAATTCTTTTAATGACTTAGTCATCTATTCCAAATAGCAAAGTAGCATTGCTTTTAATGACTTGGTCATCTACAGAAGTGGGTGGTAACTTTTGTTATACTAGCAAGAGAGTTTTTATATGATGCCAAGATTTCTTTTAAATGGAAATGACTCAGCACAACCATATTTTGATATTTTCACACACCATCTTGTCTTTTATGCTCCTAGGATTTATGTGGGAGAATATTTAATGGTGACATCAGCTTTTTCTTGGTGACATCAGCAAAATCTTGTCTTGAAAATGGTGGTCTCTCTTTCTGTGAGAAAGTTATTACATTTCCCCAAAAGCTCTCGCGAGTCACGAGTCAATTAAAGAGGAAATGGGCCGTGCAGGCCCGCGGCCCGGCACGGCACGAATAGCTACAGTGAGCGTGCCGTGCCGGGCCTGGTTGGGTGGCCCAGCGGGCCCAACACGGCACGGCCCGTTTTCCAAGGCACGGCATGGCCCAGCACAGCATTGCCCGCGAGCCCGGTTACAATTTAGAAAATGCATTTTTTTTAGGAAAACGCGAAATTACCCCCCAAAAGTTGTTTCATACGGCTACTTTGTGGGGTATTTTCGTCCAAAACATATATTTTCATAAAATCTTGAATTAACCACCCCAACAACTCTTTTTGGGGGTATTTTGGATTTTTCATTGTTTAAATCTTTTTCATTCCCTAAATACCCTTCCCAACAACACTTTTTTGTGGATTTCCTTGGACCCCGATCCGGGAGAGAGGCGAGGGACGAGCCCCCAGCGGCCTCTTGGATCATCCACACGTGAAGGAGAGCTCTACCAAGGAACTCTCGAAACAAAACAAAACTCAGAGTCGCCATCCATGGTATACGGCCATGGATCCTAAAAAAAAATGCTCTGTATACCATGGATAACCAGAAATGAATGGGTTCGTGCCTGATTACGAATGGAGAAGGTCCGAAGAGCGCCTCCAATTCGTCCGAGTGCAAGCACTTGGTCTCTTATGCCATTTATTATTAGATCTAAAGAATTTTGGGTAAAATCATATGAAATGGGAACAATCCTCAGGAGTCGTCTACCTAAGCATGCATTTCCTGAGAATAGAAATAATAAGCATACAAAAGATAAATGAAAGAAATGTGCCACCTAAACATAGCTAGATTATGAGTGACATGCATAACTGGTGTCTATGTTCTGATGGACATACACATGCAAGCTACAATTAAAGGTATAGGATGTACAGGAAAGGAAATCTAAAATTAACAGTTAATCATGAGTAGTAAATGAAATAAGGAATAAACAAAATGCCAGGCAAATAAGAGAATAATGAAATAAAAACCTACGGCGTGCACATAGCGCCTATCTACAATGGGGCAAATACATAGCGCCTAATATAAAATCCTAACACATCTCATCTAGAAAGCAGTAAATGACAGATAGGAAATGCAATAATAAAAACCTATGGCGTGCACATAGCGCCTATCTACAATGTGGCGAATACATAGCGCCTAATATAAAATCCTAACACATCTCATCTAGAAAGCAGTAAATGACAGATATGAAATGCAATAATAAAAACCTATGGCGTCCACATAGCGCCTATCTACAATGTGGCGAATACATAGCGCCTAATATAAAATCCTAACACATCTCATCTAGAAAGCAATAAATGACAGATAGCAATTGCAGTAATAAAAACTTATGGCGTGCACATAACGCCTATCTACAATGTGGCGAATACATAGCGCCTAATATAAAAATCCTAACACATCCCATCTAGAAAGCAGTAAATGACAGATAGGAAATGCAGTAATACCGTAAAGTGTCACAACTAAGAAGATAAACATGCGCAATGAGCAAACGTCAGTAGATGATAGTAAAAAGATAATAATCAATAACCTAATAACGATAGAGAATTACAGCTAAGCACGTGAGAAATACAACTAAGCAACTAGGTAAAACACATAAGCAGGTAAATGCTATAGCTAAGTACGTAAGTAAGCAAGGAGATAAAAACAAACTATCATGATCCTATGTAAGAATCGATATACAAACACAAGCCCTAAGTGCTAACAACAGACCCTAAGACTCTAATGTTTAAGCCCGAGTCCTTAGATGATCTGATGTTCATCCAAAGAAGCCTACCTATTCCCGCCTCCACGAGAATTAAGGCAACGTAGTTCTTCGCGCCTATTCTAAACTATAATGCCTAAGATGCCTAGACCTCTATCCTAGACTCGATCTAAAAGACCGGACTAGTTTTTTAAAACTTCTTAAGCGATTATTTAAATTCCAGTGAATTGTGAATTTTAGGACGCCCTATATGCCCTGACTAAATGCAGATTAGCCCTAAGCTAATGCAGGTGGTTCCTACAACCTATGTGTAACTAGGCTGTGTTTCCTAAGGCAAACAAATGGTGGACTAGCATATCCTATTCTAGTTATCAGTCGACAATGTGGATCGCCAGCAGACCGAACGGAGGCGATCCTATAACTCTAGGACAGACCCCTAACTCTAAAACAAGCACACAACAAACAAACAATCAAACACCCTATCAAAAAGAAAATCCTAACTCTAAAACTCTTTATCTATGAGAAAATCCTAACTTCAGGGGAAGATCTTTTGAAAACATGGTTTTAAAGATTTTTGAAGTAGGTTTAAAACATTATTTACAAAAAGTTTGGCTAGACTTGGGATATGGATCCCAAGCTGCACTACGTACCTCGTAGAAGAGGATCAAGCCAACGTAGTTCGAAACATATTTCGAGATAAAGATGTCAAACAAGTAAACAAGGGTGATTCACAAACAACTAGTGTGGTCACAAACAGGTACACCAGCGTGGTCACAAACAATTAACTAGCATGATCACAAACAAATGAAACGCCAATCAGATAAAACATGTCAAAAGGAAAAGACACCCCTAAAACAAATGAGACAAAGCATGTCTCTTATGGGGCTCCAAGTAACCTTATAATTGCTCTTGCAATGAGGGAAATGTTCTAAAAATGATTAAAACATCTAAAAGGCTGGGTAAGCCTACTAAACAAAAGAGGGGCTTGGGATGACTCCTTCATCGCCCGTGCAATGATAAATGGTCCGAGAATTTAAAAGGACATTTGACTTATACAATTCTTATAAACTATTTATACCCATGAAGACGGTTATGTTGAACTACTACCACTACACATTATGAAACATGTGGAGGTGAATTAATTTCAGAGCATAATCACAAAACAAGATAAATGCATTGGACATTATAAGGAGTGCTATCTAGTGATTAACAATATTTTTCAAAGCATGGCAGTAAGACAAACAATTGGATTCTATTAGCAAGTATGAAATTTTGAGGCAAAAGTTATACAAAATCCAAGGTAAAATTACATTCTATTCCATGACTTTTTTTCAAAATCATTCAAAGTTTCAAAATGATTTGGAGAAATATAAATTGTAAAATATGCACATGCTGATGGCACAATGGACTATTAACATACATGCATATTCACCTGGGGAATCTCAATTACAAATAACCTCTGTCACAGTCAGAATTCCAAACAGTCATGACTACAAGCTATTGAGTGAGTCTCACAGAGAGAATATTAGAGATCTTGAAGCTATGGCTATGAATCACTCACAGAAAACACAATCGTATGCTGTTGGATAAATTTTCAAAATAACTTCCCACGAGTCATGAAGAACCACAATTGATCATTAGCATAATCATAATCTTGTGCAAGTAAATACACATCCAAAGAAAATTGCAATGAATCTCAACAAAAATCGTGATTATATATCATCCGAATGTATTACTAACCTGAAATTGCAGATTACATCACCGGACTATGCAAGATCGCCAGATTTTGGTGTGAATTGCCGGAGAAATGAAGGTAAAGTCCAAATCTTATTCTCAATGAATCCGTAGCTATGCCGTTGGTCAAGAGATAGCTGAGGAGTGGCGGTCGATATCAGCAAGGTTGCCGGAAAGAAAATCTAAATCCCTTTATCTGTCTTTTCTCTCCTCTTGAACGAGATCCCAATTTTTCTCTTCTTCTTGAAAAAATTTCAACAGATGGAACCAGAGCAGGAGCCGAAGCAGGAGAAATACTCTTATCCATAGCGTAAGGCTCTCCAGGAACTGAATTCATGGGTATATAATAGACTGACCCAACTGAAACATTATCACGATCAGCAATCCCATTCACACTCTCAATACTATCCATACTCACACCAAATCTACTTGCCAGTGATTCAATAGAATCCCCATTTTGCATCACATAACTCATTACATAATTCCACAACCCGCTCGAACAACCACACAATAAATGCAGAGAAATCGCTGCACCAGCATGCGCTGGGCGTGTCGAATTGGGCAGAAACGCAAGCCCCTCATATGCATCCCCAACCATTTTATACACAAACTTCACATCCTTCTTCACAGTAAAAGTTGTGTTGCTCAAATACTTCTTACTCGGCAAAGAACACAAACAATTCTTCCTTGAGATCGAATCCATCAGCTCGCTTTTTATAGACATCAATCGTCTGAGGACGGCAATTACTCGCGATCAAGAACATCTTTTTCTTGCTCTTCTGGATGTTGTTGCACATTGCCATGGCCTCCGCGGCAGCAGTACCTTCATCAAGTAGAGATGCATTCAACATTGGTAATCCAGTAAGATCTGAGATCATCGTCTGGTAATTGAGAAGCGATTCGAGCCTTTCTTGCGAGATCTCGGCCTGGTAAGGAGTGTATTGCGTGTACCACCCCGGATTCTCCATTATATTCCTGAGAATCACACCAGGAGCTGAAGTGTTATAGTATCCCATCCCTATAAAGGATTTGAAAACCTTGTTCTTCGAAGCTAGGGTTTTCATGTGCGCAGATCATCTGGCTCTCCGTCAATCCTTTATCAAATTTCGGCATCTTAATGTCTGAAATTCGGATCGATTTTGGAACAGTAGCATCAATTAGGGCATCGAGGGTTGGAAATCCGCACGATTCTGCCATTTTTGTCTGTTCTTCCGGTGTAGCCGAGTTGTGCCGGCGAGGGAACGCATCGCTCTGTTTTAACAATTCAACCGATACGGATCGGGTCTGAGAACAGAGTTTCGGATCCAGATTCGGAGATCCGACATTTTTCCATGGCAGATCGGAGAAAATTGATGGAGTTACAGAAGAGATGTAGCGAGGAGGAGGGAAGGAATGGGAGAAATGCGAGTTCTGACGTTTTGACTCTGAAAGGACTCGGCGGAGAATCTCCCGATTCGCGAATCTCCAAGCTTGTTCCATGGATGTGCGCAGTTTAATAAACTATGCACCCTATTGAAGAAGGAAGAGATTTTGGAGGGAGAGATGGAAGAGGAGGTAAATGATAACGGCAAGGGCAGATCACGATCGGAGCTCCAACGGATTGACCGGAGAAAAACTTGAAAATGCTCAGATCTAGAATTTTGAAAGCTTCAAATGAGAAAAATCAAGGTTCCGGCGAAGATAATCTTGGTGTTCAAGGTAGAGGAGTGAAGAAGATGACTTTAACAAGGTAAAAAACAAAGATTTGATTCGCCGGATTCCGGCGAGCATTGTCGGAGAAGATGAAGAGCCGACGAAAATCCCTTTCTTCTCTCTACTCTCCTGCTCTCTGCAGATCTCCCTCTGATTTTTCCGATCATAAAAAATGAGAGCCCCTCATGGCCTTTTATAGAAAAAGGGGGAAGTAGTGGCTGTGGAGCGAGGGCCTCTCCCTCTCCACTCTCTCGTTCTCTCATTTTTTTATATTTTTATTTTCATTTGCCTTGAACCTTTGCTTGTTTCACGAGAAGGACTTTCTAGGAAGGCTTAGGTTCAAAAGGGTGGGATATTTAAAGTTCAAACGATTTGGACCGAATCTGGTCTTGCCAGACTACCTACGTACCCCAAAAATGGAGGATCAAGTCCGCGTAGTTCGCTTTGGGTTTAACAAAGAATAGTTTAGCTTTTTAGCTTCAAAATTTTGTAAGGGAATATTTAACATTTATTCCAAAGGTTGACCGAACCTGAATAAATCAGGCTACCTACGTACCCCTGAAGAGATGGGGATCAGGTCATAACGTAGTTCAAACTCATAAAAAAAATGCCCCTGGATTTATAATTTAGTTTCAAAAAAATGGTTTGATTTGAATTTTTGGCCTAAAGGGTTTACAAACGAATTTTTAAACGTTAGGATTTTGGCTATAAAGGCTCAAACGTCCAAGGATGACCTCCTGGTGTTTCTGACATACAAGCTTTTTTTTTGCTTAAGGTTCAAAGATTTTGAATATTTTTGTCGAGGAGTCTGGCAGTTTTCTGGCAAGACTTCAACCACGGTGCTCCATTCTCTTCTCGAGATCTTGAATTTATGCTCAAGATTCGTCAACTGTCATGTGTCTCCAAATAGTGAAGACGATTCTCATATGCAATATATCTTATTGACTCCATCATCTGGGTCGTTGATATTCCAAAAGAATTGTCATAGGGACACATTCCCTTCTCTTTGTCTTTCTCTCATATTCTAAACAATAAAAATGTCTTTTTTTCTTGAAATATTCCACCTCAGAATCATAATGAAAATACACAGCCCAATTGTTCTTTTAGGGCTCAAATCTATGACTTCATTTTGAGAAAGTCTTCTCTCAATTCTTCATTAGCTCCATAGGATGTTTGATTTCTATCTCTCTTGAATTTTGCTCTTTGACCTGATGTCTTAAACAAATGGAGTCTTGCTTTGCGCCATACCCTGGCATTCACCCGGTTTATCCTTATATGATCAAGCAAGACTACTATGAACCCCTCTAAATAGGTTTATCAATTCTTTACGCTCCTCGAGAGATAAAGTTTTGCCAATCCATCTTTCTTGAGTTTCAGATTTCAATACCACTATCAATAGCTTCGATTTCCTCTTTATGTGGCTATGCTAGACGCTCTTTCTCTTAGTTTGATCATTTTTCAGATCTCAAGAGAAATTTCGTCTGCATTCTCATCCGAGAAGGGTGTCTTTGTTTATTTAAACATTAGATCTAAGTGTGAATCATAACAATACAGATAACGCTGTAATCAAGTATTTATTGAATTGGAAACTTCAAATACATTGATGACTTTAGACGCGCCTCAACGGGCTTTACACCAGACTTAACAGAAGACTGGACATTGACTCGATAAGAAAACTGACAAACAGTATACATTCCGAATTATTGATGACACGACTAGAATTACCAACTTTGACACAAGAGTTGGTATAAACTTTACAAAAGACAAACTCTGAAAACTGGACACGTCTTCATGAGCAAGAGAGTGGCACTGAAAGTTCTTGGGCGATACACCCTCCTCCATGATAAAGGTATCTAATGAGTTCGATCCCGAAGTAGGAATCTCGGAAAGGGTCACCCTACAAGGCCAAGGTTAAGTGGGACAATAAAAGGCTATGTTGGCAATATAGGGAAAGCAATAAACTGCCTTGATCAAATGTGTTTGAAAGTGGTTAGTTTTTTGGAAAGGTAATCATTTGCTGAACTCAGACTTTTGAATTTGAAGTACACACACTAGATCAATAGTCATGGGATAAAAAATTCTGAACAAACTGTGATAAAAGCCATCTTGAGCATATCCATTAATATTTTGAGTTGGAATGTCAAAAGAAGACTGTCTATGAAGGTAAAAAATAGACAGTGATAATATGACCTACACCCACAGGGTCTCAAAGAATCCTCAATCCACTCATTTGGGTCTTCTTTAGATATGGCTGATTGATTCAAACCAGGAATCTCTACTAGAAAGTAAGTCCTGATCTTATAATCAAGAGATATACGGACAAAAAATCTCACTGAATAGAGAAAAAGATAGGTTACGACCATGAGAGGGGCAAGTAAAAGCTACTAGTCAGGTCTAGATCTGAAAAACAGACTGATATAACTGATTAGATTAGACAAGAAAACCTCACTAAAGAGTAGGCCCCAATCTGATAACCAATATATAGATATATACATATATATCCTAACCAGGGGCACCAGCCCTAAATATAATCCCGCAGAGTCAAGACACTTGACTCAAGACAGACATGTGAGTATACTAGGACTGCATTGTAGCCACATATGGTGAGCTACAATAATCTATGGATAGGACATGGCTCCTAAATCTAGGCTCCAACATGTGTAAGCGACACATGTTCGTCTTTATATGAATGCAATATATATATATATATATATATATATATATATATATATATATATATATATGTACATGCAGATCCTAATGGGGTTTCACTAAATCAGCAAATATATTTATATACATAATATATGTAAAATAAAAGTAGGGCTCCGGACTCAATATATCGGGTACTATGCTTATGATCCATACTTTAGATGTATAACACAAGTACGCCTAGTGTTATACATAGTATGCTTCATTGCTCATCGGCTGCTGTAAACACAAGTACGCCTAGTGTTTACGGCTGCAGCACCGGCGCATAGCTTGGAAATAGATACAACAATCCCATCAGGGTAATGACATCCCATCTGGTATGTGCTATATCTATCCCATGGAGCCAATAAAATCAAAGAAAGGAAAAGTAAAAGACAAAATAAAGAATATGATAAAGCATGCAGTGCAGTGTGTGAATCTCTTGTTTTAAACACCTATTTGGTGCCCCTGGATTCTAAGCGAAAGAATTCCCATTTATAATGATTTTCACCCAAATTTCTCCAAAATTATAAAAATGGCATTTTTATTAGAATTAGGCAATGTTCTAAGAACTCCCCAGCAGAGTCGCTAGCCTGTGGACTCCTTTTACAAGAAATTAGCACATCCTTGTTTCGACATTTGCACATCCCATTTGCCCTCTTTGCCTACTTTAATTACTTCCACATGAGAAGTAGTAATGGCACACACTAGTTTCAATAATTCACCCCTCTTCTACTTAATTAGGAAAACACAATTATATTTAATGGGCACACCCTCACTTAGTAATTGCACACCCATAAACAAGGGGTTGATATTGACACACTCATTTTGTCCTTTTCTCATTCTCTCATGATGCAAATGGAACTTGATATCTAAACACCCATATTTGATAAAGGCACAAACTCTACTTGTCCTTTCAAATTTTCGCCTGAATTAATTGTAATTTTGCGAGAGCGCTCTTGGGAATGGGAACAACCTTTTGGGTAGCTCTTTATGCCTAAACAAATGAGATAGGTTAGTGACAATATCAAAGCAAGGCTACGATTAAGCATTGGAGCTTGGGAACTTAGAAAAAGGAGTGCCGACACCAAAATTCAGGGGTATTTCTTGTTGGATATTGACTCTGCATGGCCGGACTTTCCCTTTGCCTAGGTGGCATATTACTCCATAAACTAAAGACTTGGTGTATAGGAGGATGGGTTTATCCCTTAATGATTCTATAATGGGACAATCTCACCAAGTATGTATCCCAAAATGAATCACCGAACGAGAGTTAGGATGACGGGGTTAATGCACCTTTGTCTTAATGGTTGGCCACCACCCACAGTCTCCATTGGAAATGGAACTGGACTCTCGGACAGAGGCAATGTTTTTGGGGCCTAACACATTGCACATTGTGTTATAAAATAAAAGGACACGACCTACCATGATATCAATTAATTCCTGACATGGTGATGATATGCGATCTTATGCAATCAAGGGACACCCTATGCAACAATCTTTAATCGTATTAATAATCTATGTCTGATCAGTCTCATGGGACCCCCTAATTGATCAAAATGGAAGTAATTGAGCTTATATGTACATGAATTAATCTAGACCGTTCATTGTATGCCCTTCACCCAATTTACGTATAATGAAATGTATTTAGATATTTTCAATACTTTAAGTCTCACCATTTATGTGCTTGATTATGTGCATGTACTTGCACTTATGCACATCAATGGTTAATTTAGATGCCATTACATGCACTTTATTATATTTACATGTTGGTTAAAAGAGACTTAAACATTGAAAATTCATGCACGTGTAAGTGGTGTTTTGGGG
The DNA here is from genome assembly GCF_043159265.1 of Tasmannia lanceolata. Lineage (NCBI taxonomy): Eukaryota > Viridiplantae > Streptophyta > Magnoliopsida > Canellales > Winteraceae > Tasmannia > Tasmannia lanceolata. The sequence continues at coordinate 9,415,378 of NW_027518690.1, read as the reverse complement.
ACTCTTGATGGCCTTTACGTTCATTGTATATTGCTAACTCCAAGGATGGCCAGCTTGGAGAGTAAATGCATCATGAATGTAAAGAGTCAAATTCTCCCTATAAATACCTACCATGGATGGCTGGTTGAAGATATGAGTTGGAAAAAAAAGCCAACACATTTCTTGAGAGGGATCCATTTCTCTATTCACGCCTTTGGGGTACAAGTTAGCAAGTCTCTTCCTTGTCCTTTGGGATAGTCGGCGACTTGATACCTTAAATCCTCGTCTCCTTCAAAGGAACGGTTGAGATTTCTGTACTCCTCTCCCTCCAGCAGGTTATATTTTTGCTTAATCATTTTCTTCATCTCTTTGCTTGTGGTTTTATTAATGGTATTCATATTTTAGAAGGAAATCCATTTGGCTATTTATCATACCCAACATTTCTTGATTTCTCCAAATCTTGGGGACATAAGGAATGGTATCAGAAGCAATTGAATAGTGGATATCGACGAGGTTCAGGATCATTCGGGCTCCACAAAGACTTCAACAATGGTCTGCCAATGGGCACTTTCGGGTTCTTTTGCATTTTTTAGCTCAATTTTTCAGAAATTTCGAGATTGGGCTTCGAAATTTTATTCTATTTCGAGAATTAGGGTCCGGTCAAAATGGGGTGTCTACAGATGCCCCTCTTTGGCAGAGCGTGTGTAACGCGCGAATGTCAAAGCTGAACAGACAACACATTTTGATCAACCCTAAAGCAAATTTTTGGGTTTTCGATCCAAAATGGTATTCACAAAAGTAAAAATATCAAAATGACTTTTTCACAAGAGTAAAACTCTACCAACAATAGGGAGATAGCCTCTCACCGACTCTTGACATCTAAAATGAGATATCCTCTCTCTAATACTCGAACTCAACAGATTATATTGATCAACAAAGGCCTTTTTAAAAACAAACAAGCACAAAACACTTTTTTTTATACTGGAAACCAAAACTTTAACAAAACATGAAACGAAACACTTAAAGAATAAAATCGTACTTCAAACTCACAATTGTATCGATGAATAAGGGTTTTTGCGGACAGTCAGACCAAATATCGTTCGGTCAATTGCCAAAATGATATCATTAAAATGAAAGAGCAAGTCTTAACGATCAGACCAAATATCGCTTAGTCGGTCGTCAAAACTACCTCAAAACAAAAGGGCGATAGCTACACAGACCATTGCTGAAAATTCATCTGTTTAGCCATCCAGATAATCCTGACTCCTCTCTTTCAAGGTAGCGGGTCATCTAAGATTGATATGGGTCTTGTGTAAACGGTTCCATATAAATCCACGCAAATATACCCGACTCCCACTCTCAGTAGGTAGCGGTACATTGCGATTTGACAATTAGACAGGCCAAAATTTGGCATTTCACTGTAAATTGTCACGGGCGAAGAAGAAAAGACCAGACTCCAAAACTCGGAGCTTCTTCACTGGTAGTTTCTTACTTCTAAAAACTCTTCATGATTAAAGAAAAGTCCAGACTCCAAACATACGGAGCTGCTTCACTGGAAATTCCTTTAAGAAGAAATCTTTTTCAAATGATGAGAGAAATTACCAAACTCCAAATCACAGAGCCATTGGTGAAAACAATTTTTAAATCTTTCAAATGGTGAAAGAAAAGATCAATCTCCAAATTACGGAGCCATTGGTGAAATAATTTTTAAATCTTTCAAATAGTGAAAGAAAATACCAATCTCCAAATCACGGAGCCATTGGCGAAAACATTTTTACAAAAAGATGCAAGAAAAATACCATACTCCAAATCACAGAGCCAATGGCAAACATTTATAAGATGATAAAAGAAAAATGCAAAACTCCAAATCACGGAGCCAATGGCGAAAACAATTTTTAAATCTTTCAAATGGTGAAAGAAAAGACCAATCTCCAAATTACGGAGCCATTGGCGAAAACAATTTTTAAATCTTTCAAATGGTGAAAGAAAAGACCAATCTCCAAATTACGGAGCCATTGGCGAAAACACTTTTACATAATGATGAAAGAAAAATACCATACTCCAAATCACAGAGCCAATGGCAAACATTTATAAGATGATAAAAGAAAAATGCCAAACTCCAAATCACGGAGCCAATGGCGAAAATAATTTTTAAATCTTTCAAATGGTGAAAGAAAAGACCAATCTCCAAATTACAGAGCCATTGGCGAAAATAATTTTTAAATCTTTCAAATGGTGAAAGAAAAGACCAATCTCCAAATTACGGAGCCATTGGCGAAAACATTTTTACATAATGATGAAAGAAAAATACCATACTCCAAATCACAGAGCCAATGGCAAACATTTATAAGATGATAAAAGAAAAATGCCAAACTCCAAATCACGGAGCCAATGGCAAACATTTATAAGATGATAAAAGAAAAATGCCAAACTCCAACTCACGGAGCCAATGGCGAAAATATATACAACATGATGAAAGAAAATACCAAACTCCAAAACACAGAGCCATTGACACAAATTTACAAAATGATAAAAGAAAATGCGAAACTCCAAATCATAGAGCCTGTGGCAAAAATATTTACAAAATGATGAAAGAAAATGCCAAACTCCAAATCACGAAGCCAATGGCAAAAATTTACAAAATGAAAGGAAAATTCATTGAAATGATTGAAGAAATGACCAGCTTTGATCGATTTCACAAGGTGAATAAATCATCATTTGCCGAGAATGATTGAAAATGCATGATCTTTGCTGAAGATAAAACTCAAGAAACTTGAAGAAAATTTTCGGTATTGACCCCTTTTAAACGAGTGAAAAACATTTTGCTGGGGGTTTGAAGATTGCATGAGCAAATTCTAGACTCCGCTAGAGATAAGATTTTCTGAAAACTTGATTTCAAAAGAAAACAATTTGATTGAAGAGACTGGCCCAAAGATTGTGCTCAAGCTTCTCTGGTTTTCATTTCCTGAGAATAGTTATCCCAGTTATCATTATGTTTGATATCTTTTATGACGTAAGTCATAAAAGATGCCCCTCGTATGATGTACTTCCATGACAAAAGTCTTAAGAAAGCAAAACCAGGAAAGAACTCCTTTGGTATTCCGATATATAGTATGATGTACTTCCATGACAAAAGTCTTAAGAAAGCAAAACCAGGAAAGAACTCTTTTTGTTGTGCCACGTGTCAGCCCCTCCTCTATCCTGCCATTGTATCCCGTTTTTTGTGAAAGAAGTCTTATAAGTATTCAATTTTTATTGTCTATAATTCCAATACGTTTTTGGAAGTGTATGCCTCTTCCTTTCCAAACGGATACAACCATTGATTTCCTTATTAACAAAGATTCATTTCCAATCCCGTTTTAGAGAGTTTCCTTCTACTTTTATTCTCACACCAAATAGAGTTTGATTTAAATGGGAAATGTTACCCATTTATGGCTGAGTACCAACTAACGAAGGAATTAATGGGAATCTGCCAAAAAAAACCTCCCCATTTATGGCTCTATGGCATTATTATTGCCTTAAAAAAATTCATTTCATCCCAGGATCTCTCTCCGATTCTTCGTTTTGAACTGTGAAACGTCATCCCATTGGAACCGTCGGCATTTATTTGTAAAGAACTCCTTTGGTATTCCTTATTCAATTCATTTCCTAACGCATACAAACATTTTTATATAAATATTTCCGTTCTTACAAACGCATGCAAACCCAGCCATTCTCTCATACCCTCGGTATGCCCTCCATTGTAGTAGAATGCTGAGGCAGAACATATGGAGCAATTTTTGTTGTCACACCGCTGTTAGATGCCATCACAGTAGCTAAATGTGATGGTTCTCTTTCCAGGAATAGCCCATGAGACAGACGGTTTACGAAAAGGGAGGAGGAAAGCTAGATGAATTTGGGAATGACGAGCACGGATGGGGAACTACCGAGGCTCTCGAATGCTTTTCTTTCTACAAATTTTATCCGGGCACAAGAGTCCATTGCTTCTGCTATTTGTTTTTAGTGATGATTTTATCTGTATGTCACATCTCTCTATTTGTCGACAAACATGTAAATGTTGACTGTAATGCAAGATGCCTCCAATCCTCTTTTTTTCACATGCTAAACACTCTGGCATCCTTTCTTATTTTTAATGACAATGCCAGCCAAATAGTGTGTTGCGGGGAATCTCAAGAGGTCATCGGTTTATCTTAAACCCTTCGTGTAATGTAATCTCCTCACACGAGTCCTCACAACATCGATTTATCTCCCATGAGTTGATAGACCAATATTTCATGGGAAAAAAAACTATCACAACTTGACAGAAAGTAGTGAAAATGCAGTGATTTTCTGGGAAAGACAAGGGAATATGAGCATGGGCATTTGTTTGTGAAATTAAACATGCAATGCATTCGAAGTGTAACGTGAGTCCCATACAAGGGCAAGCGTGTGTAATGTTTTTTTAGAGGACTTCAAAATAGTTCAAATTTATGAGTTTTTATATGGTGCAAGCCCTCATAGTGCCTTTTTTTAAAATAGTACTGTATGGACCATATCATACATAGGATGATCCAAACCACCCATAAGATGAAACACAACGTAAATAGGTTGTTCCCCAAAAATCATTTCCAAAGGATTCCAAAAATCACTTCATGAAAAAATTTGCTTTTCGTTCCTGTGCATCGCACGGGTCTGGAATTAGTTTAACTAAAGGCATATGATTTCTCCGAGTACCTAAAATAGAACCATTAATTGCTTAATAGATCATTCGCGAGGTTGCATTTGATTGCTAACCACCTGGTTATCTAACGTCAGATGGAAGGTCAAGATCCTTCACATATGGGGCCCACTATGTAATAGTGGGCGTAGCTTCATATAGAAGCTCCAGATCATGTTGATGTGTCTCCATCGAAGCATCTGCCATTTCCACTGCAATTAAAACAAAATGATAGAGGAGGAGGAAGAGAGTGCAATGTTTGAAAATGATGTAAAACATAAGAGAGAAAATGTGGAAATAAGAAATATTATAAAGGGAGGCAGAAGAGAGTGGGATAGAGTAATAGAGAGAGAGAGAGAGAGAGAGAGAGAGAGAGAGAGAGAGAGAGTGGAAGAAGAAGAAGAAGAAGAAGAATTCATGAGGTAAGTTTTACTTATTGTTGGATTATAAGGGCCATTTGTCTTATCATGCTTGGTCCATGAACAAAGTTGCGAGGTATGTTTTACTTCTTTTTCCTGTAGTTTTATTTCTATTGACATTCTTTAAATAATTATGTTTTTGGCGGTGTTCCTTATCTACTTTGCCGCTAAGTATCGGGATCAACTCATGAGTGCCTACAAGGTGATAAAATTGCCCACGATCCAGTATTCAGCAGTAACAGTGTGAGAAGTCGATTGTTCAATTTGTTTGGATAAATTTGAAGAAATACACAAGAAATAAAGACGGTGATTCTATTATATACTTTAACTTAAGCTGTTTGATTTTGAAGGTCATTCAATTTTTGTCAGGGTCATCCAAGAAGACAAGAACATCATCCTCTCTTTGCAACTTGTAAATTTGATTTATTTTTTTAGCTTATTCAATTTAGGTCTTGGGCCATCCAAGAAGACAGGCATCTCAGGATCTTCAATTTGTGTTATGGTCACGTCTACACTATATGTAAATCCATGCACGTCCTAGATCCAACTCAAATTAGCAAAATCTGCACAAACCAGAATCAAGAAAAAGTATAAAAATTAAGAAACGGAACTATAATTTTGCGAAATGAGCCCTTAATATTCCATGTAAAAAACAAAATCATGGCGGCCAAATATGGCCTGAAATATATAGTTTTTTGCCTTGTTTTTCAGCCACTTATCTCTCTCCCTCTCTCTCTTCACTCATGCCTTCTCGAGCCTCTTCCTCTCCGGCCCTCCGCATCTCTTGCAACTTTTTTTTCATGTTATGTGTGTATGTGGGGTGGGTAAAGAAAATACAAAAAAAATGGAGCGATGCACGGGGCTGATGAGGCTCCAGTACAACACCCAAGAGATCCACATGGGATTGATTAGGGGAAGGGAGGAGGCCAACACATGGTGGTGGTGGACTTGATGTTGGGGAACCCGGCGACGTCGCATCTTGCCGCCCCGCTGGCTAGGCACGTGACAGTGGCCCAGGATGAGTATAAGAGGTTGCGCTTAGACGAACATTTGAAGATGGCAAGGGAATCCTATACTGTGTTGCCTTCTCGAAATTGATGTTGGCAGCTCGGTGAAAGAAGAGAAAGAAGGGCCCGGATCTCCTTCCATAAGTACTGAAAGGCCCATGGAATTTGGCCTTTACCATGTATGAAGTCAATTAAGACTTTGCTATCCAATTCTACAATTATCTTAGACATTTTGAATGCCGAGCAACATCTGAGCCCGTCTAAGAGGGCATGGGTTTCGGCCATCATGCTAGTGCCTACTTCATAATAGAATGAGAATGCAAGAAGGATTTTAGCTCTGTGATTGAGGATGAATCCCCATCTCTTGCAACTTGGTAAAATAGTAGTTCATGGAAAAAAAATTCATGATTGCCAAAAGCAGCCCAAGTTGAATATTTTTCTTTCATATTTTGGTCTTATGGCATTTGAGTGACTCCAACTATTTTTTTGTCTAGGGATTTCAAAGATCATGAGGACAATATTCCTTGTGAGTCCCACCTCACAGGTATCCCAGTAATGGTTGCAACAGCTATAATTATGTTTTTGGGGGTGTTCTTTATCTACTTTGCCGCTAAGTATCGGGATCGAGTAGTGGGTGCCTATAAGGTGATAAAATTGCCCACGATCCAGTATTCAATAGTAACAATGCGAGAAGTTGAGTGTTCAATTTGTTTAGATAAATTTGAAGAAATACACAGGAAATAAAGATGGTAATTCTATTATATACTTTAAGTTAAACTGTTTGATATTGAAGGTCATTCAATTTTTGTTAGAGTCATCCAAGAAGACAAGAACATCATCCTCTCTTTGCAACTTGTAAATTTGATTTGTTTTATTAGCTTATTCAATTTAGGTCTTGGGCCATCAAGAAGACATGCATCTCAGGATCTTCAATTTGTGTTATGGTCATGTCTACACTATATGCATCTCAGGATCTTCATGAAAAATATTTTCAATGAATAGATCGTTTTAATACATTTGGGAGAGAAAAAAAAGTGAAATAGAAAAATGGGTATATGTTAATACTATTAAAAAACCCCATATGTTGCACGGGACAATAGAGAAAAAGATAAGATAATTGTTAATTTGAAGAAGCTTTAAAATTAACAATTATTACTATAGGGCTTGCCCAACGAAGAAAAGGGGGGCGAATTTATTCCTTCCCTTTTTTATTATGTTGTATACTTGACATTGTACACTTTTCTTCCATTAAATGTATCCATATCCATTCTGATAGTACTTAATGGATATGAATATGGATACATTTAATGGAAGATAAGCACCTGAGTCACCTTTCGCAACTCTTTCCCCAAGTAAGCCGTAATAGTAATTGAGAAATCTCTCCTCAAGATTTACTTTCCTAAATAAGCCTTACTCTTAAATCCTCACAGCACCAAATTTCAGTACTACTAAATTATATAAACGCAAAGGTTGGGAGGAATTCCATAGAGAAAAATAGGGATTTTGTTCTTTGTGAGAGGAGTTTCTTAATAGTTAGGGTATGGGTTTCAAGGAAATGTTGCAGCTCCTTTTTCTATTTTCTTTTGTTCTCATCGGCTATGGAGTGGAAGGAGGAAGAAATAGCTCATCTAAAGTAGCAGTGAAGAATATTAAGGTTTGGTTAATATTTTCTTTGCTTTTGGGATAGCTAACAAAAAACCATCCCATGGTTATCTAAACCATTCATCTGGTAATTGATATATATATATATATAGGAAAAGGTTTCTGAGCTCGAGCTCAGAAACCACCACTCCCATAGTTGTTTGACTCATCCAACCCATTCATTTTATAGGTTATGATTAGGGTTATGGTTATGGTGATGGTTAGGATTATAGGTTGCAGTTAGGGTTATGATTTGTTGAGGTTTAGAATGGATGGCTAGAAAATGGGCTTCTCTAGATTGAATGGTTAAGATTATGGTATGGAGAGGGTTTGTTAGGAACACCTTATCTATGTGAGGTCCTATAGAATGAATGGGTTGGATGACTGAAACAACATAGAGATGGTGTATTTATAGAGCTCTAGTTCAGGCTGAGCTAGAGCTTAGAAACCTCGCCCTCACACACACACACACACACACAGATTGTATTGGTATGATGATATAGAAATTGATGGATATTTGTATTTTTTTCAGACTGAATATGGGCAGATCTTTGATTGTGTTGATATCATCAAACAACCTGCTTTTGATCATCCGTTATTAAGGAATCATAAGATCAAGGTCGTTTCTTATATATTTTCATAGTTTTTTGTTTTTACAGTTTCAAGTGATATTTTATATGTGAGACTAGGTGTTCATTTCCAAATAGAACATATTCTTTCATTACAATGTAAATATAGGGATGAAAATTTTACATTGTGATGCAGATGAGTCCAAGTTCTCTTCCAAAAGAGATTGAGGTCAAAGAACATTCTTCAATAGCAATATCTTTAGGGATAGAGCTCAAGGACGGAGGGTGCCCTCTAGGAACAGTTCCTATGAGAAGGATTGAAAAGGAAGACCTAATTAGGGCTAAATCTGCCACAAATTTTGGGAAACAATATTCTTCAAATGCCGAGACTCTTTCAAATGATCAACCCAGTAATCTTGTACGTCACATTTCATCTCATATAATTTTATTTTAAACTTTTTTATGAATATGATAATTTGTTTTTCTTCTGTTTAATCATTGTTCAAATAATTGGAAACATGATTTAGAACTGAGGCAAGTAAGACTGTAAGAGTGACCAACTCACTCAATAATCAATATAAACTCGAGTGCATGTTTCTATCAAAGTTTGGATATTTTAAAATTTGTATACATTTTCAATAAAATCTTGTTATAAATTTTTATGTATTACCCATGCAAATAAGTGACCTCAATTTTCTTTTAAGTTTAGTCAATACAAATGATTTATAGGTCAACTTTCTGATTCTTCTTACTACATAATAATTTTCTATTATTTTTGTTGTGAGGAATATGAAACTATTTCTAGAAAATTTAGCTGCTAGAAAGACATTGATGCAAGCCTCTCCTAGGCTTCTTGGACTAAGGATCAGGAGAGTGATAAACATACACTCAATCGCTCAGTAATTCGGATACAGGAAAACAGATTTGCGCAAGTTCAGTAAAATGAGCGTATCTCCTTCGATATGGGTCGGAATGACCTGATTCCAAAGCCAAAATTTCAAGGACTCACAGATCTAAAACTTTGGTGAAGAAAATTTTCTCATAAAAGTATTGCAAATTACTCGAAAGTATGCTGGAAGTGGGATGTCCGGCAAAGATTAAATTCAGGGTAAAGATAACAACTTCAATGGATACTCTTCTAAGTTGCCAATGAAGATAGATAACATCAATTCTTCTAGATAGATAACATCAATTGGTTACAACTCTTCAAGGATACAAACAATATGGGAAAGCTCCTAATCTTCAACGAAGGAGTGAAATTCTTCTAGGTTTCAAGGATGAACACTTCAAGATTGAAGGAAAAATGGTCTAGGCAAATTTTCATTCAATATTCAGCTAAAAACTTCATTACAGTTGTTTGCTAGACTTTTATAGAGAAAATACAATATAAGACATTCAAGATAGCCCACTAACTATTTTAGGGACTTACATACATCATTAATAGCTTAGGAATTCAAAACACATTAATTAGTCAAAGTCCTACAGACACAATCTACTAAAATGGTCATAACTTTCCAACCACTTGGTCAAATAAAGACCATAAATATCCGTTGGAAATAGAATTCAAAGATCTACAACTTCTTAGTTTACCATTTTTCATGTCTCATCCATCTAAGGTCTAAACTAGTGCTTCAAAACCGACCAGAATCATTATGACGAGAATGCAACTGGACCAGGCCTGAATTGGCATGTACATGATCTTGGGCTGGAGCTGGCCTTTATGCTTGGTGGATTCAATTTGGACTTGGTCCTTGTGTTGAGCTTGAATGCGGGCTGATCTTCTCACTTGCTTGGGATGGTTCATGTGGGCTTCAAATTTGTCAGCCGCATGGGTGTGGGCTGCATCAATTACCCTTATTTAATGTAGTTCTATAACACTCTTCCCTTTTGCACCAATGAAATTCAATGAAATTCAAAAAGAAGTTTTCAATGACGAGAATATCCTTTTTCTTTATTAAATGAAAAATAGTCATATTTTAATAATTGTGGAAACATTAAGATGATTGTTTTGCTTAATCCTAAAACAAACATGTAATATATAGATTATTTTGTTATATAATGCCTATGTGTATAAATAAAAGGTTATTGACTCGCAAATTTTATTTATTACTCGCAGTTTGCAACGCAAACGTCATACAAGGGAAAATTTTACGGAACAAGAGCAGACCTCAATGTGTGGGAGCCAACAGTTATAGGCAACCAAACTAGTTATTCTTATATGGCTGTTACAGATGTGTTGAAGCTTGGACAAGCCAACTCTATATTGGTTGGATGGGAGGTAAGTTATCTAATTCAACCTTCATATGGTCCTTTACGTGTTTGGTGGGTTTCTTAACAAATAACACGACCGATGTTGTGGGATCAATTGCATTAATTAGGTAAGACAACTAATAATATTGTATTCTTATTTTCAAGTTTTTAAAATGTGTAGGTAAATCATAAATTATACAATGACTTTCGCCCTCATTTAAGTTCGACCTGGACGGTATGCTTCAAAAGTAACTTAATCTTGTGTCATCTAAATTAATATAAATTTGTTATTAGATCGCTACTGATTTCATCTTTATTTATTTTTTTGGTTTACCTACACCACAGAATGGTAAAACACAATGCGAAGATATTCTCTGCCCAGGTTTCGTACAAGTTTCTCCGGACATACCACTAGGAGCTGCTTTTAAAACGATTTCATCCTATAATGGAACCCAATATTCCTTAACACTCGCTGTATACAAGGTAATTTTGAATTCCTTTACCTTCAATCAGAAAGCATACATTTTTCTGAAAAAGAAAACGGAGTTGTAACTAGAGTTGTTAAATTACATATGTTATATTTTTCTTTGGAAAAATATGAGCATGCAGATTTAGGTCTCACTTGATGAAACTATATGTGCAAGTAGGTATTACTTCTTCAAACATATTTATCTTCTAGGCTTCCCAAAAGATCTCTCTCTCTCTCTCTCTCTCTCTCTCTCTCTCTCTCTCTCTCTCGCCATATATATATATATATATATATATATATATATATATATATATATATATATATATATATATATATATATATGTGTGTGTGTGTGTGTGGGTGTGTGTGTGTGTGTGTGGGATTTGCAAGCGTCCATTGCAGAAGGCATTTCGTGGATGGGCTGTTGCATGTGAGAGCAGCAACTTAGGCTCACTTTTCAGCAGATTTTTCCTTCATTCATGAGGTGGCTATTTTCAATGCAACAGCCCATCCTCGAAATGCCTTATGTGATGGACGCTAGCAAATCCGTGTGTGTGTGCGCGCGCGTGGGAACAGCTTAAAGGGATTTTCCACTATTTTAGAGTAAAGGTTATATCTTGTGAATCATTCCTTCTAACTTTAGATATTGATTCTTTTATTTTAATTACTTTTTTGTTTAATGTTCTATTTAATCGTAGGATCCCGTGACCAAAGATTGGTGGTTATTATTTGGAAACGATAATAAGAAGGTGGGTTACTGGCCAAATGCTCTCTTCTCTTCCACGTTCACTGATCATGCTACTATTGTTCAATGGGGTGGGGGAGTTACCAACGCTGGCATTGAACCATGGCCTCAGATGGGGAGTGGCCATTTTGCAGATGAAGGATTTAAGCATGCAAGTTATGTGGGACAAATGAAGTATATACAGGAAAATGGTGATACTCAAGATGTCGACCATTTTCAGCTTTCCATTGATGAATCAGCCCCCAAATGCTATACTGTTAAACCCATTGATAGTGAGAGTTATCCTACCGTTCATTCTTTCTTTTTTGGGGGACCCGGGGGAAATTGCTAGAATCAGTTGGATCGCTTCTTTGGAGGACTACCTATGTCCATGTCGGTATTTATACTTATGTACTCCCGACATTTAAAGCAAAGAATAACATGAGTTTAGTTACTATACTCGTCCTTGCTTATATATTTTAAGCAAATAATTTTTCTTCACTTAAATTTCCATTGATCATATTTCACTTAAACACCACTTTCTTGTTAAACCTACACTCAAAACTAGACCTGGCAAAACTGACCTGTGCCCGCGGGTCGACCCGGCCCACCCGCAAATTTGCGGGCACGGGTTGGAATTTTCATGACCCGTGAAAGTCGACCCGCGGGTCACCCAACCCGCCAAAACATGGGTCGGGTCAGGTTAACCCGCGGGTACTCGCGGGTTTTGTGGATTTTGATTTTTGTTTAATTTTTTTTTATTTAAAAAGATGAAAAACCAAAGGTCAAGATCAAAAGATCAAAAGCCAAAACAAAGGGAGTTAGGGTTTTCTCTTTTATGCCTTTTTAGACTTAGGGAGTTAGGGTTTCTCATTTCTATAACAGAAGAGAAGTGAAGAAGAGAAACTGAAGAAGACACCTTCGATCCAGCCACCATCCTAGCCGCCGGCTATTATATCTACCTCCGACCAACCTCCTTGCCGCCGGCCAACACCATTACCGCTGGCCCCCACCTCACCACTAGATCCAAACCATTTATTTACTTATTACAGTCATTTTTTATTTGTCTTACAGCCATGTTTCTTTATTAGCACCAATCCCTGCCCCCTTGAAGCTTTTCAGAAGAATCAGAACTTCACCTTGAGATTGCCTTTTCTATAAATAAAAAAAATTAACTTCACCTTGAGATTGACATTACCTCAATCTATCAAGTTCTTTTTTTTGAATGGTACTTTGCAAGTTCAGTTCTCCAGGTTTATCCTTTCTCAATCTATCAAGATCTTTACTCACCAAAAAAGAAAAGTTCTTCACTCATCAAAGTAAATGATTTTTGGAAAAAATTGTGGGTGACCCGCGGGTCGACCCGACCCACCCGCACAGGTCACCTGGTTGTTGACCCGTAGGAATGCGGGTCATCTTGACCCGCAAGCCGCGTGACCCGCGGGTCGAGTCGACCCAACCCGACCCACCCGTTTGCCAGGTCAACTCAAAACCAAATTATAAAAAATTTAGCACTTCTCTCTCCTTCATCTATGAACTCCAACTATTTCTTGTTTACATTCTGACTTTCTCAAACAGAATGAATCAGAGGGTGATTTGTCGGCAGATGCTGAGGCTTCAGTCGGTTCCAAGGACGGGGACGTAGTGGAGCTCGTCATCATAGAAGATGGTGGTAAAAATTGTAAGGAATTTAACCAGGTAGAACTCACCCCTAAAAGCTAGCTGTTAGAGAGAGGGTGCACATTCCCTTATATAACCCATCCCCATCCATTTCACTTATCCGATGTGGGACTATTTGCTTTTGAATGGAACCTCAACAATCTCCTCCACCACGAAGAAGCAACGTGGACAATCTCGCCCCTCCATCCGGCGACAACGTGGGAACCATGAGATACTTCCCCGAGGACATTCCCTCCCACGGAGGCAAACCGGGGTTACCGTGCCCTGAGCTCTGATACCATTTGTAGGGAATTTAACCGGGTAGAACTCACCCCTAAAAGCTAGCCGTTGAGGGGACGGTGCCCAAATCCTTAGAAGCCCATCCACATCCTTTCGCTTATCTGATGTGGGATCTTTGCTTTCACGTGGAGCCCCCAACAATCTTCCCCTCCACGTGGAAGCAACGTGGACAATCTCGCCCCTCCACGAGAAGGCAATGTGGGAACCACGAGATAACTACACCCGGGATTCTGAGATCTTCCCTAAGGAACATTTCTGCCCTCAGAGGCAAACCGGGGTTACCACGCCCTGAGCTCTAACACCATTTGAACTTACACCTAAAAGCTAGTTGTTGGAGGGAGTGTGCACATTCCCTTATAACCCATCCCCATCTATTTCACTTATCCGATGTGGGACTATTTGCTTTTGCGTGGAACCCCAACAAAAATTCCAGTGAAAACAATCCTAATATCCTTAATATGTATTTTTCACTTATCTTAAACTTAAGCCGTAATTGTATACCATGAAAGTAGGACCTAGGACACTCTTGTGGACAGTTCGAGTCAAGATAGATCATGACCCAGACATAGAAAATAGGATCCGATCAGGGATCTGAACAGAGCATCGTGACCAAGACATAGATAGATCTGATTCGAAGTTGATCCATTGGCACTCTAATAGCAGAAGAATTTTTTATGTGATACGTCTCTGATCAAGTTGTTTCAACTAGGTATTTATGTTCAAAATTTTTCCAAGAATTTTTGCCTGACTCTATTATAAATAATACATCAGATAACTGATTACAATGAATCTAAGATTAGTGATTAATCCATGGCCAAGATGATCTAGATCTCTCATATTCTAACAAATATAGGTATGAGTGGACATGAGATGCACATACCTTGTAATTAAAATCATTATGAGTAATGAGTGGACACAAGATGAAGATTGAAGGAATTCTTTTAATGACTTAGTCATCTATTCCAAATAGCAAATGCAGCATTGCTTTTAATGACTTCGTCATCTAGAAGTGGGTGGCAACTTTTGTTAAACTAGCAAGAGAGTTTTTATATGATGCCATGATTTTTTTAAAATGGAAATGACATCAGCACAACCATATTTTGATATTTTCACACACCATCTTGTCTTTTAGTAATTAGGGCTGGCAATTTCACCCGTTAAAACGGGGATCCGCCCCGCCCCGTTCGGGGGTGGGGACAGTGCGGGGACGGGGGACTTGAAAAATTCCCCGAAGCGGGGGGCGGGGATGGACCCACCCCGCCCCGCCCCTACCCGTTTTAATATGCAAGCCATTATTAATATCCTCTTATTTTAGTATTGTTTAAGTGTTTTTTTTAAGTTAACAGTAAATATTTTTTATGCTAGTGATATTGGCACTACCAGATTTTGATAAGTGCACAAACACAGCTTGTCTTTTTCTTTTTTGGGTGTTAAAAAGTTTTTTTTGAGGTGAGGATTTTTGTATGAGGCGGGGATGGGGATTAGGTATTCCCCGCGGGGACGGGAACGGGGATTCCCGTCATCCTCGAAGCGGGGAGGGCCGGGGACGGGGAATGCAACATCCCGCCCCGCCCCGCCCCACCCCGTTGCCAGCCCTATTAGTAATTAAAGAGCTGTGAGAAGGTTATTAAAGAAGAAAAGACAGCTGGGTTTGTGAAATTATCAAAATGTGGTTGTGCTAATAACATTTTCCATGATAAATTCCCTTTTCTTTACATGGGACAGTGTACGTGTCAATCAGGCCTGTTGAATCTTTCCCATGCGAGGTACATCAGCCTTCCTGCAATAATGCATTGGTGCTGGCTGTCCCAAGAAAAAAATAGCGTCAGATATATCACTTCCCTAAAAAAACAAGGGTTTTGCTAACGAGTGCCCTTAGCGCACACTACAAGAAAAAAGGTTTTCTCCGGCGTTCTAGAACGCCGCTAAAATATGGCCTATCCGCCGGTGATAACTTTACCGGCGGATATCCGGCGGTCACACAACCGCCGGTGAAGATACCGTGGGGAATGATATTGCCGGCAGTTTTAGCATACCGCCGGCGAATAACATATATTCCCGGCGGGTATAACCGCCGGCCAATTTCGGCGAAAATTTTTACATGGAATTTTTTGCCGGCGGTTTAAGAACGCCGGGGAAAAGGCTAACTAAGTGCCGGCGGTGAATAACCGCCGGTAATAGTTTTATCCGGTTCGCATTTAATTCTTTTGGAGGTGGTTTTAGAAGAGGATATACCGGCGTTTAGGACCGCTGGTAAATTTTATTTTTTATTTTTTTAAAAAAAGAGGCTTATTATTCTGAGTACATATATACCTGATAACAAATTATCGTTTAACACATTATCCACATCAAAGACAAGTAGAACTACACATCCAATAACATCACTTATCTTTCTTATGTTCATCCCTCCATGTAACCCTGCGTCCCACAAGTCTTATTCGATTTTAAGTTCTCCACATACTCTTCCTCGAGTTGGTACTAGTTAAGCCAAAATTCGTTTTAGTTGCGAACTTAATATTCAAATCATTAACAACAAAGTAAAAAATGAAAAGAAGGGGAGTTTATAGTCACATAAATACATGAGTATCTGACTTTGAATAGGGAACAAACTGAAAAATTATTGTTGTTGATTAGATTTAGAATGGAAAATATTCAAAGTTCATATCTCGTAGGAAATGCATATCGTCTCCCCTTCATTTAAGAATAGCTTAGCGACCTCAATGCCAACCTGCGATGAGCAAAATAGCACTGTCAACCTCAGAAATTTAAAATGGTAAATCATAACACGCAGCAGTGAATAAGGATATGCAAATAAAAATCATATCCATGAAATTTGAAGGAAAACTTAAAGGACAATAAACGAAAGGAATATATAGGACAAAATTTCTTGTAACCATATTATATTTGTAAAAATTGTCCTTTATAAGTTGCATATATTAACAATCTTATCCACAGTTGTTATCTATTTCTTTTACTCTATAAATTACCCTTTTAGGTTTGTCATGAATAGATCATCTTTTTACTGTGCAGACAACATTAGTTGGTCAAATTTTATTTGATTTGGATTGAGAACTATATCTGTAAGAGATGGAGATATTGAACAAACCTGCACCAGTCCACCTAGATTATCTCTTAGGTCCAAAACAAATAAAGCACCAGAATTTTGAAGATGCTCCATTGCTACAAAGAAATTCCCATGAATGTTGTAATGAAGAAAATCGAAGCTATGCAGTGCAAGCATACGATGAAATAATTTGTGGAACTGTTGATATCAAAATGCAAGGAGGTGCGCATAAGCGCGTGGCCAACTGTCAGAATTTCTCAAACAACTTGATCTTGAAGTACTCAAGCAGTTCGTCCCATGCAAATATTCCACTGCTAAATCAGGGAGGGATGTACTTCTTGCCATCCAAGTCAACATGTTTGACTGTGGTGGAATGGCAATTGCCATTGGAATTTCACACAAGATTGCTGATGGGACTTCCTTGATCACATTGATCAACAGCTGGGCTGCAAATACAAGAGGGTCCGCTGAAGTTATGGGTCCCAGTTTCGACATCGCCTCACTTTTCCCACCGAAAGAATTCGTGTCACAATATAAATTTCCCGTAGGAATGAATATTGTCACAAGAAGGTTTGTGTTCGATGCATCGAAGATCGCCTTACTTAGAGATAGAACTACAAAGGCTCAGAGGGCGGTGGGGTCTGCGGGTGAATTGTATTTAAATCCAATGAACATCACACTTAAAGGCTCTCCACCCAACTTGAATAGGACGATTTCTGCTTATCACAACCATCATAATCACCTCCACTACTCGAAGATGAGGTTTCTTGAACTGTATTTATCATACTTGAGATACCCCACATTGTCTCGCACTCATTCTTGAACTGTATTTATCATACTGACATGTAAATTTGCCCTGAAGCTTATGAATTAATGATAATTGCATTTTTTTTTTTTTGCAACTGGGACAACCTGTAATTGCTAAATACAACTGTTTCTATTCAAGCTTGTGCACCACAGAGCTTGGAAGTATCAAATCTGATTATGAATGATCTGTTATCCAAGGATGAGCCTTGCAAAAACCAATTACATTCCAACTGTGAAATTAACCGCTTTCAGAAACTTTATGAATCCGTTCCATAACTACAGGAATATCACTTTCAGTCAATGTAGTAAAACAGAACCGAAACCATCCAGGTTCAATACAATGACAAGCCGATCCCGGAGTAACATTGATTTTAGCTACATTCAACAGCTTATCCCACAGCTAAAGCTCCCCCTTCTCACTATAAGAGCGAATGAACTTGCTCATATCTGCCCAACAGTAAAAGCCTCCATTACTCTCTGCGCACTTGATGCCTAACTGCTTCAACCCATCCACAAACAGGGAATACATTTTCCGTAACCTGCCCCAAGTTTCACGAATAAGTCCACATATGAATTCTGTATCAGAAAGCATAGAGATTAGCAAATGTTGCGTAGGAGCCGATATGGAGGAGAACCTTGCTAGCCTCGTAGCCGCAGCCACAACGTTTTCATTGTAAGAATAGATGGCTCCCACTCTAGAGCTGAAATTTTCTTTCACAAAGATGGTTTTTAACAGGTTGCATGATTCTTTTTTTTTTTCTGTCACAAAAAAAAAGTAAAAGAAGACATAGATGACCCTACATATAAGCTAAGGAACAGGAAAGTGAGACCCAAAAACAGAGGACTTGACACTCCCTCCTTAGGTTTATGTGTTGGTGATAGAGCCTGCTCATGACGAAGATGGTAATTTACAACTTGCAACAAATCACATGTCCAATATATAACCATATTCATTAAGCTCCAAGGAAACTTCTCACCTTCATTCACATAATGCAACCAATGTTATGAACAAGCCTATCAATCAGCAATGATGATTTGGAAGAAAAAGAGGGTGGAGTGGAGGACTGAGATATTTTTAGCCACTTCACCATTATCTCCACTTGTAATAACAGGCACTCTCAGTTCACCCAATTGCCAAATTTGCAAATGAGATGAAAAACAGTTCTCTCAATCATCTTAGTTGACAATTTAGGAGCAAACCCATATCAAATAAACTTTATAGAACAATTGAGCATCACCCAATTTGTGAATTGGGATGCCCAAAAGGTGTTGAGGTTCTAAATTCTCAAAATAAACTGAATGATGTAAATATTCTCACTGCTTAAGAATTGAGCTCACCTTTGTTGGATTTCACTTCAGGAGATAATGGCACCATCGATGGCCAAGGGGCTATGTGGTGGCAGAAATTCAAAAGTAACAAGCTGAAATATACACGCGGGTACCTAATCGAAATCATGTATTCTGATCAGATTCTGATATC
This sequence comes from Tasmannia lanceolata, assembly GCF_043159265.1. NCBI lineage: Eukaryota > Viridiplantae > Streptophyta > Magnoliopsida > Canellales > Winteraceae > Tasmannia > Tasmannia lanceolata. Next base: position 9,396,314 of record NW_027518690.1, on the reverse strand, counting down.
TGATCTACTCTGGTTAACTCCCCATCGTGGAATGTTCATCCTGTTTACAGCAGGTTTATTCTTATCCTTCCACAATAATTTGATATTTATGAATGCCATTTTACTCATCTGCATCTTTCAATGAAGAAGCCATCTAAAGCAAACGAGATTCATGTCAATTTGACACAATCTCTACCTTTTAGAAGAGAAGACAACTGCTCTAGATTGATCATTTCAGAAAAGATCGTTTTATTTGTTTCAAGTTTGTCTCCATGTGCTGATTAAGTTTGATAGTTGCAGCAATGTCATTGTCAAAGGCATCACTATTATTGCCCCACTTAGATCTCCAAATACTGATGGAATTAATCCAGGTTTGTCTAGTCCCTGAACTTCTAATTTTCAATCTAATGAATGTGATTAAAATGGGTAAAAGACACAGACTCATTCGGAGTGGTGCAATGCGCTGTGAACTTCAAATCTGTGAAGGCAACATAGCTAAACTGATAGATTCCACTAGTAGCGAAGTACGAAGAAATAAAATAAACAGATATGACTAGAACCACTAAACAAGAGTAAACCATTCTTGTCTTCATGATCTGATTGTGTTGCCATAAAAAGTGGCTGGGATGAATATGGGATTGCCGTTGGGATGCCGACCCAACATGTGATCATCAGGAGGCTCACCTGCATTTCACCCACCAGTGCCGTCATTGCTCTCGGCAGTGAGATGTCAGGTGGAATCATAGGACTGCCCACCATAACCTGTTAGCTGATGGGACTGCCCACCATAACCTGTTAGCTGATGGGCAATGTAGAAAAATATTTTCTGCAGATTCCTCCTTCCGGTTTGCGTACCAAAATCCTTTCTATTTCAACACATCCAATTTGTATACCTTCTCTAAGACTGTCAGCCAAACAAAATACTGCAGATTAAATTTGATGGTTGACTTCCACACCAATCTCCAAAAACAAAAAGCCACTGTCTCACCGAGGATGGTAAAGAAGGATCTCAGAGAATGGTCACTTTTGGGCTTCGACAGTTCGCACCTTACTATCTGCATTGACAATTGATGGGCCAAAGCCCTCCAACAATAATAAGTAATTGGGAGACACTGTTTGACTCTTGACTCATTAAGAATTCTACAAAACAGCGAGCCCCAAACCACTCTTCAGCACTCTATTTTAATGGATGGACACGTCCACCTCCCTATCCTTGCAGCTAACAAGATTGAAGAGATTTACGAATGCATGGCGCAAAGGAACTTCTCCTAACCAAAGATGTCACAACAAGGATGGGAATGTAGGATCTCACAAAAAGTCACTTTGGGTTTTGCCAGTCTACACCCTACTATCTGAATTGACAATCAATGGGGTGATTTCCTCCAACAGGTAAGTAACTAGAGGACTCTATTGTCCTCTGAATCTTTAAGAATTCGACTAATCTAAATCTAACACTGCGAAAAAGCTCCTTCATAACTTGGCCCTCTTGCTACCATGCTCCCTACACTTTATTATAATCTAAACTCATGACACCTCCCAACCTCCCCAACACATCTCATTTTTTGCTACAATAACTTTCATCCACTGCCATGCTCATGACACTGTTATTATCATGATATATATATCAATGTGGGGGTGAGGGAGGCACCTAATATCAAATAAAAGCTCATGAAGCAATACAACTTCATTGTAAGCAAAAGACATGGCATCGGAATTGACTTCAATACTAGGTTTACCCATAATGGATTTTCTTTTTGCTCTTCCCCAAGATGAGAGAGTATTAGTGTACGTAGGAAGGTTATTTTTGTCTTTTATGTCATGCAAGATATTGTTGTTGTTATTTTTGTCTATTTAACATATCAAATGATATAAACAAACAAGAAGAATGTCGGTTTCAGAATTTTAGCATCAATAAACAACTAAATGGCAAACTTTCCCTGCAAAATGCTCTAATTATTATCCCATTAAGAAAATATGATCATAACCACAATCAAACTAACTAAAATATTGCACGTGACTATGCACACCTTTTGCAGGATATTGTAGTTCTTCAGTACCGACATTCTTCTTGGTAGTAGCCGGTCCAATCCGCATCTACCTTGTAGAACATTACATCCCATTCATTTCAGTCATGGCACGCAAGCTCTACAACGAACTCCTGAAAAAAATTATGTGTGAATAAATAAAAAGAAGAAGACAAATAAGGCAATATTACATACAAAATTGATTGAATTGTACCTTCTCGAGCTTGTCCACATTTGCTGTTCAGTAATTAGGTATCTACTGAAAACCACCAAAGCCTCAAAGTTAAACATTAACACCATAGCAATAAAATAGGCAAACGAGCAATATAATGCGCACAAGTTTTAATTCTAGATAAAGTAAGAGACCCATTATACGAAGAAGATATACAAAAGTCCATAAACGAGGAAACTTTACAAACTCAAAATGTCTATTACAATGCAACAAAAGGTATATAGTCCGAAAATCAACTATGAAACTGAAAAACAATCAAAACATATAGTAGAGGTCGGCCTCAAGCAGTATGAGCTGGTCTAATCTACAAGAAGAAATCAAACAAAAAAATATTAAAATAAATTAGAAACACCAAGTTAATAGCAGCAAAAATAAGGAGTGGTAAAATTTTCATTGGTCATTTACTTACAAGAAAGGACTGCCAAGCGACTGGTGCTCCCGCTGCATCTACAATAGTCTTGAGGTATAGGGATGGCTTTAACAAAGGTTCCTCCGGCTCAAATACGACATCGATTTGGACCACGGAGTATCCAAATCCAATCGGCAAATCATCAACCTCATCATTCGGATCTCTGCTCAGAAAAATGCCCCTTGGCACTTGAACTCCCTTTCGTATTTTACTCAATAAAACAACCTTATCAACATTATAAGAAACAAAATTAATGACTTATGTAGATGATCGAAATATCAAGTCAGAATTTACATAAGGATTTATACCTCGTCTGAGGAGGGTGATCGTAATCCATGACTGCCAGAAGAGGAAGGTGCATTAGCTCGCGACTGCAAACCATCTTCGGGAGTCTGCTAAGAAAGATAGTGTAATAAATGTATGAAATGAAAATTTTACGTATTAATCGTAAGGGACATAGTGAAAAACTTACGTAGTTGGGGCTGACGCCCTGGAGGTGGGTTAAGATCTGCGACATTTGTTGTTTCACTTGTGTCAGCTCCTCTGCCATAATTGCATTCACCTGTTCTAATTGGGCCATTTTCGTGTTAAGATGCAAACTATTTCCTCGGGGTTGAGGAGGCCTAGTTGCAGTGCCCAATGTTGTAGAGGGAGTAGCAAAAAACCCAAGCATACGCACCCTACCACGTGTCTCTTCGCCCATTAACTGGCCGAAGAGGTCATCTCTGGAAGGGATCCCGCTCGATTCAGGTTCGGGATTCTGCTCCTGACGCTCTTTGATTTTTTCCTTGAAAAATATGAGGGAAAATAATGACAAGTTATATAAAGTTGTTGACCTAAATAACAAATTATGTAAAACATACCATAATCTCCTTGGATTTAGGATCTGCAGCCTCCCCGTCTTTTTTCGTATGGGTAATCACAAACGTATCCACACGGCTTGGCATTTTCTTGTTAGCTTTGAACTGTACTCATTTCAATAATGACAGCAAGTGATCAATATAAAAAAGAGATAGTAAATCAACATAAAAGGTTGCTGAAATTACCTCCATCTTGGTCACTCTTGCATAGCTCCGCGAACCGGCAGTGTGTGCTATCGTTTGTTGGGCTCGGTTTGCCTTATTTGTTGCGCAAAGTTTCTGCAGTGTGAAAACAATAAATAGATATATAATTATAATAATTTAAAGGAGAGAATAATACAGGAGGTAATATTGTCTACCTGCCCTTCAGGAGAGTTCCAAAAGTCGCATAGAATTTGATATTCTGACAGGATCACGCTTCCAGGTGGTGGTGGTTCATTTTGGAGGAAGTATTTAGTCCTCAGGGTTGACTTCCATTCCCGCCATTTCTTCCCAAGGTCTGCTATAACATACTGCTTGTTGTCTTCAGGAACGTCATATTTAGTCTGTATTACATGTCAAGTGAAATACAAGTATCATTAGGTTAGAATAATAAAAGTAAATGTAGACATATATACCGATTCAACAACGTTTACCTTGACAATTGCCCACATATCTTCTTTTTTTCAAGTGGAACCCTCCTCCAGTCCCTATATGAGATAGGACATTTTTCACCTGTCCTCGCAATATTTTCGAGGAAACTTTCGAAAGGATTTGTATTTTCTGAATCTGGCTGCCCAATTTGGTTGAATTCAACTGGTTCCAGCGGTCCTTGTCAGCCCCAAGTCTTTTTGCAACGTGTAGGCCCTCTTTTCCTCTTCGATGAGGAGGCACTGGACCGGTTAGGATGCTCCTCCTGAGATTGGTCAGTGAGAGGCTCCTCTTCAGAATGAACATCCGTACGCTCAAAGTCATGTGAATGGGATGGAGCCTGACTCTCTCTAGGCATTTTTTTAAATGTATAAGATAACCTGTAACTTAAAACAATACATAGAAAGAGATATCATAAATTCAAAATTTAATCAACCTTTCAGACCAAGGAGAAAAAATCAAGAACATAATCTAAACAGTAAGGGACAACATATAAGCTGTAACCCCAGTATTCATACCGTTAAAGGATATAGGTTAGCTAGAATTATACATCATGGATCAACAGAAAATGGGAAAAAGGTGTATAATCTGAAGTGAACAGACCATAAATACCAAAAAAATCAAACCAACAAAAATCAAGATAAATAAGCTGTGTAAGTAGACCTGCTAGAGGAAAACATCATAGCATTCTCAAATTTCAATAGCCGAAGATGAAACCACCATCAGATGAACCTACTTATCAAATGAAACTTTTGCATGCACCTGAATTTAATAAGAGGAGTAACATCCTTCTAAAGAGCATATAAATTAGCATATATGATTTTTTTTTTACTTTTCAATGGTGGAATGTTACATACCTCAGATAGGATTCTTGTTTGATGGATGCGCAAGGAAATCAAACAGATCTTTCTGTTTACCAATGCATGAAAAAATATCAGATATCAGAACCTTCTCCAATTCTAATTCAAGGACTTCATATAATCCACACGACCTTGCATATAATTAGTATAGAAAGAGCAAGAGCAACGAGTTCTTAACACTTGTACAGTCGAAAATCAAAAGAAAAAAAACTTGTTATGTAACTAAAAGTACAATGGACCCAACCCATGCTATGATTGAGGTGGAAAATATTCCACGAAAGAAAATTTTCAACAGCATAAATGAGAGTACAATGACCAAGCTGTTCTTAGGCACAGATACACCTCATGACACAACTCAAATTTGAAATATCACTCAGAATTGCCTCCATCGAGTTCCACGGAGGTATTATCAACTCCATCACTATCATCTTGCTCCGTATCATATTCTTCTTCGTCTTGGTTTTCATGACTGAAGACATCCAATGGTATATCAATCTCTGTCCCAACAATATCTGTCCGTTCCCATTGTTCAATTTCTTCCAAATTCTGGATTTCCACGGCTTCGCTCTGTATATATGTCTCGTCATTGTCTCCACGCACTTCGTACAAATCCCTAGGTTTCGTCTTGATGATTACATGCCAATCATTGTTGTTGGGTTAATTGGGTTTATCTTGTACGTAGAACACCTGTTGTGCTTGCGATGCCAATATGAAAGGCTCATCCGATGACAAACGTCGGGCCGTGTTTACAACCGTAAAACCAAACTCATCCTTTCTTATTCCTCTATTGGGTGTTATATCAAACCAATCACACTTGAATAGCAATGCCTTCAGTTGTTCGTAATAGTTGAGTTCGATGATATCCGTCAAGACACCGTAGTAACTAACATCTCCCGTGGTTGGATTTCTATCTCGTGTGCTCGCAAAGCTATTCGTTTTTGCAATGACAACAACTCCGCTATTTTGTGTTCTTTTTCCCTGCTCGCGATCCTTAGTATTGTAGCGGATTCCATTTACAATATAGCCTGTATATCTCCTAACAATGTTAGATGGATCACCGCTCAACCATCTAAGTTTTTCTAAGATTTGCTCATTTGACTCATGCAACTTTTCAACCTATACAAAAAATGGGTGATTATGGCTATAGAAAAAAGTTGTATTCCAAATAGACCTGTTTTGAGTTCAAGAAAAAAAAACTGACATGTTTTTTAAACCAATCTGGAAACCGCTCGTTGTGAGTGTGATCTATGTCCCTTGGGAGCGCACGGGGACGCTCGCTCCAAAGTTCGGCAATGTGTTTTCTACATGTGAATCAATGAATGTAAGAGAAAAGAAGAGTCGGGAAATATTAAATTATGACACTTGAAGTAACTTACTCAAGATATTGGTTGACAGCAGCGCAGTTGAAGAGAACATATCGATGTGCCTGTTTCACTGTCCGTGGATCTATGGGTTCCATATGAATTTTTCCTAGAGCGCGTCCTGATACTGAGAAAATAGCGAATCCTTCTTCAAATTCACACGGAGCATCTTCGTCATTCCTTTGTGGTCGGTTCAACTTTGATTCAACCCCTTCCAAATATCTTGCACAAAACGTTAAACATTCTTCCGCAAGGTACCCCTCTGCAATAGATCCCTCCACACGATTTCTATTGCGAACATACGATTTTAATGTTAAAAGGTACCTACAAAACGTGAATACTTGTATTACGTTCTGTACTGAAAATATGTACACAAATTAACTGTTGAAACAAAGTTTGAGAAGCTCTGCATACCTTTCGATTGGGTACATCCATCGGTATTGTACTGGTCCAGCTAACCTTGCCTCATCCGCTAAATGAATCGGCAAATGCACCATAACATCAAAAAATGCCGGTGGGAAGATCTTTTCCATATGGCATAATGTTACTGCTATCCTATTTTTCAATTTCATAAGTTCGCCCGATTTGAGAACCTTTGAACACAACTCTCTAAAGAAGCTACAAAGTTCAATCAATACCGAGCTGACGGTCTTTTGCAATGATGAACGTAAAGCTAATGGTAATAGTTGTTGTATCAGTACATGGCAATCATGGCTCTTCAATCCTGAAATCTTGCGCTGCTTCATATTCACACGTCGTGAGATATTAGATGAATAACCATCCGGAACTTTGACGTGTTTCAAGGCACCACAGAAAATATCTTTCTCCTTTGAAGACATTGTGAAGCATGCTGGGGGCACGTATGTCTTGTTATTTCCTTTAGTTATTGGGTGAAGCGTTCTCCTGATATTCATTTTCTTTAAATCTAACCGCGCTTTTACACTATCCTTTGTTTTTCCTTCAATATTTAGTAACGTCCCAATGACATTATCACAAACGTTCTTCTCGATGTGCATCACATCTAGATTGTGGCGCAATAACAATGATTCCCAATACGGAAGACAAAAAAATATGCTTTTCTTCTTCCAATTGTGTTCCTTACGAGGCATCTCTTCGGTATTCTCCTCAGGTTCATTGGGATTCTTCTCACGCCTCCTTTTCTTTCCATGGGTATTCGGCTTCTTCCCACTGTTATCTGACTTCTTGCCACGTGTATCTTGTTTCTTTCCACGTGTATCTAGCTTCTTCCCAGTTGTAGTTGGCTTCTTCCCACTAGTATCCGGCTTCTTACCAAATGTTACATTAATGCTCTGTAATTGATCCAGAACTTGACTGCCTGATAGCGGTATCGGAGCTACCCTCCATTCTTCCGTCCCATCAAAACCTGACTTATCAAATCGAAATGTGTGATTGATTGGTAAGAATCGCCGGTGGCCCATGTAGCATTGCTTACTTCCATGAGTCAACCTTTGAGAACACGTTTCTTTATGGCAAGATGGACAAGCCAGTTTTCCTTTCGTGCTCCATCCTGACAAGTTAGAATACGCCGGAAAGTCACTAATCGTCCACAACACAGCTGCATGCATTTGAAACATTTCATTCCTCGCTGCGTCGAAAGTCTGCACACCATCAATCCATAGTTCCTTCAACTCTTCTACCAAAGGTTTCAAGTAGATATCTATGTCATTCCCTGGTGAAGATGGTCCTGGAATAAGCAGTGAGAGGATCATATACGGTTGCTTCATGCACATCCATGGTGGCAAGTTATATGGCATTAGAACAACTGGCCACGTGCTGTGAGCAATACTCATCGTCCTAAAGGGATTGAAGCCATCACTTGCTAACCCAAGTCTAACATTGCGAGTCTCTGAACCAAACTCTTTATACTTGCAGTCCAAAGTCTTCCATGCTGTTGAGTCTGCAGGATGCCTTAATATACCATCTTTTGTGCGGCCCTCATCATGCCATGTCATAAAAGATGCTGTTTTCCTCGACATGTATAGCCTCTGCAATCTTGGTTTCAGTGGGAAGTGACGCAGAATCTTGGCAGGAATTTTTTTTCCTTTTGTAGATGTCTCAGATGGCTCGTCATCTGGATGTACTGCATCTGTTCTCCACCTCGATGCCCCACATGTGCGACATTTAAATTCATTAGCAGCTTCCTTCCAATACAACATGCAATCGTTAGGGCATACATCTATCTTGTTGTAATCGAGGCCCAAATCCTTAATAATTTTCTTCGTTTCATAAAATGACTTTGGCAACGTTTCACCATCAGGAAGTGCCTCCTTCAAGAGATCAAGTAACATAGTGAACGATTTGTTGCTCCATCCATTAAGACACTTGATGTGAAAAAGTCGAACAAGGAAGGATAATTTAGTGAATTTGCTGCCCGGGTATAATTTCTGCTCGGCGTCCTCTAATAATTTGAAAAATCTTTGCGAATTTAAATCTGGCCCCTCCGTACTTGTATTTCCTAGATCAACCCCACTGTCTGATGGCACATTGTCCATAGCACGGTTAAACAATGGGTTGAGGTCGTGTAACATTTCATGCATTTCATCTTGTAGTATGGGTTCATCCTGCACTCGGTGATCACTGTTAGCCATAACACACGCCGATGGCACTGCCTCCCCATGAAAAATCCATGTATCGTAGCCCTTAAGCATCCCATCGACAACCAAATGATCCTCGGCCTGTATTCGATCAACCAAATAAATGTTGCCACATTTAACACATGGACATTTGATCTTGTTCCCATAATTAGTTCTGGCAAATGCAAAATCAAGGAACCGATCCAACCCTGCCCTATATGCTGGGTCAACTCTGTTTTATCAAAAATGGGAACATGCGTGAGGCTTATAAATTAAGATAACGAATTGGTTAAATCCAAATTTAATAAACTAACCCTACGTTATGAGGGTCGTACCTTGGAAGTTGCATCCAACTTTTATCCATGACTACTCTCTTGCTTTACTCAAAGATAGAATGATAATGATTGGAACGAATGTGTACGACTGAAGAAAAACAAAGTGTCATTGAGGTCAAACACACTTGTTAAAATAAAGAATCCCAGTTTCGTTGTGAAATTGGAGTCTATATTCTTGGTTGAGATGAGGAACGACTTCAAGAATAATGATATCCTAGCTTGGTAATCCATGCTTATAAATGGGTATGTGTGCAAGGATTGTCTAATTAGAACAATCTTGGGTCAATGGGTAGTCCAAAGGGGAGCCCACCTGATGGGAGTATGATGCCAACAGTTCGGGTAAAATCCAACTACTGCATTCACGTATGCACACGAACATTTATACTTACTTGAATATAAGCTTTTGGAGTGACTGGTCATTTCGCACCTTCCACCTCTAGAGAGACATCCGTCTAATCATGAACGATGTTCGACGCCAAATGAAAATCTTAAGTTTCAGGGTATTAAACTAGTATTCATTCAGAAGATCAATATTACACTAGCATGACACTTGTCATCAATATGACACTGGCATGTCACTTCCAATGGTAGAACAATTGAATCTAGTAGCTAAGAATCAAGAATCAAATGAAACAAGTCAGAAAAGAGCTGAAGATAAGACAAATTATTACATGGCATTTCTACAAATTCATTTATCAGCAAGTGTCAATTTTCATATGCAGATAATTAAATTCAGCATCAATAACCAACCAATCAAGACTCGCACAAATAAATAAAGTAACAAAACGTCAATAACAAAACTCACTTGTGTAACAAAATACAACGAAAACATGCTAGAATATAAAATAAAAAAATAAAAAAAAACTTCACATGACATTCAAAAAATTCAACTCGTACGGGCTGTTTGGATACAAGAATTTTTATAATCTAGGATTGTAAAATCTTGCATTGTAAAGGCTAAAACCTGAATTTTATAAGATTTATCCAATAAGCTAAAATCTCGATTGTTCATTTCAGGATTATAAAATAAGGGTTTTAGCTTACAAAGTCCAGGTTTTAGCTTCTAAAATACAGGATTTTACAATCCAAAATTATAAAAATCCATGTATACAATCTCTAAAGATTTTAAACACTATCCAAAATAAAAGAACAGAATAAAAGAGGATGAAAAGCACATGTCGGGAAAAAGAGAAACCAACTCAAAAGGCAATAGAATATATCCAAGCTCTTCAAAGAACAGAACCCTAATCTTCAAAGAAAAAAACATTGGAAACAAAAAGATTCTTCAGGTTAGTAGATTTCTGAAGAAGAAAAATCATTTCATACGAAGGAAAAAATTAAATAAATATGAGAAAAAACACATATCTTTCGCATGGAATTTCAAAACTAGAAGCAAGAGAGATTGCACATTATGTAAAAAATCAAACCCTAACCCCATTCCAATTGAGAGACGGGTCATCTCTCAACCAATCTGCTGAGATTCTTTACAAAACCCCCAAAATAAGATGAAAACCCCCAAAAAACCCTTACATTCTGATGAAAAACCATGAATAAATAGGTATTTTAGATAGGTTAGAAAGGAACGAGCAAAAAGGAAATAAAAAAGAATTTTAGGGCTGAAAATCAACTACCTCTTGGTATCTTTGTGAGGTGAGAGAGATCAGACCCTTCTCTTCTTCTCCAATCTCCAAAACCCTAAACAAATTTATCCTTATCTTCTTCAAGCCCTCTTTCCCAACCTTTGCAAAACCCTAAAACGAGATCCAAAAAACCGTTATTACAACCAAACAAAAAGCAAACGCAATAGGGAGAAGAGGTGGAGGCAAAAGGGGAAATACAGAGCAGAGGTGGAGGAAAACGAAAACGAAATCGCCTACCTTCGTTGAAAGGAGACTCGATTAAGCGGCGAGAGATCGAGCTGCAAGGAAAAAAGGGAGGGAAACAGGGGTTCGCGCTCGAGGAGGAAAATGCCCAAATAGATGAAAGATGTGGAAGGAAATAGGGCGGGTTCTCACGCGGGAAAGGGAAAATGGGATCGTGGGTTTTTATAGATCAAGTATTCCCGGCGGGTTTACTTATTACCGCCGGTGAATAACATATATTGCCGACGGTCATGGCTGTCAGGAATATTATGGCCACGGTTAAAAAAAAAGCTTAGGATGTTATCAATATTGCCGGCGTTTTTCTGGAACCGCCGGTGAAATGTGGGTATTGGCCGACGGATATTAAGACCGCCGGGAAATATCCGCCGGTAATACCCCTTTTTCTTGTAGTGGCACCCATTAAGCAGCATTGGAAATGATATTTTACACATCTTTTGATAATAAATTCACAAAATATGAGTGTTTTTATGAAACAATGTGTAAAATGATTATAAAATATCATTTCCAATGCACTTTAAACCCAAAGAACTATGAATTTTTTCATTTAAAATCACTAAAATACCCTTTTCCTAAAAACACTTTCCAAGTTAGTGGTTGCATCATTACTGGGTTTCATTTTAAGGAACTCGAGTATGCAAGGATAGTGAGTGAATCATCCTAGGATATCCAAAGAAAATAAGCAAAAAATCATAGACAGAGAGAGGGGGACGGGGGTAGGACAGGAAACTAGGGTTTCTAGAGTTTAAACTGGTTTTCTTAGGAAAACAGTATTTTTGTCTTTTTCTCTCAAAAACTTTAGTTTACTGGTAGTTTCTTATTTCTTAATTTAAAGCTTGGCAAGATGGTTATTTTGACAAAGTTAACTTGAGAACTTTTCCAAAGTATGAGTATGAAAGTTGTCAAATCGTACGTGAGTTTTTGGCCATGGCATTTCCACTACAAGTACTCTAAGGTAGGTTTGGTTATAGGTCCATTTTGTGGTGATAAAAAGTTGGTGGGCCCAATTATCTGTCTCCAATCCCATAATACCAAGGTGGCAAACGGGCCGTGAGGCACGGCCCCCGGCCCGGCAAGGCACGACACGCCACAGGCCGTGCCGGCACGACACGAATAGCTACAGTGAGCATGCCGTGCCGGCCCGGAATGAAGTCGCGGGCCGTGCCGGGCCTGGTGGGCCAGCACGGCATGGCATGGCACGGCCCTGTACGACACGGCCGGTGCGGCATGGCCCGCGAGCCCGGTTCCAATTTAGAAAATGCATTTTTTTTTTGGAAAACCCGAAAACGCCCCCCAAAAGTTATTTCAAACGACTACTTTGTGGGGTATTTTTGTCCAAAACATATATTTTCATAAAATCTTGAATTAACCACCCCAACAACTCTTTTTTGGGGGCTATTTTGGGATTTTCGTTGTTTAAATCTTTTACATTCCCTAAATACCCCTCCCCAACAACTCTTTTTTGTGGATATTTAAGTCATTTCATGTCTTTTACCAAATTAACCCCCCCCCCCCCCAACAACTCTTTTTTGGGAGGTATTTTGGGATTTTCATTGTTTAATTCTCTTACATTCCCTAAATACCCTCCTCAACAACTCTTTTTTGTGGATATTTAACTCATTTCATGTCTTTTACCATATTAACCCCCAACAACTCTTTTTTGGGGGTATTTTGGGATTTTCATTTTTTAATTCTTTTACATTTCCTAAATACCCTCTCCAACAACTTTTTTTGTGGATATTTAAGTCATTTCATTTATTTTACCAAATCCTATAAATACAACTTTCCACCTCCTTCATTTCTCACCAAAGCTCACTCTCTCTCTCTCTATTATCTAAACTCTCCAATTAACTTCGCTCTCTCCCTAATCAAGTTCTCTCTCTCCCTAATCAAGTTCACCCTCTCTCTCTCCCCCAATCAACTTCTCCCTCTCTCTCTCCAATCTATTTCTCTCTCTACTTAGTAGCACTAAGTACTCATCAAGAAGGCGGCGATTGGCGATTAACACGAGGGCGGCGATTGGCGATCAACAAGAGGGCGAGATTTTGCTCAAATAGGTTGAGGTTGGTACTCATTTAAATATTTAATTATAATTCTCCTTTCATTAATTTTTTTTTAAACCTCTCTTAATGGCCGATTCAGAAGAAGTTTTCTACCCCAACATTGGCCATGACAACAACCAAGTCATGGGCAATGATAAGTTAATGGAAGCTTGATTTTGGAGGTCAGTGGAGTAAAAACAAGGTTGCATTTGGAGTCAAAAATGAACTCAACCTTAGTGCTAGTGGGAGCCAAGCTCATTCTCGCTCTAAAGTTAAAAGGGGTAGAACTTCAACTGTTTGGTCTACCTTCACTCGTGAAGAGATAACACGTCCAGATGGGAAAGTAGAAGTTCGGGTAATTTGTAAACATTGTAAAAGGGATCTTAGTTGTAATGTTTCGGGTGGAACGGGCCACTTAAAAAGGCATGCCGACGCTTGTGGTAAAAAGCATGGCCCGTTAGACCCTAAGCAAACCCAACTAAGTCGCATGTCTAGTTCAATAGGAACATTTTCCTACTCTCATGATAGTAATAGAAGAGAACTAGCCGCATACGTTATACACTCCGAACAACCATTTGTTTTTGGAGAAGATAAACGTTTTGAAAAATATGCTAAACAAGCTTTAAATCCTGCTTTTAAAATGGTACCTAGAAACACTCTAAAATCAGACAGTTGTAAACTTTTTAATGAACGTAAACAACAACTGATTTCATATTTTGAAGGATTTAATGGAAAAATTGCACTTGCTTCCGATATTTGGAGTACGAAAAAGAGTTATTCATATATTTGTGTAACCGCACACTATATCAACTCTAATTGGCTTTTAGAAAAAAGAATTATTAGCTTTAGTTTTATTGATTACCCACATACTGAAAATGTTATATCATTTAAATACTGCTCGTGAATATAATATTACAAAAAAAAATTCTATAACTCTAGATAATGCTAGTAATAATATTTCCGCAGTAGAGTTATTAAAAATTGAATTGAAGCATATTTTAAGTGGAAAACTTTTTCATATTAGATGTGCATGCCATATTTTAAATTTGACTGTGCAAGATGGTTTAGCTCTTATTGACCTGCAAATAGAAAATATTAAAACGTATATTACATTTATCAATTCTTCAATGTTTAGAAGACAAGAATTTGCAAAATTATGCAGCACCTATGGGAAAGAAGTTTCTAAATTCAAATTAGATGTTAAACATATGTGGAATTCAACTTATTTAATGTTGAAACATTGCCTCCCATATAAAAATTTAATTCAATCATTTGGTAATGAAAATATACCTCAACCTCTCCATTACACTGTAGGTCTCCCAGATTGGAACACTTGTGAGGGTTTCATGAGTTTTCTTGAAATTTTTTATACTGCAACTAATACTTTTTCTGCTGTTTACAAACCAACCTCAAACATAATTATGAGTAACTTACGTAACATCACGCTTACTTTTTTAAAAAATAGAACTGAAAGACATGAACAAATAATTGAAGTAATAGAGGCTAAATTTAAAAAATATTTTAATGAAATTCCACTTTTATATTCCTTCAGTACAGTAATGGACCCTAGGTTTAAGTTACAAGGTTTAGAAGTCGTGTTAGAAGAGTGCAATAACAATCTCGGTAATGATCCTGAAGATTCAGGGAATAGTATAAATGAAATTAAATCATTATTATGGTCTATGTATCATACATATGAGGTGGAACATGGACAAAGAAGACCCAGTTCTTCTACAAGCTCGGGGCCTAAAAATAATTCAATTTTTACTTTAATAATCCTAAAAAGAGCAAAACCCAGTAGTGTTGGTGAAGCATCTTGCAATGAGTTATCTTTGTATTTGGAAAATGAACATTATATCAATCCCGAAGAATGGGAAACTTTTGAAATTTTGCCATGGTGGAAAGCAAATGAGAAAACATATCCAGTGCTATCCATCATGGCACGTGATATACTAAACCCCCCCCCCTCTCGGTGTCTACAAAAGAGCCAAAATGTCATCAAAAACATTGGAGGTATGTGTATGCTTGAAGGACTGGCTTGATGCAGATGCTAGGAATCAAGGACTGGAAGGCTCAAGCTCATCATCTGAAGATTGTTGAAGACTAAGAAGTTGTTGTAATTTCAAAGTTGTATTTATTTTTTCTCTTTTCTTTCCTTTAAAGGGTTAGAGGCAAGGTTCTATATCCTCCTCAGCTCCTCTTTTCTTGTCATAATATTTGATATTAATAAAATTTAAAGGTGCCGCCCGGGTTCCTGGATAAATATTCCGGGCACAATCGATCTTTGTTTCTAAATTACTATTGTAAAGTAATTGTAAATAAAATTGACAAAAGGGGACCAAGAAAATTGTTCACAAAATATGGAAAAAAAAGAATTTCTTTTTTAAAACAGAACATTTCTCGGAACTCCGTGGGAATTCATGGAATTCCGAGAACAGTTCTCGTAACTCCGTGGGATACCCATGGAGTTCTGAGAAATGTTCTGTTTCAAAAAAAAATCTCGGAACTCCGTGGGTATCCCAAAGAGTTCCGAGAAATGTTCAGTTTAAAAAAAAAAAAATTCTCGGAACTCCGTCGATACCCACGGAGTTCCGAGAAAAAGTTTAATTCAAAATAAATAAAAAACAAGGGCCGGCATGGCACGGCAGGCTGGAGGCCGCATACCGTGCGTGCCTAGCCTCGAGGATTTCCGCCCGGCACGGCACGGCCCAGCCAGTGAACCCTTCCATGCCGTGTCGTGCCCGGCCCACGGGCCTATCCGGGCCTCATTTTGTCGTGTCGTGCCGGTCCGACATGGCCCGTTTGCCACCTTGACCATAATATCATTCTCCTTATTAATGCTATCTCTTAAAGATAGAGAGAGAGAGAGAGAGAGAGAGAGAGAGAGAGAGAGAGAGAGGAGAGAGGAGAGAGGAGAGGAGAGGAGAAGAAGAAGAAGAAGAAGAAGAAGAAGAATGAGGTAATGTGTGTTTATGTTTCCAAAATTCTCTCTTTGTGGAATCCCAATATCTGTGCTTCTTTTTCCTACAAAAAGAGTACCCCTCCTTCTTAAATATTGAAACTGCCTCTCACCTCGTGAACCCTGGCCGTTCCGGCTCTAGGATCAACTGAATCACATAAAGACCCATCTCATAGCTTTTTATTACATTTGATGATTTGAAGATGGGACTGTCTTTTTTTGTTTCTTGGCACCATTTAATTGCCCTTGGGATCTTGAATTTACACATACTTTGAGGATAAAATCTCAAAACATGTGTAAAAGTCTAAATGTATGTGTAAATTCCAGTTCCCAGAGGCATTTAAATGATGCTTAACAAATACCCATCTCATAGCTTTTTATTACATTTGATGATTTGAAGATGGGACTGTCATTTTTTCTTTCTTTTACAAAACGGTCATTTCATCTCAAGGTGGCGAACGGGCAGTGCCAGCCCACGGCCCGGCAA
This sequence comes from Tasmannia lanceolata, assembly GCF_043159265.1. NCBI lineage: Eukaryota > Viridiplantae > Streptophyta > Magnoliopsida > Canellales > Winteraceae > Tasmannia > Tasmannia lanceolata. The sequence continues at coordinate 9,379,662 of NW_027518690.1, read as the reverse complement.
GGCACGAATAGCTACAGTGAGTGTGCCGTACCGGGCCTGGTTGGGTGGCTCGGCGGGGCGGCACAGCACGGCCCGTTTGCCAAGGCACGGCATGGCCCGACCCGGCCCAGCACGGCCCGCGAGCCCGGTTCCAATTTAGAAAATGCATTTTTTTAGGAAAACCCGAAAATACCCCCCAAAAGTTGTTTCAAACGGCTACTTTGTGGGGTATTGTCATCCCAAACATATATTTTCATAGAATCTTGAATTAACTCCCCCCCCCCCCCCAACAACTCTTTTTTGGGGGGTATTTTGGGATTTTCATTGTTTAAATCTTTTACATTCCCTAAATACCCTCCCCAACAACTCTTTTTTGTGGATATTTAAGTCATTTCATGTCTTTTACAAAATTAACCCCCCAACAACTCTTTTTTGGGGGGTAGTTTGGGATTTTCAATGTTTAAATCTTTTACACTCCCTAAATACCCTCCTCAACAACTCTTTTTTGTGGATATTTAAGTCATTTTATGTCTTTTACCAAATTAACCCCCCCAACAACTCCTTTTGGGGGGGTATTTTAGGATTTTCATTGTTTAAATCTTTTACATTCCCTAAATACCCTCCCCAACAACTCTTTTTTTGTGGATATTTAAGTCATTTAATGTCTTTTACCAAATTAACCCCCCAACAACTATTTTTTGGGGGTATTTTGAAAAGTCAAAAAATAACCCACCCTATCCTATAAGTACAACTTTCCACCCCCTTCATTTATCACCAAAGCTCTCTCTCTCTCTCTCTCTCTCTCTCTCTCTCTCTCTCTCTCTCTCTCTCTCTCTCTCTCTCTCTCTATTATCTAAACTCTCCAATGAACTTCTCTCTCTCCCTAATCAAGTTTTCTCTCTCCCTAATCAAGTTCACCCTCTCTCTCTCTCTCCCAATCAACTTCTCCCTCTCTCTCTCTCTCCAATCTACTTCTCTCTCTACTTAGTACCACTAAGTACTCATCAAGAGGGCAGCGATTGGCGATTAACACGAGGACGGCGATTGGCGATCAACAAGAGGGCGAGATTTTGCTCAAATAGGTTGAGGTTGGTACCCATTTAAATATTTAATTATAGTTCTCCTTTCATTAATTTTTGGAGAAGATAAAGGTTTTGAAAAATATGCTAAACAAGCTTTAAATCCTGCTTTTAAAATGGTACCTAGAAACACTCTAAAATCAGACAGTTGTAAATATTTTAATGAACGTAAACAACAACTGATTTCATATTTTGAAGGATTTAATGGAAAATTGCACTTAATTCTGATATTTGGAGTACCAAAAAGGGTTATTCATATATGTGTGTAACCGCACACTATATCAACTCTAATTGGCTTTTAGAAAAAAGAATTATTAGCTTTAGTCTTATTGATTACCCACATACTAAAAATGTTATATCAACACATATTTTAAATACTGCTCGTGAATATAATATTACAAAAAAAAATAATTCTATAACTCTAAATAATGCTAGTAATAATATTTCCGCAGTAGAGTTATTAAAAACTGAATTGAAACCTATTTTAAGTGGAAAAAACTTTTTCATATTAGAAGTGCATGCCATATTTTAAATTTGGTTGTGCAAGATGGTTTAGCTCTTATTGACCCACAAATAGAAAATATTAAAACTTATATTACATTTATCAATTCTTCAATGTTTAGAAGACAAGAATTTGCAAAATTATGTAACACCTATTGGAAAGAATTTTCTAAATTCACAAATTAGATTTTAGAAATAGGTGGAATTCAACTTATTTAATGTTGAAACATTGCCTCCCATATAAAAATTTAATTCAATCATTTGGTAATGAAAATATACCTCAACCTCTCCGTTACACTGTAGGTCTACCAGATTGGAACACTTGTGAGGGTTTCATGAGTTTTCTTAAAGTTTTTTATACTGCAACTAATGCTTTTTCTGTTGTTTACAAACCAACATCAAACATAATTATGAGTAACTTACATAACATCACGCTTACTTTTAAAAAAAAATAGAACTGAAAGACATGAACAAATAATTGAAGTCATGCAGGCTAAATTTAAAAAATATTTTAATGAAATTCCACTTTTATATTCCTTCAGTACAGTAATGGACCCTAGGTTTAAGTTACAAGGTTTAGAAGTCTTGTTAGAAGAGTGCAATAACAACCTCAGTAATGATCCTGAAGATTCAGGGAATAGTATAAATGAAATTAAATCATTATTAAGGTCTATTTATCATATATATGAGGTGGAACATGGACAAAGAAGACCCAGTTCTTCTATGAGTTCGGGGCCTAAAAATAATCCAATTTTTACTTTAATAAGCCTAAAAAGAGCAAAACCTAGTAGTGTTGGTGAAGCATCTTGCAATGAGTTATCATTGTATTTGGAAAACTTTTAAAATTTTACCGTGGTAGAAAGCAAATGAGAAAACATATCAAGTGCTATCCATCATGGCACGTGATATACTAACCCCCCAGATGTTTACAGTAGCATCGGAGTCCACTTTTAGTGCAGGTAACAGGGTTTTACAAGAACCAAAATGTCATAAAAAACATTGGAGGTATGTGTATGCTTGAAGGACTGGCTTGATGTAGATGCTAGGATACAAGGACTGGAAGGCTCAAACTCATCATCTGAAGATTGTTGAAGACTTTTAATTTAGAAGTTGTTGTAATTTCAAAGTTGTATTTATTTTTTCTCTTTTCTTTCCTTTAAAGGGTTAGAGGCAAGGTTCTATGTCCTCCCCAGCTCCTCTTTTCTTGTTATAATATTTGATATTAATAAAATTTAAAGGTGCCGCCCGGGTTCCTGGATAAATATTCCGGGCATAATCGATCTTTATTTCTAAATTACTGTTGTAAAGTAATTGTAAATAAAATTGTCAAAAGGGAACCAAGAAAATTGATCACAACATATGGAAAAAAAAGAATTTTTTTTTTAAAACAGAACATTTCTCGGAACTTCGTGGGAATTCACGGAATTCCGAGAACACTTCTCGAAACTCTGTGGGATACCCACGGAGTTCCGAGAAATGTTCTGTTTCAAAAAAAAAATTCTCGGAACTCCGTCGATACCCACGGAGTTCCGAGAAAAATTTCAATTCAAAATATAAAAAAACACGTGCCGGCACGGCACGGCAAGGCGAGCTGCGGGCCACGGGCCACGGTTCATGCCGTGCCTAGCCTCGAGGATTTCGGCCCGGCCCGACACGGCCCGTGAACCCGTCCATGCCGTGCCGTGCCCCGGCCCGCGGGCCTATCCAGGCCTCATTTTGTCGTGCCGTGCCGGCCCAGCACGGCCCGTTTGCCACCTTGAATTTCATCCAATGCTAAGGAGGAATGAAATCAAGGGGTGGAATCGACACCGGAATGGACAGCCGAGTGGAATTAATTAGTGGGGGGAAATTAATGTTGGAATCTGTTCTCCGTTCCAAGAAGATGTGGTGTTTTGAATTAAAATTATTATTTTTATTTTGTTCTCATTCCATTTAAGGGAGAATGGGAGTATAATGTTGACTCCCTAGTCCTGATTACTGCAACCTGAGAATGCAGCAAAAGGGGGAAAAAGGTCAGAGAACAAAAAAGGTAAAAGAACATGGTGATCATGGGGAAGGGTATTATAGGAAAGATAAAAATGAAGAGACCGTCGTTCATCGAAATGGGAGAAATGGTATTTTAGAGAGGGAGATGATGTTTTCACCCCTCTTCGTTACGTGCACACCCCTCTTATAACCTGATTTAACGTGAAAAGTGGGCTTATGTCAAAACACGTTATAAGAGGGTGTGCAAGTACTGCAGGGTGAAAATATCATCATCCTTTAGAAAATAGGAGGGAAGAAGCAGGGTTACCTACCCAAAAAAAAAAAGGGAGAAGCAGGGGGGTGTATTAAAGAATCGATAATGGTATGTCACTGTCAAACAAGAGCAGGGTTGTCTCCTGAAAAGGCAGCGAAGACAAGACAGAAGAAGCACATCCCTATGTACATATTTATTAGAAAATTGACTGCGGCCCTCATTCCAATATTCAAACCTTTCATTTGATGACCCAATGTAAATAAGCCTTTCTGCAAAATTCATCTTCATATGATAATCTTAATGCTCCGATCTGTTGGGGCCAACAAATGGACGGTTTGGATTTTTTAATCAGTTTTTTTTTTAAATACACTTTTTAATGTAAGGTGTGCACAGGGGAAGCTAATTATATTTTACTGATGTTGTAAACAAATCAAGGGCCCACTAACTGCTGATGTTGGAGAGGGAGAGAGTTGTACTTTAGGGAGAGACAATAAGTACTGGATGTTCAAAAGTATGCAGGGTTTGATGGGATTCAGAGAAAGGAGAGAAAAGGAAATGGGGAGGATTTGGTAGAATCAACGCATTTCAAAGAGGAGGGTTCTGGAAAACCTCTGAGCTGAAGATGAGAAGTTGGTATAATCTAAGCATTTCAAAGAGGAGGGTTTTCTGGCTCTGGAAAGTGGGAAATCTAACGTGGGTTTGCTCCTTCAATACATTTCTCTGATATATTGTTTCCCCTCTTCCTCCCACGGTTTGAGCAGAAGGTGGGTTTGGAACACCTTCACCGTACTCCTCCTCTCCTCTGCCCCAAGAAAGAAATTGGGTGTGCCATTACTAAACATGCATGTGTAGACACCCCATTTTGACCCGACCCTTTTCCCCAAAATTGAATAAAGTCCCGAAACTAATTCCAAAATTCCCGAAGAACCGACCCGAGTGCGAAATAAACCCAAAAAATACTCATTTCAAGATTATTCTCAAAGTCTCATTGAAGCCCAATTAATCTCTAAACTCTCATTAAGTACCTTTGTTTAGTTGCCCCAATCTTTTCTCTTCATTTTTGAAAGAAAATTGAAAAATTACAAAAGTATCCCTGAGTTTTGGTTTTGGCACCTCTATACAAACCTTCCAAATGCAGATGATGCCGACTCGACCTCGCTTTGATACTTTCACTAACTTATCTTGTCTTTTGGTATTTAAACTGCAGTCAAATGTACATTTTCAAGTTAAAATCAGACAAAAGACAAACTAAGTTTGTGCTCTTACCAAAGCATGAACCTGTTGATATCAATTGCAAATCAATCAAGTAGAAAAGTCAAGGCCAGTTAGTGCAATAATCAAAGCATGGAAAATCAAATATCATTTTGGCGCAGAGGGGGGTGAATCAGCTGAAGGAACAATGCCCATCAAGTATAATAGGTTAAATATATTGCAATATTTTCATCACTTGGCTTCTTTGTCCAGACCACCCTCCCTTTGGAAATTGGCAAAAATCTCCTAAATGGGGGTTGTTTATAGAAAGGAAAAGGGGTCAATACATCATTTTTGTTTACTTGGGTTTGTCTTACCCCCTTGTAATATAAAAAAGAGTATTCATAATCCCACTAGAAAGGGCTGTCCAGATGAGGACGGAGGAAGCAAATATTTTACTTTTTCTATAAAATGGGCTGTACAAAGGAAGAGGGGAGTGGCTTAAACTAAGGGTGTGCCAATATCAGTCCCCATGTACAAATGATTAAAGGAGGAGAAGACATACACAAGGTGGAATTATCAAAACAAGCGGGTGCTGAAATGGGCATTCCCCCCTTTTTCATATAAGCAGAAACGATGAGGGATTTAGGGGGTCTCTTCATCAGCAAGAAAGAAAGGCAGAGAGAGAGAGAGAGAGAGAGAGAGAGAGAGAGAGAGAGAGAGAGAGAGATGGGTCTTCTTCAACCTCTCCCATCTTCGGCCGCTCCACCCTCGCCACCACCATCTGCACCTTGGCACCACCACCTCCTCGAACACCATTTTTCACTCTTCTCTACTTCTCAAACCCTCATCTAGATCTCTCCACCATCGCCCCTTTGCGGCCACAGCCTCCATTTCTGCCATCTCTTTCCACCCATCGTTTCCTCCACCATTTTTATTGTTCTTCACATCACCATCGCCACCACCACCTCCATTTCCACTATCTCCATCTCCAGATCTCAACACACCATTTCAATTCGATTCCACCACCAACATCTTCTCCTCTATCCACCCAACATTTCAATCTCTTTCTCTTTCTGAATTTTGCTGTAGAAATTCATATGGGTTTTAAGGAAGAAGTAGAAGAAATGAAATGGGTTCCAAGGGGAAAGGGTTGCAGGCTTTAGGGTTCTAGAGGAGGAAGAAGAGGGTTTGAAGGAAAGTAGCTTTGTCTTTAGGGTTCGGTGAATAAGAGAAAGAGGAGAGGGTTTGGCAGCCATCAACATAACCCCTTTTCCACCACGTCAGCCCCATTTTCTCATTTCCATCAAAACCCCTTTCTGTCTCCTTCGATAATTTAGTCCCAACCCCATTGCCGACCCCTCCAGCTACCAATAGCCACCTCCTACCTCTACCACCATCATTTTCTCCGTCACAGACCCCGCGAATCAGGAAACCCTCCTCCATATCAATTTCGGAAAAAGGGGAACAATCAACTTGATTTGTATTTCTTTTTTCTTTTAAAAGAGCTTGTAGAGGAGTACAGAAGAGGGGAGAAGGAGCCATCAATTTCGGATTTCATTAACGCTGTTTCGCCCAATATCGACACCGGCAACGGAAAATTAAAAAAGTACCTACGCCAGCTCAGGTAATTTCTCACCCTCTTAAGCACTTTGGTCAGAATTTACAGTAGGGATTGGTTGTCTCGTTGAGTTTTGAAGTTTAATTGTGATCTCTGAAAATTCTTTGGACTTATTTCTCGAAATTCTGTTCTCATGTTTTCTTTTTTTTGTCACCTCTATTCTTGGTGTTTCATGATTCAATGCCCCTTGATTTGCAAGCTTGAGCTTATGGTAGTCATCTTCAGATGATGATTTTCTTTATTGTTTAGTTGGAAATCTATCAATTGGCTCATCTCATGGCGTTCCTTTTATCTCTCCACGCCTGATGATTAATCTTTATCTTCATGATTCCTAGCTCATGAATTTCAGCATTTTAGTAATTTCCTTCATATGCTAGGGGTCTAAAGAAAGCAAAGAATTATGCAATCATCACAACAGGGTAGCGCTTATAAGGGTCCCTCAGTTGATAATTTCGATACTACCTTGTGTTGGTGAATGTAATTAATCCACTTGCTATTAGTTGGAGAACCCATTTGCGTTGCCTTTGGTTTTCCCCTACCTCTCTAGTTTGTGCTCTTGATCATCAGATTGTAGTGAGCTATGGGACATCAATTTTTAATAATATATTATGGTTCACAGACTTTGGTTTGATTTCTTTTACCCGAACCCATGAATGATAGTAATATTGCGATTACCCATAGATTTGATGATGTTCTTCCTGTTCAACAAATTCAGTGCATGCATTTCTACCTTTATTTCGCCAATGGCTCCTCATTGAATGCTTGGAATCCCTTTTACATAGAAATGCTTTGCTCTCAAATTGAAATCATGTGTTAGCTTTCTTTGTCAATTTCCATAGGGGTCAGAGGCTCTTTTGTCAATGGTTTCTCATTTGATTTCGAAAATTTACAGAGCATGGGTCAGAGGCCCTGTTCTTCAACTCGGTTTCGATGTCTACTTGCTTCTTAAGCTCTAAAGGCCATGGATTAGGTTCTTTGTTCTTTGGAACTTTTTTTAATGTCTGTGTTTGGTCATTGAATAGCATGAGCTTACTTTGCTAAAATATCCAAGGGTGTATACCTAAGTCATTCGCTCTTCAAATAATGTGGGTTTGCTCTGTTGGGTCGTCGGAGTGTGATCTGATCATTTTAGGTTGTTCCTGTTATGTACAGAAATAGATTTCAATCCCAAACCCGGATTTCTCTTGATACCCACCTTCGATCTTGTTTGAGAAACAGGGATATAGCCTAATTCGGTCCTTCTCAACTGTTCGTGTTTTCATTTTGGAAAGGGATGAGTTCTGTTTAGTATGGGTTGTGGTGCTCGGTTGTAAATTAGGCCTCACTCTATAACCAAGAAGTCAGTCAAGGCGACGAACCCTTTATCACTTCTTCTTGATTGACGAACCCTTTATCACTTCTTCTTGATTATCCTTCATACTTTGCCTCAGTTTTTAGGATCTTCATAGTGTTCATATGATCTTCTCAGTTTCGCGCTTCTTTGGGATTTTCGAGATCATTTTCGTTTTTCTAGATCTACCTCAGTTCTTTGGGGTTACCCCCTATATGTTCTTTTTAGGATCCCATTCGAGTTTCGGGATTCCATCGATTTCGGAAACATCTCCTTCGGATTCGGGCAACGACGGACGGCGATCTCCTGAGCCAGAACCCTTATTTAATCGAAAGGGATAAAAAACATAAAAATCAAATAACAAAAGTCCAAAAAAACAAAAAAAAAACTTAAAAAACACCAAAATGTTTTTCGAAAAGCTGTTTCGAACTACGTTGGCTTGATCCCTTTCCTCAGGGTACGTAGGCAGCTTGAGACCGTCATCCCAAGTCCAGTCAAACTTTGTAAATAAATCTTTTCAAAACCTTTTTGATAAATTTTTTCAAACTTTGTAAATAAATATTTTCAAACATTTTAAATAAAACCTTTTCAAACCTTTTAAAGCAAAAAAAAAAAACTAAAAAATTCAAAAACTAAAAATTGGCAAGGATGGTGATTGCCAAGTCACTCGGAGCCCTCTTTTTATTCAATTTTCGATTTTGATCATGGTTTTTCAGTTTTCATCGGTTTTCCGACGTTTTCTCTGGTTTTGGGACAGGCGCCGACGTAGCGTGACCCCTTCACAAGGATTGTCCTCGCTGAGCATGACAATAGGCTATGACGATCGCGAGATTTGTCCGATCTTTAGCGGATCAGGATCGCTGTGCTTGATTCCTTTAGAATCACTCCCTGAGCCTATCGTATGTCCCATTTTCTTTTCCTTGGCAATTTTGGTCATCACATACCGTCGATTTTCTGATTTCTTCATTTCCTTGCATCTTTTAGTTTATTGCGTGTTTGTCTTTGGTTTCTTTTGTGTTTACTTTCAGCTTGCTTACTTTTCTAGCATGTGATTAGTTACTATTTTCTTAACATTATCTCCTGCATGCTAGTGTATTTATTCTACTACTTTCGTTATTTACTGCTTAGCATTATCTTCTGCGTAGTTAGGTGCATGTTAGTGTGCTTACTTCATTATCACAAGTGTTTACTCTTTAGATACATCTCTTGTGCAGTTTCACATTCTTAGCTGTAGCATTTATTCATTCATCTTATCTTGATTATCTGCTTAGATATAGTTCTTTACTGCTTTTCCTGCTTATCTCATCATATCTGTCATTATCTGCTTAGCTGTAGCTGTGCATGTGGTTGTTTACTGCTTTCTTAGATGTGTTGAGTTAGGATTAGATGTGATGAGTTATGATTTGTGCGCTTTCTTTGCCCATCCCTGGGTCATGCATGCTTAGGTAGACGTTTTCTCAGAGACGCCTGTTCCCATTTCACATGATTTGAGCTCAAAATTCTTCGAAAATAATAAAAATGGCATAAGAAACCGGGTGCGCTCGGGCGAGTTGGATGCCTACCTTCCTAACTCGTAACCAGGCACGGACCTTTGTTATCTCTGGTTATCCATTGCAACAGAGTATCTTATCGGTTCCAAGGCCGACTTGCCTGGATGGCGACTCTTTCATAGTTTTGAGTACGTCTTGATTTCGAAGCTTGTGTCTCCGGATCAAGATGTATCTCATAGGTAGTTTTTGGCCATGGCATTTCCACTACAAGTACTCTAAGGTAGGTTTGGTTATAGGTCCATTTTGTGGTGATAAAAAGTTGGTGGGCCCAATTATTTGTGTCTCCAATCCCATAATATCAAGGTGGCAAACGGGCCGTGCAGGCCCGCGGCCCGGCAAGGCACGACACGAATAGCTACAGTGAGCGTGCCGTGCCGGCCCGGCATGAAGTCGCGGGCCGGGCCTGGTTGGGTGGCCCAGCGGGCCGGCACGGCACAGCATGGCCTACCACGGCACAGCTGGTACGGCATGGCCTGCGAGCCTGGTTCCAATTTAGAAAATGCATTTTTTTTAGGAAAATGCGAAAATACCCCCCAAAAGTTGTTTCAAACGGCTAGTTTGTGGGGTATTTTCGTCCAAAACATATATTTTCATAAAATCTTGAATTAACCACCCCAACAACTCTTTTTTGGGGGGTATTTTGGAATTTTCATTGTTTAAATCTTTTCCATTCCCTAAATACCCTCCCCAACAACTCTTTTTTGTAGATATTTAACTAAAGGCATATGATTTCTCCGAGTACCTAAAATAGAACCATTAATTGCTTAATAGATCATTCGCGGGGTTGCATTTGATTGCTAACCACCTGGATATCTAACGTCAGATGGAAGGTCAAGATCCTTCACATATGGGGCCCACTATTACATAGTGGGCGTAGCTTCATATAGAAGCTCCAGATCATGTTGATGTGTCTCCATCGAAGCATCTGCCATTTCCACTGCAATTAAAACAAAATGATAGAGGAGGAGGAAGAGATTGCAATGTTTGAAAATGATGTAAAACAGAAGAGAGAAAATGTGGAAATAAGAAATATTATAAAGGGAGGCAGAAGACAGCGGGGGGGGGGGGGGGGGGGGGGGAGGGCGGCGGCGGCGGGGGAGGGAGAGAATAAGAAGAAGAAGAATTTGTGAGGTAAGTTTTACTTATTGTTAGATTATAAGGGCCATTTGTCTTATCATGCTTGGTCCATGAACAAAGTTGCGAGGTATGTTTTACTTCTTTTTCCTGTAGTTTTATTTCTATTGACATTCTTTAAATAATTGTGTTTTTTGGGGTGTTCCTTATCTACTTTGCCGCTAAGTATCGGGATCAACTCATGAGTGCCTACAAGGTGATAAAATTGCCCACGATCCAGTATTCAGCAGTAACAGTGTGAGAAGTCGATTGTTCAATTTGTTTGGATAAATTTGAAGAAATACACAGGAAATAAAGACGGTGATTCTATTATATACTTTAACTTAAGCTGTTTGATTTTAAAGGTCATTCAATTTTTGTCAGGGTCATCCAAGAAGACAAGAACATCATCCTCTCTTTGCAACTTGTAAATTTGATTTGGTTTTTTAGCTTATTCAATTTAGGTCTTGGGCCATCAAGAAGACATGCATCTCAGGATCTTCAATTTGTGTTATGGTCATGTCTACACTGTATGGAAATCCCTGCACGTCCTAGAAACATGAAAAATATTTTCAATGAATAGATCGTTTTAATACATTTGGGAGAAAAAAAAAGTGATACAAAAATGGGTATATGTGAATACTATTAAAACAAGCCATGTGTTGCACGGGACAATAGAGAAAAAGATAAGATAATTGTTAATTTGAAGAAGCATTAAAACTATTGACGATAAAGAAATGAAAACCTATTGTAATTACATATTGATTAAAACATGGTAAAATAGAAAAATAAAGCAATATTGGGCATTGGTTGTAATCTTATATAAAATGATTATCGTCACTGACTGTAAACCTTGCATGCACCGAAACGTTTAAGGGCCCACCTGAAAAAACCGCTTCATTCAGTGGGTGATACTATGAAATAAAACCAGAATAATAGAGAGATCAGGGCGAGAGGGACAAGGAGATCAGGTACAGAGGGAGAAATAGAGAAAGGGGGGGGGGGGGGGGGGGGGGGAGAAGAAGAAGAAGAAGTATGGGGTACGTAAAACAACCATTCTTCGCCCCATTTTTTAGGTGTAGAGAATGATAAAACTGAAAAATACCGAAGATGTAGTTCGATTTAAGTAACCCATTTTATTGGGATGTGGCGATTCTAAACCCAACTTTTATGGAGCCACTATTTTTCGTGAAAGTCCCCCTAACGAGCCACTCCTCTCCTCTTGTAAATACCCAAAATACCCCCCTTCTAAATTTTTGTCTCCCTCTTTTAAAAAGGGGTGTTTTTGTCCATTTGAAGTTGACTCAGAATAGGACTTCCTAATAAAGCCTATAAATACATCTTTTTGTGGCTAAACAAATCATAAACGTTTTGTTAAGCCCTAGAGATAGAAATCAGAAAAAGAGAAGGAGAAGACCGAGGAGATCGCGATTTCGAAGTCGAAGCCGCGAACTAAGGTAAGATTTTCGATCTAAGAACGATATGAACATCTAGGAACCCTAAAACAAGGGTTTGAAAAGAGAAAAGAAATAAGAACTTTGATTAATATGAATTAGAAATAAGAATCTTTGGGTTGATCTTGAGTTTTTTGGATCCGATATTAATTTACGATTCCAACAAACTCAAAGTCGATTAATAAGAATCCAAATTCAGAAATTTGTGTTTTGGATATGTTCTCTGCTATGGAATCAGCCCGGTTACTTGTAATTCAGCCTATGAAATCAGTCTCTGTCTAGCACAAAAATTTACTCCATAGAGATTGTATGAGTACATCATGGATAAGTAATGGTATCACTAAGATGTATGTGGATGTGCACTTGTTTGCATGCATGTAAACGTGAGCTTGTGACTATGTGTTTGAATGAGAATGTATGTGAGAAGATATATATGCGCATGTCTATAAATAGATGTATGTGTCTGAATGTGTATGTGTTCTCATAGGTATAGTGATCCTTAGTTCTGAATTTTTCATTTTTCGACCTCAAATGCTCAAAACTTTTAAAAGCAAATATCATCAATCTTGTAGATCTCGTTAAGCCGGTCAGTTCGACATATGGCGGCCCAAATTTGGCCAAAAGATGAGAGTTATGCTCGTTTAAACCATGAGCTGATTTCGTATCGAGTAATTTTTGGGCTGCTTCTGATCGGAATTGTTCGAAACTGTCAACTGGAAAAGTGTTTGTTATACGGTTTCCAAAAACTGTCTTATTGAGCAAATGTTTCCATAAATGCTTTTTAATATGTCAAAAACGACTTGCAAGCTTCATTTTTTCTAAAAAAACTGTCATTTCTGCAACAGCAGCTTGCTGGTCATTTTTAGGCTATTCCAGATCTGTTTCGTCCGAAGCCATACAAAGAAAAAATGTTCTTCACAAGATTTTCTAATACTTTGTCCTTGAGTGAATTTTTCCAGAAGCGATGTTTTAAGTGTCAAAACTGAGCCCGAACTTTCAGTTAAAACACTAATATGTCTTTTAATGGCGATGGATCGGAAGAGGCCATTTTCCGGCCACTTCTGGCCAGATCCGAACGAACTGGTCAACTGAGAGAATGTCATTCATGCTGAGATCTACAATTTTGATTGGTAGAGTTTTTGATGGTTTTGATGTTTGAGGGGTCTAAAATTCAGTTCAAAGTTGCATTTTTCACATTATATGACATAACTGTGCCATTTCTTGAAAATCATGGACCATATGCGCTCTATTCAATTTTAATGAGTGTTTGGGATGTTTTGAGCTTGCTAGCAAGTCAAAAATCATATATTGAATCATTCCCACCTTTTGGTTTTCTTTTAACCATTTTTTTTTTAAAAAAAAACCCTTCTCTGGGCAATGAAAGAGTTATCTAGAGCCCTCCGCCCTAGGAGACAGGCTATGTCCCATTAGAGCCTACCCTCAGGATGGTTGCCTTGTTTTGACAGATAGTGTACCCCTAGGAGGCATGCCTTGCCTCATTTGTGGAGCCCCTATTTGGAGACAAGCCTTGTCTCATTTGAGGGTTCCCATTTTTAGAAGACTTACTTAGCCTCATATTGAAGCCCGTCTTTGTGTTTTATGGCTCACCGTTTTTGCACTTGAATCTGCACAAGTTGATGCCCCTTGTTATGCACCAAAATTTATAAAAATCAGAAATATCATTGCATGCATTTGTATAATTTGTTGAAAATTTAATCTTCTTCTTTCATGTTAAGTTTTGAGTTAGGTTCTGAAGATGAATGGACTGTTCAGGTAAGTATATCTTGAAAGCTTATTATACTCATTCCTTTTCATTTAAATAAATTGTTTAATAGGAAGAAGGAGATCAGATGACTACTCTATTCGATATTATCGACATGAGTACTGTTTGATTTCAAGGCGGGATATAGAAATATTATCATGTGTATTTGATATCAGATGATTACTTTGGCATCATCTGATTTTATTGGAGTCCCCGTATCGGGGTTTGTGGTTGGCTTTGAAGTGTTTGAATATTGTGTTTACTTTATTAGGCTATCCAGCGGCTGGTCTGGACTAATTAATGTTGTTTATCATTTTATGATTGCTATTCTTGCAGATTGTGCATTCTTTAGTTGTAAATTCTTCTTTGCTTAGTACTTGATTTGTTTATATAAGATTTGAATGGTAATTTGAGATTGCCTAGTAGCTCTTTTCTGCTCTCTTAATGGGCTAGTGCAGTCTTCTAGACTTCTTTAGATACTAGAACCTGTTTTAGGAGACATACTTTGTCTCGTTAGGCAATCCTCCTTTGGAGGCAAGCTTTTCTCCTTTTAGCTTAACCTCAGGGAGGTTGCTTTGATTTTGATAAATGATGTACCCATAGGAGGCATGCCTTGCCTCATCTAGAGAGCCTTTGAATCATTCGTTTGTGTGGTGATGTTATCGGGGGAGTCTTTGACTCATTTGATCTTTATTGATGTTATTAGGGAGTCATCTGTCTTTAGTTGTTATCAGTGGAGTCTTTGACTCGTATTTCCATCTCTTTTAGAGAGTCTTTGACTCATCTGTCTTTAGTTGTTATCAGTGGAGTCTTTGACTCGTGTTTCCATCTCTTTTAGAGAGTCTTTGACTCATATATCCTTTAGTTGGTTTTAGTGGAGTCTTTGACTCGTGTTTTCATCTCTTTTAGAGAGACTTTGACTCATTTATCTTTTAGTTGGTGTTATTGGAGTCTTTGACTCGTGTTTCTTTTCCTTTAGAGAGTCTTTGACTCATTTATCTTTTAGTTGGTGTCATTGGAGTCTTTGACTCGTGCTTCCATTTTTTTAGAAAGTCTTTGACTCAATAGTTTCATTTGCAGTGTTATTGGAGTCTTTGACTCATTTATCATTTAGTTGCTTTTATTAGAGAGTCTTTGACTCATTTATCCTTCAGTTGCTCTTATTAGAGAGTCTTTGACTCGGTTGCTTCCTTTGTGCTGTTATTAGAGAGTCTTTGACTCATTTGCTCTTATAATGGTATTATTAGAGCATAGTTTCCCTTATTCACCCTACGGTTTGGCCCTAGGGTTTTGCTTTGTATATTCCCTCCGGTCTTTGGCCAAAAGGGTGAAAACATCAGAAATTTTAAAATCCATAAGCATTGAAATCATTAAAAATCTCAAAAACATTAGAAACTTAAAACATAAAAAATAGTTGATTTGCTGTAAGTGTTTGTTAGTTTGAGAGTTCGTTTCGAACTACGTTGGCTTGATCCTCTTCCACGAGGTACGTAGTGCAGCTTGGGATTTACATCCCAAGTCCAGCCAAACTTTGTAAATAAATGTTTTAACCATTTTTCTTCAAAACCTTGTTTTCAACAAAATCTTCCCCTAGAGTTAAGAGTTTGTCCTAGATAGAGAGTTTTAGAGTTAGGGAGTTTGTCTTTGATTTGTTGTGTGCTTGTTTGTGTTTGTTTTAGAGTTAAGGGTTTGTCCTAGAGTTATAGGAGCGCCTCCGTCGGGTCAGTTGGCGATCCACATCGCCGACTGATGACTAGAATAGGATGCGTTAGTCAACCATTTATTTTCCTTAGGGAATACAGCCTAGTTACACATAGGTTGTAGGAACCACCTGCATTAGCCTAGGGCTAATCTGCATTTAGTTAGGGCATATAGGGTGTCCTAAAATCCACAATTCACTGAAAGTTAAATAATCGTACAAGAAACTTTAATAACTAGTCCGGTCTTTTAGATCGAGTCTAGGATAGAGGTCTAGGTGTCTTAGGCATCCTAGCTTAGAATAGGCGCGAAGAACTACGTTGCCTTGATTCTCGTGGAGGCGGGGATACGTAGGCTTCTTTGGATGAATACCAGACCATCCGAGGACTCAGGCTAATAATTTAGAGTCTTAGGATTTGTTGTGTAATTATTGTATGATTTGATATGTTTTGTTACTTTTTAGTACTGATCCTATACCTTTAGCTATAGCTTGCATGTGTTTGCACATCAGAATTTAGACACCCATTAGGCTTGTCACTCATAACCTAGCTATGCTTAGGTGACACATCTTTCATTTTATTTTATGTGTTTATTATTTTTATCCTCAGGAAATGCATGCTTAGGTAGACGAGTCCTGAGGATTGTTCCCATTTCACATGATTTTTATTCAAACTTCTTTAGAGTTACTAAAAATGGCATAAGAGACCAAGTGCTTGCACTCGGACGAATTGGGGGTGCTCTCAGACCTTCCCCATTCGTAACTAGGCACGAACCCATATATATTTCTGGTTATCCATTGCACAGAGGATTTGATTTTAGGGTTCCATGGCATATCCATGGATGGCGACTCTGAGTTTATTTCAGGTATGTCTCGGTTTCGAACCTCGGTTCCGGATCGAGACATATCTCTTTCTTTTTATATCACCACTCGTGCTATGCTATGAGGGTGGCATCCGTTTTGAGAGTTCCTTGGTAGAGCTCTCCTTCACACGTGGATGATCCAGATGGTGTTAGGGACCCGTTCCCTCGCCGCCTATCTCGGATCGGGGTCCACAGCGCAATGTCACAATATCAATAGCCAGAGGACTCCCTACTGGCCGCCCGAGATCAACCTTACGGGCAGATAAAATTTGACCGGTCAACGTGATCACGTCCAGTGTTGGACATACAGTTACCAGCTCAACCCAAAATCCAATATCTAAAAACTGGGCATTTGAATTTCAAAAAAGAAAATAAAAGAAGAACCACTGCGGGCGAAAACAAGGTCTACATCTAATCCCAACAGGGGAAATCTATTGCTGATGCATTGTCTATGCTCTTAATGGGCTCTAGAGAAAAAAATAGCACAAAATAGAAAGAGACTGAACTTCACAATCGGAAAGGGGGCGGATAGGGGTTTTATTGGTGAATTTATCAACCCCACGAAAAAAAAGGGAGATGATTTTTCACCGTCCTGTAGGATTATGCGCCTCTCTGTTAATGTGATTTGACATAAAAAAGCGTTAAAGTCTGCCACAATTCACTTCAAAACGGGGGGGCGCATATCATCTCCAAAAAAATAAAATAATAATAAATTTCTGCTATTACTATTATTATATTCTCTGTGGAAGAGTGAGAGCTTTGCATCTTACAAACGCTTTACCGAAAAAAAAACACAAAGGGATTATAAAAAAGGGGAAATGATTTCAAAACACACATCTTTTGATACAAGACAGCTCATGTTTCTTGTCTTTTATATTTAAAGATATGTATAAAAGGGTTTTAACTGTCCTAAAAAAGCACTTACCTGACAATTAAATGCTAAAAGACAAGATATATGAGCGCATGTATCAAAACCATGGTTTTAAATTTCGACCAAAATCCGAGGGGACCAAAATCGAAATTTTGATTAAATGCCAATATTTATTAAAAAAAAATAGTGTTACAGAATTTCGGTTCTGTCCGAAATTTCGGTTTTCAGTGGGGTCCAAAACGGTTACCGAAACCGAAATTTTAAACCATGATCAAAACATAGTTGTGCTGCAATCATTTCCCCAAAAACAGTTATACCAGTTTTTGATTCTCCGAAACAAAAGGAACCAAAAGAAAAATAAACCAAAAATGACATATGGTTAGGGTTTTTTAGCGAGAGTGGAAGCTAAACGACGATCTTGACTCCATATTGTGGGACATACCTCATTAATTCGACATGGCCGACTTACCTCATGAATTACACCTGAATAAGTGAGTTTGCATAGGTAGCTTACCTGTGCAAACCTTAGACTCCCTTTTACCTTAATTGCGTGTTTGACCCATCTTCCATGTAGGTTGGCAGTTAAAAAACCGCAGAACAGGGGGATTCCTCGGTTTAAGCGAGACGGGGACTGGGATTGAAAAAAATTCCCAAGAGCGGGAATGGGGATTGCTCTAGCCCTACCCCACACCGTAATCCTGTTCAAAATTGAATATTCTACTATTATATTTGGGCATGCTGCTTTTAATTTGGGTAGCTGCACTCATGGTTTCAAATGCTGCTTTTAATCTGCTAAATTATTAAACTAAGAAAGGCTAGTTTCCTAAATCTAAATCCCACGGATTGGCACTTGGCACTTATTGCCATGGTTGCTAACTTGGTAAAATGAAACTGATATCTTTTAGGCAATGATTGAAATGGTAACTTCCTAATACCGAATGGTAAAATTGGAAAGCAAGATGCCCTGCATCAGAAATGTTGTGATTATGAATGATTTAGAGGAATATTATTATAAATTGAAGGTTCATCTAAATAAAACTTGAACTGAAGCGGTTCTAGTTACTTTTTCATGTGTAACCAAACACCAGAAAATGAGGAAATTTTGGAAAAAAAAATTCTTTTCCAAACTTTTCCTGAAAATTCCTGCTATCCAAAAATGGCCTAAAAGAATTAATTTTGCTTATTTCATATTAACAACTTAGTGCTTATTACAGTAAAATCTTTTGCTTGTTATAAAAGACATGGGATTCATTAAATAGTTAATATCAACTAATCACGACAATTCATCTGGACTTTCATGATATTTGTTCTAGAGAGAGAGAGAGAGAGAACATGAGCTATTAACTATAGATAATTGAGTGTTTTCTAGCCAAGGCTGAGGAGAATTTCCAGCCTCTTTGGGGAAAGTTCTTGGTGTCTTTGAGGGGAAGATGTGGAGGAGAGTAAGGAGAGCTCCTCGACTGTAAGGATGTACTTTCCCTCTCTATCTTTCTACTTTACATTTCAAGTAGATTATTTTTCCTTCTCTTCTATTTGCCCTTCAATGTTGTATGCATATTAATTCGATGGATTTAACTCACATTTTCCTCATTTTTCTTCATGAAACTAGTGTTTTCATTTTTTTAATTTTTAGAAATTCCATGGAATTCTTCGTCTACTGCTGACCCGCCTCTGATCCACATTAAAATTGGTATCAGGGCAATTTCTATAAAAGGATCCTAATTCTTTTCCGATCCTCCTGCCAATTTTATCTTTGTGGCCTACCATTAGAGCCAAAACTACAAATATGAAAGTATTGTATCATCTTGCTTTTCCCTTACCCTTTCTCCTGCTTAACAGTTTCTCAACTCTAAAGCCGGGCCCTCTTGTAGGATCTAATCTAATTTAGCACTGAGAAAACTTGCACTTGTATAGAGTGTTAGAAAATAGTATTGTAATCTGTAATTTTTGGGATACGAAATATACCAATACAGCTCCACAGAAGATGAACTGATATGAACAGATGGTAGAAACCATCAATAATTAATCTGCAGACAAAACAGAAGAAGAAATGACTTATCGAGTTGAGGCACGAAGGATGTTCGCTGTCCTTAAGGCAAATCTCACCCCCACTATGACGAATCAACGGTGCAGATGGGCATCTCGGCGTATGCCTTCAGGATACAATAACTCTCGCTCCAGGGGTGTGCACTCACACAACCCGGATGGCTTAGAACTTGCTTATTAGTGCCAAAAATGCCTTGATCAGAAAGCTTTGCAGAAAAACAATAGTTGCAGAAAGCAAAAAGGGAGAAGAACGAGAAGAGAGGAAGACTTTACGCTTGGGATAGATTTTCCTTTCTCTAAATCCTATTTTAATAGAAAGGAAAGACTCTGTTGGGAATCGAAACGTTACAATACTTATTGCATAATTAATGTTTCCTAAACAACCCACTAAGCACGTGGAGACGTTTCCAAACGGTAACAAAATTATTATTTTTTAAGAAAAATATTAGAAGAAAAAAGAAAAAATAAAAGAAGAGATTTGGGCCAAAGCGCGCGGTCGGGCCGAGCCGGGCGGCGCTTGCGGTATGGTCTAGGCCACCGGGCCACCCATGCGTGATGGTCTCTCTTTTTCCACTTTCTCATGCACAAGACAATGAGAGTGGAAGTATATATATGGACACTCTTTTCCACATAAACTTCCCATCTTGGACTAAATGTTTTCACAAGGAATTAGCCTTTTTGGAGGGAAGTTCAAATTTTGGGAGAGACATTCAAAAGCATAAATTTAGTCCTAAAGGACAAACCACAAAACGACAAAATAGAATCCTCTCTTGTAAATTTTGAATTATAAAGAACTTTTGTTTTTTAAAATAAAAGTCAACATAGAGTTGTTTAACAAATTCCACTGGATCTGAGTCTGTACTTTATCAGAATTTGAATTCAGAGGCTCTTTCACGAATTTTCTTTTGGAGATTCTGCCTAAATGCATGAGTTGCCTTCTTAAGAATTCTTCTAGTTCTAATGGATCCAAAAACTATTCGACATGAATTGTTACATTCAGTTCCTACACAGTAAGATGTAGAGACATTGAGAATAAGATTGTTACATTCAGTTCCTACATAGTAAGATGCGGAGACATTGAAATTAAGAAACTGTTACATTCAATTCCTGTATTGCAACTTGATGTTTCTTAATTTCAATGTCTCTGCATCTTACTGTGTGATATAGAGTTCTGCTTGGATTGGTCGAGCCTATAGAAAGCACTTTTTTGGGATCATTACACATTTCGTTGAGTGGAGGTTGAGTTAAAAGTGTGGAGCTGAGCTATAAGCTCAAGGAGGCGATCGTTTCCCTACATGGAACTATGGAAGAGTCCTTGAAAGCTTCATGGCATTCCATCACTTTCATCTTTGAATTTTCCGGTGTTCTAGAAACTCTTTGTCATGTTTTATGGGGCATGTTAGAATTTATTATTGTGCTCATTTCTTTCATTCTAATACCACTTATTTTTCGGGGTTCTGTCATTTCATTACTAAGAAGAGAATGAATATGGATCAGATATGTCTGTAATTCTGATAATCTGAAAGAACTGCTGGATTGCATGGTCTTTACAGACATCCATAGTTGAGTCCTGGGAGTTTCATTAGCACAGTACAAAATGTTAATCCTAACGAATTCAAGGGAGTTTTCATCCCTGTCTTAGATACAAATTCTCTGCATACTTAATCAAAATTTTCAGAAACATTCCCATCGGTTTGCCTTGTGCTCTGATTTTGAGTGTGATTCCTACTATTTTGCAACGCATGCTTTGATGGGGCAGGGCCCGCCAGTTTACACCCATACATAGCATGGGTCCGAGAGACTAGTGAGTGTGTGTAGGTAAAACTGTTTCTGAGCTTGAGCTCAAAAACAGTGTGGGCCCACATTTTTGGGGTGATCCAAAGCATACATTTGAAAGACCCTTAGATAGATAGGGTGTTCACAAAGAAAGAGGTAGGATCATCCTAACCCTTCCATTTGTGGAGGAAAAAATGGGTAGATTTGTGGAGAAACAGTATCTGTCCATTTTCCCTCCACTCTTGGATGGGTTAGGATGGTCCTATGGATATGATCATTGGTACACACCCTATCTATGTGAGGTCCATTCAAATGAATGCTTTGGATCACTCCAAAAATGTGAGCCCACTTGAGTTTTTGATGCTTGACTTCAGAAAGCAATCAGAGCTCGAGCTCAGAAATTGTTTTCCCGTATGTGTGTGTGTGTGTAACTATAGATTTTGTTCTATTGGATATGGATTTTATCCTTCTGCCAATGAGCGTATTTTTCCATATAAATATTCTTGTCAGTCCACAACATAAAATGGGTTTTAAATAATTATAAAGGCAAAATATATATCAATCTCTTTATTGCAAGTTCATAATCATATAAATAATATTACATTAATATATCATCCGATATCTGCTATTAAGAAATTGATAATCATCTATATAGACCAAGCACGACTTCTTATTTCTTAATCGAAATGGGTTCAACCAGCAATGATCTGAATCGCTCTTCAGTCTCGTTATCTGGGGAACCAAATCCATCACCAAATTCATAATAGCATTGGGACATCCTTGCAAGATCCAATGCAGCATTGATTAGAGATTCAGGAAGGGAACAGGAGAAAGATTCTTTATTCAACTTCTTCCATGTATCACTAATTAGACCTCTTATATGTTCACGAGCAACTTCCTCTGTTGCACCTGTTTCGTGCATGTAACATTGGATCGATTTGGGAACATCACCTCTTGCTAGCTCGTCCTATAATGTTGAAAAAATTATAAATATACAATTAAGTCGGCGAATTAAATAGTGCAACATAGAAGCTAAGTATAGGCAATTTACCGTTGAAGTCCCCCAATCGTCCCAAAGGCGAAGAATCATCGACGACCAGCGTAAAAGGTTAGAATACTTGTCTATGCAATCAAGTGCATCATTTGTTATCTTTGTTTTCGCTGATAAATAAGCATGGGCTAGCACAACTGGTCCTGATATTGAAATCCATGCATTGCTTAGATACTCATCAAGTGTCGGCGTATATCCATTGCAATACCATTTTGCCTCCACAAGGTATGCTTTACATAAATCTGCCCACTAAAATAAATAAAACCTCTCATTAGATATCTTAAACACAAATTGGGCGCGCATGATAATGAAATTACTTTCAAAATGCGGGTGTACGAATCCTAGTCAACTCGATGCGGTTTGTTCTAGTAGTTAGTTGCCCGACTGAGTAGACAATTGAGGCAGTCACAGCAGGAGAGTCAAAGGTGTTTTGATTAACTATTGAGGGAAACATTCGGACTTGAACAAGAACTCATCCATATTGAAGGGACTAAAATCTAGTGAGTTAACAATGGCTTGGAGGAGTTTTGAAATTACAGTTGAATTGTCAAAGAGTGAAAATTAACTTGATAAGGGAAAGAATGAATGCACTACCAGTTTCTTCAGGTGCCTTGTGATTTCTAATCCTTGTTCTTTTAGGACCACATAAGCCATTTCGTTGGTAGTGTTGAAGAGAGCCATAAAACATATCTTCATGTAATCTGGAAGTTTTTCCAAAGAGTTAACATCCCATCTGCAAAAAGTACATCAAAGGTTTGATATATTAGAATTTGACAAGAAGTATTGTAGGGTCCTGGAATATTGGCAAACTCTCTAGTTGAGATCCAAGCTCTCTACCTGTCAACAACATCAGTAAAGAGCTCCAATTCTTCTATTGAGCCATAGACATCATAGACATCATCAATGGTTGTTATTAGTTGATTAACTTTTGTAACCACTTCTCTAGTGTATCCAAACTCAGGTTTTGACATGATTCCAAGAGCCCATAAGAAGCACTCAAGCAAACGGTCTCTAGAAAAGCTCAACTGCTTACCAAGTCCCAAATTCTTCCACCACCTATGAGTTAAGAGCAACAGAAAAAGACATGTATACAGAAATGATATCAGCACCAGTGTATTGATAATAACTCCCCTCTTTTTTAGGCCGTCATTAATTTAGGGAGATGATATTTTCACTCCCCCTGCATTACGTGCACACTCCCCTTATAACCTGATTTGATGTGAAAAGTGGGCAACTTTATGTCAAATCACGTTATAAGGGGGGCGGGGAATATCATCACCCTTAATTTATTGTCGGTCAATTAACTTTTAGTGATTTCTATAAGGGAAATGATACCCACCCCCACCCCCCCCCCCCCCCCCCCCCCGCGCGGTTTACGGGGCGGGGCCGGATGTTGCATTCCCCATCCCCTGCCGGACGGAAAATTCCCCGTTCCCGCTTCGCAGGGAATATCTAATCCCCATCCCCGCCCCGTCCCTGTCCTGGGCTAAAAATCCTCAACTCAAAAAAGGTTTTTAACGCCCATAAAAAGGAAAAAGACAAGTCGTGTTTGTGCACTTATCAAAATATGGTAGTGCCAATATCACTAGCCTAAAAGAAATATTTACTGTAAACAAAAAAATACCAAAACATTACTAAAATAAGAGGATATTGATAATGGCTTGCATATTAAAATGGGGCGGGGCGGGGCCATCTCCACCCCCATTCCCGCCCTTGTCCCCGCTTCGGGAATATTTTAAGTCCACGTCCCCGCTCCAAGTCGGAGAATCCCCGCCCCGTGCGGGGCGGATCTCCGTTTTCACAGGTGAAATTACCAGCCCTAATGCTTTCTGTGAGAATGGTTTACTGCTTGAGGATAAATTCACCCCCTTTAACGTTCTTCTTTGCCTTTAAAACTTAACGAATAACGTTAAAGGGGGGATTTATTCCGTAGAGGGGGGGAGGGGAATATCCTTCCCCTTTCTATCATCCTCTAAATAGAAAATTGTCAACGAAGATGGGAGTGTGATTATTGCAAATTAGCAATTATGGACAAAGCCATTTCGCGGCCCCTCTTTTCTAAGACACAAGAGCCGATTCTCAAATTTTCAAAGTTACCTAGACGTTCCCATATTTACGCAAAGTCATGAAAAGCTAATTAAAAAAGAATAAAACAAAGTAAATAGTGCCATAATCATAATTAATATGGTACTGTAGATATAAGTCCCCTATCTATAATTTATAGAAATTATAGGGTGCCCAAGCATCGAGTCCAGTGTAGGCAGTATGACAAAAGTACAGCCTTTGATATTTGATACAACTACAGCTTACCGTTTTGGATCAAATATCAAGGGCCGTGATTCCTACACTAGACTTCATGTTCAGGGACCATATAAAATCTCTATAGTTTATAATTAAATAAAGCCCAGCCGCAAAATGCCTTCTACGAAATGCCTTCTCCATTACCAAGGTGGGTGGTTTGACATGCGACATACCAGCCGCGAAATGCCTTTTGCGATGGACGCTAGCAATTTCCATTTAAGTAATATATATATATATATATATATATATATATATATATATATATATATATATATATATATATATTTGTATGTATGTACGTATGTATGTATATGTATCTGTGTGTGAGAGAGAGAGAGAGAGTTGTACAAGGGTGATATTTCATATGTGCTTACCTAGACACAGCTTTAATATTGGTCTGGTATGTAGCCTGCCCCATGTTGTAATCCAGCTTAGCAAACTGGAATAAGAAAGGGTTCATGTCTTTCTCTCCAACATATGTTTCTATGTACCACCTAGCCTGTAACCTTGGCATCCTCCAATGGAAAGGAAGCTCCAAGGCATGCTCGACATGCCTTTTCAAGTCTTGATCTAAGTTCTTCTCATTGAAATCCTTGAGATACCTAATCGTGAATGCTTTGGCCTTGTCCAAGACTATCTCCCCTTCGAAACCTAGGTATGAAGCTTCGTACAAGCTCAACATACCCTCTATATCCTCACAAAGTGATGCCACTAAGTTGCCTTTCTCGTCCATGAAGCCATTGAAAACGTCTGTTTCTCACGAAAAATACAAACTTTAGGGATTACAACAAGTTTAGAAAAACTGTTATGGCATGAGAGTAAATTTACCTGGTGAGACTTCAAACCCATGTTGTCTAAGGAGCCCAAATCGGAGAGCTGTTGCGTAGAGATCGCCCTCCAACCTCATCCTGCTTTCATCGGTGGATATGTTACCTAAAGCTTCCTTAAACTCATTCTTGAAGTGATATCCCACACCAAGGCGTTGAAGGGTATCAATCAGCTTCAATTGAGCTAAGGGTTGGTCCACTCTTTTGAGCAAACGCCTCACATCTTCCTTCATCTTCTCGATTTGTCTCTCGTACATATGAACCTATAAAGATTAGAGAGAAAATTGGATTTACTGGCTAAGCAAGAATGATTACACAAAACCCTAATGAATGTTTATATAGAGCAATTAAAGTATAAACATAAAAAGATAGTAAGGTAAGTATGAAAATAGATAAATGAAGATTATTCTTATCTAGACAAGTATCGTAATCTATCCTAGGTAATTAAACTAACATTGGATGATCGAATGGCCAGATCTTACCAGATCTAATATATTCTAACATGCCCCACAAAACATGTGATTGAAAATTGACATACGTTTGATTACAATAAATTTAGATCTGGTACTATAATATGGCACAATGAACGGAAAAATCAATCTAAATCCTTCGCATCAACGATAGAAAATACTATAAATTGCAATAATTACTGTGTAATCACTCTTTAGTGACTGAATGAAGTCATAATCCCCAACACTTTTTGAGTAATTTGCTGATCGCCGATTAATGGTCGTCTCCAACATATGGGTCCTTAGACTGCATGTAATCTTCATAGCCATGTGTGCATTTCTCCTAGCTGGAGCTGTAGGTGAAGGCAGAAGAGAAGGTAGCAAGCGTGAGAAGGAGCAAGGGTTGGAGAGAGAGATCAGAGAAAGAGCCATCTTAGTTGAGCTATAATTGTAAGAAGAATGATGAGGATCTTTATACCCTCTTCCGATCCCTGTATGTATGTAACAAGTGAAATAAAAATGTGGTTAAAAAAAATGGTTCTTTTAACATGCGCTCCTCAAGGTGGACCTACCAAGGGAGATGGAATCACAAGCTTAATAGGGCCATAGAGAGTGTGCCAATGAGACAGGTCTTATCAATGGTGGAAAGCATCTTTTGGGGTCCTTTTGGAATCAAACAAAAGTCCTGTTTGGGTTGGTTGAAGTTCCTCCCCCCTTCTCCGAAGGAGTAAAGAATTTTATTGACTCATTGAACGAGGCAAGTTTTTGTACTTAGTTGATGTGGGACTATTCAACTATTCATCTGTCACTTTTCATTGGAAAAGGTGTCAGACCCATACGATT
The DNA here is from genome assembly GCF_043159265.1 of Tasmannia lanceolata. NCBI lineage: Eukaryota > Viridiplantae > Streptophyta > Magnoliopsida > Canellales > Winteraceae > Tasmannia > Tasmannia lanceolata. Next base: position 9,353,120 of record NW_027518690.1, on the reverse strand, counting down.
AGGTGCACGCCGACTTTCCCTTGTACATGGATGTTTTCTGAGGAATTTTGAAATGAGACGAGGGCTCAAGTTTGTGTTGGGCTCAGGGCTTGAGTTTGTGTTAATCTCTGGAGTCGGGTGTGTGATGGGCTCGGGCCCGGGTGCCTTGCAAAAGTGTTTGTCCTTGAAAATGAGTGTTTGTGTCATTCCACGAGCGAATAACCCTCTCGAAGCTCGATCGCTCAAATTGAAAAATACAAAACAAATCCTGAAACTCTGGAACTATGAGGCTTTTGGTGATATTTTTCATAACATCTAAAGAGAGGAAGCTGAAGTTCTCAAAGCTGAAACCGTCCATCTTTTCAATCCAAGTCAATCCAACTCAGAGTCCCTTTCCGATGCTAAGAACAGAGTGAATGAAGCTATTCTCTTCATGAAATTTTTTTTGAGGCAAAAATCCAAAGAGAAACGGCTCCTCCGGGAGGGTGACCGAAATAGTAAATTCTTTCATGCCTCGATGCAACATCAAAGGAAAGTTGGTGGAATCAACAAAATAAGGCACAAAGGGATATGGATTACAAAGAGAGGCAAAATTAAAGACCTAGCTAGGGACTTCTTCGAGTGTGCCCTTTCAGAAGAAGGGGTTACGAAGGATCCTGCGATCCTTAACCACATCCCTTCTCTAGTATCTGCAGAGGACAAGATGAACAACGAAAGTAGAAGAAGAACAATGCCCAAAAGAGATGTGCTTAAATATATGATAGAAAGAACAACAACACAAGATAAAGAACAAAAAAAGAGAAGAAAGCTTGAAGAAGAAAGCTTCAATACATAGACAAAATATGAGAATGTTGGCCTTTTTCTTCAAACACTAGCTTGCACACAAGAAAGCTTCAATGGCTTAAATGGAAGTCTAGGAAGATAGTGGAGAATCTCTACACAAAAGAGTAAATGAGAATATGCTTAGTCAAAGGAAAGTAGAGAGGGAATAGCTTTAGTAGATAGTGGTAGGAATGAAAAAGTGGTGTCTTTAATGCTTAGGGAAGTAGTGGGTTGGAGGTCCAAGTAAGATTTGAATTTGGAATAGGTGGGTGGTGGGAAAAGATGGAGCAAACATGTGCGGCTCACACATATGCAAGCTAGGGAAAATGACCAACATGCCCAAGGACACAAAAATACATATTTGCCTTCACTACATCTCTCAAAATAAAATAAAATAAACAAAGCTAAACAAAATGGGTTCCCAAAAATACACTTCAAATTTAACATCTAAGTGAAAAACATCTTCCCTAATAAATAGCTACTTGACCCAATCTTTAAACCACAAGATAAAGACAAAAGAATAATTTAAACCATAAGATAAAGATAAAAGAATAATTCTAGACTATCAAGACTCCTTACTTTCTCAAGAACCGGCATTGTTTAATGGGAAAAATCCGTTGTTTAAAACGTTTTAAAGAAGTACATTTTGTCGTTTTACAATCATGTTTTGTCTCTTACGTCCTCAACTACTGTTTGCACTCTCTTGGTTCTTTCAACGAGGAAAAGTCTAAACAAAAATCACTACCTATGATAAAATCATGCCCTTCTGAGATTAATTCACATCATTTTACAGCATGTGACGCCATAATCTGTACAAGACTGATACAAACCCCCTCTCTCTCTCTCTCTCTCTCTCTCTCTCTCTCTCTCTCCAACATGGTAGGCCCCAACCAATGTTTCAAAATGGAATGTACTTTCATACCATATAGGATGATCCAAACCGTCCGTTTGATGGAAATGATTTTTGGGCCACAGCCAATTTACACTGTGGCCCATCAGATGGATGGTTTGGATCATCCTACGTTGTGGGACATACAGTTACCAGCTCAACCCAAAATCCAATATCTAAAAACTGGGCATTTTGAATTTCAAAAAAGAAAATAAAAGAAGAACCACTGCGGGCGAAAACAAGGTCTACATCTAATCCCAACAGGGGAAATCTATTGCTGATGCATTGTCTATGCTCTTAATGGGCTCTAGAGGAAAAAATAGCACAAAATAGAAAGAGACTGAACTTCACAATCGGAAAGGGGGCGGATAGGGGTTTTATTGGTGAATTTATCAGCCCCAGGAAGAAAAAGGGAGATGATTTTTCACCCTCCTGTAGGATTATGCGCCCCTCTGTTAATGTGATTTGGCATAAAAAAGCGTTAAAGTCTGCCACAATTCACTTCAAAAAGGGGGGGCGCATATCATCTCCAAAAAATAAAATAATAATAAATTTCTGCTATTACTGTTATTATATTCTCAGTGGAAGAGTGAGAGCTTTGCATCTTACAAACGCTTTACCGAAAAAAAAAAAAAACACAAAGGGATTATAAAAAAAGGGAAATGATTTCAAAACACACATCTTTTGATACAAGACGCTCATGTTTCTTGTCTTTTATATTCAAAGATCTGTATAAAAGGGTTTTAACTGTCCTAAAAAAGCACTTACGTGACAATTAAATGCTAAAAGACAAGATATATGAGCGCATGTATCAAAACCATGGTTTTAAATTTCGACCAAAATCCGGGGGGACCGAAATCGAAATTTTGATTAAATGCCATTATTTATTAAAAAAAAATAGTGTTACAGAATTTCGGCCGAAATTTCAGAATTTCGGTTCGGTCCGAAATTTTAGAAATTCGGTCCTGAATTTGGAACCAAATTTCGGATTTCGCCGAAATTTCGGTTTTCAGTGGGGTCCGAAACGGTTACCGAAACCGAAATTTTAAACCATGATCAAAACATAGTTGTGCTGCAATCATTTCTCCAAAAACAGTTATACCAGTTTTTGATTCTCCGAAACAAAAGGAACCAAAAGAAAACTAAACCATTGAATAAGTGAGTTTGCATAGGTAGCTTACCTGTGCAAACCTTAGACACCCTTTTACCTTAATTGCGTGTTTGACACATCTTCCATGTAGGCTGGCAGTTAAAAATCTGTAGAAAAGGGGATTCCCTGGTTTAAGCGGGACGGGGAATGGGATTGAAAAAAATTCCAAGGAGCGGGGATGGGGATTGCTCTAGCCCTACCCCACACCGTAATCCCTGTTCAAAATTGAATATTCTACTATTATATTTCGGCATGCTGCTTTTAATTTGGGTAGCTGCACTCATGGTTTCAAATGCTGCTTTTAATCTGCTAAATTATTAAACTAAGAAAGGCTAGTTTCCTAAATCTAAATCCCACGGATTGGCACTTATTGACATAGTTGCTAACTTGGTAAAATGAAACTGATATCTTTTAGGTAATGATTGAAATGGTAACTTCCTAATACCGAATGGTAAATTTGGAAAGCAAGATGCCCTGCATCAGAAATGTTGTGATTATGGCTGATTAGAGGAATATTATAATAAATTGAAGGTTCATCTAAATAAAACTTGAACTGCAGCGGTTCTAGTTACTTTTTCATGTGTAACCAAACACCAGAAAAGGAGGAAATTTTGGAAAAAAAAATTCATTTCCAAACTTTTCCTAAAAATTCCTGCTATCCAAAATGGCCTAAAAGAATTAATTTTGCTTATTTCATAGTAAAAACTTAGTGCTTATTACAGTAAATATCTTTTGCTTGTTATAAAAGACATGGGATTTAATATCATCTAATCACGGCAATTCATCTGGACTTTCATGATATTTGTTCTAGAGAGAGAGAGAGAGAACATGAGCTATTAACTATAGATAATTGAGTGTTTTCTAGCCAAGGCTGAGGAGAATTTCCAGCCTCTTTGGGGAAAGTTCTTGGTGGCTTTGAGGGGAAGATGGGGAGGAGAGTAAGGAGAGCTCCTGGACTGTAAGGATGTACTTTCCCTCTCTACCTTTCTACTTTACATTTCAAGTATATTATTTTTCCTTCTCTTCTATTTGCCCTTCAATGTTGTATGCATATTAATTCGATGGATTGAACTCACATTTTCCTCATTTTTCTTCATGAAACTAGTGTTTTCATTTTTAAAATTTTTAGAAATTCCATGGAATTCTTCGTCTACTGCTGACCCGCCTCTGATCCACATTAAAATTGGTATCAGGAATTTCTATAAAAGGATCCTAATTCTTTTCCGATCCTGCTGCCAATTTTATCTTTGTGGCCTACCATTAGAGCCAAAACTACAAATCTGAAAGTATTGTATCATCTTGCTTTCCCCTTACCCTTTCTCTTGCTTAACAGTTTCTCAACTCTAAAGCTCGGCCCTCTTGTAGGATCTAATCTAATTTAGCACTGAGAAAACTTGCACTTGTATAGAGTGTTAGAAAATAGTATTGTAATCTGTAATTTTTGGGATACGAAATATACCAATACAGCTCCACAGAAGATAAACTGATATGAACAGATGGTAGAAACCAACAATAATTAATCTGCAGACAAAACAGAAGAAGAAATGACTTATCGAGTTGAGGCACGAAGGATGTTCGCTGTCCTTAAGGCAAATCTCGCCCCCACTATGTCAAATCAACGGTGCATATGGGCATCTCGGCGTATGCCTCCAGGATACAACAACTCTCGCTTCAGGGGTGTGCACTCACACAACCCAGATGCCTTAGAACTCGCTTATTAGTGCAAAAAATGCCTTGATCAGAAAGCTTTGGAGAAAAACAACAGTTGCAGAAAGCAGAAAGGGAGAAGAACAAGAAGAGAGGAAGACTTTCCGCTTGGGATAGATTTTCCTTTCTCTAAATCCTATTTTAATAGAAAGGAAAGACTCTGTTGGGAATCGAAACGTTGCAATACTTATTGCGTAATTAATGTTTCCTAAACGACCCACTAAGCACGTGGAGACGTTTCCAAACGGTAACAAAATTATTATTTTTTAAGAAAAATATGACAAGAAAAAAGAAAAAATAAAAGAAGAGATTTGGGCCAACGTGCGCGGCCGGGCAGCGCGCGTGTGGTATGGTCTAGGCCACCGGGCCACCCATTCACGAGGGTCTCTCTTTTTCCACTTTCTCATTCACAAGACAATGAGAGTGAAAGTATATATATGGACACTCTTTTCCACATAAACTTCCCATCTTGGGCTAAAGGTTTTCACAAGACATTAGCCTTTTTGGAGGGAAGTTCAAATTTTGGGAGAGACTTTTAAAAGCATAAATTTAGTCCTAAAGGACAAACCACAAAAAGACAAAATGGAATCCCCTCTTGTAAATTTTGAATTATAAAGAACTTTTGTTTTTTAAAATAAAAGTCAACATAGAGTTGTTTAACAAATTCAACCGGATCTGAGTCTGTACTTTATCAGAATTTGAATTCAGAGGCTCTTTCACGAATTTTCTTTTGGAGATTCTGCCTAAATGCATGAGTTGCCTTCTTAAGAATTCTTCTAGTTCTAATGGATCCAAAAACTATTCGACATGAATTGTTACATTCAGTTCCTACACAGTAAGATGTAGAGACATTGAGAATAAGATTGTTACATTCAGTTCCTACATAGTAAGATGCGGAGACATTGAAATAAAGAAACTGTTACATTCAATTCTTGTATTGCAACTTGATGTTTCTTAATTTCAATGTCTCTGCATCTTACTGTGTGATATAGAGTTCTGCTTGGATTGGTCGAGCCTATAGAAAGCACTTTTTTGGGATCATTACACATTTCGTTGAGTGGAGGTTGAGTTAAAAGTGTGGAGCTGAGCTATAAGCTCAAGGAGGCGATCGTTTCCCTACATGGAACTATGGAAGAGTCCTTGAAAGCTTCATGGCATTCCATCACTTTCATCTTTGAATATTCCGGTGTTCTAGAAACTCTCTGTCATGTTTTATGGGGCATGTTAGAATTTATTATTGTGCTCATTTCTTTCATTCTAATACCACTTATTTTTCGGGGTTCTGTCATTTCATTACTAAGAAGAGAATGAATATGGATCAGATATGTCTGTAATTCTGATAATCTGAAAGAACTGCTGGATTGCATGGTCTTTACAGACATCCATAGTTGAGTCCTGGGACTTTCAGTAGCACAGTGCAAAATGTTACTCCTAACGAATTCAAGGGAGTTTTCATCCCTGTCTTAGATACAAATTCTCTGCATACTTCATCAAAATTTTCAGAAACATTCCCATCGGTTTGCCTTGCGCTCTGATTTTGAGTGTGATTCCTACTATTCTGCGACGCATGCTTTGATGGGGCAGGGCCCGCCAGTTTACACCCATACATAGCATGGGTCCGAGATACTAGTGAGTATGTGTAGGTAAAACTGTTTCTGAGCTTGACTCAAAAACAGTGTGGGCCCACATTTTTTGGGGTGATCCAAAGCATACATTTGAAAGACCCCTATATAGATAGGGTGTTCACAAAAAAAGAGGTAGGATCATCCTAACCCTTCCATTTGTGGAGGAAAAAATGGGCAAATTTGTGGAGAAACAGTATATGTCCATTTTCCCTCAACTTTTGGATGGGTTAGGATGGTCCTATGGACATGATCATTGGTACACACCCTATTTATGTGAGGTCCATTCAAATGAATGCTTTGGATCACTCAAAAAATGTGAGCCCACTTGAGTTTTTGATGCTTGAGTTCAGAAAGCTATCAGAGCTCGAGCTCAGAAATTGTTTTCCCGTATGTGTGTGTGTGTGTGTAACTATAGATTTTGTTCTATTGGATATGGATTTTATCCTTCTGCCAATGAGCGTATTTTTCCATATAAATATTCTTGTCAGTCCACAACATAAAATGGGTTTTAAATAATTATAAAGGCAAAATTTATATCAATCTCTTTATTGCAAGTTCATAATCATATAAATAATATTACATTAATATATCATCCGATATCTACTATTAAGAAATTGATAATCATCTATAGAGACCAAGCAAGACTTCTTATTTCTTAATCGAAATGGGTTCAACCAGCAATGATCTGAATCGCTCTTCAGTTTCGCTATCTGGGGAACCAAATCCATCACCAAATTCATAATAGCACTGGGACATCCTTGCAAGATCCAATGCAGCATTGATTAGAGATTCAGGAAGGGAACAGGAGAAAGATTCTTTATTCAACTTCTTCCATGTATCACTAATTAGACCTCTTATATGTTCACGAGCAACTTCCTCTGTTGCACCTGTTTCGTGCATGTAACATTGGATCGATTTGGGAACATCACCTCTTGCTAGCTCGTCCTATAATGTTGAAAAAAATATAAATATACAATTAAGTCGGCGAATTAAATAGTGCAACATTGAAGCTAAGTATAGGCAATTTACCGTTGAAGTCCCCCAATCATCCCAAAGTCGAAGAATCATTGACGGCCAGCGTAAAAGGTTAGAATACTTGTCTATGCAATCAAGTGCATCATTTGTTATCTTTGTTTTCAGTGATAAATAAGCATGGGCTAGCACAACTGGTCCTGATATTGAAATCCATGCATTGCTTAGATACTCATCAAGTGTCGGCGTATATCCATTGCAATACCATTTTGCCTCCACAAGGTATGCTTTACATAAATCTGCCCACTAAATTAAATAAAACCTCTCATTAGATATCTTAAACACAAATTGGGCGCGCATGATAATGAAATTACTTTCAAAATGCGGGTGTACGAATCCTAGTCAACTCGATGCGGTTTGTTCTAGTAGTTAGTTGCCCGACCGAGTAGACAATTGAGGCAGTCACAGCAGGAGAGTCAAAGGTGTTTTGATTAACTTTTGAGGGAAACATTCGGACTTGAACAAGAACTCATCCATATTGAAGGGACTATAATTTAGTGAGTTAACAATGGCTAGGAGGAGTTTTGAAATTAGAGTTGAATTGTACTACCAGTTTCTTCAGGTGCCTTGTGATTTCCAATCCTTGTTCTTTTAGGACCACATAAGCCATTTCGTTGGTAGTGTTGAAGAGAGCCATAAAACATATCTTCATGTAATCGGGAAGTTTTTCCAAAGAGTTAACATCCCATCTGCAAAAAGTACGTCAAATGTTTGATATATTAGAATTTGACAAGAAGTATTGTAGGGTCCTGGCCGGAATATTGGCAAACTCTCTAGTTGAGATCCGATACATATATACAAACTCTCTACCTGTCAACAACATCAGTAAAGAGCTCCAATTCTTCTATTGAGCCATGGACATCGTAGACATCATCAATGGTTGTTATTAGTTGATTAACTTTTGTAACCACTTCTCTAGTGTATCCAAACTCAGGTCTTGACATGGTTCCAAGAGCCCATAAGAAGCACTCCAGCAAACGGTCTCTAGAAAAGCTCAACTGCTTACCAAGTCCCATATTCTTCCACCTTAAGAGCAACAGAAAAAGACAAATGTGACATGTATACAAAAATGATATCAGCTTCAGTGTATTGATAATAACTCCCCTCTTTTTTAGGCGATCATTAATTTAGGGAGATGATATTTTCTTTCCTCTGCATTACGTGCACACCCCCTTTAACCTGATTTGACGTGAAAAGTGGGCAACTTCATGTTAAATCACGTTATAAGGGGGGTGAAAATATCATCACCCTTAATTTATTGTCGGTCGATTAACTTTTTTTTATTTCTATCAAGGATGTTGGCAACGGGGCGGGGCAGGATGTTGCATTCCCCGTCCCCGCTTCGGGGATGGCGGGGAATCCCCATCCCCACCCGGCGGGGAATATCTAATCCTCATCACGTCTCCGTCCTGCACAAAAAATCCTCAACTCAAAAAAGCTTTTTAACGCCCATAAAAAGGAAAAGGACAAGCTATGTTTGTGCACTTATCAAAATATGGTAGTGCCAATATCACTAGCCTAAAAGAAATATTTGCTCTTAACCAAAAAATACTAAAACATTACTAAAATAAGAGGATATTGATAATGGCTTGCATATTAAAATGGGGCGGGCTTGGGTGGGGCGGGCTTGGGTGGGGCGGGCCCATCTCCACCCTCTCCCCGCCCCGTCCTTGTTCCGGGGAATATTTTAAGTCCCTGTCCCCGATCCAAGTCGGAGAATCCCCGCCCCGTGCGTGGGGTATCCCCGTTTTTCATGGGTGAAATTGCCAGCCAGCCCTTACGCTTTCTATGAGAATGGTTTACTGCTTGAGGATAAATTCACCCCCTTTAATGTTTTTCTTTACCTATAAAACTTAACTAATAACGTTATAGGGGAGAATTTATCCGTAGAGGGGGGAAATATCATTCCCTTTCTATCATCCTCTAAATAGAAAATTGACAACGAAGATGGGAGTGTGATTATTGCAAATTAGCAATTTTGGAGAAAGCCATTTTGCAGCCCCTCTTTTCTAAGACACAAGAGCTAGCCAACTCTCAAATTTTCTTATCCATTTAACTCGTAAGAGTTGGCAATTTGACATCCGTTAGATGTATACGGAAATGATATCAGCACCAGTGTACTGATGATGAAGCCCCACTAGTTTTTTCAGACCGTCATTGACTGGCCATCCATCGTAACTTTTATGGATTTCTATCATCTGCCAACAGCCAAAACAAATTGATTGGAGGGTTAGGATCATCGTATGAGGTATGTATATATTTTCTAGCACGGCCCACTAATGTGAAGGCCGAACAAATGAATGGTTCAGATCTTCAAACCTGATTGGCCCAACAAATTGATTTTTTTAGGCAGTAATTATTTCCATGCACCTCCGATGCCAATGTAACTTATCTGAAGTCTCTCTTTCCATCTTAGTTTCTTCATATCTTGTACTCCTTCCTTTTTTATTCTCTCCTAGTAAGTCTCTTTCCTTTTTAGTTTGTTGTTATCTTATGCTAGTAATTCTCTTTCCTTTTTAGTTTGTTGTTATCTTGTTGGATCACTCCTTCCTTTTTTTTTATCCTCTCCTAGGAAGTTTTAGTAATTGCGAATCTCTTCTTAAAGTTTGAAGATTTTTTTTCCTTACATCTACAAGGAATCCTTGCTGTATAAAAGTAGGTGAGGAATTTTATTTTACAAGGATTTGAGCGAGGCGTTTCTTAACGGTTGGGCTATGGGTTTGAAGGAATTGTTTTTGCTACTTTTTGTACTACTTTCTCTTGGTAACAGGGGCAATGGAGTGGAAGGAAGAGGGAGCATAAGTCTGTCGAAAGAAGAAGATTTGGAGATTGAGAGGCAACTTAAAATTATCAATAAACCAGCAGTCATGACCATTAAGGTATAACAGCTATATGTGTGTGTGTGCATACACACACACACACGTGTGTGTGTGTGTGTGTATTTATATATAGGGAAAAGGTCTCTGAGGTATCGCGCAACCTGAGCAGCCGACTAAATACAACATCTCCCATAGTTGTTTGACTCATCCAACCTATTCATTCTATATGTTATGGTTAGGTTTATGATTTGTGGAGGTTTAAAATGGATGGCTAGAAATTAGGCTCCTGTAGATCGAATGGTTAGGTTTATGGTATGGAGATGGTTTGTTAGGAACACCCTATCTGTGTGAGGTGCTATAAAATAAATGAGTTGGATGAGTCAAACAACATGGAGATGGTCTGTTTATAGTGGCTTGCTCAGGCTGAGCTATACCTCAGAAACCTTGGCAAACCAACTTCATAGGATCATCCTAACTCTTCCATTTGTGGATGTTAAAAATGGGCAGATTTATGGAGGTTTATACCCGTCCATTTTAACATCCACAAATGGAAGGGTTAGGATGATCCTATGAAGCTGGTTTTTTGTGCACACCCTA